>NC_042620.1:168644366-169296870 GCF_901001135.1 Rhinatrema bivittatum
CATGGCTCAAATCCACGGACATCACACTCATTAACCAATTACCAACGCAGACTTACGATTTCTTCTCCATCCCAAGACAAAAAAAAAGAGGAGGGGGTATCTTCCTAGCTGCAAAAAAATCCTTAAGGTTCTCACACCACCCCATCAGTACAGTAACTAAACTAGAACTAGGATTGTTCAAATCAGAACAACTCCAAATCCTGCTAGTCTACGCCCCTCCAGGCTTACTAGAGTCAGACTCCTCTCCTATCATCGAAATCATAACTCTGCATCTCAATCTTGACTCCCCTGCTATAATCCTGGGTGACTTCAATTTACATGTTGACAAAGTTCCCCTCTCTACAAACTGTGAAGCCCTCCTCACCTCAGCGATGGGATTCAGACAACAAATCAATAAACCCACCCACAAAGCAGGCCACACGCTCGATCTACTCTTTACAAACACTGGTATTTCTCTTACAAAACAACCAAATTGCAAAAAAGTCCCATGGTCAGATCACTCTCTAATCTCCACCAGCTTTTCCTTACCTCGATCAGACTCCAAACTCAACTCAAGACCCTCTTTCCTATACAGAAAACCTTGCAACTCGGAACATCTAAGTAAAGCTCTAACCTCGGATCTACCACTCATTGAAGTATCTACCCCTAACGCTGCCCTCCAATCCTGGTCCAAAATAACAAAATCTATAGCAAACACTCTCTGCCCACTGACAACCAAAACAAGGTCTGCTAATACATCCAAACGACATCCCTGGTATAATGATGAACTACGAAAACTCAAACAATTACTTCGGCAAAAAGAAAGAAAATGGCGCAAAGCCCCTTCACCAGCCTCACTCTCTGATTACAAACGATCACTCCATCTTTACAAAAGTACCACATTGAAAATCAAAAGAGACTACTATGCCCGAAAGGTTCATCATCTCAGCTTTGACTCAAAAGCTCTATTCGCCTTCGTTTCCAGCCTCACTAAACCTATCACTCCAGATATACCACCCGAACAAGCCCAGACTAAAGCAGACGAATTGGCTCTTCATTTTAACAAAAAAATATCGGATCTCCTTAATCAGCTGATTCCAAACACTATGTCTCCAGATAACACATATCTTCCCCAAAATAAAGACATCCAGCTTAATGCCTTTGAACCCATCACAATCACAGAGATACAAAATGTATTAAAAAGAATGAAACCGTCATCACACCCATTTGATCAAATCCCTACCAAAATGCTTCTTCTTATCCCGGACACAATAGCAAAAACCCTAGCAGATATTATAAACTGCTCCTTATCACATGGCATCTACCCAGATGACCTAAAAACTGCCTCAATCAAGCCACTGCTAAAAAAACCAAATCTAAATGCATGTGATCCCAACAACTTCCGCCCTATTTCCAACCTACCATGTATAGCTAAAATCATGGAAAAACTGGTAAACACCCAACTATCCAACTACCTAGAGGACCACAGTATTCTGTCCCCAAACCAATATGGTTTTCGCAAAGCCGCAACCACCGAAACGCTACTAATTTCACTCATGGACTACCTACTCTCTGGTATTGATAAAGGCCAAGCATATTTACTAATCCTCCTTGACTTCTCGGCGGCCTTTGACACCGTCAACCACGCCCTTCTTCTAAAACAGCTGGCAAACATTGGTTTAACAGGTGCCACACTAAACTGGTTCAAAACATTTCTAGAAAACAGAGGATACAGAGTCAAAATTCATAATAAAGAATCCCAATACCACCCTTCTAATAGAGGAGTGCCGCAAGGATCATCACTTTCACCCACCCTTTTCAATGTCTACCTGCTACCACTCTGCCAACTACTTACAAAATTAAGCCTGAAACATTTCCTTTTTGCAGACGACGTACAGATCGTAATCCCTATAAAAGAATCAATCTCAAAAACAATGGAATACTGGGACAGTTGCCTATTAGAAATTAAACTTCTCCTCAACAGTCTAAACCTTGTACTCAATGCTTCGAAAACAGAATTCCTGCTCATATCACCGGAAAACAATAACACACTTCCTAATAGGGATGTGAATCGTTTTCCATATCGTCTTAACGATAGAAATCGTGTGGCAGGGCAAGAAAATCGTCTTAGGCACGATTTTTTAGTTAAAAAATCGTTAAAAATCGTTTTTTCCGATTAGTGCGCACTAACTCGAATTAGTGCGCACTAACTGAAAATGATACAATTTGACACTTTTCAGGTCAGTTAAGGTCAGTTTAGGAATGAATATGTATTCCTATTGGCTGCCCTCTTATTTATTCATGTTACCAAGTTTCCTACTGACAGTATATGGGGATGGGAAATGGAAACAGTTGGTAGCTTGACAAAACAAGTAATGTGATCAGTCAATGTGACTAGAACTTGTGCCCTAACCCTGATACCAGGGGTATTGTGATCTTCCTGCACACAGTGCCCTATCCCTATTAATACCAGGAGTGTTGTGATCTTCCTGCACACAGTGCCCTATCCCTAATACCAGGGGTGTTGTGATCTTCCTGCACACAGTGCCCTATTCCTGATACCGGGGGTGTTGTGATCTTCTTGCACACATCCCGGTATCAGGGATAGGGCACTGCATGCAGGAAGATCACAACACTCCTGGTATTAATAGGGATAGGGCACTGCATGCAGGAAGATCACAACACTCCTGGTATTAATAGGGATAGGGCACTGCATGCAGGAAGATCACAACACCCCTGGTATCAGGGATAGGGCACTGTGTGCAGGAAGATCACAATACCCCGGAGGAGTGAGGGTCAGGCAGCTCCCCCCTGTCTGTGAAGCCAGCCTCTCACTAGTAATGCAGGGAGGGAGCTGTCTCAGACTTCACCATCCTCCCCCCCCCCCCCTCACCCACACACCATTCACTAGCTGGGACATGGGGGGAAGTCAGGAGTGAGGGTCAGGCAGCTCCCCCCAGTCTGTGAAGCCAGCCTCTCACTAGTAATGCAGGGAGGGAGCTGTCTCAGACTGGTATCAGGGTTAGGGCACTGTGTGCAGGAAGATCACAACACTCCTGGTATTAATAGGGATAGGGCACTGTAAGAGATGACTGTAGTAGATTGAATAAAGATCTGATGTTTCTGCTCTCCTCACACCAAACAAAAACAACACACAAGCAGAGAAGCCCTTCTTACAAAGCTGAGCTAGTGAGTTAAGTAGGAGGAAAAGTAAACATACTTGTGCCAGTGTGGCTACTTAAAAAATACACTTACCAACAATCAATTACATATATTTGAACTGTGTACAGTTCCAGCCAGGACCACCTTTCTAAAATGCACAGTGATTGGCAAATTCAACATGCACTAGCATTTCAGGTGCCTGCTAACAAAAATAATAAACAACAAGTTCTAGTCACGTGAGTGCTGATCATTACATTACTTTTTTGTCAAGCTTCCAACTGTTTCCATTTCACATCCCCCCAACCATTACCTCAGTATTAGCCTTGGTAACATCAATAGATAAGAGCACAGCCAGCCAATAGGAATACATACATACATATTCATTCCTAAGTGACCTTTACTGACCTGGGAAGTGTGAACACTTTGTTTCATTTTCTGTTGGTGTTCGTTAGTTTCCAGTTCCATTTCCCATCCCCCCAACCATCACCTCAGTGGTAACCTTGGTAACATCAATAGATAAGAGGGCAGCCAGCCAATAGGAACACATATTCATTCCCAGCTGACCTTCAGTGACCTGGAAAGTGTTTATTTGTATCATTTTCAGTTAGTGCGCACTAAATCGAGTTAGTGCGCACTAACGGGGAGTTAGTGCGCACTAACTCGAGTTAGTGCGCACTAACACGATTTAACGATTTTTAACGATAAATCGTTAGAATTTCTATTGTATCGTGTTCTATAACGATTTAAGACGATATAAACATTATCGGACGATAATTTTAATCGTTGAAAAACGATTCACATCCCTACTTCCTAAACCACCCACACTCCTTCAAACAACCCACGTAAGAGACTTAGGAGCCATCCTAGACAATTGTCTCAACCTCAAAACATTCATTAACCAAACCACCAAAGATTGCTTCTACAAATTACATATCCCGAAAAGAATAAAACCGCTGTTTCACACTCAGGACTTCAGAACAATCTTGCAAGCAATAATCTTTTCCAAACTAGATTATTGCAACTCATTAGTATTAGGCCTCCCAGCTTCTTACACCAAACCTTTACAAATGGTTCAGAACTCTGCAGCCAGAGTCCTTACAAATTCCAGGAAAATTGACCACATTTCACCTATTCTCAAAAACCTCCATTGGCTTCCGATCCACTATAGAATCATGTACAAAACCATTAACATCATTTACAAAACTATCGACCAACACACGCAACTCGACCTACAAAAAATTCACCTCCGCCAGGCCTATCAGGGAACACTACAAAGAGTCACTCCAAATTCCAAAGGCCAAAACCTACCAACATAAATCCTTGAGTCTCAGAGCCTTCTCATCAGCAGGTCCAGCTCTCTGGAACTCGATCCCACCTGATTTGAGACAAGAGCCATGCTCTTTAACATTTAGGAAAAGACTAAAAACTTGGCTTTTCAAAAAAGCATTTCCAAGCCTTGAATAAAACCTCCTCTCACTAGCACTAACTCGTATGCAATAATGGAATGTAAACACGAATCAACCAACCTCAAACCCTCTCTCACTAATTCCTGCTGAATATTTATCATACTATTACCATTCACAACAGTGTCATATTTATTCATTTGATTACCTATGTACCGTTTCATAGTCTTATTTTTTCACTTGCTATTCTAATGTATCAATAGGCTGAAATGTAAATATTGTGCTGTTCAATTTCTCCCCTTCCATCCCAAGTTTATTTTCCTTGTTTTTTGTAACTTTCCCTCTTGCTTTTTCTGATTCACTGTATTTAAAGTTCAAGGTTCTTATTGAAAATATTGTTTTTTACGTTACGTTATGCTTTACACTCCTTGTTATTTGTAAACCGGGTAGATGTGATGCCTATCATGAAACTCGGTATAACAATAAATAAATAAATAAATAAATAAATAAATAAATAAATAAGAGCCTATATAAGTGAGAGAGAAAATTCATGTGTATATTAGAGATGTGAATCGGAACCGGAATCTGATCGGTTCCGGTTCCGATCCAAATCTTAAAATTTTTATCGCCCAGCCCGATTTGAGTTCTGATTATCGGCTGCGCCCGATCCGATAATCAAAAAACCCTCCCGAACCCCCAAAAAAGGTTTTAAAATTACCTAGTGGTCCAGCGGGAGCGCGGGGAGCGATCTCCCACTCTCAGGCCATCGGCTTCGTTAATAAAAATGGCGCCGATGGCCCTTTGCCCTTACCATGTGACAGGGCACAGGTAGCGCCGGCGCCATTTTGAATATTGGCAATACGGCCTGAGTGCAGGAGATCGCTCCCAGATCCCCGCTGGACCCCCAGGGACTTTTGGCCAGCTTGGGGGGGCCTCCTGACCCCCACAAGACTTGCCAAAAGTCCAGCGGGGGTCTGGGAGCGACCTCCTGCACTCGGGCCATATTGCCAGTATTCAAAATGGCGCCTGCACTACCTTTGCCCTCACTATGTCACAGGGGCCGACCGTCGGGTGGGTTTTTTTTTGTTATCGGGCCATCGGCGCCATTTATATTAGTGGCAGCCAAAATGGCGCCGATGGCCCGAGAGTGGGAGATCGCGCCGGGACCCCCCCCACTGGACCACCAGGTAATTTAAAACATTTTGCGGGGTTTGGGAGGGTGGGGGATTTGTTTTAAAGGGTCGGGGTGGGTTTAGGGGTTGTTTTGGTGTGCCGGTTTTCCCGCCCTCCCCCCTCCCCCGATTTACGATTTTTCATGATAAATCGGTAGAATTTCTATTGTATCGCGACTCTAACGATTTTTGACGATTTAAAAAATATCTGATGATTTTTTTAAATCGTCAAAAAACGATTCACATCCCTAGTGTATATGTGAGCAATTCAGAGCCAGTGTGAGTGAGTGAAAGAGGAGAAAGTTGCAAGCAAATCATCCCTCCTCCTGCTAATTCAAAACAATCTCAGGGCACCTGGATATCAAATGTTCCCAGGTATGCAGAGCAAAACATTTTTTGTATCCTTATTATTTTTTATTATTGGGCGTTTGTGTCTGCTATTTTGAAATATTTTATTGGTATCTAGACATTTTTGATATGTTTTTAATTATTGGATATTCCATTCATCAGTTGTTTTGAAATAATCTGTTCTTTTTGTTAGTATGGTTTTGCTGATATTGATTTTGTATTTCTTGACTTGTTTTATAAGGACTGGTGATGTTTCTTTTTTGTCTTTTGTTACACTGCATAGAGAGACTCTGGCTTGTTGCGGTTTCCAATTCAGTTTTTGTCTGCATGCTTCTAGTTATGCATTTTGGTCTCTTTATTCTTTGTTAGGTGAGGGTCAGCACATGTGATTTAGGTGAGGTTTTCTGCTGGCGTGTAGTTTCTGTGTAGGGCTCTATAGCAGCCTGGCTTGTTCCATTTTCCTAATAGGAGGTGTATTGGTGTCTTAAGGCCCTGTGTAATATTTTCAGTGTTGCCTTTTCTTAGGTAAGGTGTTTACAGTTTGAGTACTAGAAATTGGTGCTGTTGTGGTGTGGGATGTTTACTGTTTATACAATTTCTGTTCAGACAGAATATGTATCTTTCTCTTGTGTCATTCTTAACAATAAAAATAATACTGGACCTTTATTTTTTATTTCCGCTGTGAATTGTAATGAGTAGTGTGTCACACATGTGAGCGTGGTCTGTCAGGTGTGTCATGATGGGAAAAAGGTTGAGAACCACTGCTATAGAGTATAAAATCCTGTGCCACCATTTTGCAGTGTGGATTTTTGGTACTCCCTTACAGGGGAAGGATGTCTCTGTTTTGTTGTAGTTTTTTTTGGAAAAGGACCCTTAGGCCTCATGGACAGATGTTTGGAGCTGGAAAGCGAGAAAGGCTGCCTTGTGCCAGGTTTTGCCCCTTTTGATTATGGGTAAAGGAAGTATTATCCACCCTTCTTTTCTCCATTTTGGCTATATTTTGGAGCTGTTTTAAATTTTACCATCTGCCTGAGTTTTCAAGGATCCAGTGACTCAGAGTGTAACATTTAAAAGGAGTTTTGGAATCTCTTATCCCAGGAAATCCATTGACACTTGGAAGAACCTGAAGAAATAAATCTCCATTCCTAGGAGAAGAAGTTGGACATTGAAGAAGACCAGTAACACCCATCTGGTAATGACCACTTATATATCGTCTGGTGTTACGGATGTGAGCCCTTGGGTAATGACATGGTTGACACAGCCTAGCAGGTAAACCTACTAGGTTCATGTCAGCAATAGTGGACTTGTAATTACAAGGATCGGATCAAGGGCCTCATGCATACCAGCCCCATTTCCCGCAGATTGAACCCTTGGGTTTCAGGGGCCAGCAGAGCATAGGTGAGAATCCTGTAAGGAGCAGTCAGATGTAGTTGAGTCTTGGGCAGAGGTCAGGGCAGGCAATGAGCAAACGGTATTCATGTCAAGGCCAAGGTCAGTGCAGGCAGCAGTCAGGCAGGTCAAGGTCCAAGCTAGGGTTAGGGCAGATGGCAGTCCTGAAGAGTAGTCAGAACAAGGAGTCAGGCAGAGATGGTCTAACAAGACAAAGTCAAGGCATTGGGGACCAAGACACAAGCAGGGCAAGATAGGGCAAGGCAAGACAACACACAGAGACAGCAAGCAACATGCACTGTAAGGCAGGAGGATCTGTTGCTGAGGCATCTGCTTGTTGTAGCACTGGGATTTAAATAACAGGGAAATGACACCATCAGTGAGCACTGGCTGATGGATTTTTTGCTATGAGGCCTGTAAAAGGCGCCATGCCACATGCACATGCTCCTAAGGAGACACAGGGAACATGGCAGGATGGTGTTTCAGCTGTATTGGCGACCAGTTATGGGCCGTCCTGCGGCCAGCCAAAATGTTACATCTGGAAATTGGAAAAAAAGTAGGAAGGTAGCCATCAAGGACACTGAGGAGAATGGATAAGAAGAAGGTATTTCAGTACATCAGGATAAAGATATGAGACTTTGGATTTACATAAGAACATATGATTTTCCATATTGGGTCAGACCAAAGGTCCATCAAGCCAAGTATCCTGTTTCTAACAGTGACCAATCCAGGTCACAAGTACCTGGCAGGATCCCAAAGGTCAATAGATTCCATGCTTCTTACTGGGATGTACATTAGTTTTAAATTAAAGTACAAAACCTGATGAATAAGGCTAATTTGTTTAATTTGTGGGACCCTGAACCAAATTGGCTCCCTCTGAATGAAATTAACCTTATTCATTCTTTTTGTTTTTAACTAATGCATTGGACCTAAACCTAGGCCCAAAGCCAGAGCCTTGTGTAGCGCATAGGCAGAGGCTCAAAGCAGAAGCCATGGCCTATGTCTGAGCATGATGTTGGTACCTCACCCTAGGCCAAAAGCCATGGATTTGCCTTGGGCCTAGGCCAAGGTCCTAAGCAGGGCTGAAGCTTAGGCATAAGCGCGATGGTGAGATCTCGGCAGAGGCATGGACCAAGGCCGGGGCCTCAGCCGAGAGCCCCCAAAATTTAGAAAATTTACCTGATCCATTACCTGATCCATTGGATATCCAATGAAGGCTGGGCCACAATGCTGGAGTCTTGGCCTGAATGCAGCCTTGATGCCATGACCTGACCCGGAGGCCTCATAATGATGCCTGGGCCTAGACCACAGCTGGATCACAGGCCCAATGCCATTACCAAACTAGGAGGCCTGGTTCTGGCACTAAGGCCTTGGCCCAAACCCAGGCCTGATGCTGTGACCCAACCCGGAAGCTGGGTCCTGATGCTGGGTCTTGGCCTGGACCCATGCCCAACTCCGTGACCTGACTCAGAGACCAGGTTTTGACACTGGGATCTAGGACCCCGGCTCCGGCCAAGACCAAGGCCCCAGCATTGGGACCCAGCCTCCAGGTCATGTCACAGCATTGGGCCTGGGCTCAGGCTTTAGCCTAGGCTGAGGCCCTGGCATTAGAACCTAGCCTCTGGGTCAGGTCATAGTGTCGGGCCTGGGTTGAGGTTGAGGCCTCTGTGCCATGATCCAGCTTCCGGGTCGGGACTGGACTCAGGCTCTCGCCGAGGCCGAGGCTCAGGCATTGCGACCCAGCCTTTGGGTCATGGAGTCGGACTTGGGTAGTTTTTTTCACACAAATAAAGCAAATCAAGCAATTCACAAACTGAAATTCATGGGAAAAACCCTCCCAAAAATGAAACGAATAAGAAAAATGATTTTTTTTCCCTTGCACATCCCTACTGCTTATCCTAAGAATAAGCAGTGGATTTTTCCAAGCCCATTTTAATAATTTTATGGACTTTTCTTCCATGAACTTGTCCAAACCTTTTAGTCCAAAGTTTAATTAGACATTTAGTAAAAAAATATTCTCTTCTATTAGTAACTTAATTGAATGTCCCTTAGTCCCCTAGACTTTGTAGGTTTTAAAAGTGTAAACAGCCGATTTGCACTTACCCATTTCACTTCACTCATTATTTCATAGAGCTTTATCATATCTCCCCTCAGCCATCTCTTCCAAACTTAAGAGCCCTAACCTTGTTAGCCTTTCCTCATAGGGGAATCATTCCCTCCCCTTTATCATTTTGGTTGTTCTTCTGTGTACTTTTCCTAGTTCTGCTATATTTTTTTTAGATGTGGTGACCAAAATTGCACATAATACTCATTACTCAATGTGTAGTCACATCATGGAGTGATACAGAGGCATTATGATATTCTTTGTTTTTTTCTCCATTCCTTTCCTAAAAATTCTTAGTATTCTATTTGCTTTTCGGCTGCCGCCACACACCAAGCAAAGGATTTCAACCTATTATCCACGCTGACTCTTAGATTCTTTTCCTGGATGGTGACTCCCCATATAGAATCTTGCACTGTTAGCTATAATTTGGGTTGCTCTTCCCTTCATGCATTAATTTGCAGTTGTCCACATTAAATGTCATTTGCCATTTGGTTGCCCATTTCCCAGTCTTGCAAGGATCTACTAACTTTTGGGAGGGAGATTTAAAACTCACTCTATAAATGGAAAGGATCCATATTACTGAGCATATACCACCCATGAAAAAGATCTAGGCATCATAGTGGATAATACTTTAAAATTGTTGGCTCAGTATGCTCCAGCAGTCAAAAAAGCAAACACAATGTTACGAATTTATAGGAAGGGAATGGTTTATTTATTTATTTATTTATTTGTTGAGTTTTATATACCGTCATTCGGTAAAGCCATCATAAAGGTTTACAAAATTTAAATTGTAACTCTCTTAAAAATTGTGGAAAAAGTATAACAATGTGCATATTAAACTGAGGTTAATCATTTCAAGTCCAGAAAGTATCATTATGTGGTAGGAGGAGGGATTGTTTGTTCTTGTTGGAGAGAAGTTATTTTGAGGTTTTTGGATGAAAGTTCGATTGGGAGTTAGGATATTCAGAAGTATGAAGGTCAGTGTAGAATTTGCGAAACAGCAATGTTTTTAGGTCTTTTTTTTTAACGTTTTAAGGTTGGGTTGAGTTCTCAGATCTTTAAGTAGGGAGTTCCAAAATTTAGGAGAGGCAATGAAAAAGGCTCTTTCTCTTGTTGTTGTTAGATGTGCATCTCTGATGGGGGGGGGGGGGGGAATGTTTAAGCATCCTGAGTTGTTTGAACGTAGGTTTCTTTGGTGATTCTGGGGGGTTATGTTTAAACCATTTAGTCCTTCATGATCATTGTTTAGAATTTTATGAATGATGGTCATTGATTTGTATTTGATGCATGCTTTAATTGGGAGCCAATGAAGTGAGATCAATATGGGCATTATGTGTTCATTTCTTTTTGTTCCTGTCAGAACTCTGGCTGCTGAGTTCTGCAGAATCTGGAGCGGTTTGAGGTTTGAATAAGGTATTCCAATTAGTAAGGAGTTGCAGTAGTCGAAGGTGGAGAAAATGAGTAGTTGTAAGACCGTTCTGAAATCATAAGGGTTAAGAAACTGTTTTAAGTGTCTTAGGGTTAGAAGTCTGTGATATCCTTCTTTAGTTTTATTTGATATGTGGTTCTTAAATGAAAGTTCTTTATCGATGATAACTCCAAGGTTCCTGGTGTGGGTGGTGGAGAGTATAGAATTCATTTGTCAAGAGTAAAGAATTAATTTGTTTGCCTGCCTGTCAATTCTACCTCCACTCACATCTCCAGCCCCCCCCCCCTCAAATTCTGGACCCTCACTGGAGTCATTTGAACCCACCTCCTCCCTGGAAATCGAATCCCTTATAAAGAAAATGAAACCTTCATAACACCCACTGGACCAAATCCCAACCAAGCTTCTTCTATCGGTGCCAGACTGCATCTCTAAGTACCTAGCCGACATCATAAACTGCTCACTATCTCAAGGAATCTTCCCGGACGTCCTAAAAATTGCCACCCTCAAACCCCTTCTTAAGAAAGCAAATCTAGATCCTAGAGAACCCAACAACTTCCGACCTATTTCCAATCTACCTTTTCTAGCAAAGATCATAGAAAAAATAGTCAACACCCAATTATCAGAATACCTGGAAGATCACAACATTCTCCATTCATCTCAATATGGATTTCGCAAAGCTCTAAGCACCGAATCCCCCCTCATCTCCCTCACAGACCATCTCATCATGGGTATGGACTCCGGGCACTCCTTCCTGCTAATACTCCTCGACATCTCGGCAGCATTCGACACGGTGAATCATTCCACTCTCCTTAAATGACTTTCGGACATCGGGATAACAGGTACGGCTTTCAAACGGTTTGACTCCTTTCTCACGAACAGAGGCTACAAAGTACAGATCAACAACAAGGATTCTCCGCTCATCAACACTACAAGAGGTGTTCCACAGGGTTCCTCTCTGTCTCCTACACTATTCAACCTATACCTTCTCCCCCTTTGCCAGCTGCCTACGAATCTTAAACTCAAACACTATCTTTACGCTGACGATGTCCAAATCCTGATCCCTATAACCGAATCCCTCACAAAAACACTGAAATTCTGGGACAACTGCCTCCAAGTAATCAACGACCTCCTTACTACCTTAAACCTTGTGCTCAACACGTCAAAGACAGAAATGCTCCTTATATCTCTCAACCACAAAGATAGCCTACACACAAGTCACACCAACACCCTGGTCAACCAAGCAAGAGACCTCGGAGTTATAATTGATAACCAGCTAAATCTAAGAAAGTTCATCACCAACACAACCAAAAACTGCTTCTTCAAACTTCAGGTACTAAAAAGACTCAAACCGCTACTGTATTTTCAAGACTTCAGATCGGTACTCCAGGCCATTATATTCTCCAAATTAGATTACTGCAATTCCATTCTGCTAGGCCTTCCCGCTTCCTCCACCAAACCGCTTCAGATGCTACAAAATTTGGCTGCCAGAATTTTAACAAACTCCAATAGAAGAGACCACATCACACCTATCCTGAAAAACCTACATTGGCTCCCAGTAAACTTCAGAATTCTACACAAGTGTCTCACCATCATCCATAAAGCTATCTACAACAGAACACCCATCGATTTACACTACCCACTCACGCTACACTTCTCTTCCAGACCCATCAGAGAAGCATACAAAGGTATGCTACACACCCTCCCAGCCAAATTCACACACCTCTCATCCACCAAAGATCGAGCCTTCTCGACAGCAGCGCCAACCATCTGGAATAACATGCCCCCAGACCTTAGACAAGAACCTTGCACGCAGACATTCAGAAACTCAAGACTTGGCTATTTCTACAAGCCGTCCCTGATCTATGACCTCCCCAACTGCTACAACTCGCCTTGGTCCACCAGTAGACGTTCCACATCCCTGACATGGCTTCTGACGTTATATTAATCAGTCCTGAGTCTTATGAACCAATACTATTTAGTCAGTACATTAGATATTCTACAGCCCTAAGTATAGGATATCATGTATATATTTGATAATATTCAGTCCTGAGTACAAGTGATTATTATAGTCCTAAGTATATGCCTAGATATTATTTATTTCTGAGACTAAATATTATTTATTTCTATGTTAGCCATGACTCTGGCTTTTCCTTCTCCCAGTTCAAGTGCCCTCTTTTTCTCTCTTCGCCTATTGTTCAAGTTGATGTTAATGTTATTGCACTGCTGTTTATTGTAAACCGATACGATATGATTGGTATCATGAGTATTGGTATAAAAAAGCCCTAAATAAATAAGTAAAGGCAAGGGTGGCGGAGTTGGATTGGGTTTTTTGTCCATGACTATTATTTCAGTTTTGTCTATGTTGATTATGAGCTTCAGAGAATTTAGATGTTTAATTGAGATAAGTAGAAATTAATAAATAAATTAATTAATTATTTGAAATTAATTAAGAAATTAATAAAATGAAAAATGTCATAATGCCTTTGTATCGCTCCATGGTGAGACCACACCCTGAATACTGTGTATAATTCTGTTCACCGCATCTTAAAAAATATATAGTTGCGATGGACAAGGTACAGAGAAGGGCAACCAAAATGATAAAGGGGATGGAACAGCTCCCCTATGAGGAAAGACTGAAGAGGTTAGGGCTGTTCAGCTTGGAGAAGAGACGACTGAGGGGGGATATGACAGAGGTCTTTAAGATCATGAGAGGTCTTGAACGAGTAGATGTGAATCGGTTATTTACACTTTCAAATAATAGAAGGACTAGGGGGCATTCCATGAAGTTAGCAAAAAGCACATTTAAGACTAATCGGAGAAAATTGTTTTTCACTCAACGCACAATTAAGCTCTGGAATTTGTTGCCAGAGGATGTGGTTAGTACAGTTAGTGTAGCTGGGTTCAAAAAAGGTTTGGATAAGTTTTTGGTGGAGAAGTCCATTAACTGTTATTAGTCAAGTTTACTTAGGGAATAGCCACTGCTATTAATTGCATCAGTAGCATGGGATCTTCTTAGTGTTTGGGTAATTGCCATGTTCTTGTGGCCTGGTTTAGCTTCTGTTGGAAACAGGATGCTGGGCTTGATGGACCCTTGGTCTGACCCAGCATGGCAAGTTCTTATGTTCTTAAATTCTAAAGTTACAGATTTATTGGTTAAAACCAAAAGTATAAATGGAATGTAGTAAACAAGGAATCGTAATGAACAAGGAATGCAGTGAACAAGTAATTGTAAAAGACCATTTTTTATAAATGTTCATTTCAATATCATTAAAGTTAATTTGGAACCACCATCAGTTTCCAGCGTGATTATTATGGTACATGTTAGCGACTTGTTAAAAAATGCATAGGACTTTGGAGAATAATCTCCCCCCACAGCCACCCCAATAGTTAATTCTGGACTCAGAAGGACTTTAAGGAAAGTTTGAAGAGCAAAGCCTCACCACTTCACCTAAACATCCCACCCAAAATCTGCAGACAAATGAACAGTCCAATTTCTATTGCACAAGTCAATTATCAGGTTTAAGTGTTTGGACAGGTTCAGTAATCAATGCACATATTATACTTCTTATGAAATACTAACTTGTGTGTGTACTTATGAACCCAGTCATGGAATGCCCTCAACCAACACTTTTTCCCCCAATAAAATATATGCATGATACACACATACTCTAGGTTTATAAAATATCATAAACACATATACATGCTACTTACATGCATATATGTTATTTTTATGCCTGTAATTCCTGCATAACGATTTAAAAATTCACCAGAATATTTTCTAGTACTTATACTTGCCTGTCAAACTTTGCTGCATACAATATCTAACAAATGTTATTAAAATCTTATTTTAAACACTAGGGTCAATAATCAAAGCCATTTAGATTGATAACTTGTGAGTTAACCTGATAAGTCTGAATCTGGCCAAGAATTGGCTGAATAAGAAAGAGGTGTGTTAGGGGCATTCCAGGTAGGGGCATAGTTAGAAGAATAACTTATCTGGCTATCTCCTACATTAGGAGTTAGCTAGATAAGATAACTTTTAGCCAGATAAAAAAGTCGAATATTCAAAACTAGCCATTTAAATGGATAACTCACAAGTTGTCCAACTGAATGGCTTTGATTATTGACCCCAGTGTTTAAAATAAGATTTTAATAAAGTTCATTAGATATTGTATGCACCAAAGTTTGACAGGGTAAATGTACAAGTGTAAATGTAGACGTGCCCGAGAGCAGGTCTAAAGTTGAGCCAGTTAAGTGGTGATTCAATTAAAAAAGAAAAATGTTTGTGGGTGTACTCGCCTTAATATGCTCTCCCTCTCCTGCCCATACAAAATCCAAGTGCCTGGCCCTGCTAGGCTGAGCTTTCAGCACCCCCAAACCCCTTCCATTTTACAGGAAAAGAGATTCCCTGCCGGTGGTCCTAATATGGCCCCCCTCCTCCCAGCAAAATTTCAAATTAAGTATAGCTCAAGGATCATCCGACATTCCCCCCACCCAAACCCATTATAAAATTGGCCAGCTACAGGAAGACCGTGACTGGCTGCACTCACCCCTGAGCAATACTGACGAGGGTGGAAAACCACCATGCCTCTACTGCTCCAGTCCTCATTAGTCATCTGCATGGCACAGTGCATCATAAAGGCCCCGCGGCTGACAACCTCTCTGCTGATGCACACTGAGGGTATCACACAGCTGGGTATTTAAACCCCAGCCACGCTCTAAGCAGATGCCTCAACAACAGGTCCTCCTGCCTAGCATTGGGTGTTGCTAACTCCTTGTCCTTGCCTTGCGGTCTTGTACCTGTCTCGTTGCTCTGTGCCTTGCCTTGTTCCTCTGCCATGTCCAGCTGTCCTGCCTTGCTTGTTTTCCTGCATCTGCTGGTCTCTCCCTCATTCAGCTCCCAGTGTTTTATCTGTCCAGGTTTTGTTTCCTGGTCCTGATCTTTGCTATGTATCTGACTAGTCTTCTGCCTGCAGCCTGGTCCTGACCTCTGCTATGTATCTGACTACTCTACCGCCTGTCGCCTGGTTTTGACCTCAACTATGGACACTGACTACTCTGGATGGTTGTCTGCCATGACCTTGGCTTGTACCCAGATATTGTCTCCTGCTGCCAGCCCAAACATTGGCTTGTATCTTGACACCATTTAATCACTTCTTCCTGGACTCTCTCCTAAGTCTTGCTGGCCCTGGAACCCAAAGGCTCAACCTGAGGGGAACATGGATGATACAGGTGAAGCTCCAGTCCCAGTTTTAGTAAGGGTGTGTCTACCATCTGGTGTGGGCCTAGTAGGCTGCATCAACCTCACTACAGCACAAGGGCTCACAATGGTAAACCCAATAGCTTTCCAGACCTTCTGTTAGCTCAGTGATCTTCATTCTTCACCTAGATCACAATAGTGGCCAGATTGGGAGTTGCTATGAAACTACATTGGAAGTATACACAAAAGCAATGCTCCCAATGTAGTTTCATAGCAACCCCCAATGCACAAGGCCTGGGTTGCGGTAGGCTGCTACCACGATCTGGGTGAAGAATGAAGATCACTGAGGCTAGGAGGTCTGGGAGGGTATGGGTTTGGGTGGGGGGAATTTTAGGGTGCCCTGGAGTCTATAATTAGTTTGAAATTTCACTGGGAGGTAGAATCATATCGGGACTAGCTGTGGGGAATATCTTTTCCTGCAAATTGGAAGGGGTTTGGGGGTGCTTTAGGCTTGGCCCAGTAGCGCCAGGCATTTTGATTTCTTATGGGATGGAGGAGGGGGAATGTATTAGGGCCAGTAGACCCCAAGCATTTTTTTTTAATCGCATCACCACTTAGCCAACTTTATTCTTTTAACATAACCGGTTAAGTCTAAAGCTTTCCAACTAATTTGTTGTATTTTGGACATAGAGGCATGGGCCCTTGGTCGCTGTAAGCCCTGCGGGAACTTGCAGCAATAGGCTAGCTCCAAGCAGAGATGGATACAGAAAAATAGCTTTATTATACTGCAATGTAGATGGTAACCCGAGGAATGGGTAATAATCCCAGCCAAGAGATGAGATGACAGATGGCAAAGTTCTGTCTGCAGGCTGTTGAGTGGAGAAAGCAGTTCCATGGTCTCACCAGGTCCCAAGAGGGAGATGGGTATGGTAGTGGTCCACAAAGTGGGGTAGGCTGAGAACCCAGGCCAAGATGGAAAGGCCAATAGATCCGGTAGTGATCCACGGTGCGAGGTAGGCCGAGGATCTTAGGCGTCCTTGGAGTAGGTAGGCAACCCTGGAGGGTAGACAGGAGTGAGACAAGGCCCCCGAGAGGCGGGTACCTTAGGTGTCCTTGATGGTAGCAGGGTAACCCCAGAGGGTGGAGAGGAGCGAGGCAAAGCCCCCATGATGTGGGTATCTAAGTTGTCCTGGAGCGAGAGTACACAGAGAGGAAGCGTCTGGTAATGTAGAGAGATCAGCTTGGAGGATTCCTTGCTAACTCATAGTTGGAATCGTGGTTGGAGTTTAAATACCAGCACTAGTGACGTCATGCGGTGGGGATGCCCCCGAGGTTCCTGCCATTACACACGTAAAGGACAGGGCTGAGCGCCTAGGTGACCCCTGGAGAAAGATGGTGACTCCTGGAGAAAGATGGTGAAGGCAATCGCCCATGCCAGACCGGGGATGCTGGAGGTGTTGGCGTAGAGAGGTGGAGGCAGCCATCTTCCCAAAAGGAACTGAATCAGGCAGAAAAAAGTTGAGCAATAGAGGGCACAACATAATTATAGCAGGATAACTTTATAACCAGTTTTATTCAAAACCTAGCCCTTTAGGATGAAAGTTATTCTGGTATAGTTAGCTGGAAAACTTAAATCAGGGATATTCAGTGCGATGTTTATCCCACTGAATATCCAGGACAAGCTATCCAGCAAACTTTAGCTGGATAACTTACCTGCTCAAGGTTTCGCTGAATATGCTCCCCATTGATATTAAAGTTTTACTTTACTAAATTAATATCACTTCTTTCCACTTTTACACTACACAGAGAAAATGATTCAGAAGGTCCAAATGTATTTTGCTGTCTGTTAAATTCCATCACGCTCTAAAGCAGTGGTTTCCAAACCTGTCCTGGTGGACCTCCAACCAGTCAGGTTTTCAGGATATCTGCAATAAATATGCATAAGATAAGTTTCCAAGCACTGCCTCCTTTACATGCAAATTTATCTCATGTATATTCATTGTAGATATCCTGAAAACATGACTGGCTGAGGGGTCCCTCAGGACAGATTTGGGAACCACTGTCCTTCAGGACAGATTTGGGAACCACCTGTTTGATGTTTTGATTCAGATAGTCAAATCCTATTATGGTGGACCAAATCTTTCACAAGCACCACCCAAAGTACATAACATGTATTCCAGAAAACCTTTTAGTGGTAACCCAACAATAATCAAATGGTTTAACTGGTATATCTTGCATGCCATTTGACATAAATAATATATAATTATATTATTTGATGTGGGACCGCCACTCATAGAGTTTGTATATCAATCAAACTCGAAATTGGTGAAGGGTCACATTATTTTAAATCCACTTTGTTTTGTTGTTTTTTTGTTATTTAAATTTTTACTAAAATATATGCAAGAATCTCCCAAAATGCTGACGAACTTCAAACTTCATATATCATAAATCATGGGAACACACTTCATTTGGCAAACATCAAATACAAGTCCCGAATCCCAATCCAAAACTCAATTAAGAATACTCATCTCAAAATATTAAATGAAAGCCCCGAGTCCTGACATGATCATGTTTCGAACCAACAGGTCCTGCTTCAGGGGAAATATATTCTCAAATCTTCACTCTTTTCCATCAACAAAATTTTCCACTCCATTCCATCAGTTGGTTTTGAGAGATGTGGCGCAACTGGAAGATTCAGGCATGGGAGACAGAAATAATTCCTCTCTAGAATGGTCTTATACCCAATACTGTGCGCTTAAACAGTTGGCTGAAAATCAGGATGTGATTGTAAAACCTGCCAACAAGGGCAGTGCCATTGTGATACAGGACACTGCAGGTTATGTAGAAGAAATACATCATCAATTAGGAGATTCCGAATACTATCAAGTGGTTTTGGATGATCCCACCATGGAGTTACAAGATGTCATTCAGGAATTAGTTGAAGAAGGTCTGTTAAAAGGCTTTATAATGTCTCCTGAGGCCTGTGCCTTAAAACATAAGAACATAAGAACATGTCATACTGGGTCAGACCAAGGGTCCATCAAGCCCAGCATACTGTTTCCATCAGTGGCCAATCCAGGCCATAAAAACCTGGCAAGTACACATTGCCTAAAATTCATAAAAATATCTCGACACCATCAGGGCATCCTATAAGCGGGAAAGGGTTTGATTTTAGAACCCAAGTCCTATTATCTTGATTTTTTCCTCAAACCCTTTATTAAGGAAGCTCCGTCGTTCTTACAAGATACCTCACACATGTTACGACTTCTACAAGATCTTCCGGCTTTACCAGAACTTTGCTGGTTTGTTACTTTAGACATTTCTTCCTTGTATACAAACATTCCCCAGAATGAAACATTTGAGTTGGTACAAAAGATTCTACAAACTCGCCCTCGTCTACACAAGGTCCCCACGGGTTTTCTTTTAGATCTTTTGAAACTGGTCTTACATAATTTTTTTTTCAAATTTGATGACACAATGTCTGGGGCTACTGTTGTCCCCATCACCAGTGATGGGGACAACAGTAGCCCCAGACATTGCGAACTTGTATGTCGCCAATTTTGAAAATCAGTGTCTGTATCCATCGAGTTGTTTCAAAATTGTTTTGTTATGGAGAAGGTACATTGATGATGTACTTTGCATCTGGACGGCCTCTAGAGAAGATTTGCAGGATTTCTTATAGTGGTTGAATGAGCAAAATTCCTATCTCCAATTTACTGCACAGTATCATCAACATTCTATTGCCTTTTTAGACATCTTAATCACACGTGAAGGATGTACGGTTAAAAGTACTTTGTTTAGGAAGGAGACAGATCGTAACCATTTTTAACGTTACTCCAGTTACATCCAAGAAAATTGAAAGATGGATTACCGATATCCCAATTTTTACGGTTACGAAGGATCTGCTCAAGTAAAGAAGAATTTCAAAAACAAGCAGCAGATTTGTGTACAAGATTCATTCAAAAGGGGTACCCCAAATCTGTGATAAAAAGAGCTTTCAAACACACACTGTTTGCTAACAGAGCTTTGTTACTCCAATATCAACAGAAACCGGATACTCAAAATCTCACGTGTGTGATGAAATATTCCGCACATATAAATGATGTAGTTAATATTGTAAGATCACATTGGCAGGTACTGGCACTTCATAAAGTTTTTCAGTTTGCTCCTAGATTTAAATTTTCAAGAGGACAAAACATCAGAGATCTTGATGTTAGTTCTTCATTTGATTCCACACGGGCAAAATTAAAATCTGGTGGACATCACAGTTATGGTAAATGTGAAATGTGTGCTCAAACCTTAATGGGGGACCAATAGAAGTCTCCTAATTCTGGAATCATAGTGAAAGAAAGTAAACCTTTTCTTGAATTTAAAATAATTGGGATCTATAATCAACTGTTGAGTGGCTAGATAAATTAACTGGCACACCTAGCCAGTTAATTTAACTGGGATATTCAGTTATGCTGCAGTAAACTAAACATGTCTTCTGATCTGTACAAATTTCCTGCCAGCCAGCAACGACTCACAACAAGTAAAGCGGTATTAATTAGAAGATTAAAAACTAAAGGGGATTTAGGAACATGGAGACCCTGTTATAATGAAATGTTCCTTTAAATAAATAATGAAAGAAGGAAATATGGCAGATATGTTACTTAAAGTACAAATCCAAAAAAAATTATTTTGAAAATTTCCCTGAGGCATTTCTTGCTCTTTAGTGCAGCATCTGAGATTTTATGTGCTTGCTCTGTAGATGTGACTCTAACAGATTTATAAAGTACAAGATATTGTTAAATTCTTTAGCATACAGAGGTACCATATTGCTCCTTAAAGGGTTTTATTGTATGAAAGAAGAAAAATATTTGAAAGCATTGGATGGAATTGAACTGAAAGTTTATTTTGATGTATCATCATTAACAATAAGTTCATTTTCATTTTCTGCTAGATTGCTATGACCAATAACATATACAGATATATTTTCTGTAATATACAAAATGTTCTCTTATATCTTGGGGACACTTTACTAAGTGATTGATATGCTAAAGTGAGATAAATGTTGCAAAGTCTGCTTTGCATGGAAAAAGGCAAATATTGTATATTAATGGGAGTAATATTCAAATGGTTTATACACTTAAAACTAAGTTTTACATGTGAAAATGCAATTTTCATGTGTAAATGGGCTTTTGAAAATTGCTACCATAGGATATTACCTCTACACATGAAACTGCTCTGAAAATTACCTTCCCTTTCTCATTGCATGCACTGATTTCCCTTTTAGCACATGAAGCAAAGTTGGCAAAGATCTTTAGCTTTGCAAATAGTAAAATTTTAGTGTTGTTTTACACTTGCAAAATTGAATTAATAGTTGTGATGGAAAATTATACATTAACTATTAGTACATAGTAAAAGTATGTATGAATGTGAGTTTGAAAACTGATTTTGCAAAAACAATAATAAAACATCATCTCAGTGAGGTATAGTTATTTTTTTTAATGAAGATTTGACCAAAAAAGTACAATTAATAGTTTTTCTATTAGGCATATTTGCATACACAGTGAGTCTTGGTAGAAAAATATTGCTTAGAAAATTGCAAATAGTGTGTGAAAATTGCACACCTTAGTGCATCAACCTCTTTATTTTCCCTTATCTATACTATCATTATCTTTTCAACACCATATAAATACAACAGCTATGCTTATTCTGCTCTAAGATCCCCAAGTAGTTGAACATGCATTGCTTGTCTCCACAATATTTTGCTTTTTTTTTTTTTTTTTTATAACTGTCATAAGACCTCAAAATATAATAGTCTAGGCTTTGATTTTCCCTTGCTGCTTGCAGGCTAATTTTGAGGTACAGTCCTAGAAGATGCTTTTGGAAAAATGTATGCACCTCTTGTATTGTAAATGAGAATTTACAGCTTCATTCATGACCTAAAATCAGATGAGATGATTTCCATTCCTCAAGAGAAAAAGAAAGAACAAAAGCAAATGCCTGCTGTATTCATTCAACACAGAGAAAGGCACAGTGGGACAAAGAATGCTGAGCAAGCAAGAATCCAAGGCTCCTAAGGAAGGAATGCTGCTTACTCTCCTATGTTGTTCAGGGGCCAAAAGCTGTGAATTCATAATGCTTTCAACCAATTAAGCTAATAAATCTTTGGAGTCTAATTGACTTTTTTCCCTCACATTTTTAATTAACAGAGTAATCATGTTGTAAAACTTTTGTTTAACACAAGAGACTGAGAAGCCAACCTTTTAATGAGAGGTTGTTCAGTTTTATTTTTATATTGTTTGCAAACAGAGAATGTTTTTCTTTCCTTAAATATAAATATGCTCTTCACCTGTGAAACATACCTGCTTGTGAAAGAGAATGAGTTGACTACACATTTGGAAGTAGTTTCAGGATAGATGCAGAAACTTTTGGAAAAGGGAATTGTGCTCTTACACAACAGATGTGAAACAGGAAGCATGGTTTTACTAGAGCTAAATTCTGTCAGACGAATCTGATCAATTTCTTTGATTGCGTGACAGTTGGATTAAGGGAGAGCACTAGACATAGCTTTGACACTGTTACACCCAGGAGACTTATAAATAAATTGAACATCCTTGGTATGGAACCTAGAGTGACTAACTGGGTTAGAAACTAGCTGAGTGGAAGGTGACAAAGGATAGTGCTAAATGGAGTTTACTCAGAGGAGGGGGATGTTGCTAGAGGTGTGCCTCAAGGATCAGTCCTGGGACTGGTTCCTTTCAACATTTTCATGAGCAAGATAGTGAAAGAACTGTCAGGAAAGGTTAGTTGTTTTGCCAATGATACCAAAATCTGCAACAGGATAGACAGTCAAGTGTGGAAAACATGAGGAGGAATCTAGCGAAGATTGAGTAATAGTCTAGAGACTTTCAGCTAAAATTAAATGCTAACAAATGTAGATCAATGCATTTAGGAGGCAAAAAATCAAGGGAGAGCCACATAATTGGAGGTGAAATTCTTTGAAGTGCAAAAGAAGAGTGGGATATGGAGGTGGTTGTATCTGATGATCTTAAGGTGGCCAAAAAGGTGGATAAAGTGACTGCAAAACCCAGAAAAATGCTTGGCTGCATAGTCAGCTGAATGATAAGCAGAAAAAGGGAGGTGATATTGCCCTGTATACGTCACTGGTGAGACCTCATTAGGAATAAAGTGTACAGTCCTGTAGACCGCACCTTCAAAAGGACATAAGCTCCTTGGATTCAGTTCAGAGGATGGCTACTAAAATGATAGGTGGTCTTCATTCTAAAGCATATGGGGATAGAGTTAAAGATCTAAATGTGTATACCCTAGAGGAAAGGTGAGACAGGGGAGATATGACAGAGGCATTTAAATATCTCAAAGGTTGCCATGCACCGGAGACTTACCTCTTTCATTAGAAAGGAGGCTCTAGAACAAGGGTTATGGGATAGGGATGTGCTATCGTTCAGGACCTCGAAACCTGAACAAATATTTCCAGAAACGTCAGACCTGAAAATGTGAAATCCACCCATACAGGCGCATGGCTGGTCTGAGATGACTTGGGAGTCAATCTCAGCCCATAAAACATAAGAGAATCTGGCCACCAGCATATAATCTATACAGGAGAGAGGTGCATGGGCCCTAGACATGTGTGTATAGTCTCTCTCTCCTCCAGAAGCAATGTTCTCCAGATGTCTAATAGGCTAAGCTTTTGACAGAGAAAAGCTACTCCCCTATATTCAGACATTCTGCCCTTCATAATGGGAGGGCCTTTATCAAGTAAGTAATCATGCACACAATTAAAATCACCCATTAAAGAGTTTACCCTGAGAATGAAGAATTAAAAATATTAACAAAAAAGGCATGAGAGTACTCATTAGAGGCTTAGAGATTGCAGATAAAAATTTCCCTCCCATTTAGGTATCCTGTGAGAAAAACAAACCTGCCCTTAGGATGCTGCAAAGATTTGGCCACTATAAAGTTAGTATTTTTACTAATAAGAATAGCAACTCCTGCCCTTTTTATCTTTGGCAGCTGAAAAGTAGCAGGAGCTGACCCAGTTTCTGCACAATTTCTGACTTTCAGTCTCTGACAAGTGCATTTCCTGAATACAGGCAATAGTAGCTTTACACCTTTTCAGGTGTTGCCAAACCTTCTTCCTCTTACTAGGAGAGCCTGAACTATTAACATTCCATGAAATCACTTTGTTACCTCACCTGGAAAGGAGCATAAATGAGCATGGAAGATGAAGAGAAAAATGGAATCATTATTTGTGTGGCCCCCAAAACAGCCTCAGAGAAAAAGAAGTAATAAATAGAAAAGGAAATAAGCACATTCGTGGCTGCCCAAAGGGGAGGACGACAGAAAGCAAGAACACAGTGAATAAAATTACATATCTGTTCCTGTTTATCCTGAACCTGTAAGTCTTTTGCATCCTGAGATAACTCAACCCCATGTAAATTCTCCACTTCTTCAAACCCCCACTTCCTGGTATACCTCCTTCCCTTCCCTTTATCCCACTCCCTCTCCCTAGCTACATCTCGAAAGTATTTCACTCCCCTGCACAATAAGGGGATGGACCATGCGTTTTGCGTGATCAGATGCCTCATCCCTGCTGATTGAAAGGGAGTTTGTAGGTAGCAGAATCCCAAAAGAATGCCCTGGACATAATGAAAGTTCACTCTCAAACACCAGTCTCTAAGATAAGTATTTAAACATCCATTAACTCTAAAGTCACAAGGTTCAGACAAAGCTGGCACCCTATAGAATTCTTGGACATTTGAGGACCCATTATGGGATATTAAACCAACAATAGAGAGAAAAGCATATAGTGAGCAAAACCATATTGCAGTCAGCATGAGCAAGAACATCCATATGAAGCACACACAAGTATGACAAATAAAACAAAAGACCCCCATATGTAAACTGCAATAAATGCAACTGTCCATTTCGCCCAGGTGAATGAGCCTCAGTCCAGGTGAAAGAAAAGCCATGTAAAAACCCTAATGTTGCGATATTCACGATACAGTCATAAAGCAGGGCAAGAAGCAGGGAGATACATGCTATGAAAAGAAAATTAATCGAAAGCGATCGGGGAATCGTCTCCCTTCCACTCACCAAGTAAGCAACTAGCAGAGCAAAAGAGTCCACGCGCATGAAAAACCATGTTCATGGGGCCTCCATAGCACCACAGTCGGCTTTGACAAAAGAAGTAGATACAATAATGGGGGGGACCCGAAATCAAAGTGGCCTACCCGGTGCCAGGTCTTCCAAAAGACAGAATAGCAGTAACATCCAATCATATATACATGTTGAGAGTCTGATGCCTTTTATGTGCCGTCCTCAGTCTAGGCATTCCTCAATCGGTTGCACTCCAGCAGATGTTCATTTTGAAAGTCCTTGGACTATCTGATCTATTCTCAAGTTCTGTTCTTCTCATGTCCCCCTGGCAGCCATCTGGTTTACTGTATAAGACTTATATTATTACTGAAACATTCACATCAGTCAGTTGCCAGAGCTTTGTCCTACCCTTCGGTCCTCGTACTCTAGTTTCATTCCTACATTCAGAAGATTTCTTTGTCTTCAGATTTTTCATTCAGTGCTCCTGCTTGTTCTCTTTCCTGAGTTCCTGGATTTGTGGTTTGTTCTTGCTCTTTGCCCTGCTCCAGGCCTTGCTCCTTGTTCTTGTCAGGTGCTACTCCCATTTCTCATGCCTTTCTAGATATTAGCACCAGAATGTTCAACCTGTAGGTGGCCTGAATTTGATGCTCTAGGCCCTAGATTGCTCATTTCTGGGTCAGTTCATGGTTGACAACCCTCACAAGTGCATGTCAGAGGGAGGGATTGTATATATGTGTTAAGGGTTTGGTGTGAGTGATCAGGGGTGGGTGTGTAGATAGGATGGGTATCAGGGAGTGATTGGTGTTGTGTACAGGAGTGATGGGATTAAGGAGTGATGGGAATTTGTGAAGTGTGTGGGAGTGATGGAGATGTATGTGGTGTCGGAGAGTGTGGGTTTTGGGGAGTGTGTTGATAAAGGGTGTATGTGAGGGGTTTCTGGGAATGGTTGGGGAGAGGTGTGTGGAAGAGTATCAGGACTGACTGGGGTGTGTGTTGGGAGTGACTAGGAGTGACTGTGTATGTGTATAGGGGAGGTTGGAAAGTAACTGGAGTGTGTGTGAGGGGGTATGACAAGGTAACTGGGGAGGAGTGCCCTTTCACTCTGCACTTTCTCCATTCTTCTCCCCATCCTGTGTGTGTGAGGAGAGGGGACAATGGGCGGTGGTGGTGGTGGTGGTGAGGTTGGAGTAGGGTGTGTTTGTATGTTGAGAGGGAATAAGCGGTGTGGGCTGAGTTAGGTGTGTGTGTGTGGGGGGGGGGGGGGGTAATACCCCTCCTCCCTCACTTTTGTCTGTGTGTGTTTAGCATGGAGGGTGTGTGAGTATGGGGAATGATGGGGGCTGAGTGTGTAGGGGGAAATGGGGCTTGGTGGTATGAGGGAGATACATGTGTGTGTGAGTGGTGTGATGTTGGTGTTTGTGTTGGAGTGAGGAGGGTCATGGACATGTGCTAGGGAGGGGGTGTAGCATGTGTTGGGGAAGGTATGGAGACATATAACGTGGGTCAGGGTTGTACAATTATGTGTTGGAGGAGCTGCACACTCTTCCCTACCCCACTTATTCTCCCACTACTCCTCCAACTACAGCATCTCCAACTCCCCTCCCCCTCACTCTCCCACTACTCCCTCTACCGACTCTAGTTCTCCTATTCCCCCACTATTCCCCCCTCTACTTCCCCATCTCCTTTACTTTCTCACTATTTTTCCTACCTCTCTAGTACTCCCCTTTCCTTATCCTTTCCCCTCTTCCCTCCTAGTCCCCTTTCACCTCAAGCTATGACTTCCTTTTCTTATTGCTTGGTAGGGCCTGAGAAACCCCCACCTACTCTTCTTCTGCGGGCACCACTTCTCTTTCCAGTACTGGTGTGAACTTTCACTAGTCCTTCTGCTTTCTCCTCTCTTTTCTGCCGGTGGTGCCTCAGAACATCCACCAGCCTTTCTTCATGCCGGCTGCACTCCCAGTGCCGGTGCTTGTATTAGGCAAACTAGGCAGTTGCCTAGACCACCAAAATTTTGGGGGTGGCAAAATTCTTCCAGCATTAGTTCCAAAGGAGTGCTGTACCAGTGCAATACCACCAGTGGGGGGAGGGATCATTATGCTACAGCTGCCACCAATAGGTAAGTTGGAGGAGGGGGGTGCATGACTAAAGATTTGCCTAGTGTGCCAAATACTCCTATACCAGCCCTGCACACTGCTGGTCTCTTTTTTGGCTGGGAAGGTCCGGGAATTTCCTGCCAGCCTTTTCCCCCACTGGTTTTCCTATTCCTCTTGTGCTGGTAGGGCCCAGGAAACTCCACCAGCCCTTCCACTGCTGGCACCACTGCTCCTCTCTGTCTCTAGCACTGGTGAATCTAGAGAACCCCCCACCAGCCTTTCTTCTGCCACCAGCTGTCTTCTTTTCTTGGGCTTATGGGGCCCAGGAGCTCCACCAGCTCTTGCATTGCAGGCCTGCTACAAACAATGGCTCTGTGGTGCCGGTGCCTCCGCTCCTCCCTGGATTGCTGAAACCCCCCCCCCCACACACACACACACACACACACCATACATCTGAGTAATATAATTACACACACCAATGATTACTCAGAGCCCCTAGTGTGTGTGCATGTTTATATATACACACTCAGAGGCCCCCACATTCATAGGTACACACACATACACATGTGTGTGTGCTTGTGACAGAGCTTTGCAGGCAGAGCAGCATATTAGCAAAGAGTACCAGAGTTGCTCAATTTGTCTGGTCAATAACAGTCTGTGTGGGTGTGGGGGCCTGTGCTTGTGTGGGAGGGGGGGGGTGCTTGTGTCTGTCTGCATTGTGCATCTGTATGTGTGTCTGGCTGTACCTGTGTGCATGTATGCCTGCCTGTGTGTGTATGTGTGTGCATGTGTGGGAGCCTGACAGTTAAGATCTTCCAGGCAG
Source organism: Rhinatrema bivittatum (assembly GCF_901001135.1). Taxonomy (NCBI): domain Eukaryota; kingdom Metazoa; phylum Chordata; class Amphibia; order Gymnophiona; family Rhinatrematidae; genus Rhinatrema; species Rhinatrema bivittatum. The sequence continues at coordinate 168,672,574 of NC_042620.1, forward strand.
AGCTAATTATCTTTGCATCATGCACTTTCAAATTCAATTTATTAAAATGTACAACCTGCATTTAACATACATTTCATAAGTACATATGATTTGCTATACTGAGTCGGACCAAAGGTCCATCAAGCCCAGTATTCTGCTTCCAACACTGGACAATCCAGGTCACAAGTACCTGGCAGGATCCCAAAGTGTAGATAGATTCCATGCTACTTATCCCAGGGATAAGAAGTGGATTTCTGCAACTCCACCTTAATAATGGTTTATAGTCTTTTCCTCCAGGAACTTGTCCAAATCTTTCTTAAGCACAGCTACACTAATTGCTTTCGCCACATCCTCTGGCAATGAATTCCAGAGCTTAACTATGCATTGAGTAAAAAATATTTTTTCTTATTAGTTTTAAATGTGTGTGTTGGGAGTGACTAGGAGTGACTGTATATGTGGATAGGGGGGTTGGAAAGTGACTAGAGTGTGTGTGGGTGGTATGACTCAGAAACTCGGGAGGAGTGCCCTTTCAGCTGCACTTTCTCCATTCTTCTCCCCATCCTATGTGTGTGTGGAGAAGGGGACAAAGGGTGGTGGTGGTGGTGAGGTTGGAGTAGGGTGTGTTTGTATATTGAGAGGGAATAAGCAGTGTGGGGTGAGTTAGGTGGGGGTTAATACCTCTCCTCCCTCACTTTTGTGTGTGTGTGTGTAGCATGAGGGTGTTTGTGAGTATGGGGAATGATGGTGACTGAGTCTGTAGGGGGAAATGGGGCTTGGTGATATGAGGGAGGTACATGTGTGTGCGAGTGGTGGGATGTTAGTAACTTCATGGTGTGTCCCCTAGTCTTTATTCTCTTTGAAAGAATAAACAACCGATTAACTATTATTCACTCCACTTCACTCATTATTTTATAGATTTCTGTCATATCTCCCCTCTGCCATCACTTCTAAAAGCTGAAGAGTTCTAACCTCTTTAGCCATTGCTCATAAGAGAATTGTTCCATCCCTTTGATCATTTTGGTCATCCTTCTCTGTACCATTTTTTATTCTACTATATCTTTTTTGAGATGTGGTGACTAGAACTGCACATAATACTCAAGATGGGGCGATGCAGAGACATTATGATATTCTCTGTTTTATTCTCCATTCCTTTTCTAATATTCCCTAGCATTATATTTCCTTTCCTAGCTACTGCTGCACACTGTGCAGAAGATTTCAGTGTGTTATCAATGATGATGCCTAGATCCTTTTCCTGAATGATGATGGAACCTTGCATGGATTTTGAAAGGGTCATAGCACAGAAACTCTCTTGTTATCCTTCTTTGATACCCTACTCTGTGGATTTCACACAAATATTGACTATATCTTGGTATTAGTAGACATTTCTACTGCTTTTAATACTCTAGATCATCAAATTCTCCTTTCTGAGTTGCAATCCATTGGACTGTCAGCCACCGTACTTAAATGGCTTGAATCCTATCTATTCAACCACCCTCAATGAATCAACATAGGCTCTTACTCCTCTGATTGGTACACCTTTCCTTCTGGTGTTCCTCAAGGTTCTTCTCTTTCCGCTATTTTATTCAATATCTAACTACTACATCTTTGCCATCCAGTCGCCAGTCTTGGTATACAATTTAACATTTATGCAGATGATATCCAATTTTTTGTCCCTTATAGCTCATCATGGTTCAATACTCTATCCACTGTAAGTCTCTATATCTGTACTATTGACACCTGGTTATCTCACAACTGTCTTAAACTGAATACATCAAAAACTGAAATCTTACATCTGTCTACAATTCTGCCTTCACATCTAACTCTCATTGGCCTTTCCATCCCCATACTAACAAAGCCCAAAAGTTTGGAGTAACTCTGGACTCCTGCCTCTCCATGTTCACTCATATACCATTACTAGTAAAAAACTCTTTTTAGAAACTCCATATGCTAAAACTCTTGCAACCTCTACTTTATTCAGAAGACTTCTGTATGGTCTTACAATCTCTGATGTTCACTGGATTTGATTATTGTAATGCTCTCTACCTTTGGCCTCTCTGATACCTCTCTGCAATTAATTCAAAACACCACTGCTTGCATCATAACAGGCACATCCAGGAAAGACCATATTACCCCTATTCTATATTCCTTACATTGGCTACCAGTCAGCTTCAGATTTCAATACAAAATCCTTTCCACTATGCACTCCCTTATATATAATACTTCCTCTATCTGGTTATGCACTACCCTTCATGTGTACTGAACTAACAGACATCTACGATCCTTAAACAAATCCCTCCTCAAAGTTCCCTCCATTCGTCTAGCCAGACTTGATATAACCAGGAAACGTGCCTTTTCAGTCTCCCGTCCTCTACTTTGGAACTCGATACCAGACTTTTTAAGGCAGATCATTAATGCTAAATATTTTAAGAAAAGTTTACAAATGTATTTGTTTTCCAATGCCTTCGGTTCCCATTCTTTACAGTAAAAACTCAACCTCACCCAGCCAAAGTCAGATATAAGCTTTACCATCTGCTTATTATGTTTTTGTCGTAAGTTTTACCTAGTTTTTCTTTTCATGACTATTGTTTTGTTATTATGTTTTTATGCTTATTATGTAAAATATGTATATTTACCTGTGAATGGTTCTGACCAACTTTATTTATAAAAGCGATATACAAATACTGTTAAACAAATAGATAAATAAATTGTGTAATTATAATTTGGATTACTTTTCCCTAAGTGCATCACTTTGCACGTGTCCACATTAAATTTAATTTGCCATTTTCATGCTCAGTCTCCCAATTTTGCAAGGTCCCCTTGCAATTTCTTACACTCCTCTTGTGATTTAACAACTTTGAATAATTTTGTGTCATTGGCAAATCTGGGTCTCTTGCACAGCATTGCAACTTTGTCATTCTCTTGTTCACGTTTCCAAGTCATTTATGAATCTATTATAAAGCAGTGGTCCCAGAACAGATTCCTGGGGTTAACATCTTCCATTGTTATAGGTGGCAAACATAGACATAACAGTTTTGATTGACCAACATGACACAAGCCTTTTATATATATAGAAGATAAGATATGCACACACAGACTTGGAATGTACATACAGACAGATTTAGAACAGGTGGGGAGGTAAAGGACATAGTAGCTTCAAGTGTATTTCCTACTTTTTGATTTCTCACTGTTCCTCACTCTAACTTCAATCTTTAAAGTTGTTCTAACTAGAATAAGGTTTTCTTTGAGAATCTTTAGGTCATTATTATAAATGAGCTTGATAAAGGGTTGCCAGCTGGCTCTATTCTTACAGGACAGGTTGATCTAGTCCCACTGCATGAAGGGACTTGTAGTTCTGAGCTCCCTATTACATTGCCTAAGAAAAGCAAGACTGAAAATCTGGAGCCAGTTGATAACTTTAGCTTGGTAATTTTAGGCTTATGATGGCTTTTGCTAATTTATTTGTTGCATATTGATATACAATTTTTTGTTACTATTGGTAAGAAATAATTTAAGAGTTCTTTTTCTCTGTGATTTGAGCATAGATGCTCTACCCTCTTAACCTCTGTCAGTTAAACTGTAATTTATTTCTTGTCTTTCAGCTGCAGAGGGAATGGTGTGTGATCCTTTGTGCTCAAATACTGGTTGCTGGGGTCCTGGTCCTGACCAGTGCCTGTCTTGTAAATATTTTAGCAGGGGAAAAACCTGCATTGATTCCTGTAATCTCTATAATGGGTAAGATATTCTTCACACTTCTCTTTGATATTGATAGTGGTTAATATGAAATATACATTGGGATGCAGCAAGCCCTGTAATGTCACATGCCTGTGGTAGTGTTCTTAATATGTCTTTTGATATAGCATTGCAAAATAATACAACTCTATTGATAAGCTCAATTGCACAGTTGCAATGCTATGCAAGAGAACCAAATTTGAATTCCATACAGTTTCTGCTTATTGGGCTGCCAAGGGCTGGGATGCTATAGAGACAATATTCAAAACCTCCTGAAACTGGCAGAGAAACCTCAGTCGTTGCACTTCAGATTGGTGTTAGAGCAGGGCTTCCCAAACCTGTCCTGGGGACCCCACAGCCATTCGGGTCTTCAGGATATCCACGATGAATATGCATGAGATACATTTGCATACCATGGAGACTTGGCATATGCAAATTGATCTCATGCATATTCGTCGTGGATATCCTGAAGACCCGAATGGCTGTGGGGTCCCCAGGACAGGTTTGGGAAGCCCTGACCTATAATGATTCAGCTGTAAAATCATCCTTTTCATAAAAGTCAGTGAATAGGATTTGAGTAGGGTCTAACTGGGATGGAAACTCAAGTATGAAGAAAGATGAGCTATGGCAAGAAAAAAATGTTAAATATGTTTAACATGATGAAACCCAAAAAACACTTGCATTAAAATTGTTAGTGCAACAACTAGTTGATACCCAATGAAATTCCATGGAGGCCCTTATTCACTCACCTCTTCCTCAGGCCAGCCTTAGCACTCCCTTCCAACTTTGCCCAGCCCCAGCACACTCTGACCTCCCTCCCCAGACCAGTCCCAGCACATTCTGACCCTCCCTCTCCAGACCTAAGCTAGCACACGCTGATCCTATCCTCTCCAGATTTCCCTGGCACATTCTGAACTCCCCATCCCCAGTCCAACCTTAGACTAGTCCGAGCTCAGCATTTCCTTTCTCCCTCCCTGGTCCAACCACAGTGCACTCTACCCCCTTCACAGTCCAATCCCAGCACACTCTGACTTCCTTCCCCAGTTTGACCCCAGCACTCTGTTAATTCCAACCTAACACAATGCAAGCATTCATTCCCCCTTCCCCAGCAGATTATTACCTCCATCCCCAGCCCGACTTCAGCACTTTCCTCCAGCCTTCCCCATCTAAATCCCAACAGTAACTTCCAAATTTCTTCCCAACCTGACTCCAGCATAAGCTTCTCTCCCCCCCCCCCTCCAACAACTGCCCAACACTAGCATATGCCAACCCCCTTCTCTGAGGGCCTAACTCCAGCATCTTCCATCCCTCTTCTCCGACATAACCACCGCATATTCCCTATTCTGCTACTTCAGTCCAACTCCAGCAGTCTACCCCACCCCCAGTCCAATCTGAGCACTTCCTTCCCCCTTCCTAGCTGAACCAAAAGACTCTCCAACCCCAGCACAGCCTGATCCTCCTCACCTGTCCAGTCCAGTGATCTGCTCTGCTCCCCTCTTTCCCAGGTGGTCCCAGAACTCTCTGCCTCCCCACATCCCAATTTGTTTCAGCATTCACAGATTTCTCCTTAGAACCCTGACCCATCTCATCAGCAGTTTCTGTCATCATTCAGATGCCATTTCATGCTGTCTAACAGCTAAAGCCTATGCAGCAACCATTATGTCTGAAGCACACAGGCCACTGCTCCATGCTGCTCTCAAAGCACACTCTGGACAATTCTTTAATCCTCCCCACCACTGCTAAGAACCCTGCCAGCACAGCACCAACACAACTGCTTCCTCTACAACCACCTCCCAAAGCCAGCATATTCTGATATGGCGTGCCTCTGCTGGTGCTGAAAGTGCCGCAAAACAGTGCAGCACACCTCAAAATCAATCACTCTCCCCACTGTACATTTTTGATGCTCCGGCCTCTGATGCAGCCCATTCCACTGCCAGAACCCCACAGCTCAAAGTGACAACATGAGACTGTGTGTGCGTATATGAGTTTTGCAAATAAGTGCATCTTCAAGAATGACAAAAACTGCTTTTCTATTATAATATTAAATTTTGTCTGAACAGGAAATGCAAGGTGCTGCTGTATCAGTAGTGGCAACAAGGTGTCAGTACTTTTTTTTAGAGGCTGCAGTTACCTGTATTGGTGACAAGGTGTCAGTGTTTTCCAAACAGAAACTATCTGATTATATGTTTTATAATATTGTTTTCTTAGAAACAGAGAAACACAGAAAATGACAGCAGATAAAGACCATATGGCCCATTAACTATGCCCAACCACATCTCCTGCTCAGCTCTGCCATCCCTATAACTCCCTCAGAGATTCCCTGTGCTTGTCCCATTCTTTATTGAATTCTGAAACTGTCTTTGTCTCCACCATCTTCTCAGGAGGCTGTTCCGTGTGTCCACCACCCTTTCAGTAAAAAAAAATATTTCCTTACATTTCTGCTGAGTCTACCACCTTTCACTCTCATCCCAGAGCCCCCTTTCCATTGAAAGAGGCCTGCCTCCTGGCATTTATTCATTGGAGATTTTCAAATATATCTATCATCCTGATCCTTCTTGACTCCTGTACATTTATATTGACTGGATTTTACATTTCTGCTTCCTTTTTCAAATAATGTACAAGAGTTACAATTCAATTAATAAAACAGACTATATTCCCTTTTCAGTGTAATATAAGGGAAACATAAAGCCATTTCATCATATCCTGTCAGTTTATACCTCACAGCTGTCCCTGGTTTCTAATGATGCACTTCTTTTGTTTGTCTCTAAACCAGATATTCTTACACTGTTAACTCAAGAGATTTCCAGATGATAAGCTTCAGCAGTATACTATGCACGATTTGAAAATCTTAAACTCTCTTGATCCTGCCGTTTGCCAACTTATTCTATCTGATATAGTTTATCTTCCCCGGGATGCAGATTTTGCATTTTATCCACATGTAATATAATCCTCACTGAGAGGAAATAAAAGCCTAAAGACAACAGTGATGTGGCAGCCTTAAAACTGTTTTCTGACACACAAACACTCTAAGAGCAGCTTAAAAAAAAATTGCAGAAGGGAAAAATAAATAAATAGATGTGAAAAGTCAGCTCACAGGCTGCTTTTACAAATAGTTTTCAGCATTCTTTCCATAGGAAGATAAACAGTAATTAATGCTAATTAATTTTTTTTCCTCCTAGAGGGGTGATCAGTTCTAATTAAAAAAAAATATATTGTCATATGATGTTTTTTTCTCTCCCTTCTTTATCAACAGGAAGTATTTGGATAGTATATGAGTACCTAGATGAAAGAATAGAATCTTATTTGAGGGATTTTCTTTTTGTGCTGCATACAATATTAATCTATTTTCATGCATACAGTTGTTTTTGAATAAGATTAACAGTGTCTTTTCTATTTTCCTACGCTTGTTTTTTGTTAGTGAATTTCGAGAGTTTGCCAATGGTTCTGTCTGTGTGGAATGTGAATCACAATGTGAAAAGATGGAGGAGCATATGATCACCTGCCATGGACCAGTAAGCAAAGAGTAATTATACCTTGAATGTGTAACTATAGCACTTGGACTAATCATTGTCATTATGTGCTACTTCTATGAGGATTTAAATTCAGGGTATTCAAATTTTCATTCTTTAATTTAAAAAATGAGTTTTCAGGAAAGAATTTGGGAATTGTATAATGGTTACCACTTTTAGCGATTTTTTTTGCTAAGGAACAAGCTTAATATGAAATGCATTCTTTTATGTAACCAGTTATATTTTTATTCTGTTTTTTCTGTCCCTCTCTTTTTGATGGGTACTGCTATATTGAAAGATAAGTTGATGGGGCTCAGCATTTCAGCTATTTAAAAATGTAAAAATGGCTTTCTTGGAAAAGAGGACTGAAAGATTACATCTAATCTATATTTTGCCTTTATCAAACAACTTATTTTTAATGCAACATATGCAAGGTCCCAATCACACTTTATATAAGCAGCTGTGCGATTTATCTTTCTCCAAAGTTGCTGTACCTATATGACTCCTCTTCACAAGTCTCTCCTTCGGCACCCTGTCTGTTTCCACATACAGTTCAAGCTCCTCTTACTCACCTACAAGAGGTTTCATTCTGCAACCTCTCACTACCTCTCCTCTCTTATCTCTTCCTACACGCTTCCTTGTGACCTCCAATCATTAGGGAATAACTCCTATCTATGCCTTTCACTTCTACCACCAACTCCCGATTGCATGCTTTTCAACTAGTTTCAGGTATACTTGGAATAGACTTCCTGAGTCGATGTGGCATGCTCCTTCTCTGTCCTTATTCAAATCCACTCTAAAATAATAATTAAATCTTAATCCCTAATATCACAGGGAGGCAATACTTGCACTTGACTGACCTTCCCTTCCCTCCCAACAATACAAGACACAAATCTTGGCCTTACAAACAGGCCACAGTTTATTACCCTGAACCCGAGCCCTTACAATCTTATAACAACTCTTAACATTAATAACATACACCCTTTTCCCTTCATCACCTCATCCCAGTAATGAAGCGCCAACCCTCCCCCTCTTCCACGCCTACCCCACCTCTCTCCAGTGAGATCAAGCTCCGGCCTTGAACTTAGACCCTCAGCTCACAGGCCGTCCCATGCAGCAGCCCCTAGGGATGTGCAGAGGGACGCCATCGTGATTCGGATTCGTCGGGGAGCAGATACGTTGCATTCGGCCGTATGGCGCCCCGATGCGTTAATACGGCGATTTATATTCGCGTGCCAGCTAAAATTCAAATTAACTACAACGCCCCACCCTCCTGACCCACCCAAGACTTACCAAAACTTCCTGGTGGTCCAGAGGGGGGTCCGGGAGCCATCCCATGCACTCAAACCCTCGGTGCCGTTTTCATCATGGCACCGATAGCCTTTGTCACAGGGGCTACCGGTGCCATTGGTCAGCCCCTGTCACATGGCCATCTGCGCCATCTTGTGCTCCTACCATGTGATAGGGGCTGACCAATGGCACCGGTAGCCCCTGTGACATAGTATGGGCAAAGGCTATTGGCGCCATTTTGAATAGTGGCATCAGACGGCTGGAGTGCAGAAGGTCGCTCCGAGATCCCCAGGGACTTTTGGCCAGCTTGGGGGGGCATCCTGACCCCCACAAGACTTGCCAAAAGTCCAGCGGGGGTCCGGGAGTGACCTCCTGCACGACGGCCATCCGATGCCAGTAATCAAAATGGCGCCGATCGCCTTTGCCCTCACTATGTCACAGGGGCCGACCATAGGTACCTGTGACATAGTAAGGGCAAAGGCAATCGGCACCATTTTGAGTACTGGCATCAGACGGCCGGCGTGCAGGAGGTCGCTCCTGGACCCCCGCTGGACTTTTGGCAAGTCTTGTGGGGGTCAGGAGGCCCTCCAAGCTGGCCAAAAGTCCCTGGGGGTCCAACGGGGGTCCCGGAGCAACCTCCTGCACTCCGGCCGTCCGATGCCACTACTCAAAATGGCACCGATAGCCTTTGCCCATACTATGTCACATGGGCTGACCAATGGCACCGGTAGCCCCTGTGACAAAGGCTATCGGGCCATGATGAAACCGTCACCGATGGTGTAAGTTCAGGGGATGGTTCCTGGACCCCCCGCTGGACCACCAGGGAGTTTTGGTAAGCCTTGGGGGGGTTCAGGAGGCTGGGGGGGGTTTGTTTAAATTTTTATTTAGGTGGCCGTATAATTCGGGGGAAGATTCGAGTATTCGTGGGGAATCGCAATACTTTTCGCTTCCCCATGAATACTACGAATAGTGTAATATACGTTGCGGATCGCCAATATGGCGAAAACGAATGCACACCCCTAGCAGCCCCCCTCCACTCCATCTTACCAGTGCATTCCAATATAAATTGGGCTCGGGTTTCCGCCACAAACAAGATGACTTGCGTCACCTTGTTCCCCCACTGCGGCACCTTAACACCTTCGGATCTCTTTCTCTAACCCCTCCTGCAAGGCGTTATTAAACAGGTCTGTACCCACTTCTGACAAATGTACCCTGTCGCCGCAGAATAAAATTGCTGCTATTTCCCATGCCCACTGGTGCCTAACCCAGGATCCCCCTTCCCACCCATCCACCTCCCCATTTGCCTGTTAATCTTTTCGACTCCTCGATTCCACAGGGTCTCCTCCTTATTCTTCAAATGGACTATGTTGTCCGACCAACCCACCCGCACCCAGGGCCATCGAATCATGACTTGAGCCAGATCTTTTTTTCATACACGTGATAAATTCTTGACATGATTTCGACCCTATATCATTACCCCTGAGGTGTATAAGAAGAATACTTGGCACCACCCACATCTCCGCCTGCTCATGCAGGAAGGGAAAGAGTTCGTCCCAACCCATTCCCCGCTTGCTAAACCACCCCACCCGCCAACCCAAGCTCTCCAGATCGAGATGTTCGCCGTATGGCTGATTCAGCGCTCTTCTCTGTGCCCTATGAATTTACGAGTGGCCCACGATCCAAGCACACCCTGTAGTTCGCTGTACCCCCAAGCACTCTGCAATAAAAGACAGAATGTTAGTGATCCACCCCTGTACTCTCGTGACTCCTTCCCCCCTTCCAGCCCCCTCTGTATACTTCCTAAGACCTGATAATGGCCTGGAATGCATTAGACTTCCATCACCCGATTCCTTTAATCCCGTCATCTGATATGCCGGCTTCTGCCGCTGATGTTGCAGCTCCAATCCTGAAAGAATGTGAGCTATACTCCTTCGCATCCCAACCTACCCTAGCAATGACCAAACCTAACACTCTGGCAAATTGGAATCTGGTCAACGGCACACCATCCTCGTGCACCAAAAAGGACCCTACCCCAACTGGGTGATACCCCACGAATTCTTGCTTTGCCCTGTCCAGGCATAGCGTGGCACTCTGTACGAGGAGGAGTGTAATAAACTTTCCTCTCCCTCTCTGATCTGTTTTTGATTTTGGCATGAATAACGTCACTGAATGCTTGTACACTTGTACGTACTGCATCTGTAACCCTACCTCACCCTTACTGGTCTAAGACTTTACCACCAGCTCACTTATGCGCATCGCTCTGAAAAAAGCCAAGGAAAAAGCCACACAAAATAACAAAACCTCGTACTGAGACCAACACACCTTGACTAACTGCTTCTTCAAATATATGAACTCCTTGTACTGTATGGTCCTCGAATTGGTAAACCATCCCCTTCCTCTCTGCCATCCTCCCAGCATATGCCTCACTCTGAAGCTGCCCATCGGGTTCCCCCAACCCCTCAACTTGTGGAACCCTCACCGTTGCTAACGAATAACCCTCTCGTTTTGCCCACAATATAAACTGTACCAGACTGCTATCCTGCACAGGTCTACCTGCCCATCCTGCCCTTTGAAGGAAACTAGTCACTGCGTTACTTCCCTTAATGTAAGCCGTCCACCTGGCTGGGGCAACCAAATGCTGGATTAAGGTCCATTCTTCATCCACCCCAGGTTCCATAAGTATTCCGGGAATGGTTCCACCTCTATCTTCACCCTCGGGGCAAGCTGTTGAAAAACCTTCCATTGAAAATGAGAAAGTGCATCAGCGATTATGTTGTACACTCCCGGGACATGCTTAGCACGAACGCTAACATTTGCAACCAAAGACAACTGAATTATTTCCCTTAACAACTCCGACACCCGCAAGCAATGCGCCAACAAACGATTAATTACCTGCACTACCCCCAAATTGTCACACCAAAAGACAACCCTACTGTTTTCCATCTGTTCCCCCCAAATTACTAATGCTATCACTATGGGGAATAACTCTAAAAAGGTAATGTTTCTTGTCACCCCACTGATGACCCAGACCTCGGGCCATAGTTGCGCGCACCATTGCCCTGAAAATATATGCCAAAACCAGTGGATCCCACAGCGTCCATGAATAGCTCTATATCCTGGTTTTAATGTTCACTTTCCGGGATAGCAACATGCCATTAAAGGAGTCCAAAAAGCTCTCCCAAACTCCTAATTCTTCCTTGTTCCTATGCATAACTCGAATAAAATGATGCCCCACCTTAACCCCGGCAGTGGCCAAGGATAGCCGCCGAATGAAAGCTCTCCCCATAGGAATTACTCTTCAGGCAAAGTTCAGCGACCCAATCAATGATTGCATTTTACGCAACGTCACCTTGTTCACCTGCCGAACCTCAATCACCAACTCATGCAACTGCCTGACTTTTTCCTGCGGCAATCATGAGACCATCTTCACTGTATCCAATTCTATACCTAGAAAGGATAACCGGGTAGTTGGCTCCTCTGTTTTATCCAACGCAATGGGCACCCCCAACTGAACTGCGTGCTTTTTCCCATGTTACTACTGACAGTGCAGGACTAGCCTGCACCATTGGTCTTTTATTTCTCAATAAATAAAATTCCTAAAGTCTCTTTTGTGCTGTATCTTTGTCTTGATTAGTATGTAAGCTCTTTCAAGCAGGGACTGTCTCTTGTGCTTTTGTACAATGCTGCATACATCGAATAGCATTGTAGAAGTGAGAAGTAATAGTAGTATTAAGACCAAGGAACCACTCAGAGAACAGTGTGGATAACATTGGAGGGAGCCCAAAATCAGAGCTAGAGTATCAATTTGTATTGAGACTCTCTCGGATTGTGAAGTATATTCAGGGTAGGTTAGTTAGTCACACTGGCCATTAGGTGATGCCCAAAATAGTGGAAAGTGCACTGTGCAAAGACAATATGCTCTGTCTACAAAGTACTTTCACACACATACAAGCACACACACAGGCCCAGGTACCAGTACCCATACAGACAGAGAACCTACATACAGGTATACACACATAGAGGTAGATCTTTAAAAAGTACGCCGGATTTTATAAGATACGCACATCTTATAAAATCTGGGGTTGGCACGTGCACGGCTGCGCAAAATCGGCAGCCTGTGCATGCCGAGCCGTGCAGCCTGCCTCCATTCCCTCCAAGACCACTCCGAAATCGAAGCGGCCTCGGAGGGAACTTTCCTTCCGCGTCCCCCCACCTTCCCCTACCTAACCCACCAACCGGCCCTACCTAAATCCCCCCCCCCCTACCTTTGTTGGGCAAGTTACGCCTGCTTGAAGCAGGCGTAACTTGCACGCACCGCCTCGCATCCCCCGGCACAGGCTGCAGTGCCGGGGGACTCGGGACCGCCCTCCCGGCCCGCCCCCGAACCATCACCACTTCCCCGGACCCACCCCCGGACCGCCCCCTGACACGCCCCGGACATGCCCCGGACATGCCCCCTCCCGCCCCTTTTACGAAGCCCTGGGACTTATGCGCATCCCGGGGCTTTGCGCGCGCCGGCGGCCTATGCAAAATAGGCGTGCCGGCGCACAGTGCTTTTAAAATCTAGCCCATAGGCTGTTATTGATTAGACAACCCAAGCAATGCTGGGTACCATTTTCTAATATGATCTGTCTGTGAAGCCCTGTCTCTTCTGCTTCCACTCACAGGGACAGGCTGGCATAGGCACACATACATAAGTTCACACAAGAGTGCATAAGCACACACAAACATGCACAAGTGCACACATTCTTGCACATACACATGAAAAGACACACACACAGGCACACATACACACAGATGCACATAGTCAGAGACACACCCACACACACAAGCAGACACACATACACAGGAAACAGGGCCTCCCCCACACAGCAAAAGCACCTACTCATAAGCACAGGACACACACACACAAGCATGTGCATAGGCACTCAGGTAGGCATAAGTACATACAGACGCAGGCAGAGACACATTCAGACACACATGAGCAGACATAAATACACAGCAGAAGCGCATGTGTGTGCACACACACACACACACACACTCTCTCATTGTTATAGACCAGAATACTTGAGCAACACCAGGCACTTTTCGCTAGTATGATTATACAGATGTTTACATTCCTGCTTTTCTGTTTTTCTTTTAGGGACCAGACCATTGTACTAAGTGCTCCCATTTTAAAGATGGTCCAAATTGTGTAGAGAAATGTCCTGATGGCTTACAGGGAGCAAACAGTTTCATTTTCAAGTATGCAGATGAAGACCGTGAGTGCCACCCTTGCCACCCAAACTGCACCCAGGGGTAAGTTTATGTAATTGGGTAGGAGATGGAAGGCAGAAAGGACTATAAACACTGTATGCTGTCAGAATTTCAAATCGGTATTAACCTAATATTTCAGAAGTATTTAGTTATGGTGGTTTTATTGGCCAAAATATTATATTCATGTTTCTCAGAACTCATTCTACGCTGCGAACTCATTGTCTGAACATTGGTTTGCCTGCATCATTTGCTTTTTCAGTTTGGGGTTAAGGCAGGCAGTTACTGGACAAAATTGTGGCCTGGGCCAGGGTAGCTTTCAGTGCTCCCCTTCCCTTTCGGACTTGCATGCTCAAAGTCCCACTGACCAACTCAAAAGGGCAGGGTGGCGCCTCCTTGGCTTGGTGCCCAGGGTGGTTGCCCTGCATGCCCAGCTCTTGCACAGCCCTATTTGGGGTCATGGTTGTAAGTTGCAACCACCCAGCTCATGGCCACATGTCTTGATAATAGGCAAGGCCTGTGTTAGTGACATAGAATCACAATTTTTCTGCCCTCCTTTAACAATTGTTTCTACATGCATACTTTGCTCTCCTTTGAATGCTTATGTGTTTCTTTCGCTTTATCCCATGTTCATTTTGCTTTGGTAGCTGTCATAGTGTCACGCTGCCATATGTCTGGCAAACAAGTTGCTTTGTCTTGGTATAGGCTCAAAACTGAATTTCCTCCCAGCTGAAAAATCAGCCACTGCTGGAAAGAGATGGTAACAGGTGCTGCCAATAATTTCAAATCCAGCTTGACTGCAGCCCGGGAAGCTTATAGAAAACTACCTTTGGAACTGAAGCTCTGAAATAGAACTGGGTCACTGCAAATGCATATATAGTAGAAACTTATTTAAGATACATATTTGCATAATAGCAATCTAGACTAACCCATTAGTTTAAAAAGAAATTTAATAATTGAAAATGAATTTATGCTGTTTAAGTAGTAGCTAAAATTACATCTAAAAGAAATTATTAGCATTTGCTCTGTGACAAATGTTTTACAGTTTTTTTTTAGAGGGTGGAAAGAAAAGAGCAAGAAGCGGGAAATACAAAAAAAAAAAATAAATGAGAGACACAGAATAAAATCTTCAGGCAGAACAATAATCCTCCACCAGAGGCTTTTATTGTTTTGCAGCTAAAATTAAACCAGTAAATTATTCAATATAATACGCTGATGTCAACAGCTGTTGCCATTCAAAATGAGACCTTTTGCTGTTTTTGCAAATCTAATTACAATAGAGCCACTAGGGAAACAACAGTGAGATCGCAGTAATGCCGCCTGGATCGGCTACTGTCTTCTGCCTGCTTTCTTAAATGAGTCATGTCTAAAGAAAAAGAAGAGGAAAACTGCAGGCAGAAACAAACACAGCTGATTAAGAGAGGAAATAAATACAAGGCAAATGGGCCTCTGCTATAGGATTTAAGATTTGGAATTCTAGTGTTAATGAAGGGTTAGGATGTAATGTCAATAAATCTCAGTGCTCATCTGGGGACCTCTAAAGCAAATAAAAAAACAAAAACTATATATGTGTATAACTTGCCCCAAGCAGTACATCAGTACAGAGTCAGCATTTGGATTTCAATAGCATATTTTAATCCTGCCTGAATAGAATCTAACATTTCAAGTTCCCATTGCTGGATATCTAGGTATTTTAGCTTCATCTTGTTCTTTTATTTAGTCTTTTTTTCTGCTGTATCTATGCTATTAGTAAAAAGTTGGAGAGCGTCATTAGAATGATTGAATTACATGCCTAGTCCATTTCTAAAGGGGTCTCCAGCTCCCATATAATTATTTTGTCGCATGTCAAGTTGCCTTTTCTGTACTTTACTCGAGGTGATATATAAATAAATACTAAATATTATAAATGTACAGAAAAATGAAAAAAAAATTACAAAATATAAAACACATCAAATGAAACAAACAGCAAAAGGTCACAAAGAGAAAGCTAAATAAGCAAAACATTTTATAATATAAAATAGAGTGTAACCCTCAGATTAAAGATAATTCAAAACAGAAATACTGAGCAAAAACATTTGTGACATATAAATGGCTTAAAAACAAAAAGCCAGAGGGTCTCAATCAGCCCAACTAATCTGACAAATGAAATTGTTCTAAAGCCAAATTAGCAGCTATTAAGTTCCAGAAGGATGTTTTTTTTGTGGCTACTGGCTAGAGCTGTGCGAACTTCCTCAAATATTGTCAAAAAACCTTTTGTGGAGAAAAAGCTGAAAAATCAGAAGCAGACCCCAAAATGAGCTTTTGGATATTCTGAAAATCCAAAAATCCAACCAATATTTTTCACCTAGAATCAAGTGAGGAAATTCAACGAAGCACTCTTTTGATCTGGATAAGTTTTTAAAAATTCAAGTGAACTGAAATCTGGCTGAAGTCATCATGGCTCAGAATCAATTGTGAATTGTTTGCATATCTCTAATCAAACTCAGTTTATTTTAATCATTCTAAGATTTCACACAGTTTTTCATAAAGGATATTCGAAATTGAACATGATACTTTTAGATCTGACTAAAAATTGTCCTGACAAAAACTGCCTTCCCAAATTAGATGTTGCTTCCTGGTTGAGCTTATTGGCTATATCCTGATTGCTATATATTCCCTTTCTAATTATTTTCTGCACAATTGCAAGGCTCATCTAGTCTTGGGTTTTATTGTATTTTGGATTAAACAACTTGTCTTTCCAAACAGAAGCTCAAGGTGAATTACAGATCAGATATAGTAGGTAGATCTCTGCCTCAGAGGCCATGCAATCTGAGTTGGTACCTGAGGCAATGGAGGATGAAGTAACTTGCCAATGGTCGCCAGGAGCTTCAGTGGGAGCAGTGGGGTTTTCTGTGCTTATTCCATGCTTTCTTGAATGATGATATTGTTTTTGCCTACCCTATTTCCACTGGAAGGCTGTGCCATGTTGCCATAATCCTTTCTATTTAAACATATTTCTTTATGTAACTCCTCCGTCTACCCACTTTGAGTCTCATACCCTGACCCTTAGCTCTAGATTTGCATCTAAAATGCTTGCCTCTTGGGCATTAATTACACCTTTAAGGTAATTAACTGTCTCTGTCCTAGACCCCTCTCTCTCTCTTCTCTTCTATGGCATACTTACTTATTTAGATCTTTAAATTGCACGCATTATGCAAACTGTGCACCATGTTGGTAGCCCTTTCCTGAGCTACCTTTAACAATATTTTTTGGAGCTGTGGCCTCCAGATCTGGACACAATATTCCAGATGTGACTTTTCCAATGATTTATAAAGTAGCATTATTGCTCTCACTGTGCACTCTATCATTCTGCTGACTTTTGCCATTGTCTTATTGTATGCTTGCAAGCTTAAGATCATCCGATATGATCATTCAGATCCCTTTCCTATTTGGT
This sequence comes from Rhinatrema bivittatum, assembly GCF_901001135.1. NCBI lineage: Eukaryota > Metazoa > Chordata > Amphibia > Gymnophiona > Rhinatrematidae > Rhinatrema > Rhinatrema bivittatum. The sequence goes on from NC_042620.1 coordinate 168,689,767, forward strand.
ACATGTCAGTAATTTACCCCCTACTATATATTGCTCTCTCGGATTTCTATACCTAAGTACACAGTTCTATATTTTTTCACATTAAATCTGTCAAATGTTTTACTTCTTATATTTTTTATATCAGTCCTCAATTTCTCTACTTCTGGGGTGTCCTGTCATAATATCACATGTGAAAATATTGAATAGAACTGGACCCAGCTTAATAAGATACTTCACTGATGCAGTCCCATCTTACCTTACTGTGAACTCTGTTTACCATTATCTTCTGTTACCTTTCACTCAATCATGTTCTAACCCAGTTTACCATCTTAGGATCCACTCTTAGACTGCTCATCTTATTTATGAGCCTCCTGTGCAGAACAGTAATAGCATCAAAAGCCTTTCTAAATCTAAGTACAGCACATCCAGTGACAGAACTTAGAAAGGCGTGAGAAAAGCACAGAAAATCCCTAGAGGTGGGGAAGTAAGGGTAAATTCAGAGACTAAAATAGGTTACCTACTGGAGCATGTTTAGAAAGTGGGAAGATTTAATAGACCTTGTGGGTTTTACTCAGTCATTATCATATTCTGTGTTTAATTCCAGAAGTGGCTGAATCAGGTCTTTCTTGCATGTTCAACCCTAAATTATTGATGTCTGTCTTAGGGGCCTATGCACTAAACCCCACATTAATGTTTTTTTTTAGTGTGCATGCTAAAATGTGAGTTAATGTGGGATGTACAAAATATTTTTGTTAGCTCACTAAATTGCAGCCTTCTTGGCAGGTGCACAGAAATAAGATGCATGCCTTGCATCACAAAATCCCCCATGCTTATCAGTCCAGACTGCAAGGCCCAGTTCATATGGGAGATTTCATGCCCCCAGCCCCCCTAAACATCAGCTCAGGACCCTCTTCAGTCCCCCCTTAAAAAATATGTAACCCCTTTCTCCTGGTTTAAGCTATTTACAAAGGGCACATACAGGTATTTTTTCCTAAGCCTATCTTCACTGGTACATCTCCCATTTCATTGTCCCCAAGGTATGTGTTCTTTCAATGGGGGAGAAGGCTAACCTTCTTGGCCCAGGCAGTAGTAAACTCCCTTATATATGTGTTACTAGTTCTTCAGGACAGGTACACATACAAACCAGGTTGGACTCTCTGGTTGGGTGTTCAAATTAAGGTTTTCTGTGATCGAGTTCCAAAGAATCAATAAGTTCAAAAAAATAAAATGTCTATTTACATCCAGTGTCCTCAGGTGTACAAGAGCCAGGATTTAAATGACCTTTAGCTCTGTGGATGTATCTCTCCAGGCAGGGGCTTGAAACAGGTTTATCCTCCAGGTAGTGGACTGACAATTGTCCCAAGCGGGTTGGGGGGTGTCCTATCCATGACTGAATTCCCTACCCAGTACCTGAGATCCACAAAGAATCCAGAAATCCAACTTGGCAGTGTACCTGGGGTAGAAACTCAGTCTCCAAATGATTTTCTCCACTTCTCTCCCTTCAATAACTCTCCAAAAATTAATTGCAGACCTTCTTGGATGAAAGGCCATGATTAAAAGCAGTCCTTATGGCTTTCAGTCCTGGGCAAGTAAGGGTGAGAGAAAAATACTTCTCTCTAAAACAAGAAAAACTCAGTCTGTGAAAACCTTTTTCTTATCTCCTTGAATGGGTACTGTAAATTCTTCTTGATATGAACACAAAAGTACACAGTCCCTTCTGACCACACTGTCAGGAATGGTGCAGGTCAAAAACTGTAAAACCTCAGAAAAATTACAAAAATCATTCCACCTCTCTCTCTCCCTCTCCCTTCGCCAGTCCTATCAGAGGAAACTGGCAGGGCAGTTTCTCTCCATGTCTATGCTAGATTAGGGGCCTAACTTAGGCCTGGATTCATCATTCCGCTATAAATATAGTGGAATGATGAGCCATGACAAAAAAGGGATGGGGGTGATATTGAGCAGGCAGACGCATCACGGTGGTGTGTTTTTGCCCACTGCGGTTGTGGCTGCGCTGTATACTATCGTCCCCGTAGCACCAATGAAATAGCTGTAGCTATTTCCGGCACTACTGCGGGTGATAATGTGCGCTACATTATCACCCGCAGTGCTACAGGCCCCTAATTTCCCTAAACCCCACCCAAGCTCTTCCCCTTTCCCTAATTTAAATGTTCAAATCACAATGTGGTAGTTATCGCATGCATTAGGGCCGTCACAATTTGATGAATGACCCTGGTGGACAGCAAACTGAAAGAAGCTCCTGCTCCTTCAAAATCAAATCTACACTGCCACGCTTTAACTTGGACTAGCCCTCGCTTATGCCTAAGGCACCTCTGATTCCAGACAACCTCTGGGGAAGATGTATAATGAAGGCTGGGTCCCTTTGCTGCTGTATACCCAACAACTGGGAACTAGGGCCATCTAGTAGAGACATCAAATTCTCTACAAATGTAACAGCATTACTCACTAGGGCCTATCAGGTTAATTTTAAAAGGAAATACATATGTACTATAAAATATGTAATATACATATGTACTATAAAAGGAAATACATATGTACTATATTTATAGCGGAATGATGAATCCAGGCCTAATCTAGCATAGACATGGAGAGAAACTGCCCTGCCAGTTTCCTCTGATAGGACTGGCGAAGGGAGAGGGAGAGAGAGAGGTGGAATGATTTTTGTAATTTTTCTGAGGTTTTACAGTTTTTGACCTGCACCATTCCTGACAGTGTGGTCAGAAGGGACTGTGTACTTTTTTGTTCATATCAAGAAGAATTTACAGTACCCATTCAAGGAGATAAGAAAAAGGTTTTCACAGACTGAGTTTTTCTTGTTTTAGAGAGAAGTATTTTTCTCTCACCCTTACTTGCCCAGGACTGAAAGCCATAAGGACTGCTTTTAATCATGGCCTTTCATCCAAGAAGGTCTGCAATTAATTTTTGGAGAGTTATTGAAGGGAGAGAAGTGGAGAAAATCATTTGGAGACTGAGTTTCTACCCCAGGTACACTGCCAAGTTGGATTTCTGGATTCTTTGTGGATCTCAGGTAGTGGGTAGGGAATTCAGTCATGGATAGGACACCCCCCAACCCGCTTGGGACAATTGTCAGTCCACTACCTGGAGGATAAACCTGTTTCAAGCCCAACATACTATCCTAACAATTTTCAAAAGCCATTTACCCAAGTTAAGTGAAAGCTAATGCGGGTAAAACCTTATGACAATTCAATGGCATATATTGTAGCAATTTTCAAAAGCCCACTTACATGGGTAATGTGCATTTACATGTATAAACCCCAATTTTAATTATGTAAATGCTTTTGAAAATCAGGCCCTAAAATTAGTGTATAACTTGCTGTTTCTGGTGCACATTATATTGCCTTAGTGTGAATGCTAACCTTTAGTGCATAGTCCCCTAAATGTATCTCCCACTGTCATTGTGTCATCTATTAATACTTAAGAGTTTGAGAGAGAGGTTAATTAGTTTAATCTTTGATTTTCTCCAGGTGACATGTCTCCAGAAAAGTTGAACACTCCGCTAATTTTCTTTGTTATGTTTTTGATGTGGGGGATCATAGATTTTCTTTACATTTCTGGATCTGAAAATGTGAAGCACAACTGCTAATGATTTCGCCACCTACTGGTTTTCCAAATAATGAAACACTTGCCTGGTCTAACTTATTTGGTGATTCCACACTGCAGGAAATTATATTCTGTAAATAGTTATTGATCAGCACATATTGGTGTTAGGAACCATAGTGGCTTCATAATGATGAGAGAGATAACATCGCTGCCAGCTATTTTTAGTGTCAAAATACCTCTGGTGACAATAACTGACCCGATCTGCAACTTTTCAGGGCTTCCCAAACCTGTCCTGGAGACCCCATAGCCAGTCAGGTTTACAGGATACCCACAACGAATATGCATGAGATACATTTGCATTTACTGGATCTCTGTGATATGTACATTTATCACTTGCATATTCGTTGTGGATATCCTGAAATCCTGACTGGCTATGGGGTCCCCAGGACAAGTTTGAGAAGCCCTGTTCTAAGTTGTTCAAACTATTGCTCAGGAATGATTCTTTTTTATTCAGCTTGATAGTAGATTTCTAGCTCCCTTGATTCCATGCAATTTGTTTGTTTGCATTTATTAGAATTTATTACTCTTTTTTGAACTATTGTTCATCCAAGGTGGGATACCACACCTTAATTCAATATGATGCTAAAACTTGGTTAAAATAAATAGAAGTACAATATTCTAGATAGATAACTAACAGGGTTATTTATCAAAATTCGATATGGCCTTATTGCTTGCGTTAGGGCCTTATCGCGTGTGAAAACGCCCTACCGCATGCAATAATGGCCACGTCATGGTGGTATTATTGAAATGAGGGGAAGGGGAGAAGTGTGGGTGGGTTTATGGCCCGGCAGCATTGCAGGCGATAATGTTTTCCACATGATGGCAGGCAGCACTGTGGGAAATACCACCTTTTCCCATGGCGCTATGGGCACGAAAGTGTGTGGCCCAGCTGCAACCATGGCAGGTGAAAATGCACCGACACAATGTGGCTGACTGCACAATTTCACCCCTGATCCTTTTTTTTTTTTTACCATGACTCATCATTCTTTTATAAATATAGCAGAATGATGAATTTAGCTTTAAGAGTGTAAAACATGAAATCAACAGGCAAATGATTCACTAGGTATGCAGCATGTAAGATAAGGCACGGAAGGTACTGAATAGCACTTAAATAGCATCATGTGGCCCTGGTCTCAAGTATACTGCAAGAAGTCAAGTATATATCTATTAGGAGAGGAACAGGGGGATTAGACAGGTGAATGACCTGGAGCCTCTTATTAATTAATTAATTGATTAATTAATTATTTTAATGGTAGTTATACTTCACTTTATCCAGTATCCTCTCCATAATGAATTACTTTTATGGGATACCCAGTTATAAGCATAGCCCAGGGGTGGACAACCCTGGTCGTCGAAAACCACTGGGTTCAGCAAATACACAATGAATATGCATGAGATAGATTTGCATACAATGGTGGCATTGTATACAAATCTATCTCATACATATTCTTTATAGATGACCTGAAAACCTGGCCTGTTTGGGGCTCATGAGGACCGGATTTGGCCACCCCTGACATAGTTCATTAAAGGCCTGACAGAAAAGCCGTGTTTTCACATGCTTCCTGAATTACAGGTAGTCCTGTATTCTTCCAAGCTCATCTGGGAGTGAGTTCCAGAGGGTGGGGGCAGTTCCTGAAAAGGCTTATTTCCAGATCATTTAAGATCTTTTATTGATGAAATAATTATGGAGCCTTTTCAGGAGGATCTTAAGGGCCTGGCCAATGTATTGTTAGATAACCCTTTGGCTGGACCATTTCGTCTCAGGATCTTGGTTAGGGTTATGAATTTGGCCGATAGAGTAGCCAGCTGTGCCTGCTTCCACTATCTACAGGTTCAAAAGATTTCAGCAATAATCTTGAACTGAAGCAAAGATGCATTTCAACAATCAAATAAAAACTCTCCAGTATAAGTATGTGCCTAACATAATATCTAGAAACAGTTAAAACTAAAAGCCTTTATGCAGTCATCAGAGGTTTGGTGTACAAAAAAAAAAAAAAAAGACAAATTAATTAAAAAAAAAGAAAAGAAAAGAAAGAAAACAAGCAGTTGATGTAAGCCTTCAACAGAAGTGGGTGAAATCCACTTTAGTATTGTTAATGCCTACCATAGATTGCTTCAACAATGGGAACACTTTTTGTACAGCTACTGTTTTATACTGTCTGTGAATGTAACATTGATGTTGTTATAGGCTGCAATTTCATGGTAACTGAAAGATCTTCCAGAAACTGTAATTAAATGTTTGACATCGATTCATTTTATTTTGTTGAAAATAATTCTGTCTGCTCTCATATCCCCCTGCTTTTCTTTTTTTCCATTCTGTGTATATCTCTCTATTCTTGTTTCTTTTTCTCAACAACCATATCATCTGTTCTGCCTCTCTGTATCTTGCTCTCTCCCCACTTATTTTCTCTCTGTGTTGCAGGTGTATAGGTCCACGTATCCAGGACTGCATTGGCCTCATGGATAGGTATTGCCTTTCTGTGCTTCTGTTGTTTTTTGCTATCCCAGCCTCTAACCTTCATGCCTCCATTATCAGAGTGAGGGTGCACGTGTGTGTGCATGTCCCCGTGTTTTGTGTGTGATGCTTTTTTGTTCTGTGATTGCCTACAGGTGTAGAGGCCCCACTATTCATGACTGCATTTACCCTCCATGGACGGCCCTTTCCACTTTTCCACAACATGCTAGGTAACATCCCTCATATTTCCATTTTGTACCCAGAATTCTCCCTCTGGCTATTGAACAAAATAAGAGAATACTAACCAGTTTGGTGAACAATAGAAATTAGACCAAAAAGATCACATTTATAATAATGGACATTTTTTCAGAATATGTAAAGCTAATTAAGTCTACTGTAATTCTGTTTCCTTAGAGGTATACAAAAATTCCCAACAAGAAAAATGCTGAAGTAATTGATTTAAAGACATCAGGGTTTGTTTGTTTTTTACCAAAAAAGATAGAAACAATATTATTCTGATGTCTTAAAAAGGTTAGAATATTTCCTAATATGAAAATATGTAAGCTATATATTATCAGCAAATAAACATTTGGACCTCAGTAAACTTTAATTGACATGAATGTTAAACTTAGTTAATACTGTTACCTAAAGTACTGAGTTATGTGCCAGAAGAAATCTAACAGGACATTTTTTTTCTGACACTTACATTTCCTTTAGATGATAGAATTATAGTAGACTGCTAAATTTGAATCAGGTTTTAGATTTACTTACAGTGGATTTGGGATTTGCAGGTTTAAAGTATGTCTCATATATATGGTTAAAAAAATGTATTTTGACATGGATTACAACTCAGTGGTTTAATTTTTACAAGTCATTTAGTCCTGCTTTCTGGTCAGATAAATGCTGTAATCTACCAAGTCATGATATGGGGATGATACCTTTCAGAATTGTTGTAGTTAAATCTTGTAAAATGCCTATGTTACAATTTAAACTGGTTAGTATGTCTTTCTAGTATGGTCAACTTTTAAATGCTATTTTGAGGAACATTTGGGAACATACACAGTGAGATGGATGCATGCCTTAAAATTTTATGGAATCATAAATGGACTATGTTATTTTCTTTGCAAGAAACATTATATGTTAAACTTTGGTGAAATTTTGAACTGTTCCTCCAAGTACAGGATAGTTGACCATATTACTATGCCTGTGCATTATTATTTTTTTATTATATATTCTGCCTTTTGCCACTTCAAAGTGGATTACATTCAGGTACTGCAGGTATTTCCCATTAATATTGTGACTGACTTCTAAGCATGAGTGTCTAAACAGTATCTTTATTATCCTTTCTGTATACATATTTGTAATGATGTAGTTTTACTCTGGATCTGATTTCCTATTACTTTCATTTCCTATTCTGTATTTGTGGTGAAAAATAAGCTTAGCAAATCAGTCCCTATATGTTTTTCCTATATTATAATTGAAGAAACATGATGAAAAATGCCTTATGATGTAGTTTATGCATGCCATGAATCAGGATACAGTCAAATTTCATTTCTCATAAGATACAAAAGATCCTACCTACAAGAATGTTTGCTATAACAACAGTCTTACAATGCAGCTGACCATGGAAGTAGTTCCTGAAAAAATATTTTGAATCTGAACATGTTCCTCCTATGAGAGTTATTTTTGTTGCAAGCACATTCGGCTTCCATAAACATTTTTCCTATTTTAGTTTTGTTCTGTTAGAATCAGATGGAATCACTTGGATGCAAAGTATGTGCTATCATGCCTTTTGAGCTCTGTTATACCAAAAGCATAGATTGCACTGTGTTTTGTCACTTTTATTTTTATGGATTACATAAATGTAATCCTACAACAGGATGCATAAAAACAAAAAGCAAGTGCTTAGGGGTTCTGATCTTTCCTTGCACTGGTCAATGAGTCCAGAAACATATGTCGAGCAGATGGTATAGTGGGCACCTATTACTTGTTTTCTTCTGATTATTAACAAGTTTCGGGCAATCTCTACTTCATCTAACCCAAACCCTGGAAAAGGATTCAGTCCATACAGTGGTTCCAGTAATGCCAAATTTATTGAACACAAAAAAAAATTGCCTTTCTCAATTCTCTATAGACCTCCACAGTAAAGTAGACAAAAAGTAGCAAAATCAAAATATCCTTGCAAAACCCCAGCACAATTCATCAGTAAGAAATGAATCACTAACTCAATGCAGAAGTTAAGATGAGATTTAATGCAGGCTAGGTGGTGTCCCACATATTTCCTCCTAGGGACCTTTCAAAAGAAACAGTTAAGCCTAACAGTAGGGGTGTGCATTCGTTTTGAACTTAAATGTAAAACGCAACTTATTTTTTTTTTTAACTTAAAAAAGTGATGAGGCGAAAACGATTGGATTTCCAACTTATTCAACATAGCTATGTTGAATAAGTTGGAAATCGCGATTGTTGATCCTAAATAAAAATTTAAACGCCTCACCCTCCTTAATCCCCCCCCCCCAAGACTTACCACAACTCCCTGATGATCCAGCGGGGAGTCAGGACGCCATTTCTGAACTCCTTTGCGAGGAGCACGTGACGTCGGCGCCACGTCGGAGTGACGCGGCGTCACGTGATTCCCCGCAGAATCACGTGACGTCCCGGGCCTCCTGACCCCCCCAAGCTGGCCAAAAGTTCCTTTTGGGCCCAACGAGGGTCCCGGAGTGAACCCGCGGGGAATCACGTGACACCGCGTCACTCCGACGTGGCGCCGACGTCACGTGCTCCTCGCAAAGGAGTTCAGAAATGGCGTCCTGACTCCCCGCTGGATCACCAGGGAGTTGTGGTAAGTCTTGGGGGGGGGGATTAAGGAGGGTGAGGGGTTTAAATTTTTATTTGCACGTATGGACATAGACTCAACTTATGGAATTCTCCATATGTCCATATTGACCGCAAATGGGACCCCCTTTCGACTTATGGACTTATGAACATAAACGTTTGCTCTGCACATCCCTACCTAACAGTAGAATATAGAACTTACTGCCTCTAAGGAAAAATTTACCTCCCTGGATTTCTGTACCAGGGAACCTAAAACAACTTAGTAATTAGGTTAAACTCCAGGCAAAAGACTGATCAAAAAGGGGCAGATGCTTACTGCAAGTCTCACCTTTTATACTACTAGATGTCAGCCTATGACATCATCAGTTTAAAGGTACAAACATCATTTTACATCATCCACCATTAAACAATTGAAAACTATTGTTTGACTTGGGAAGGAATTAAGAAAATATTATGTAGTGGTTTTGTACAGATCACAGGTTTGAGACCACAGCCACATAGAGAACACCTACCATGTCTGATTCCATATTACTGGTATATCATGACATACTCAAATAATTCCTAGTTTTTCTTTTAATTTCCTTTAATTTGGTTTAGCATTTATATCCCACTTTTATCTTAGACTCAAGTCTTTTATTCCACTTTCCCATAGTGCATTAAATTTCCTAGGTGACATTCATGCCCTATATACTACTCGTTCTGCGTTTCTTAAAAATTATTACTGCACTTTTAAATGATTCCACATTTCTAAAGTTGCTGTCCTTTAAAATCATTTAGTTTACTTGTTCACTTCTGGCACAACAAAATAAACATGTGGGCAGAGGATAGCAAACAATGTAGTAGCAATATCCGGTTTTGGTATAATGGCATATCCTGTAGACCCACCTCAAATATTACTATTAAGGGAATTAGCTGAATTGAAAGCCTTAGCATAACTCCATTCTTTTCTTTATATTAAACCAAAACTCTTGAATCTTAGGACATGGCCAAAACATGTATCCAGAAGTTATAGCCTACCTTCACTTTGATTTGGTTTAGCATTTATACCCCACTTTTACAAAGTAGCTTGAATAGAGTGGCTCCTGCCTACACAGTACATACATAATATATGATCACAGTATAAAGTGCCTAAGCAAAATTGCAAAAATGTTTTATTAAACAAATATATGTTGAAAATTAAATAAGTACACAACAAACAGCCACCCTAAAAACACATATTATCTCAGCTATAGGCCGAAGTTTTGCCAACACCAGTATGAATTCTTCAGGGGATACATACAAATGAAGAGTTTAAAACAGACATGTGAACACAAAAAAGGCTGAACATAGCCTTTGTATATAACTGAAATTCATGGTTGCTGCAGCTGGTTACTAGACAATTGTAAAGCAGTCAGACAGAAAATGTTGAAGAGACATCTCTTTGAATCCAAATTGGGGGAGGTTTTTATGTCATAGGTTTCATAACCTGTTTCAAACAATGTTCATTGTCACTGATGCCACACTAGTAATTGCACATAAAGCAACCTCATACAGGATAAGCACCTGAGACCAGCTAAAGCAGATATGAGAGAGCGAGGGAGAGAGAGAGAGAACCTCTGTAGAGGTTTACTTATAATTTAACTTCTTATACCACTGTAAGAGGGGGCACTAGTAACTCGGGGTGAGATTTAGGGGGTGGGGTAGATTTTTTTTTTTTTGGGGGGGGCAGTTTTACCTGCACAGTCATAGGTTTGAACAGAACAGTTGCCATCAGTGAATATTTACTGTCATTTAGAGTGATGAAAGGTCAAAGAAGAGTAGATTTGTACAATATTCTCTCTACCTAGCTTGATGCAGAGTGCAGAGTGCATCAAGCTAGGTAGAGAGAACATTGTACAAATCTACTCTTCTTTTATTTTTCTTCAGTCCAATTGACTGTAAATCTTCACTGATGGCAACTGTGCTGTTCGTACATATGACCGTGCATGTAAAACTGCCCCCCAAAAACTACTCCACCCCACAAACTTCATCCCAAGTTCATAATGCGCCCCCATTACAGTGGTATAAAAAGTTAAATTATAAGTAAGCCTCCATAGAGGTGCTCTCTCTCTCTTTTTTCTTCTCCCTTTTGCCCTCCTGAACTGGCATTTGTGATAAAAACAGTTTCGGCCAGTTAAGTAGGCATAACGCACAGAAAAAAAGGTGTAGTTATTTCTGTCTTTAAAACCTGCATTGCTGTGCATTACACTATTGCACTCCACATTAACTGACCCTCGTTTCCATTTACGCCTCCCACTCAAATACTAATTTTGAATTTGCATATGCAATTTGCAATGCAGTATTTATTGCACGCATTAGGGTCCTATCGCATGCAATAATAGTCTAACACGAAATAATAAATGACCCTGCAAGTTTGCTTGCCTCAGATAATACACCTTCAATCTGTTTATTGATATCACAAGTGGTTCATAAAAATGAATATCTGATAGTTGTCTACCCATTTCTGCAATATACATTTGCTTATTCATCACCACTATAGCACCACACTTATCCACTGGTTTTGTAATGATCTCATCATTTGAAGCTAGCTGCTGCAGTGCCACTCGTTGGGAAGAATGTAAACTGAAAAAAGTCCTATGAGACTTAGAATTCAGTTACAGAGAGATCATGTAGATCATAAGTTACTATACATATATATGGGTCAAATGGTCCAGATTGGATCCAATTCAATTTACTTCTAACTAAAGACAAATGCATAGGCTCACATTGTTACTAGAAGAAATATAACTCAATATGCAATAATTAGAAAATGTATATAATGAAATCAGATATGAAAACAGATCATGCAGGACCATAAGAATAAATGAAAAACTTTGGTTCATAACTTCTGCTTTCCTTAAACAAAAACCTGTCCAATAAATTGATCACAGCTGTGCCTGCCTCATTTGAGATACACTTCAATGGCAGGGGGAAAAGGAGTACTGGATTCAGACAACAACCAATGAAGTCCCTGACTTTTACAGTCTGAAGAATTGATAAGCAAAGGGGTAACCTGCATGGAGCGGCAGTTTCTATGCTTAACAGAAGGCATGGTATTACTACCCTTAACCAATAAGCCTTGATGTTTTTTATGCAATTGCAGCATCACTTTCTGCTTTGATGGGGGGGGGGGGGGGGAGCAGGGAGAAGGAGAGAGAGGAATTGGATTCAGACAACAACCAACATGGTCTCTGATTTGTACAGTCTGGAGTACTGATACGTTGAAATAAAAGCACAGAATTGCTTCTACTAGGGATGTGAATCGTTTTAGGACGATTAAAATTATCGTCCGATAATTTTAATATCGTCTTAAACCGTTATGGAACACAATACAATAGAGATTCTAACGATTTATCGTTATAAATCGTTAGAATCGTGAGCTGGCACACTAAAACCCCCTAAAACCCACCCCCGACCCTTTAAATTAAATCCCCCACCCTCCCGAACCCCCCCCAAATGACTTAAATAACCTGCGGGTCCAGCGGCGGTCCGGAACGGCAGCGGTCCGGAACGGGCTCCTGCTCCTGAATCTTGTTGTCTTCAGCCGGCGCCATTTTCCAAAATGGCGCCGAAAAATGGTGGCGGCCATAGACGAACACGATTGGACGGCAGGAGGTCCTTCCGGACCCCCGCTGGACTTTTGGCAAGTCTCGTGGGGGTCAGGAGGCCCCCCACAAGCTGGCCAAAAGTTCCTGGAGGTCCAGCGGGGTCAGGGAGCGATTTCCCGCCGCGAATCGTTTCCGTACGGAAAATGGCGCCGGCAGGAGATCGACTGCAGGAGGTCGTTCAGCGAGGGTTCCGGCGCCTCGCTGAACAACCTCCTGCAGTCGATCTCCTGCCGGCGCCATTTTCCGTACGAAAACGATTCACGGCGGGAAATCGCTCCCTGACCCCCGCTGGACCTCCAGGAACTTTTGGCCAGCTTGTGGGGGGCCTCCTGACCCCCATGAGACTTGCCAAAAGTCCAGCGGGGGTCCGGAAGGACCTCCTGCCGTCCAATCGTGTTCGTCTATGGCCGCCGCCATTTTTCGGCGCCATTTTGGAAAATGGCGCCGGCTGAAGACAACAAGATTCAGGAGCAGGAGCCCGTTCCGGACCGCTGCCGTTCCGGACCGCCGCTGGACCCGCAGGTTATTTAAGTCATTTGGGGGGGGTTCGGGAGGGTGGGGGATTTAATTTAAAGGGTCGGGGGTGGGTTTTAGGGGGTTTTAATGTGCCGGTTTTGCGATTTTTCACGATTTTTCACGATATTTTACCCCCCCAAACGGCAACAATACGATTCCCTCCCCCTCCCAGCCGAAATCGATCGTTAAGACGATCGAGGACACGATTCACATCCCTAGCTTCTACAGCTAAGTCCATAAGTAAAGTACGTCAAGTAGCACTGTCTGAATTTTCAAGCAGGCTCATCTCCCAGTAAAAAGTTGCTAGCAGTATTTTTTTTTTTTTGTGAGTTATCATAATGTCTGGGTGATATCTACACAAATTGGCAGTTGCTACCCTTAAGAGAAACATAGGGGTAACCTGCATGGCCTAGCAGATAGTTCCGTATGCCTTGGTAAGGTCTCTGAGCATGTTGAGGTCCTGCTAAAAAAAAAATGTTGATGGGTCCTTTGATAACCATTATCATCTGAATCACTAGACAATTCCCATGATGAAAAATTAAATGTAACCCACTTCACAGGCTTATTTTATTTATTTAAAAAAACTGCATGCCAAATAACCTAAGCAGTTTACAATAAAAAACAGGCATAACATCCTAAACAATAAAAAAAACTTCAAACAGTGGATTGATACATAAATTAGAACAAAAACAAAAAACAAGAAAGGATGCTGAATGTTATTTGATCTTAAATTTAAAAGAAAAACCCTTAAAGGTGAATTTTAAAAGCCTGACGCACATATTAATTAGGGGATGTGCAAATATGTTGGGCTTGGGAGTGGATTTTAAAAGCCACGCACATAAATGCTACTGCACACATATTTCAGAACTTCTCAAAAAGAGGCTGGGCATAGGCAGTTACATGCATTTTGGAACTTGAACCAGAAATATGCAAGTAAATGCTTGTGTGATCTGGTGTGTGCCGAGACCCTCTGCTGAGAACTTTACTTCTGCTATGGATGCTGGGCAAGTAAGAGAAGTAAGAAAATGAGGCAGATCTGTGGAGCTTAAATGGTCTGGGCTAAGTAGGGGAAGTACAGGCTATAAAACTAGAGGGGTTTGGAATACCTTTCTCTTAACTGGGTGAACTGGGAATGAACTGGTAAAATAGGCAATGATGTCAGTGTGCATCCCTTTTAAAGTACCCCCACTTACAGGGTAGACGAGGGATTTGGGCGCACATGTGTGTGCCGAAACACCATTTTGTAACGTGCGTCATATGTTATAAAATGGCCGCTGATGAATGCGCCAGTATGAAAGTTACCATCCCTCTACCCAATAGTGATAGTAATGTCCCATAATAGAAACACAGAAACATGACAGCAGAAAAAGACCATATGGACCATCCAGTCTGCCCATCCATCCAATTAATTTAGCATCACTTCCTTAGATATTGCCTGCATTTATCCCATACGTTTCCCTTGTTCTAGAGTCTCCTTTCCATTGAATGACAGGTCATGAGATGAGGGTGAAAGGAGGTTGATTCAGGAGTAATTTAATTAAGAAATATTTCTTTACAGAGAGGTGGATGCATGGAACAGTGGAGGTGGGCAAAATTAATGCTTCCTAATTGCTTTCTATAGGTCTTTGTGAAGCATGATGGGAAATTGGTTCCACCATGTAGGACCCATAACAGACATAAGCCTTACTCTAGATTCTGATAACTTTATTGACAAGTTGATTAGTATATCCAATAGACAGTGACCAGCAGATCTTGAGTAAGGAGATGGAGCCTACAGGTGCTTCATCACTCATGATCTTTATGAAGCCAAAATATACTTGCTTATGTTGGTAATCCAATTTATAACAATGGAACTTGGTAATCTTAACTAGTTTAGCATTAATACAGAATTGGTCAGTAGTATCAGAGATGTCTTTTAAAGTGATTGTGAATGAATTGATGGGGACAGTTTGTTGAATCTGATTCTCCATTTCAATAATAGCATATTGAATTTCACTAAGGGCCATCTTATTACGATCAATAATAAGTAACATTTGTTTATATTTATATTTCACTTTTCGGCACTTCGGAGTAGATAACATTCAGAGACTATAGGTATAACATAAGATCTAAGGAACATTTTTTAAAATAGAAGCCCACTTTTTAAGAAATTCTGTATCCTCCATAAACCTTTTGGGTTCTTTAAAATTCCTTAGCTCTCGAGGAATCATTTGTCTTTCATATATTCCATTAAGGTGCCATTATATAATTCAGACTCTTGACATCTAAAGAGCTGGCTTTTTTTTTTAAGTACATGTTATAATCATTTTTGGTTAAGCAATATGTCAGACCTAAAATTATATTAAGGGGTAATATTCAATATACAGGTTTCATTGCAATGATATAACATGCCATAAATTAAGGTAATATTAGTATTAAGCATATAAAATAAAATAAAATAAAACATATGTTTAAAACCGAATACTCATACTTAACATGCATCAGTGGTTAACTTGGATGTTGGTTACTGACTTTATATGGTCACATCCATTTTTTATTCCCATCATGAATTCAGGTGGTGAGGTGTTTAGTAAGGTCTATGATTGCTGATTACATTGAATAACTGGTTATCTGACCACGAACTGATATTGAACATGAATTCAACTGAAATTCTATACTTGGCACAGGTTCAGTCTATCGATGTTCTGAGTTGAGTACTAGTTAAAGGTGCATAATCTCAGTGTGATTATGGATGCAATGCTGTCATTTTGCCCACAAGTGAGCAGGGTAGTGAAGAGTGCCTTCTATAAGCTTCGTATGCTTTGTCGATTGTATCCTTTTTTAGCTGAAGCTGACATGAAGACTGTCATGCATACTTCAGTAATATCATCACTGGATTACTATAATGCCTTATATGTTGGATTGCTCCAAACAGATTTTACATGTGATAAAGCTTGTCAGAAGAAGGTAGCTTGCAAAATTTCTGCAATATCAACTTGGGAGGATATTACACCAGTTCTAATTAAATTACATTAGCTGCACCTTGAATACTAGTGTGTACAGTTCTGGTCGCTGCATCTCAAAAAGGATATAGTTTCACTGGAGAAAGTACAGAGAAGGGCAACAAAAATGATAAAGGGGATGGAACAGCTCCCCTATGAGGAAAGGTTAAAGAGGTTAGGGATGTTCAGCTTGGAGAAGAGACAGCCGAGGGGGAATATGATAGAGGTCTTTAAAATCATGAGAGGGAATATGAGAGAGGTCTTTCAAATCATGAGAGATCAATAGCAGCTTTTAAACTAGAACAAAGGGGAAAGCCGACAGTCGCTCAGCAGCGAATGGTTTGGAGAGAGGTATCTTTAAAGGATACTAATGATGCATTAGAATTAGGGCATCCTGACAGTGAGGTTCCAATAATTAGAAAAGTAGTCCAAGTGCCTGTAACTAAAAACTCACCTGAGCTAACAAATTCTAACTTATCCCTATCAATTAAAAAGCAGAATGAAAATACAAACAAAAAACAAACTTTGAAATGTTTGTATGCTAATGCCAGAAGTCTGAGAAGTAAGATGGGAGAATTAGAATGTATAGCAGTAAATGATATCACAAATGGAAGACCAAAAACACCTCTATTTCCTCCATAAATTCAAAGGACATTGATAATTTTATTTTTAATCTAGATAAATGACCTCATATAGGCAAAATTGAACGGAGCCTTAGTATGAATGAGTGGGCTGAATAGCAAGTAGTATATATCGCACTACCACTCAATGTATAATCATTGGTCATTCAAAAGCATTTTTTATCATTTTTTTATGTGTGTCAGTTCACCTTGATGCAATTCATAAATCCTTCAATGGTTTTTTTAATCTTTACATATATTATATGTAAAGATTATATGTAAAGATTATATTATATGTAAAGAATATATGTAAAGATTAAAAAAAACATTGGTTTGGCCACTGTTGGAAACAGGATGCTGGGCTTGATGGACACTTGGTCTGACCCAGTATGGTATGTTTTTATGTTCTTATGTTCACTTTGAACACTGCTGTGGGTTCAAAGTATTTGTGGACGTTTGCACCTATTTTTTGTATGGGACAAATTTTTTTGTGAAAATATTGTGCATAGATTTGAAAATGTAATCTATGCAAGCGACTTTTTGATTCCACCCAAAAAACGATCCTGGTAATGCCTTCCCCAAATGCAACTAAACGTGGTGGATCTCAGTTCATACTTTTAGTCATATTGAGGGAGAGTAATTCTTAGACATCCAGTTTTCCCAGATAAATCACTATTTACCTATGTAAATTTGTTTGAAAAGCTCAGTGGTACACTGCCACTTATAGAGTTGTAAAAGTACCTCTTTTTTTTACGAAGGTCCTGGCATGGGAACCTTACTTTCTTGCTTCTGCTTTTTGTACTCAATATATAGCAAAGATATTACTAACACTGAATTGGGACAGTAGATGCCAGTTAGTGGTTGATGATTTAACTATCAGCACAGTAATAATAAACAAAAGCTAATTTGGCTTTTTGCCATGAAAACCTGGCACTTCCATGCGAATATTCACTGCAGTCTCCATATTTATGCTTCAGTAGAGTAATGAAACATATTGTCAAACATGTGGCAAGCAAGATGTGGCACTCCATACAATATCTGTTTCATAATATAGAATGAGGTTTAAAGAACCTTAAATCAATATTAGTAAAACTAGTATAGAAAGAGTTTGTACCTGTATTTTCCCCAGACATACTGTAGTGTGAAAACATGTTTTTAAAATGGCTTAGATGTATTGGAAAATACAGTTATAGGATCATATGAACTCAGTACAGCAATAGAGCCTCAATGGGTTAGAACTGGAACCTTTCCAATTCAGTTTTATTTAATATTTACTTTGTCAGGAGACAAATATTGCCATATGTTTATTAGTTAATGTTGTATTTTATCTACACATCCAAAACATTGTGTAAAAGTATATCAACAAATCAAGATTAAAACTTAAGGACAAAATATTTTAAATTGCGGCATCCGATTACATTTCAAGTACTCATTACCCTTTTCTTCTTCACACATACAGTTTAAAAGAATAGAGTCAATTCATTTTTATTACCTTGCAATAGCATAGCTGTACTGCTACTGTTATTTAAATCAAGTAGTACACAAAACCCAGATAGAAAATTACACAAGTATAGGATGGGAACAATGAATGGGACAGGTTCATTTATTTATTCCCTTAGAATTATAGGTCACCTTGTTTACAAATGCTCAAGGTGATTTACAGTACAAATTGAAACATTCATTTAAAAAAAAATAGTTCAACCATAATTAATGCAATCAGTAGGTACGAAAATAGTATATATAAATACAGCCAAGCATCTACAGGTTGATAAAGGGTTTGTCTGGGTAGCTTTTTGAGTTACCCAGACAAAATCACAGATTTAAATATTTCCCCTCTCTGACTAAATCAGTGTTTTCTATATCTCTCCTATAGGTACACTTATCTAGTCAGGTTCTCAGGATTATCACAAGGAATATGCATGAGATACTGGGTCTCCAATATATGCAAATATATCTCATGCATATTCATTATAGATATCCCAAAAACCTGAATAGTTAGATGTGCCTCCAGAAAAGGGCTGGGAAACACTAGGCTAAATTTTGGCCAGATAATTCATTACTCACACACAAATTAGCCGGATAAAAAGAGACAATGATGGAAGCATTTTGGGCATGGCTAAAATTTAATCATCGAGAGCTAATATTCAGTTCTAACTAGCTAACGGGTGGATTTTAAAAGCCCTGCTCGCGTAAATCCGCCCGGATTTACGCGAGCAGGGCCCTCGCGCCGGCGCACCTATTTTGCATAGGCCGCCGGCGCGCGCAGAGCCCCGGGACGCGCGTAAGTCCCGGGTTTTTTTTAAGGGGGCGTGTCGGGGGCGGGGCTGAATGATGCAGCATTTTGGGGGCAGGATGCGGCATTTCGGGGGTTGGACCGGGGCGTGGCGCCGGCCCGGGGGCGTGGTCAAGACCTCCGGACCAGCCCCCGGGTCATATGACGGCGCGCCAGCAGTCTGCTTCTAGAAGGCGTAAATCGAGGGACAAAGGTAAGGGGGGGTTTAGATAGGGCCGGGGGGGTGGGTTAGGGAGGGGAAGGTGAGGGTGAGGGGAGGGTGAGGGGAGGGTGAAAGAAAGTTCCCTCCGAGGCCGCTCCGATTTCGGAGCGGCCTCAGAGGGAATGGAGGCAGGCTGCACGGCTCGGCGCGTGCAGGCTGCCCAAAATCGGCAGCCTTGTGCGCGCCGATCCAGGATTTTATAAGATACGCGCGGCTATGCGCGTATCTTATAAAATCCAGCGTACCTTTGTTTGCGCCTGCTGCGCGAACAAAAGTACGCGATCGCGCTCTTTTTTAAAATCTACCCCTAAGGGGGTAATTTATCAAAATGCATTAGGGTGTTATCATGGGCAATAGGGCCCTAAAATTTGAAAATTTTATACAAGTGGGAGAAGTTTGGGTGGAGTAAATTGAAATGAGAGCAGGTTAACGTCATGTGCATTAATGTAACACACACCAAGATGTTGCCGGCAGTCCATTGCTCCTACCATGTGACAGGGGCCAACCAATGGCACTGGTAGCCCCTGTGACATAGTAAGGTCAAAGGCTATCAGTGCCATTTTGAATACCGGCAGCTGACGGTGCACGTGCAGGAGATATCCAGGACCCCCACTGGACCACCAGGGACTTTAGGCATGTCTTGGGGGGGGGGGGGGGGGTCAGAAGGGTGGGGGGTTGTAGTTAATTAAATTTAAAGAGAATGAATGCTGAATTCAATGTATTAACGGATCGGGCTTCTCCCCCTTGACCGAATGCAATGTATCTGGGCCCCGACGAATACGTATCCCGAATCCAATGTATACTTTCCGGCTGCACATCCCTACCCTGCACCCTCTCCCTGGCTGCTTTTAACAGGCAAAGCATGACTAAGTATGATGCTCATGCAAAGTCAACAGTCAGATGGATGGGGTCATTTCTCCAGTTCAGAATGCTGACTCCCCTTTCCCATCAGGGGCGGTAACTGCTCCTGCTGCATGGTGACTCTGTACCAGGATATGATCTCAATCCTGCAAGCTCTTGACCCACAATCTATCTTGTAGTGTCAGTGAATTTCTGTGAGCTAATCTGTCAGATAAAGTACACTTTGGATATGCTGTTTTTTGTTTCCAGGCAGATTTAGGTTCTTTTTGATTCTGTAACCTGACCCTGTCATAGGCAGTCTTATCTCATGATTATGGAAAGAAGTCAGACTGCCAAGTTTTGTTTTCACTTCATCGGTTGCAGATCTTGGGAGCTGCCATGATGTTTTGATAATCTCATTAAGATGTCATATACAATTTTATGTTGTTCCTGGGGAAAACTAAAATAAGTTTAAAATATGAAAATAAACTAAAGCAAAATCTTAAAACACTTGGCAAATGTTCAGGAAGGCCTAAAATGGTTCCCTGGAAGTTTTTAAGTCCTGGGAAGGAAAATAGTGGTTCCGATGCCAATACAAATAAAAATGTGGAAAATATATATACAACAAATCAAAACCAAGAAAGAACCAAAAAGGTCTTATCCATAAAGACCAAAACACAACAAAAAGACCCTATCTATATAAATTTATAAATGCTATGCCAACTATATTAAAATTGTAGAATGCCGCATCAGCAAGCCAGACAACGGCAGTAGTATAACTTGCCGTCCGGACTAATCGTCACTTGCGGCGTGTATATTTCTTATTTGTTAGTTTTTTAGTTTTTTTCAATAATCTTTTTAAAGTCCGCAGTTTTAACAAAAGCACATCTATGTCCCATGATATAATTTGACATTTTAAATCCCGACAATGGCCGGTGTTTCGCGATCACAGTATCGCTTCGACAGGAGTATTTTAGAGTTGAAAATCAGGACAATGCTTCTTCCTGGACGCGAACGTCTCTGCAATTGTCTCTCCACTGTGACGATTAGTCCGGACGGCAAGTTATACTACTGCCGTTGTCTGGCTTGCTGATGCGGCATTCTACAATTTCAATATAGTTGGCATAGCATTTATAAATTTATATAGATAGGGTCTTTTTGTTGTGTTATGAAAATATATATACAACATACATTTTAAAAAAACAAAAAACCCCAACAAGCTGAACAGACACCAGAATACAAGTCAGGGGACCTAATCTGACTCTGGATGGAGTTCAAAAGTACAAAACAGAAGAAAGTGTTACAGTTTTAATGCTAGTACAAAGTGTGCAAAAGTAGCCACAAATTAATAAAATATGTTAAAATAATAGAAGAGAAATAAGAGCAGTGACAGAGGACCTTAAATTAAGGCCTTATAATTTTTAAAATCTGAAAGGAAAATAAATTTGGCATTGAACAGGATTGCTTCATTTTTGTGGAAAATCAAGGTTGAAATAAAGATTAAAATTAGCAAAGCTCATGAAAATTTTAAGGCAAAAAGAATTTTAAAATACAAATTTTTGGATTAAAAATTCTGATCCATAAACTTTTGCTAATGTGATCTGGATTTTTGACCCTGAGGAGCATGGCTTGGCAAGATTTCAAGTTTTTCAAAATTGTTATAGTCTATTACCTAGGAAACCAAGCTACCTTGTGTTCATGCTGGAAAAACAACAGGGCGAGGCAGAAAGCACAGGAATACTAAATCCATGCTGTTACCATTTCCCCTGGACTTTTAGGGGTCATTCTATTAAAAATTAATGTCATTAAAAATATATTCCTTTTTATACTGTCTGTGACATAGAGGGCTGGATTTTAATAGCTACACGCGGGCGTAGATTTGTGCGCGCACATCTTCACCCAATTTTATAACATGCGCACATAGCCGTGCGCATGTTATAAAATCTGGGGTCGGCGTGCGCAAGGTGGTGCACACCTTGCGCGCCGAGCCCTAGGGGAGCCCCGATGGCTTTTCCTGTTCCCTCTGAGGCCACTCCGAAATCAGAGCGGCCTCGGAGGGAACTTTCCTTTGGCCCCCTCCTTCCCCTATCTAACCCGACCCCAACCCTACCTAAATCCCCCCCCCACCATTATTTTATAAGTTGTGCCTGCCTCCGGGCAGGCGTAGGTTGCGCAGCCGGCAAACGGCCAACCCGCGATCCCGGGCACGGCAGCAAATGGCCGCTGTGCCTGGAGGCTCCGGCCATTCCCCCTCCCCCATCCCACCCCCAGACCGCCCCACCCTGCCCCTTTTTTCAAGCCCCGGGACATACGCGTGTTCCGGGGCTTTACGAACACTGCCAGACCTTTTGAAAATAGGCCCAGCACGCGTAACCCCCCCACGCACGTAAATCCGCCTGGATTTACGCGTGTAGGCTTTGAAAATCTGCCCCAGAGGTATCAATGGTTACAAACGAATAGACTAGAACTTTAAAGCATTTCTTAGTGACATCAGAAGAGTAGGAGTCTTGCTGAAAGAAAAAGTTTTATAGTTGTAGAACACAAGCAGAGGACACTGTCAAGAACAGAGGTGCTTTGCAGGTGCTCTTTTACAGACTGCTTGAGTGTCGAAATCCTAAAGTAAAACAGAAGAAATACATGTAGGCACACTTAAGAGTGAATGAATGTGTAAGTGAAAGTTGATTAAACTGTTTATTTTACTTGATTTAAAAACTGTCAAGAGGTAGAGTAGCTTCAGTTAATAATATTTATAGTTGAAAATGTGGAAAATTACCTTCAGTGTAGCCAAATAATTGTGTGAAAGGAAAAGCCTGAAGAAAAAAAAATTTGAGACACAGATAGATTGTGACTTGACACCCCAGTATCTGCCTAATACTCCTTTACAGAGAAAATCAAGTAGTTTGAATATTAGCTCCTAAATTGAAGAACCTCACAGTATAGTAATTAAATAAGTGTTGAGGTGTTGCGGCCGTCGGTGCTAGACGGCTTCACCCTGTTTGCCTCACCTTGTTCACAGCTCCTCCCGCATCCCTAGAGAAAATGGCTGCCGCCGCGTGTACAAGCCGACCTCTCTGGCATCCCTGGAGCGGCTATGGTGCTGCCTCCTGTCATGCTCCTCTCAAGAGCCTACTAGGGTGCTCACCCGCATACCACCCACATCTTTATTCCAGCATTGGCGTGATCCTCGGGGGCGTTCCCTCTACTGACGTCATGCCATCTCGGTATATAGCCTGTACTAAGTTGCTAGCTCGTTGAGTTAGCAAAGGATTGGTTTCGGCCGGTTCTAAGCTACTCTGCCGCTTCCGTGCTGCCACTAGAAGCTCTCACTCAGCCCTTCGGGGTATTGCTAACCTGGGTATCCGCTCCTTAGGGGCCGTCTGCTTTATTTCAGGTGCCTTACAGGGATCAGGTACTCACTCCTCGAGGGCCTGCTCTCCCTGCCTCTGTGCCGCTACCTAACTTCTTCAACCTGGTGGAATCGCATACCAACAGCAACCATCTAGTGAGTAATCTAACCCTCAGTCTATCTCATCCATAGTACTACCTTGCTGGGAAACCTGAACCGGAATTCCCCCTATACAAATGGGGTGAGAAGGGTCCCCTCTGCCAAGGGTCCTGAGACTGCTACTTCCAGACTACCTCATTACTGCCACTTCTGGTAGTACACTACAAGCTGTTTAATAAAAGAACTAAACTCTGTGTTTGAGCGTCTGCGTTTAGCCCAGTACTGTGGCGCCTCACAGGGCTCTTCCCCGTGGGCGTGGTCATCTGCCACAGTACCCAAGAATCCACCCAAACACCGCTTAACCATAACAGATTGCTAACTCCATGGATTTGGCTCAGCTCACCGCATTGCAGGCAATTCCAGGCCTAGCGAATCTCTGAACAACAGAGTGCGCTGGAGAGTTTGACTACTGCATTCAACTTTCTGCATATACAAATGAATTTACCCACCACCTCAGGTAAAGAAGCTTCACCGCCAAAAGTGATGGTCAAGACTATTGTACTTCTATCTGCTCTTACTCGCTTCTCAGGGGAGATTTGGAGATGCAGAGGTTTTATTAATCAGTGTTGCATACACTTCTTCCTGCAACCTAGCCATTTCCCCACAGCTTATGCCAAGACCACCTATATCTTGTCTTATCTGGACAGAAGAGCGTTGACTAGGGCCTCTTCCCTGTGGGAGCGCGAGGATCCTATTCTACATGACATTGAAGGATTCCTCGAGCTATTCAAGTCTGTTTTTTATGATCCTGCCCGGCATACCACTGCAAGATCTTCTTTGGTTCACCTGAAGCAAGGTAATAAACCTTTGGCTGACTTCGCTATCAAATTCAAGACTCTGGCATCTGAATTAAATTGAGACCCTAAATGCCTGAGGACCCTCTTCTTTGAAGGACTGAACTCTCGTCTGAAAGACGAGCTCGCTGCTCATGAAATGCCTGAGACCTTGGCTGAACTAGTGAAGTTGGCAAAAAGGATTGATCGCCAACTTCATGACAAGGTTCAAGAGACCAAGACTCCCAGAAGACCCTTTCAGGGTGAAACTCGAGTTCAGAGCACACCCAGGCCTGTTCCTCCGGTTCCAGTTGCTAGCGAAGAAGAATCAATGCAATTAGGCCTCAGCCATCTGACAGCTAAAGAGAGAAAAACAAGGAAGAAACTGGGGCTGTGCATGTACTGTGGACAAACTGGCCATGTTGTTCAAACATGCCCTATATGTCCTGGAAACTGCCAGACCTAAGTCCTGTGGGAGGACTCTTCTTAGGTCTTACTGCCCCCTCTCCTCCACTTTCTCTTCCTGTATCCTTGATCTGTGGACCCATGGAGTATCAGACTCTTGCACTTGTGGACTCAAGGGCAGGAGGTAATTTCATTCTTCAACGATTAGTGGAGCACTTGCGGATTCCCACTACCACTATGAAGTCTCCGCTACTCCTATCTTCAATTCATGGAGAGCCCTTGCCGGGTGAATTAACCCAGCTCACTGAACCAGTATGTCTGCAGACTGGAGCTCTCCATTCTGAAATTATTTCCTTCTTTGTTTTAGAGAAGGCCATGCACCCTATAGTGCTGGGGTTACCATGGCTGCAGGAGCATATGCTGCAGTTCAATTGGGCTCTGCTGGAACTGTCACGATGGGGCCCAGACTGTCATCCCCCGTCTGAAAAAAAGAGGAGGAGGACTCCTACTTGCATCTAAAAAAGACCTCAGGCTCACCCTACACCCCATTCACCTCAAAGTCTAAACTAGAAATTGGTTTCTTCACCTCGGAACAATTACAAATACTACTTGTCTACGCACCTCCAGGCTTCCTTGAGACGGACCCCTCCCCCCTAGTAGAAATAATCACAACCCTAATCAAACTGGACGCTCCAGCAATCATCCTAGGAGATTTTAATCTGCATGTGGACAATCCCACCCTCTCACCCAGTTGCGAATCCTTTCTCACAGCCCTCTCAGCCCTGGGTTTTAAACAGATAGTTAACAAACCCACACACAAAGCGGGACACACGCTGGATCTTATCTTTATTAATTCAAGCATCAAACACTCTTCGTGCCTCAAGAGCAAGAAGGTTCCCTGGTCTGATCACTCACTTATCTCAACTTCATTCTCATTGAAAAAATCCTCCACCCCCAAGGGGCCCTTACCATCCTTCCCTTACAGAAGATCCTGTTCTACAGAGGACCTTAGCTCACACCTAGCCTTCCAACTACCATCCATCGATCTTTCAAATCCGAACACAGCTCTCCGCTCTTGGAACGCCATCACTGATTCCATAGCTAACAAGCTATGCCCACTAGCAACCAAAAAACCATTACCAAACGCATCCAAAAGGCAACCATGGTTTACAGAAGAACTAAGAAAGCTAAAGCAAAGTCTAAGACAGAAAGAGAGTGACTGGCGCAAATCCCCTAGCACCCATTCACGATCCATCTACAAAGCCTCACTCCACCAGTACAAGTCTACTACCTCTAAATGCAAAAGGGACTACTATGCATCCAAGATACATCACTTAATCTTCGACGCAAAAGCCCTCTTCGCCTATGTCTCCAATCTCACCAAAATCAACCCACAGGAGATTCCAAACAACCTAGCACAACCCAAAGCTGAAGAACTTGCTCTTCACTTTCACAATAAAGTCAACAGCCTTTTAATACAACTGCCCACAATCCCCACCAACCCCACTTTGTACCAGTCTCTTCAACAGTCATCCATCAATAACAATGGTCTGGAAACACTTGAACCCATCTCTATCTTAGAGTTACAAACTCTTTTAAGAAGAATGAAACCTTCCTCCCATCCTTTGGATACCATCCCCACCAAACTGCTCCTGGCTATCCCTGACTCCATCGCAAAATCTTTAATGGACATCATAAATTGCTCACTCACCCAAGGTCTATATCCTGACGACCTCAAATTGGCCTCCATCAAACCTCTACTTAAAAAACCCAACTTGGACCCCAAAGACCCTAACAATTTCCGACCCATCGCCAATCTCCCATTTATAGCCAAGATTCTAGAAAAAGTTGTCAACACTCAACTCTCCGACTACATTGAAGAAAATAAAATCCTATTCCCATCACAATACGGATTTCGCAAATCATTGAGCACAGAGTCCCTCCTCATCTCTATGTCTGATTTCATCTTAATGGGCCTTGACAAAGGCCAATCCTTCCTCCTGATTCTACTAGACCTATCAGCTGCCTTTGATACGGTCAACCACTACACTCTCATTTCCATTCTGGCTTCTATAGGCATCTCAAACACCGCACTCTCATGGTTTAAATCTTTTCTTTCCAACAGAGGCTTCAAAGTTAAGATACAGGACAAAGAATCTTCAAGAATGGACGCTCCCATAGGAGTCCCTCAGGGCTCCTCCCTGTCACCTACCCTCTTTAACATCTACCTCTTACCAATCTGCCAACTCCTCTCCAACCTCAACCTCAAACATTTCCTTTACGCTGACGACATCCAAATCGTGATACCCATTAAAGAGTCTTACACAAAAACACTGAATCACTGGGAAAACTGTCTCTTCGAAATTAAACGCCTCCTATCTAACCTAAACCTAGTACTAAACTCCTGTAAAACAGAACTACTATTCATCTCCTCAGATAACAACAACTCCATCTCTAATCTTCCAACCACCCCCCACTACTACACATGTGAAAGATCTAGGAGTGTTAATAGACAACCGGATGAACCTTAAAGCTTCCATCAACAGAACCACCAAAGATTGTTTCTATAAACTTCAAGTTCTGAAAAGAATTAGACCACTCTTCCACACTCAAGATTTCAGAACCATCCTTCAAGCTGTCATTTTCTCTAAGATCGACTACTGTAACTCTATCCTTCTGGGCCTACCCTCCTCCTACACTAAACCCCTACAGATGTTACAAAACGCTACGGCAAGATTACTGACAAATTCCAGGAGGAAGGACCATATTACTCCAATCCTAAAAGATCTCCATTGGTTGCCGATTCATTTTAGAATCCTCTACAAATCTCTTTCCATAATACATAAAACCATTCATCAACACTCCCCACTCGACTTACAAATCCCTTTCCAAAAGTATAACTCCTCCAGACCAACCAGAGACGCACTCAGAGGATCCCTCCAAGTACCCCCAGCCAAAACTACTAAACACATCACTCTAAGAGATCGGGCCTTCTCAACAGCCGGCCCCCTTTTATGGAACTCCATCCCACCAGACCTCAGACAAGAACCCAGCCTCCCAATCTTCAGGAAAAGACTTAAGACCTGGCTGTTCAAAAAAGCATTCCCGGACACTGATTAACCCTTGCAGCCTGTTGAACTACCTCCCATTGTAAAAATGTTAATTTAATGTAAATATCTTTATCTAATGTTATCCTCTCCCTTTCTTCTCTACTCCCAGTTCTAGTACCTTGTTATTTGTAACTGCTTCCTCCTCACTAAAAGGTTACTCATTTGTTCTTTGTACACCCCTGTTCTATGTAAACCGGCATGATGTGATTGTATCATGAATGCCGGTATATAAAAATTTTAAATAAATAAATAAATAAATAAATAAATAAATAAATGCCTGATGGAGGTTGCTCCTATTCCCTGCATGCCAACTACCCCAGTGATGCCGGGGTTGCCACCTCAATATGCATCGTTCCAAGATGTTTTTTTCTAAAGAAGCTGCAGACGTACTACCGCCTTACAGATCCTATGACTGCGCTATTAATCTGAAGCCGAACACTGAGCCACCTAAGGGACGGGTGTACCCTCTCTCTGTGGCAGAGAATAAAGCTATGTCTGAATATATTCAGACATAGCTTTATTCTATGACCTTTACTCATAGACCTTCAAAAAGGCTTCATAAGACCTTCCAAGTCTCCGGCTGGCACAGGCTTCTTCTTTGTGGGGAAGAAGGACAGAACTTTACGTCCATGTATAGATTACAGAGGTCTCAGTGAGATAACTGTGAAAGACCATTACCCTCTACCTCTCATCTCAGAGCTATTTGACAGACTACAAGGAGCCAAGATCTTCTCCAAGCTTGATCTTAAAGGAGCCTACAACCTACTTCATATTCGCTCAGGCGATGAATGGAAGATGGCCTTTAACACCCGGGATGGTCACTTTGAATATTTAGTGTTGCCCTTTGGCCTGTGCATGCCCCGGCTGTCTTTCAAAATTTAATGAACAACATTTTCAGCGATCTCCTTTACAAATGTGTCATCATTTACTTAGATGACATCTTGATATTCTCTCAAGACATGACCACTTATCTGGAGGATGTCAAAAGAGTGCTGCAAAGACTCTGTGAGAATCATTTATACGCTAAGTTATCTAAGAGCAAATTTCACAAAGAATCAGTGCCTTTCCTAGGCTATATTGTTTCTAACCATGGGTTCCAAATGGATCCACAGAAGCTGGAGAGCATAAAGAATTGGGCTCAACCCATGGGTCTGAAGGCTCTCAGATGTTTCATAGGGTTCACGAACTATTATAGGTCTTTCATCAAGAACTACTCCTCACTCACTGTTCCGCTTACAGCTGTGATGAAGAAAGGTGCCAATGCTGTTAATTGGTCTATGGAGGCTATTTCTACATTCCAGAAACTAAAAGACGCCTTCTTGAACAAGCCGTGTCTCCGACACCCGAATTCCATTAGGCCCTTCATCGTTGAGGTCGATGCCTCAGACGTTGGCATAGGGGCTGTGCTAAGCCAAGCCAGTGATTCCAAGGCCTTACAGCCATGCTCATTCATCTCTTGTCACTTCTCTCCCGCAGAGAAAAATTACGGAATAGGAGATAAAATGCTCCTGGTGATAAAGATGGCATTTGAGGAATGGCGCCCTTGGCTCGAAGGAGTGCAACATCAAGTCACAGTCTTTACAGACCTTAAGAATTTGGAATACCTCTGCCACGCACAGCGCCTAAACCATAGGCAAGCGAGATGGTCTCTGTTTTTCAACAGATTCGTCTTTGTGCTGAAATACCGCCCTGGAGATAAAAACATCAGAGCTGATGCCTTATCTCACTCATTCCTCTTTGAGGATATCCCAGAAGAACCACAACACATCATTGACCCGAAAAGAATTATTCTGGAAGCTACTCACTCAGTACCTGCAGGTAAAACCATCGTACCCAAGAACTTCAGAAAAAAGCTGTTAGGATGGGCTCACGACTCCAAACTAGCTGGACACCTGGTCAATGCAAAACTCTGTCTAAACTGCAAATGTTTTACTGGTGGCCTGCCAGGAAGGAAGACACATTCTCCTACGTTGCTTCCTGTGCTAATTGTGCTAGACAGAAGACACCACCCAGTCATCCTTGGGGTCTACTCCAACCCTTACCAGTACCAGACGAGCCATGGACACACAGTGCTACAGACTTTGTGGTGGACTTACCACTCTCAGGAGGAAACAACACGATTTGGGTAACTGTAGATTGGTTCTAAAAGATGGCTCACTTCATGGCTCTCCCTGGTTTACCCACAGCTATGGAGCTAGCCCAGCTCTTCATCATGCACATCTTCCACCTACACGGCATGCCTAAGCACATAGTCTTCGATCGCGGAGTCCAATTCACAGCTAAATTCTGGAAGGCATTGTGCAAGAAATTTGACATTCCTCTCGACTTCACCTCAGCATACATCCTCAATCCAACAGTCAAACAGAGAGGATGAACAGGACACTCAAGCAGTTCATTCGTGCCTACTTGAACACTTGCCAGAATGATTGGGCAGAACTGTTGCCCTGGGCTGAATTCGCCATCAACTCTCATCGAGCAAAATCCACTGGATCAACACCATTCGAAGTGGTTTACGGACAACTACCATTGCCACCACTGCCACTTCCACTGTCCGTCTTGTACTCGGCAGCTCAATCTACTGCCAAAGAAATTCAACAATTCTGGACTCAGACCAAAGATATGCTTCTCAAAGCAGGACTTCAAGCTGAGAAAATATAGGATGCTCACCACTGCAAGGATCCTGATTTCCAGCCTGGTGACAAAGTCTGGCTATCCACTAAGCACTTAAGACAAATTACCTTCAGCTCGCTTCGCTCCATGCTTCATTGGACCATTTCCTATTCTCCGATGACTAGGCAATCTCACCTATAGTCTGAAGCTACCACCTACATTGAAGATTCATAATGCATTTCACGTCTCACTATTGAAGCCATTGATCCTTAGTGAGTTCTCTAACAAGACACCTGAAACTACACCAATAGATGCAGAAGAAGACATCGAGTACAAGGTAGATGCCTCCTTGATGTAAGAAAAAGAGGCAGAGTATGGGAATACCTCCTGTCATGGGAAGGTTATGGACCTGAAGATAACTCATGGACACCTTTGGCTAATATACTGGATAAAGAGATGCTACAAGAATTCCATAAGATGCATCCTCAGAAATCAAGACAAGGTAGGAAGCCTGGAGGATGCCCTTTGAAGAGGGGTACTGTTGTATCCCTCAGTGCTAGATGGCTTCGCCCCGTTTGCCTCACCTTGTTCATAGCTACTCCCGCATCCCTAGGGAAAATGACTGCCACCGCATCTACAAGCCAACCTCTCCGGCGTCCCTGGAATGGCTATGGTGCTGCCTCCCGCCATGCTCCTCCCAAAGGCCTACTAGGGTGCGTGCCCGCATGTCACCCATGTCTTTATTCCAACATTGGCGCGAACCTCGGGGGCGTTCCCCTCTACTGACATCACACCATCCAGGTATATAGTCTGTACTAAGTTGCTAGTTCGTTGAGTTAGCAAAGGATTGGTTTCTGCAAGTTCTAAGCTACTCTGCCGCTTCCGTGCTGCTGCTGGAAGCTCTCTCTCAGCCCTTTGGGGTATTGCTAACCTGGGTACCCGCTCCTCGGGGGCCCTCTGCTTTATTTCAGGTGCCTTACAGGGATCAGGTACTCACTCCTCGAGGGCCTGCTCTTCCTGCCTCAGTGCCGCTACCTAACTTCTTCAACCTGGTGGAATTGCATACCAACAGCAACCATCTAGAGAGTAATCTAACCCTCAGTCTATCTCATCCACAGTACTACCTTGCTGGGAAACCTGCACGGGAATTCCCCTATACCAACGGGGTGAGAAGGTCCCCTCTGCCGAGGGTCCTGAGACTGCTACTTCCAGACTACCTCACTACTGCCACCTCTGGTGGTACACTACAAGCAGTTTAATAAAAGACCTGAACTCTGTGGGGCAGATCTTAAAACCTGCGCATGGGCGTAGATTTGTTTGCGCAACCTGGTGCAAATAAATCTATGGCAGATTGTATAACATGCACATACAGCCACGCGAATGTTACAAAATCCAGGGTTGGCGCGCGCAAGGGGGTGCACAATTGTGCAACTTGCACGCGCCAAGCCGCGCAGCCTTCCTCCGTTCCCTCTGAGGCCGTTCCGAAATCAGAGCGGCCTCGGAGGGAACTTTCCTAGTGCCTCCCCCCAGCTTCCCCTCCCTTCCCCTCCCTAAGCTGCCCCCTAGCCCTACCTAAACCCCCCCTTACCTTTGTTGGAGAAGTTGTGCCTGCCTCCCGGCAGACGTACCCCCAGCCGATGGCCAGCCTGTGATCCTGGGCACAGCGGCAAACTTTTTTTGTCAAGCTACCAACAGTTTCCATTTCCCATCCCCCCAACCATCACCTCAGTTGGAACCTTGGTAACATCAATAGATAAGAGGGCAGCCAGCCAATAGGAATACATATTCATTCCGAACGGACCTTTACTGACCTGGAAAGTGTCAAATTGTATCATTTTCTGTTAGTGCACACTAACAATGGTTAGTACGCACTAACTCCCGTTAGTGCGCACTAACACAATTTAACGATTTTTAACGATAAATCGTTAGAATTTCTATTGTATTGTGTTCTTTAACGATTTAAGACGATATTAAATGTATCGGACGATAATTTTAATCGTTGAAAAACGATTCACATCCCTACTGGTAAGTGTTCATCCAGTCCCTAGCTTTGGATACCTAGAATCTTATGTGAGTTCAGTGTTTATGGTTGGTTGAGAACAGTTCTGTTTATCTGTTTTTAATCAAGTTTTTTGCTAGTCTGTCCACAGTTGCTTTTGAAGAGAATACTAGCAGGGTGGGGTCACTGCAGGGTTATGTATACTGTTATGTCAGCTTGCTCCATCTCCATCTGCTGGCAGGGAAGCATAAACCCACTGGTCCTGAGTCCATCTGTCTACACTAAGGAAAATGAAATTATCCAGTAATTAATTTCTCCAATTAGCTGGATAAGTCTACAAACTCTACATATCTGGCTATCAGGTTTAGCCAGATACGTAGCAATTTTTTACTTATCCATCTATCTGATGTAACCCAATAAGTATTGATTTAAGGTATATCCAACTAAGTAACACTTTTTTTTTTTAACTTATCCACCTATCTTACATACCCGGATATGTCCGAAAAGTGCTACTTAATTGGACATGTAGTGTTTTTCAGACTTATCCAGCTAAGTGCGGCTACTTAGCCAGATAAATTGGAACTTATCTGGATAAGTTCTGCTACTTTTATGGATAAGTCCGAACATTTGTGGCTTGTGGTTTACACATATGTGAGCATTTGTACATGCAATTGTACTCATATTTTATAACCTGCACATATCCTGTCCATGCAGGTTATAAAATATAGTATCAACTTTGTGTGCACCCAAATATATGAGTAAATGGGCTCATGTGAGCAATTTTGAAAGTTACCTTCCCTGTGAATAGTATATTTTTTTCTTTATCCCAAACATGTAACTATTTTAGAATACATGATAACCACAGTTTTTTTTATGATTTGTCCCCCTTGTATGGAAATGATGGTGAAAAGACATGTAAGGATTTGCTTACTGCAGGGCAAAATAAAAGATATTTCAGGCCAAGTAGGCATTTCGGTAATTTTGAGTTTCTCATATCAACAAGGACTTGAAAAAATATAATAAACTGGACACAGAATCTTTTGTACTATTTTTTTTTGTTAGCAATTTATATTTATTCTTTAACATGGCACATATGAAGAGCAATGAAAAGAAAAGGCATTGCACTAAAGAGGGGATGAAGTGCAATTTTCTGGTACAATTAGTAAATGAAAGCTGTAATTAGGGGAGGAACAGCACCATAATAATTATCTGCTTGAGCTGATGTATACACCAAATTACTCTGTAAGGCATTGTGACTCCCATTTTCACTTTACTCATTTAACCAAAGGAAGCTTAATTAAATAGAGCTCCTCACTGTGAAGTGGCTCCAGAAAACTGCATGTATGTATTAATTGAAATTAGTCTCTTTCTACTTTTTTCCTATTAAACCTGCAGATTTGTTCACTACTCATCTCTTCATAAGTATGGATCTGATTGTCTACCGATTTCACCTACAAACACAGAAGAGGAGAATAAATAAATCTGACCCATGGGGACAGTAAATTTGGGTGCATATGTACGCTTGTTTGCCAGCTCACACCCATGGATGTGGCTATTTTATAAAATGTGCCTATATGTGCACATGGTATAAAATAGGCTGAATGCGCACACATGTACATACAATTTCAAGTACACACGCACATCACACTTCCACCACATAAGTGGGGGGTATTTTAAAAGGGGTGCACGTCCATGCCATTGCCAGTTTCACCAGTTCATTCCCAGTTTACCCAGGCAAGGGATAGGACTTCCTAACCCCCCTAGTTTAATAGCCTCTCTTTCCCCCCATTACCATCCCGCTGACTAGCCTAGAATTTTGTATTATATTACTTATATGCCATCCATAGCAGTAGTAAAGTTATGTGGCAGGGGAGTCCGATGCGTACCTGTGAGTGTGCGTATTTACATGCACATCTCTTGGCCATCCCCCGACATGCCCATGCCCCACCCAGACCATGCCCATGCCCTACCCCTTTCTCAAAACTTTTGACTTGTGCACGTTCTAGGAGATGAGCGCATACACTGGTGGCTTTTAAAATCCGCTCGGTATGCGCTGGCCCAACAATAAATGTTCTGCTCAATATAACTGAATTAAGATACCTGGGTAACTTGAAAATAGCTATTTATTTCAACCAGACTCACCCCTAGTTAACATTAACCCTGTACCTGAATGTCCTCAATACTATTTTGTTATACCCAGTTAAATTTTGTGTGGGTAATGATTAAACAAATGGCAGGGGTGAAAATGCAGAGGGGATAAGAGCTGTCTTGAGGATTTTATTTTTAAACTTATATGGTGCTGGGAGGAAGGGGGCAGCAAACATCAAATCTGCCCCCAATTTATTTTTTAACCTTTGTGTTATACTGGTAGGAGGGCAGTGGGGATTGCATTGGTGGATAATTTAAAACCATGCTTATCGGTGCCAGGAGGAAGAATGAGCAGTGATTTTTTATTGCTTTCCCCTCTTGAGAATGGAAGATGAACTTTAGCTGGCTAGATATAAGACTGAAAATCAGCACTAGCCACTTAATTTTCTCTTCTGCCCTAAGTCCTCCCCTGGATTCTCCAGAATTTGACTGGATAAAGTTAGCCTTCTAGTGAAACTTAATGGTTGACTTGAACCACTGAGCAGGGGAGGATTTTCAAAGGATTTGATCTAGTTTTCTAATTCATTACTTAACTAGATAGATCCCTTTTAATATTGACCTCTTTAGTTCCAACTTTAGAAGAATTTCTGGAACTGTTCCTGTCAGAGGTCGACATTAGTGAATCCTTGGACCGCTTTTAAGTTTATATTGCCTATCTTGTGCAGGCACAAGATAGGCCTTAATAAGCTGCAACTAATAATCCACGAAGCTAGATCTGTGTGACCAGCCACCTCCCCTTTGGATTAGGCCCTCAGGTTCTGGTGGCTGGCAGAACTTCCCAGGCAGAGCTCAGGGAAGGTAGAGATATGTAAGTTCAGTGTCTGGGCAGAAGTTTAGGCAGGTAGAGAAAAAAGCAGATTTGAGGTTCAGACTAAGGTTGAGACAGGCAGAGAGAAAAGCAAAGGCAAAATTCAGGTTGTGGTCAGCAACAGGAAGTTAGTCCAGGGAGAAGAGACACAGCAGGACAGACAGAAGCAGGCAAGGCAGGCTGGAGATGGAGATGGAGGAGGCAAGCAGGAAAGTGAGCCAGGCTGGAATAAGGCAAGGCAGAAACACTGAGGAATAAAGCAAGAACAAGGCAGGAACATACAGTAACAAATCACGAACTATAGCAACTAGCACTGCTGAACAAGCAGAAGACCTGTTGCAGAGACACTGGGTGATAGTTCTGAGCTTCCCTTATACTAGGCAGGAAGTGATGTCATCAGTGCATGTCACAGGAAGTCCAGCAGCAGGACCTACAAAAGGGCTTAGGAGCTACAGGAAGTTCAGCCAGGGTTCTTGGATTCATCTATATACTGGAGGCACTTCTAACTAAAGTTGAGGGATGTTATAGTGCCTTTGGCCTATTGCTCTTTCCACATTATAGAATGGATGCACATTGGGAGGATAATTTTCACAGGCCACAGAAACTGAAGTCTGCAGGGTTTTTTACTGAAAGACTTCAGTCTGAAAATTTCCAAGCAGATTTTTGTGCATAAATCTTGAAAATGTGTCTGTGTGTGCATAACTATTGCCAGCATACACTCACAAAGTTATACCTGCTCTGGAGTAGGTCAAACTTTGTTTGAGCATAATTATACAAATACTTTTTAAAACCATGAAAGTATGGGGTGAATTTTAAAAGCCTGGTGTGCGCCAAAGCCAGGAGATACATGCAGAAGTTAGGCTGTCGGCACTGCCTTGATTTTAAAAGGTACCCACATATGCACGTATCTCCTAGTATGCACACACATTTTTTTACAAAAAGAGGTGCGGCTTGGGTGTGGTTTGGGTGGAGCATGGGCATTGCAAGATTTCTGAATGAAAACAGTGCATAAATATGCATTCAAGTGTGCATCAGGGTCCCCTACCACATAAATGTATTTCTGCTATTAATGGCGTACAAGTCCTAAAACAAAAAAGTCTAAGCTAGTCAGCAAGGTTTTAAAGGTAGTGGCTAACAGGGTAAAAGGGAGGATAATTAATTATGGGGGATGGGGGGGGGTTAGGAAGTCCTATTCTTTACCTGGGCAAACTACTAAAATCCATTCATTTTTTATTATTATTATTATTATTATTATTATTTTTATTATTATTTATTAGCTTTTATATACCGACATTCGTTGGAGTACATCACATCGGTTCACATTATAACAGGTGTGATAGCATGACAGGGGTGTCATACTATTTTACATTGTAACCTTAAACCTTAATGGATCAACATAGAACAAAAGTAACAATATAAATTAAGCATAGGAAGTTGAGGAAGTCAGAAAATGAACTGGGCTAGGGGGCTTCTTCAAAAATAAACTAAGATACAATATATACAAAAAACTAAAATATAATATATACAAGGTGGCATGAAACAGAATAGAATACACAGTGTGGCATGTAAACTATATATATCTTGTGATTAGGGAGTCTTAATTTATGTGGTAGAAGCAGCATTTACGCGCACATGTGTGCATCCATATAAAATTGTGCACACATGTATGCATGTACAGCCTATTTTATATCACTCCATCCTAGGAATGTGCAGAGGGACTCCATACATTGCATTCGTGATTTGGATTCATCGGGGAGCAGATATGTTGCATTCGGCCGTATGGTGCCCCGATGCATTAATATGGTGATTTCTATTCGTGTCCCAGCTAAAATTAAAATTAACTACAACCCCCCACCCTCCTGACCCCCCCCCCCCCAAGACTTACCAAAACTCCCTGGTGGTCCAGCGGGGAGTCCGGGAGCCATCCCCTGTACTCTCACACCCTTGGTGCCGGTTTCATCATGGCACCGATAGCTTTTGTTACAGGGGCTACCGGTGCCATTGGTCAGCCCCTGTCACATGGCCATCATTGCCATCTTGTCCTCCTACCATGTGACAGGGGCTGACCAATGGCACCGGTAGCCCCTGTGACATAATATGGGCAAAGGCTATCGGCGCCATTTTGTGTACTGGCATCGGATGGCTGGAGTGCAGGAGGTCGATCCGGGACCCCCGTTGGACCCCCAGGGACTTTTTGCCAGCTTGGGGGGGCCTCCTGACCCCCACAAGACTTGCCAAAAGTCCAGCGGGGGTCTGGGAGCAACCTCCTGCACGCCGGCCGGCCAATGCCAGTATTCAAAATGGCGCCGATCGCCTTTGCCCTCACTATGTCACAGGTACCAACGGTCGGCCCCTGTGATATAGTGAGGGCAAAGGCGATCTGCTGCCAGTATTCAAAATGGCGCCGATCGCCTTTGCCCTCACTATGTCACAGGGGCCGACCGTCGGTACCTGTGACATAGTGAGGGCAAAGGCGATCGGTGCCATTTTGAGTACTGACATCGGACAGCCAGCATGCAGGAGGTCGCTCCCGGACCCCTGCTGGACTTTTGGCAAGTCTTGTGGGGGTCAGGAGGCCCCCCTAAGCTCGCCAAAAGTCCTTGGGGGTCCAACGGGGGTGCCGGAGCGACCTCCTGCACTCCAGCCATCCGATGCCAGTACACAAAATGGCGCCGATAGCCTTTGCCCATATTATGTCACAGGGGCTACTGGTGCCATTGGTCAGCCCCTGTCACATGGTAGGAGGACAAGATGGCAATGATGGCCATGTGACAGGGGCTGACCAATGGCACCGGTAGCCCCTGTAACAAAAGCTATCGGTGCCATGATGAAACCGGCACCAAGGGTGTGAGTGCAGGGGATGGCTCCCGGACCCCCCGCTGGACTACCAGGGAGTTTTGGTAAGTCTTGGGGGGTTCAGGAGGGTGAGGGGGTTTGTTTAAATTTGTATTTAGGTAGCTGTATAATTCGGCGAAGATTCGTGTATTCGTGGGGAATCGTGATACGTTTTGCTTCCCCACGAATACTATGAATAGTGCAATATACGTTGTGGATCGCCAATACGGTGAAAAGGAATGCACACCCCTACTCCATCCATTAGCATGAGCCAGCATATGCGTGTACATGTGTATACATGTGCTGCTATCAAAGTTAACGTTTATGTGAGTAAGTTCTGGCCCAGCACCAACTCTGCTTCCCATAACACCTCCTTGTAATATTTTTTTTTTTTTAATTTATTCTTTATTAATTTTTCCAAATTAAACATAAATAAGGATTTACATACCTTATCATAAGGAATAGCATACATATTGTATAATATATAACCATATATGTTATTATAAACATTTATTATCTCTAACATTATTCATTTATGCTATACCCTTATTATTACCATGAAATATTGAGAGTAGGGCTGCGGGCGTGGTTCCGGTCCTGGGGCATTTCGGGGGCGTGGCCAAGGCCTCCGAAACAGCTCCTGGGCTGGCCGGCGCGCGCGAGTTACGCCTCTAGTAGGCGTAATTTTTAAAACAAAGGTAGGGGGGGTGTTTAGATAGGGCTGGGGGGGTGGGTTAGGTAGGGGAAGGGAGGGGAAGGTGCGAGGGGTGGAAGGAAAGTTCCCTCTGAGGCCGTTCTGATTTCAGAGCGGCCTCGGAGGGAATGGAGGCCGGCTGCGCGGCTTGGCGCGCGCAGACTGCCGATTTTGCTCAGCCTTGCGCACGCTGATCCCGGATTTTAACAGATACACACGGCTACATGCATATCTATTAAAATCCCGCATACTCTTGTTTGCACCTGGTGCGTGGACAAAAGTACGCGTGTGTGTACATTTGTAAAATCTACCCCAATGTCCTCATGCAGCCATAATAACAGTAAAGCTCCAGGAGTGAATAAAAACACTAAGGTCCTTGAAAGACTGACTCTTCCTTGCAAGAGGTATGAGTATTGCTCTTGCCTCTGACCTACCCAGCGAACCTGTGTGCTGAGGTATTCATGGGGCAGAGGTTATTTTTATATTAATCTTCTTCTACATCTTTAAGTAAAGATCTTATTAAAGTCAGAAGCTGATCAAGGGACATGGCATAAAAAAGTGGTGAAATAGATCACCCCTTGTTTGGTTTCTCTTTTTAACACACATAAATTAAAGACAGGGAGGAAAACTTTTAAACAAATGTATGCAGTGGCATATATGCACGTATATGGCCATGAAAAAATCTACAATTTTATTTTTTAACACGCTGATAAGACATACGCACATGTTATAAAATATGAATATCTCTACCCAGCAACATTTGTGCATATATATGCTTACGCATGAATATATGCAATGCATTGAAAATCCACCAGTATGCCCAGTTATTCTCCAGGTTATCAAGACCCTCCTTGTTCTTCAATGTGAAATCCTCCCATTTCACCTACATCTCCCATCCACTCAGTACTACACATTTAATATCACTTATGCCAGATAATTAGCTGATAGAAAATTATGGGCCTCATTTTCTAAAGTATCGCAGGCCTGAGATACTTTAGAAGATGAGGGGCGGGGGGCCGAAATGGGGGGAGGGACTGCGCTAGCCGGCAGTGATCGCACTGTAGCGGTGCGATCGCTGCTGGTTTCGCACCCAATAGCGCCACCCAGGTGTAGCTATTGGGAGCGAAAGCTGCCGCAAAAAGGCACTTACCTTTTCGCTGTCTGCGGCGTCAGCGCAGAGTCGACCCCGGTGACGTGCCGACTCCACCCCATCCTGGTATCGCACGTAATAAGGGACTTTTCGTGTGGGAAAGGTCCCTTATCGCGTGCGAGCGGCGTGGAAAATGAGGCCCTATGTGAGTTAGTTGGTAAACATACGTGAATAAATTTAATTTAAAATAACAATTTACATGGAAAAATATTGGCCTTGCCCCAGAGCACCTCTAAACTGCCCCTTTGTCATGCATATATATGTCAGGGTGAAAATAAAAATACATGCACATTTTTTACTTTTATAAAATACTGAATGCAGAAGTAGAGGCTACTTCTGCATGCATATGCTAATTTTTACTCATGTAACATTTTTTAAATTTACTCCTTAACTTTTAAGTATAGATGACAACACTAAGAATAATTTTAATAAATTAATCAATTTAAAAAAACTGAAACCAAAATTATAGTATTTTAAGAAATGTAGAAGATATGACTGTTCTGCTTAATCAAATACTTTTTCTGTATCAATCAATAAAATACCATATATATGCACAGGTTACATATATTTGCCATATAAAATATATATATATATTTAGAAACAATGAACCACATATATTTGTAAATGCCACTTTTTTTATTTCAAGTGATAACCCTTATAAACAAGCAGAAAGCACAAACGTAAGGAAATGTTTTGTGTTTTGTTCACTTACAAATAATGCAATTCTTTCTTTGCAAAGTTTAAGAATAAACTTGCTTGACAATTTTAATCACTGGGTTAAACACTTGTTTTGTGTCCATGAAGCCACTTATTACCTGTAAAGAAACTTTTTATAAGGTATGCAAAAGACACTTATCCTTGAAGTAATGCTAGAGCAATAAATGTTGTCAGCTCTGCTCTGCCCGCCCGACACAGACTGTGTTTCGTAATCTTCATCAGGGGCTGTTCTTAATGCTACAAAAGTAATAGAATGTTTTAGTATAATAATTCTGGTTTATACAAAAAAGAATAAAGTAGCCTTTAAACAATACATACATGTCTTGAGTCAATAATTTTCCTTAATATATCAGCGTGGCTATGGCTTTTTAGAGGATTCACCATTTTAGAACTTACATTTTTATAGTTTTTCCATTTTTATATAAAATATATATACATACTTATATAAAATAGGTGCACAAACTATATTGATCCCTGCATTAAAAAATGTGTGTGTTCTGACACACATGTGTATACTTTCAATATGTATGTACTGAAATATGCACACTATTAAATTAAATTACCTTCTTTATGTTTCCTGGTGAACTTAGGGAAAATATGGTATTTTATTGTTTGATATAAAAAAAGTAATATATAGTATATACAAAAGAAATTTACAAAACTTTATTGTACTGATATAAGGGTATAAGAACATGTAAGGGCTTGGCATAAAGTACAGCCTCTAACACCCTGAGAAATTATTTGTTTGCCCTCATGTAATATGTGAAATTCAAACATGAACAAATATTCTTCTAAAATGGATTGGCAATTTGGGTCATTGAGGACCACAAACCAGTAGAGTTTTCAGGATATCCCTAATGAATATGCATGAAATAGATTTGTATACAACTATATGACTGATTTGTGGCCCTTGGGGACCAGAATTGCCCACCCTTGTTCTAAAAAATGAAATGAAAGAGACTTTTAGGCAAAAGAACTTTCATAAATTAGAAAAATGATCCATCTGAAGAAAATAGGGAAAAAAATAAGCATTGGCAAATTAGATGTAAAAACATTGATAAGGCAGGGTAAAAGAGAATTAGAAAAGAAGTTGGCCTTAGAGGTAAAAACTCATAATTAAAACTGATTTAAATATATCCAAAGCAGAAAGCCTATGAGAGTATTGGTTGGACTCAAGAGGTTAAAGGGGCACTTAGGAAAGATAAGGCCATCGCGGAAAGGCTGAATGAATTCTTTGCTTCAGTGTATAATGAAGATGATATAGGGGAGATACCTGTGCCAGAAACTACTTTCAATGGTGATGATTCAGAAGAATTGAAACAAATCACTGTAAAGATATAGGATGTAATAAAGCAGGTTTACAAATTAAAGAGTGGCAAATTACCTGGATCAGATGGTATACACCCCAGAGTTCTAAAAGAACTAAAAAATGAAATTCCAGATCTGTTAGTGGTAATTTGTAAACTACCATTGGGATCATCCACCATGCCTGAAGATTGGCCAATGTAACACTGATCTTTATAACAGGCTCCATGGGTGATCCAGTAAACTATAGAATCGTAAGTCTGACTTTAGTGCCAGGAAAAATCATGAAAACTATTAGAAAGAGCAAATTCACAAAACATATAGAAAGACATGGTTT
The DNA here is from genome assembly GCF_901001135.1 of Rhinatrema bivittatum. Taxonomy (NCBI): domain Eukaryota; kingdom Metazoa; phylum Chordata; class Amphibia; order Gymnophiona; family Rhinatrematidae; genus Rhinatrema; species Rhinatrema bivittatum. The sequence continues at coordinate 168,732,146 of NC_042620.1, forward strand.
AGTATGGCATAGCCGACATGGATTTACAAAAGGAAATTTTGTCTCACCAATCTGCCTCATTTTTGTGAAGAGGTTAATAAACATATAGATAATGGTAAATCAGTGGATTTTCTGAAGGGATTTGATTGGTTAAAAGATAGGAAGCAGAGAGGACTAAATGGTGTTGCATTTGGCTGGTCGTGGGTCGGCCCCATGACCAGTCACTCTCACCTTCTGCCCAGGTTGGAGGGGGGCCGCTGACACGCAACAGGCCTTTGGGTGAAGATGTGTCAGGCTGCCACATGGGCCAGGCTGTGCTGTGATGTGGATGCCACTCAGCTGAGCAGAACGTCCATAGGCCTGCATGTGCTGACATGACGCAGTCTTATTTAAAAGGCCTGTGGCAGGAAAACCACAGTGGTGCCCACTGAGGACATCACTGGCTCTCCCCTATTTAAGGCCGGCTCAGACTGGCCTCAGATGCTTCAGCAATAGGTTGAACTCTTCAGAGTAGCTGTTTGCTAGGGATGTGAATCGTTTTCCATATCGTCTTAACGATAGAAATCGTGTGGCAGGGCAAGAAAATCGTGTTAGGCACGATTTTTTAGTTAAAAAATCGTTAAAAATTGTTTTTTCCGATTAGTGCGCACTAACGGGAGTTAGTGCGCACTAACGGAGAGTTAGTGCGCACTAACTGAAAATGATACAATTTGACACTTTTCAGGTCAGTTAAGGTCAGTTTAGGAATGAATATGTATTCCTATTGGCTGCCCTCTTATTTATTCATGTTACCAAGCTTCCCACTGACAGTATATGGGGGATGGGAAATGGAAACAGTTGGTAGCTTGACAAAACAAGTAATGTGATCAGTCAATGTGACTAGAACTTGTGCCCTAACCCTGATACCAGGGGTATTGTGATCTTCCTGCACACAGTGCCCTATTCCTGATACCGGGGGTGTTGGGATCTTCTTGCACACATCCCGGTATCAGGGATAGGGCACTGCATGCAGGAAGATCACAACACCCCTGGTATTAGGGATAGGGCACTGTGTGCAGGAAGATCACAACACTCCTGGTATTAATAGGGATAGGGCACTGCATGCAGGAAGATCACAACACCCCTGGTATCAGGGATAGGGCACTGTGTGCAGGAAGATCACCCCGGAGGAGTGAGGGTCAGGCAGCTCCCCCCTGTCTGTGAAGCCAGCCTCTCACTAGTAATGCAGGGAGGGAGCTGTCTCAGACTTCACCATCCTCCCCCCCCCCCCTCACCCACACACCATTCACTAGCTGGGACATGGGGGAAGTCAGGAGTGAGGGTCAGGCAGCTCCCCCCTGTCTGTGAAGCCAGCCTCTCACTAGTAATGCAGGGAGGGGGCTGTCTCAGACTTCACCATCCTCCCCCCCCCCCCCCCCTCACCCACACACCATTCACTAGCTGGGACATGGGGGAAGTCAGGAGTGAGGGTCAGGCAGCTCCCCCCTGTCTGTGAAGCCAGCCTCTCACTAGTAATGCAGGGAGGGAGCTGTCTCAGACTTCACCATCCTCCCCCCCCCCCTCACCCACACACCATTCACTAGCTGGGACATGGGGGAAGTCAGGAGTGAGGGTCAGGCAGCTCCCCCCTGTCTGTGAAGCCAGCCTCTCACTAGTAATGCAGGGAGGGAGCTGTCTCAGACTGGTATCAGGGTTAGGGCACTGTGTGCAGGAAGATCACAACACCCCTGGTGCCAGGGTTAGGGCACTGTGTGCAGGAAAATCACTTAAAATCTACACTTACCAACAATCAATTACATATATTTGAACTGTGTACAGTTCCAGCCAGGACCACCTTTCTAAAATGCACAGTGATTGGCAAATTCAACATGCACTAGCATTTCAGGTGCCTGCTAACAAAAATAATAAACAAACAAGTTCTAGTCACGTGAGTGCTGATCATTACATTACTTTTTTTGTCAAGCTTCCAACTGTTTCCATTTCACATCCCCCCAACCATTACCTCAGTGTTAGCCTTGGTAACATCAATAGATAAGAGCACAGCCAGCCAATAGGAATACATATTCATTCCTAAGTGACCTTTACTGACCTGGGAAGTGTGAACACTTTGTTTCATTTTCTGTTGGTGTTCGTTAGTTTCCAGTTCCATTTCCCATCCCCCCAACCATCACCTCAGTGGTAACCTTGGTAACATCAATAGATAAGAGGGCAGCCAGCCAATAGGAACACATATTCATTCCTAACTGACCTTCAGTGACCTGGAAAGTGTTTATTTGTATCATTTTCAGTTAGTGCGCACTAAATCGAGTTAGTGCGCACTAACTGGGAGTTAGTGCGCACTAACTCCCGTTAGTGCGCACTAACACGATTTAACGATTTTTAACGATAAATCGTTAGAATTTCTATTGTATCGTGTTCTATAACGATTTAAGACGATATTAACATTATCGGACGATAATTTTAATCGTTGAAAAACGATTCACATCCCTACTGTTTGCTATGCCATTCCTGGTTTCTGTTCCTGACTGCATTCCTGTACCTTGTCCTCATGTTCCTGCTTCCTTCCCGCCTATTTGGAATTCCTGCTTTCTTGTCCTGTGGTCTTCATCCATCTTCTGTGTCTTCCTGCTTTTATGCCTTGCCTCCTGTTCCTGGATTGTCCCCCTTGGATTGACCTCAGCTTGGACCCTCAGATCATCTTCATCTGGATTCCTGGTTTGACCTCGGACTGTCCCTTGACCATGTTGTTTGCTGCCTGCCCCGACCTTGACCTGCTTTCATCTCTACTGCCTGCCCCAACCTCTGCATGAACTGACCTTGTCTTTTTCCTTCGACCTCTTCAGGGAAGGATTCTTCTCTCCACAGAGGCTCACACATAAATCCAGCGAGCCCAGCACCCAAGGGCTCAACCAAAGGGGAATGAGGGCTGCTATTGATGAAGTTCCTTTTAGGCCTCTGCTTTTCCCAGTGCTGCTTGCTGGTGGTGGGGACCTGCAGGGCTCTTCCCTATGGTAGTGCCAACCTCACCTCAGTTCAAGGATCCACTTCCAACACAAATGGTTAGTTTTCTCAATGAAGAAAAATAAATAGTGAAGTGCTTCAGGAATATAAACATATTTATAAGTGATCTCGAAAATGGAACAACAAGTGAATTGTTCAAACTTGCAGATGGTACAAATTATTCTGAGTTGTTCAATCACATGAGGATTGTGATAAATTGCAAGAGCATCTTGCAAGACTAGAAGTGAAAGATTGGGCATTTAAACAGCAAATGAAATCTAAAATGGACAAGTACAAAGTTATGCACATGGTGAAAAGTAAACCCACACTATAGTTACAAGATGTTAGGTTCCATATCAGAAGTTACCATGATGAGAGGGAGTGAGCCCTTGATCCACTGTTAAGTTGGCACAGTCTATCTTGTGTGAGTACAAGTTAGGCCTTAACAGGTGGTAGCTGATGCACCATATGACTAGGACTTCTGCCTAGCCAGCTCCCTCTTCCTTAGGTCCTGTCCAAGATCAAGACATGCTGAGAGCAAGGTGAAGTCCAGATCCAATCCTAGGTGAGGGCAGGCACAAAACAAGGTGAAGTCCAGGTCCAGTCCTAGATCAGGGCAGGCACAAGGCAAGCCGAGTCTGGGTCCAGTCCAAGATCACGGTAGAAAAAAAGGCAGGGTGAAGTCTGTGTCCAATCAGAGGTCAGGACAGGCAGAATCAAGCCAGAGGAAAGGCACAGAGACATAGACAAAAGAGGAGGACTGGAACGAGGCAGAACATGGGAGACAGAAGAGGCCAAGAGCAAGACAGCACAGAAACAATCTAGGACCAGGCAGGAAAATGCAAGAAAAGAGCAGGAACAACACAGGAGTGCAGAAGGTATGAGCATTGCAAGGATGCAGGAGACCTGTTGTGAAGGCGTATACAGAACACAAGAGTTCATTTAAATTCCCAGCTGGGGTGATATCATAAGACGGTGTCGCGGTGAGGTTTCCTGCTATAGAGTCAATAAATAGCAGCAAGGTGCGTGCACACCTGGGGAGGGGGGGGAGGATGGCAGTTCGACATGGCCTGTGGTAGATGAGTGAGGCTGACCATGGCAGCAACACCATACCAGCCCGACATTGCATATATGTATGTTTATGTTTTACCCATTCATTTCAAATGTATGCCCATCCCTAATACTTTAATATTTACTGACTTGTTGATCGCCTATGTTCTCAGCTGTACCCGACACAATGGTTTCTGGAGGGAACTGAATTCTATAGTTTGCAATCAGACTATTATTGCTGCAATAAACTGGAGTAGTTGGGAGAGCAGAGGAGGAATTTTAAAACATAGGAGAGAATTCTTTGATAGTTACGAATGAAGGCTATTGGCACTGTAGCTGTATTCGAGCAAATTCTAGCTGAGCTGAAAGCCAAAAGTAACAAGAATACTCTACTGGCAGAAAAAAAAATTGCATCTTAGATTATTTTGTTTGCAATTATGTCTTCATGAATTTATATTATAATAAATTGTATGCAGCACAACTGCCACCTTAAATAGATGGGATGGATTGGAATCTGGGTTTGCCGGTTGCTTAACTCTGTCCTAATTTCAGAAAACTACATTCAGACTTGCCAAAGGTCCTTTAATCTCAAATTTGCCAACTTCCAAAAAGATGGTTGTTTACATTTTTCAGTTGTTATAATGTTGTGATATTAGATCAGATTAACTAAATTGTGTTTTATATTAAATGACCTTCCATATTATGTTTCTTTTTCCTGATTTCATGCCTTTTCAATAGATTGGTAACAGGGTTTACAGAGTGACTAAACAAAGATTTTGAAACGTGTTCAGAAGTAAATAGCACCTCTCACAAATCTCCTTGAAATTAACAAATTGTAATACCTGTAGTGCTAATTGCAAATTGCAGTTAGCATTTGACACCTGTTCAAGTAAGATTAATGGGTTTTGTGCCTGTTTAGCAAATTGTTTTCTAAATTTGTACTTTGGCAATTACCAAAATTGACAGCATTAACATAAGTATCAACAATTGTGTGGGCCCAGAACATTACTAAATGTAGATGTTCTGATAAATTACCACACTTGTAGTATGGTTTCTGTGTCATTTGGGAAAATTCCATTAAAATATCAGTATTCTGGCCGTTTATTTAAATTATTAGCACTTCAGACTAAAAATAACTAATTTCAATCCTCAAGAGCCCCAAACTGATCTGTTTCTCAGGTTATACACAATGAATAGTCATAAGAAATATTTCATATAATTAGGCAAAGAGATGGGTTAATTTATCTGTTTTGTTTATTCAAAACTCTTCCCAGCCCTCAAGGAATAGAGGTGACCATTGTGGCTTGAACTGTTCTCTTCCAGTTTTCCCTCTTCCCTCCTCCACAAAGAACACTTATTCAAACACCTTAGAAAGAAGTGTGGTCTATTACTTACTCTGTACAGCATATCATCAGTATGCAGATTCACAGATAAAAGCTGGGAAGTCCATCTTCTCTAAGGAAAAAAAATATTCAATGGAAAAAAAATTAGAAAGGAAAGTAGTTTAACCTCCAGATATTGTGTCTTGCTCAAAGTAGCAAAATGAAAGCAATGAAAATGGTATTTGAACCTGGATACTCATGTTTCACAGTTATATACAATGTTATGATGCTAGCACACATGATGGTAGGAGCAGAAGAATTCTGAGTTCTTAAATCATCTCTAACAATTGTCTGTATAACATTTTTTTAAATAGTTCTATGTAAGCGCTGTTGTGAAATGACATGATACTATGTTACCCTTCATAACATGTGCAACCTTTGCCCTGTTGCTAAATATGGAAAAAAGAATGCAAAAAAGATACTGGACTTTGGCCCTGGTGCAGCATGTGTATGCCCCAAACTTTTTATCATCCAACCTTATAGTCCTGAGTCATCTTTCAAAACACTTGAAAATTGGAATTTTGTTAAAGAAATCAAGTCTATGTTGACAAGTAAGTGACTCTGCTCATGTAGATTTTTAAATAACTGTCGAGCTTCTGAAATGAGCCATTGCTCTGCACCTCCAAATGCACCTCCTATCCCTACCAGCTTATGAATGTTTGTCTGTGGCTTTAGTAACCTCTACATCATGTAGTAGGTGGAATTCTACCTGGGGCCCACATCCTGAATAAGGTAGTTCAGTAACCCCCTATTGATTCCTGCTTCTGCCGTAGCTACTGCCCATACTTCATGCTCCAGTTAAAATGTCCTGCTATTTTTCTGCACCTATCAGATCCTGCAAGACAAAGCTGTCAAGTGCAGTATTTGTATAAAGTATCAGATCCCCTTGTAGCCCTCAGCAGTCATTGCCCTGATCATGTTGCTGCCACCTTCTGTAAGGAAACTAAACAGTAATAATTTTGTCTTTCCAAACTAGTCAACCCTCTGTCATCCCACTGATAACCTCTAAGATATGGGTCAAGGTATGACTCTGGACGTTCAGCACAGCTCAGCTGTTCCCTACAGGTGTGCTCTTGCTAGTGCAGCTGCCTACCTTTTCCTTGTCAGTTTCTCACCAGTATGCCTTCAGGGAGAGGTAAGCATATGTACTTTTCTGGCTGGTCCAGATGTCACTGGTGAATGCATTAATTCACTCAATTTTGAAGAAGGCTAATCTTGACCCAGCTATAATTTCCCACTATTGTCCAATGTCAAATGTGTCATGTATTGCAAAATAGTAGAGAAGACAGTATAGCCCCAGCTCTTAGCTCATATTGAGAGGGTAGGGGCACTCCAACTCTTGCAATCAGGCTTCAGATGAGGGCATGGAATGGAGATGGTATTGGCTTCCACAGTATCTGGATGGCTGCAGACAGGATCAGAACCTCTATATTGGTGTTTCTGGACCTGTCTCTCGTGTTTGATACAATGCATTGTTAGTATTATCAAGGCTTAAGAAGTTTGGAGTAAAGGGGTTAGTTTAGGAATGGCTGAGATCAATCTTGGATGCCAGGAAACAATCTGTAATTAAAGGGAGAAAATGTAGTAGATCTTGTATCTGTGAAATGGTGGGTACTGCAGTATTTTCACCCTTGTAATTCAATCAGTGGCGTAGCTATGGGTAGGCCTGAGTGGGCCATGGCCCAATATGCCCATCCAATTAGGGCTGCCCAACACCAAATGAGGCATGATGAATGGCCACCACTGATTCATTCATTGTGGTGGCTGAAGAAGAAGAGAGCCCACTGAAGCAAGGCCTCCATGGGAGCCTATCCCTGTGGTGATGAAGAAGGCCACCATGGAAGCGCATCCCCATGGCAGTGAAGAAATCATCCTGGCAAATCAAGACTGCCACAGGAGCCCATCTCCATGGTGGCAAAGAAGTTATTCAGCTGAAGGAAGGCCGCCATGGGAGCCCATCCCTTTGATGGCGAAGAAGGCCTCCACTGAAGCAATGCTGCCACAGGAGCCCATCCCTGTGGTGGTGAAGAAGTTATCCCACCAAAGCAAGGCCACCACAGGAGCCCATCCCCATGCTGGCAAAGAAGTTGTCCCGCTGAAGGAAGGCCGCCACGGGAGCCTATGCCCCTGGCAGTGAAGGCTAGCTGGAGTAAAGCTGCAGTAGGAACCCATCTTCGTGGTGGTGGTGGAAGAAGGAGTTTGACAGTGAGCTGGGCCCTGGTGCATGCATGTAAAAATGGGAGTTGGAGTGTAGGTGTTTGTACCTGAGAATGGGAGCCTGGGTGTTTGTATGTAGGAATGGGAGCCTGGGTGTGAGTGTGAGTAAGAATGGGAGCTTGGGTGTTTGTTGTTTGTGTGTGAGAACTGGAACCTGGGTGTGTGAGTGAGAGCTTGTGTTTCTGGTAGAACATGTGAGAGTGAGATCTTATATGTGTATGAGAGTCTGTGAGAGAAAACATGAACCTTTGTGTATGTGTGTGAGAGAGGAAGGGAAGAAGATAAGAGAGAGAAAAAACAGAAAGAGAAGAGCGACTCTGGAGAAAGAGTTAGGAAGTGGAAAAAGAAACCTGGACCAACTAATTAGAAAAATATAAAGATCAGATAACAAAGGTAAAAAAAAAATATTTTGAGATTTTAGCAATTAGAATATGCCATCTTTGGGTATATGAATTTCTTATAATTTTGCATTTTGCTCTTTAACTTTCTACTGTTTAGAGTCTGGTTCTCAGGCTATTTTGTGTTTTTTTTCTAAATTGTAGTCCCTTATTTCTGTAATAGGTAAGGGTCTGACTATATTATGCCTGTGTGAGTCCAAGGTGCAGTATTTCTGCTAGCATGTAGTTTCTCTCTAGGGATTTGTAGCAGTCTGGCTTGTTCTGTTATCCCAATAGGTGGTGTATTAATGTTCTAGGACCTGGGGTGTAGTATTTACATTGCTTCTTTTTCATAAGCTTGCTATTACTTGAGTCCTGAGAGTCTGTGCTGTTATGATATGAAATGGCAAGGTTCTAGGTGCCTATTTATTTTTTTTTTTGCAGGGGTTTGTGTTAGTTCACAAAATGTTTATTAGTGAAGGGAGTCTTTTTTTTTTTTTTGCTATAGTGACTCTAGAATTTGAATATAGCTTTTTTTCATGTTGTTTGTAATATGAACTGTCGTAGTTCTCATGATTTTTGCTATTTCATTGTAGTAATGGTGATCTCTGCTTTTCTGGAAAGAGGGTTCTTGAAAGAATCCATTGATATTTGTTTTATGACATAATTGATTGGATCTGATATTTATGGGTTATTAGCTTTTTACCTATTCTTGTTTAATTAACTGCAATAAATATAAAATAAATTAATACAGATTAATAAGGAATTTTTAATGTTGGTAAGTGCTTGAAATAATAAGAGTTAAAATATTCTAGAAAGTTTCACTCATGATGCATAAGGGCTGTTGTAGACTACTTAGGAACCCATGTAAGATGCATGCTAAACCATTATTTATCTAAAAGAGTACAACTAGTAGGGTTCAGACCTGTAAGCTTACTACCCACCCTTATTAACCTTGGGCCCACCTAAAAACTTAGTTCTTGTTATGCCACTGAATTCAATATCTATCTGTTTCAGTTGTTGTTTCATTTATTGAAGACTTTCAGATTAATTGTCATCTCTATGCAGATAATGTACAGTTGCAAGTCACAGTGAAGGGGAGTCAAGTCATGGCACTGGCTGATTAGAACAGATGTTTGGCAAGTGTGGCTTCTTGGCTAAATTTAAATAAATTGTAATTGAATCTGTAGAAAATGGTAATATTGTGGATAAATAGACAGGAGAGATATCTTGAAGCCTAGTCCCTGTGTACAGGATAAGGTATTATGGCAGGGGTGGCCAACTCCTGCCTTCAAAAGCCAAAAACAGGCTTGATTTTCAAGTAAATGTATCAAAAATTTCACCACAACAATCAGTGAACCTTAATACTTAAACATAAATCAAAAAGAGAAAACTCAGTCGCTGACTAGATACTGTTGCGATCCCGAGTCGGCCCCAGGACCACCACTCACCCCCACGCCGAGCCCGGTCTGCCGCCACCTCCGTTGGGCCTGCACAGGCCTCTGATGCCACGCTCCTGCTCCGGAGGAGCAGCCGGCATCCTCCCGCGGCTGACCCCACCCCCTAGCCACACGCGCGTGCTAGGCCTCCAGATTTAAAGGGGCCAGCGCGGGAGAACTCTAAATCCCTGCAGATGACGTCAGACGCTGCAGGGCTATTTAAGCCCTGCAGCTGGAACCTTTCCTTGCCTTGCAACGAGGTTCCTCAGGGCTCCCTGACGTCTAGTTGCTGCGTTCCTGATTTGATTTTCTCCTCCGACCCGGCTTGCTTCCTGACTCTTCCTCTGTCTTCTCCACTGGCTCTGGCATCGTCATCTGATCCCTGGCTTTGACCTGTTTCCGTCCTCGACTCTGCACTTCGCCTCTCCCCTGGTTCTGGCTACTCCTCTGACTTCTGGCACCGACCCGGCTCCGTTACGACTCTGCCTCTTGCCTCTCCCTTGGCTCACGACTCGGCTTGACTTCTTGACCCTGCCTTGGATCTTCACAACTCTTTGGTTCCCTTGTCCGCTGGCCCTGAAGATTCTCCTAAGTCCCAGCGGCCGGGCCCCTATGGGCACCTCCTGGGGGGGCTCCGGCTTCCAGGGCGAATCTCCAAAAGTCACAGCGGCCGGACTCCTACGAGCTCTTCTCGGGGGAGTACCGGTCTCCAGGGTGAAGACCTTCAAGTTACCGGGCCCAACGCCGTCCACTTCTCATCCCGCTGCCGAGCCCTTGGTCGCATAGGGCTCCACCTTGGTCCATTGTCCAGCCGTCCCCAAGTCCGCCAAACCGCCTCCCGGTCGGGACGCTTGCTGTGACCCTTCACAGCGCTCCATATCCTGTCCTGACCGGCCCAAGGGTCCACGAAGCTAACAGATAATATACTTTGAGATGGCATTTATATATTTCTTTTGTGTTGTCTAAAGCTTTCATACACCTACACTCTGTGGAACAGGTGGTTTACCATCTAAACTCATCTTAATTCAACTAATATTTTTGTGGAATAGGAGGGAGGTTTCATATATTGTGTAGGTGTCCCTGCACCAATACATAATTGGTGTATAATCAACTGGCCTCCTCCTCCATGTGTGATTTTTTTGTGAGATTAAAAGTTTTTTTGTGAAAGTCCCAGTGAGAACTTTGGACTCTTCCGTGGCACTGTGATCATGGGAACATTTTTTTATATATGTATATACGGAATAAACGCTGTGAGGCTTTAAGATGAATTTTAAAGAGGGTCCTCATCCAACTTCCCGATTGTGTTGGTAGATTATGTCAAACCTTAATGATGATCCCGACATGAATCGTCCATGTTTCAGACGTAGTCTTTCCTCAGGGGAATGAGCTGGCAATATCTAACCAACCTTGTGGGGTCCCGACCTCTCCGTATAATGATTCTTCTGATCTTTTTAACTCGGGTTCGCCACCTCGTATAGATTTTACTATGTCACAAGCCTCCGGAAGAATAGCCCGAGGTTCGACCTGACTCCTTTTAAAGTACTTTTCAGAATATTGACTGGCCAATCAGCATGGAGGAATAATCCAAACGTTGTGACATCTAAAACCGACCTGAAGGGGAACAATGCTGCTATTTGTTTGCTCTTAAATAAGTGGACCTGAAAGAAAACTGAAAGTTTCAAACGTCCTCTAGTTGCGCTTTCGATTGATGGAATCGACAGCGTACCTGTCGAAACAGCTGAAAAACACTCGGGTGCTCTGTATCATCAGCTGTTTCGACAGTTCAGTAGTTTCTTGTTAATGTCATTACAAATTTATCAGACATCGGATGCAGTGAATCAGAATCGCCAATGTTTGATCAGGTAATTTAAAGAGTTAACAATATTTACCATCCGTTCTCTTAATAGCGCTCACAGGACAAGAGTCCTCATTCAAGTCGGCTTCTGACGTCAGCAGGTACGCTGTCAATTCCATCAATCGAAAGTGCAACTAGAGGACGTTTGAAACTTTCAGTTTTCTTTCAGGTCCACTTATTTAAGAGCGAACAAATAGCAGCATGGTTCCCCTTCAGGTCGGTTTTATTAGGTCTTGAGGACCTACCCAAGTCTTCTTTTCTCAAAAATACTCCTCTGTGCACATCAAGTTTCTGTATGTAGCAGGAGACTTCAGTTACTTATAAAACATTCATACAGAACATATCGAACACCAACATATTTTAATAAATGTTTTCCTGAGATGGATATAAGGTGCTGGAGGGAGTGTGGTGAATCTGATACCTATTTTCATGTGTTCGCACTGTCTTGATGTAAAGCACTTTTGGGAGGAAGGAATTAAATCTCTGATATTATTGGAGAAGAAATACACATGACCCCTTATTTGGGTTTACTGGGGTATTGGGATAGTACATTTATTTCACAACAGTATAATCCATTATGGACCAATTATGGAAATGTAACTTGGAATTTTATAATTAAGCTGTATATGTATGTATATGTGCCTGTACAATTTACTATTACTGATGATCTTGTTATAGAAATATGATGGCCAAGCTGGGTTTTTTTTGTGACATGATACATGCCAAGTTTTATAAATATAAAGTTTATTAAAAAATCACTACTCCATACTGTGAGATCCAGAGATGATCTTCTAAATCTCTTCTATCCTGTGCCACCAACACTCTTCAATATCTCTTCCCTCGGGCTTTCTCCTTCCCTTTCGGTATCTCCTAACCCTCTGCCTCAGTGTCAATTTATTGCATTGAGAGCCATCCTAAAAAAGAGGATGGCCCAAAAAACAAGGAGGTGCAGGATAGGGATGTGAATCGTGTCCTCGATCGTCTTAACGATCGATTTCGGCTGGGAGGGGGAGGGAATCGTATTGTTGCCGTTTGGGGGGGTAAAATATCGTGAAAAATCGTGAAAAATCGTGAAAAATCTAAAAATCGCAAAACTGGCACATTAAAACCCCCTAAAACCCACCCCCAACCCTTTAAATTAAATCCCCCACCCTCCCGAACCCCCCCCAAATGAGTTAAATAACCTGCGGGTCCAGCGGCGGTCCGGAACGGCAGCGGTCCGGAACGGGCTCCTGCTCCTGAATCTTGTTGTCTTCAGCCGGCGCCATTTTCCAAAATGGCGCCGAAAAATGGCGGCGGCCATAGACGAACACGATTGGATGGCAGGAGGTCCTTCCGGACCCCCGCTGGACTTTTGGCAAGTCTCGTGGGGGTCAGGAGGCCCCCCACAAGCTGGCCAAAAGTTCCTGGAGGTCCAGCGGGGGTCAGGGAGCGATTTCCCGCCGCGAATCGTTTTCGTACGGAAAATGGCGCCGGCAGGAGATCGACTGCAGGAGGTCGTTCAGCAAGGGTTCCGGCGCCTCGCTGAACAACCTCCTGCAGTCGATCTCCTGCCGGCGCCATTTTCCGTACGAAAACGATTCGCGGCGGGAAATCGCTCCCTGACCCCCGCTGGACCTCCAGGAACTTTTGGCCAGCTTGTGGGGGGCCTCCTGACCCCCACGAGACTTGCCAAAAGTCCAGCGGGGGTCCGTAAGGACCTCCTGCCGTCCAATCGTGTTCGTTTATGGCCGCCGCCATTTTTCAGCGCCATTTTGGAAAATGGCGCCGGCTGAAGACAACAAGATTCAGGAGCAGGAGCCCGTTCCGGACCGCTGCCGTTCCGGACCGCCGCTGGACCCGCAGGTTATTTAACTCATTTGGGGGGGGTTCGGGAGGGTGGGGGATTTAATTTAAAGGGTCGGGGGTGGGTTTTAGGGGGTTTTAGTGTGCCGGCTCACGATTCTAACGATTTATAACGATAAATCGTTAGAATCTCTATTGTATTGTGTTCCATAACGGTTTAAGACGATATTAAAATTATCGGATGATAATTTTAATCGTCCTAAAACGATTCACATCCCTAGTGCAGGATATGCAAAAATATATCTACAAAATCACATCATGACCACTGGGAAATATTACATTTGGTTCTAATCCCTGCTACATTTAAATAGCCATCAATTCTAGCATAGCCATTGACAAAACATTTGACCTCCTAGGACCTCTGCTTATCCTTCTGGACAGATCCACATTTATGCCAATTTTATTTTCTGTGGAACGTGGCTATGCACAGTCTGTGCTATGCCCTTACATGCAAAGTTCAGCTGACAGGTTACAGCTTGAAGCTGGCCCAAAGTGACCTTTCAATCTGATCTTGTTATGGACGTGACCTTCCTTATCTTAATGAGGTTATTATCTGCCAACCTAAGCACCATTCCGTGGGAGTTCAATTCTATCCAAAATGGGAAATTTCCAGTAGACTATGTTTCTTGCAAATTAGCAAAGGCACTTTTTGCCCATGTACGTTGCAGTCAGTTTTCAAAGAGAAACCATATTCGTAGTTTTTAATTTTTTCCCTTTAACGATTAACAACTTTGAATTAAATATCAAACCATGTATTTTGCACCTGCAACATGTTCAGACAGACTAGAGGGCGTAAAATAACATAAGTACTTTTGAAAATGAGAAGTACACTGTCTGATTTAGTTCCTTGGCTTAAAGACACCCACTGGAATGCCTCTTTGTAACCTGGCTAAACTTACCAATGCTAATATTCAATAGGCCTTTTAGTGGATAAGTTATCTGGCTAAGGTTAGCCAGGTAACTTGTCCTGGATATTCAGTGAGATAAATGTCCCACTGACTATCTCCAATTAAAGTTATCCAGCTAACCTTAACAAGATAACTTTAAACATAACTGGATATTCTTTACAGTTATTTGGCTATGGTTATCTGGATACCTTTACACTTAATCAGCTATATTCAAAAAAGAGGGGCTTGAGATATTCTGGGGACATGGTATTAAAAAAAATATAGCCAGTTAGGTGGTGAGCCTGTTTATTTAAAAAAAAAGCACATCGCTGGCTAACAGGCCCAAACCAGTTCCCTACCCCTTCCCACCTGAATGCCAAGGGCTCACCCCCTCCCCAAAGCATCCCCATCTCAATGTAAAAAAATATATATATTAGGAATATGAGTCAGTGCTGTTCTTTCCCCTTCCCCACCACCCGCTCCCAATTCCTGTTTATTTTAGAACATAATGTTCTCTACATGGCTCCCCCTCCTACCGCCCACCCTTTCCCTTCCAACTCCCCCTACCCTATATCTTAAAGTGGAGTTCTTCTTCAGTCCGGATCGTGCTAGCATCCTACTGCGATCCAGGTTTGATGCTTCTACCATTGCTAGGCTACTATGATGGAAGCCTTTGGAGCTCAAGTGAGAGGGAGGCAGGGGATTGGGATTGGCCTATAGTCAAGTGATGTGTCATTTTTTAATTAAAAACAGGATCGCTACTTAACCGGCTATATTCTTTTGAATATAGTCAGTTAAGTATAAAGTTATACCTTACACCTGCTCCGAAATAGGTCTAAGGTTATCCAGCTAACTTAGGGGACATTCATCAAAACGCATTAGGGCATTATCGCGGATGTTAGAGCCTTAATGCCCACGATAACGCCATAACACATGCGATAAACACCACATTGTGAAATGCGTATGCAAATTTGAAAATTGTATTCAAGTGGGAGGAGTTTGGGTGGAATAAATGGAAATAAGGGCTGGTTAACTTTGTGTGCGATAACATAACACACCCTACCATGGGATTTAACGACAGAAGTAATTACACCTGGCATTATGCCTGCGATAGCTGTGTGTTATGGCTGAAACAGGATTTATTGCAAATCCTGTTTCGGGAAGGGAGAGGGGGAGGTGAGGGTTGGGGGAGAGAAAGGGAGAGACAGCCTCTGTGGAGGCCCACTGATTTTTCAACTATTGTGTCACTGTAAGAGGGGGCACTAGTAACTCGGGGTGAGGTTTGAGGGGTGAGTTGGGTTTTAGGGGGCAATTTTACGAACAGCACAGTTACCATCAGTGAAGTTATAATGTGATTTGGAGGGCTAGAAGGTGAAAGAGGAGTAGATTTGTAACATGTTCTCTCTACCTAGCTTGATATACCAGATAAACCTACTGCTGAATACATCTGGATGACTTTTGGGCAACCTTTCTTCCTGACCAGACTCACCCACATAAATTTAGCCAGACAGTGCAGAATACCAGCATTGAGCAACCAGACTTTTACTGTGCCCCTGGAATGCCTCAGGCCCCATCTCATTTTATGCAAGTAAATTTTGTCTGCACAATGATTTGCCCAGACAGACCTTACCCATTTAGCAGGGGGAGGGAATAATTTAAAAGTTAGCTAGATGATTTCTTTGAGTTTGAAACTCCAGTTAAATGGCTTTGAAAATTGTCATCGGTAAGGTAGCAAAATGTAGTCATATCATTGTTTAGTGCAATTAAAACTTTAGGCAGGAGCAGGCATGTTTTTTATTTTAAATTCCTTTGCTCATTTTGTAATTCCTCAAAGTCAGAAGAAGATAAAGAAGTTAATAACATACAGGAAAAGAATAATAATCAGTGTCTTCATTTGAATAAATCAGAGCTTTTATTTTTTTTTTACTTTTAAAAGCTTTTGACACAGTATAACATTAAAACAAAGGTTAGAATTAAAATTCAACAATTATGCAATATACTGCACTTCTTAGCTACAGGGGTATAACTCTACTATATATTTTAATATCCTATATGCGTTTAAAGAAAAATTGACTTACAAATATGGTATTATCAAGGAGCTTTTTTTCTCCTAAGCCTTGTTACTCTGCATATACAATTCTAATTATATAACTAAAACAACTCATCTATTGTTCTTCCAGTGATTTTCCATCTGTCTGTATGTCTGCATGCATGTATGAGGCGTGATGATCAGAGACAGGAGCTGAGAGCTAGGGTTAGCTCTAGGGATGCGCATGGCAAAGATTTTTGTTTTGGTTCATATTTTAATATTTTATTTTAATTCAGAGTTAAGTTTAATTTTTATTTTAGTTTGGTTCAATTGCACATGAGTATATGTATATCTCCCAGTAGGCGCACACAAATGTTTTTGCAAAAATGGGATAGGGCATGGTCTGGGCGGGGCATGGGCATTCCTAGATTTCTCAATAAAATCTGCATGTAAGTATATACATGCACAAGCACATGCCAAGGTTCCCTACCGCATACCTTTACTTCCGCTGTGGATGGCATGCAAAGTCCTCGACAAAAAAGGTTAGCTGTATTTTAAGGGTTGGGTCTAACAGGGTAAAAGGTAGGCTAGTTAACTAAGGGGGTTAGGAAGTCCTATACTTTACCTGGGTGAACTGGGAATGAACTGGGGAAACTGGTAATTGTATCGGCGTGCGTGTCTATTAAAATCCCCTTATTTATGCAGTAAAGGCGTCATTTGCATGCACATGCGTGCATCCATATAAAATAGTGCGCACATGTATGCAAGACCAGCCTGTTTTACACCATGCACGCAAATATGCATGTATGTTATAATATGGCTGCATCCTTTGGTGCGAGCTGGCATATGCACTAGTTTCATGTTACGCTGTGAACCGATGTGATATCATTGATGAATGTGGGTATATAAAACTTTTAAATAAATAAATAAATAAAATAAATACATATGCACGTATTTGTGCACTCGCATGGCTGTCTCAAAGTTACAGTCTATGTTCATTGGCAGCAGAAGGGGGCATCAGTGAAGACTCTGCAACCCAAACCCACATCACCTAACCAGGTTCCCAGTATTCTGCATCAGTCTCTCTCGCTCTCTTTCATTCCACATAATCAGAGCTGCTGCATCCTGGCTCACACTTCAGACAAAACAAAACATATGCAGCACAGATTTCTTAATGTACCTAACTTGCGCTACATAGCTGGTATGTGCACTCTTCTAACTCTTTTTATTGTTGTTTTACTCCCACTGGGGTAGATTTTCAAAGGGGTATGCGCGTACCCCCCGAAAACCTACCCCAAACCCCCCCTGCGCGTGCTGAGCCTATTTTGCATAGGCTCGGCAGCGCACGCAAACCCTGGGACGTGCATAAGTCCCAGGGCTTGCATAGAGGGGCGTGCCGGGGGCGTGCCGCAAGTGACGCGGCATTTCAGGGGTGGGCCACAAGTGACGCGGCGTTTCGGGGGCGGGCCCGGGGGCATGGCACCGGCCCGGGGGCATGGTCGAGGCCTCCGGACCAGCCTCCGGGTCGGGTGATGGCGCGCCAGCAGCCTGCTGGCGCGCACAGATTTACGCCTGCTTTCCGCAGGCATAAATCTGCCAACAAAGGTGGGGGGGGGGGTTAGATAGGGCCGGGGGGGGTGAGTTAGGTAGGGGAAGGGAGGGGTAGGTGAGGGGAGGGAACAGGCAGCGCGCGCTGGGCTCGGTGCGCACAGGTTGCACAAATGTGCACCCCCTTGCGCGTGCTTCTCCAGCCAGGCTGCCGAGGCTGCCGTGTTGCTGGTGCTCTCCGCAGTTCTAGTGCCGCCTCCTGGACTGTTCTTCCTTCTGCTTCGCGGCTCTCAGCCGCTGCCGGGATTTCTTTGTGGCACAGAGCTGCTCCTGCTGCCTGCTTCATTCTTTGCGGCAGGGCTTCGTTCCATGTTCTTTGTGTTCCTGAACCTCGTCTCCTTGATGTTCCTGGTCTCGTCCCTCGTCAGAGCTCCCTCATCGCCTGTCTTCTGTGCCTGATGTTCCAGATGTTCCATTTTCAGATGTCCTGAAGTCCCAAGTCCTGAGGTGCCATGTTCCATATTCCTGATTTCCAATGTTCTTGTCTTGACTCCGTTCGTCTTATCTTCAGCTCTTCGTCCAGTTCCCAGGTCCCTCGTCTGTCCACCTCTCTTGGCGTGCATTGTCGTGGTCCGTGACAGCCCATGGGATGGCTGTGTAGGGCGCCTCATGGTACAAGGCCTTCTTCTCATCTGCAGCTCAAGCCTCCGGGAGACTTCTAGCCTTGTTCCTGAGTATCTTGTTCCCGGTCTACGGAGTTCCCTTGTGCCTGCTTCCGTCCATGCCTAAGACTCTGCAAGAACCTGCTCTGCTCCAGCGTGGTCCGCGACCAGCCACAGGCGACTGTGTAGAGTGCGCCCTGGTGCAGGCCTCTACTGAATCTTCACCATGTTCCAGTCTCAAGTTCCACATCTTCGCCTGGAGTCTGCTTCACGTTCAGCGTGGTCTGCGACCAGCCATAGGCGGCTGTGTAGGGCATTCTGTGATGCAGTTCTCACCAAGTACTTTCACCTGACTCCTGAATCCTTGCCTGAAACTTCCAAGCAACTTGAATCCTTGTCCGAGTCTTCTGAATATCCTGAGTCCTTGTCTGAGTATCCAAGTCTTCATCTGAGTCTCCTGAATATCCAAGTCTGAATCCTCTGAGTATGCTGAGTCTTTGTCCAAGTCTTCATGTTCCTGCCCTCAGCCTCCATCTGGCCTCACGCACTCATCATTCCCAAGCGGCGGGTCCAAAAGGGCTTTTGAGTGGCTGGAAGGCTATTCTCGAGATCAACATTGCATTGCTGGATCTCATTGGTGCGTGTTGGTCCAGTGGAGGGCTGAGCCTGCCTAGTTCCTGTTCTGGAATCCTCGCCTTGACTTCGCTCCAGCCTTGCTCCTGCTCCACCCGTGCTCGTACCAGCTCACCTCCCGCGGTGTGTCTTGAGGCTCCTCCCTGAGCCGTGCCGCAGCCCAAGGGCTCACATCTTCTTTAGATGGGACCGCGCCTCCGAGCTCCTAACCGGGCCTGAGGGTGCGCTCCACCACACTTGTAGCTGCCCTGAAGGGGGTCAGTTATCAAGGAGGGCAAGCTTGCTGGGCAACAATTTAGTTTCCCAGAAAAAAATTCCCTTGAAAATTATCCTCAAGGAAAGCAATTTCCAGGGTAGATGTAGAACATAGGTGTTCCTAGGGACAGGATTAGGGTGACGATTGCAACAACATAAGTAGATTTGTATTTCCAAATCTATATGCATTGTTTTTAGTCGGGAAAAAAAGTACCCACAGAAAAAGTAGCTGCAAGTGTCTGCGAGTATTTTTTCCTTAGGCAATTTTCAAAGGAAAAGGCTAGGTGTACTTTTGCTTTCAAAACTAATATAAAATCCTTGGTTAAAATTTATCCACGGATGTTGCATCAATACAGACAGTGTGACAATTACTCCCATAAAGCCTTATTTTTTCCCTCCAGAACGTGTATAAATTATACAGTATAACTTACATATATGGAGATCATATATTTATTTTATTTATTTATTTATTTTAAGTTTTTCTATACTGGCATTCGCAATAGAT
This sequence comes from Rhinatrema bivittatum, assembly GCF_901001135.1. NCBI lineage: Eukaryota > Metazoa > Chordata > Amphibia > Gymnophiona > Rhinatrematidae > Rhinatrema > Rhinatrema bivittatum. The sequence continues at coordinate 168,751,809 of NC_042620.1, forward strand.
ATTGCATCATGTCGGTTTACAATTAACAAGTGGATAGATAACAAACAAGGTAAAAAACTAACATTTATCTTAATAATAATAATAATAATAGTTGTAGTAATAATAATGATAAAAACATTAAACAAGAGAAGGTTAAGGTATGCAGTTACAATAAAACAAGGGAGTAATACAACTTGGAGCATAGAAAAGAAGCTGGGGATTAAATAGAGAGAACGTAAATGCCAGTCAATGTGCTTAAAGCATTAATGAATTGTCCTTGTGAGGTAGGGATATTAATTATTTGGTAGAGATATTAATTACCATGAATAAGGCAAAGTCTGAGCGTCTAGTTAATAATGGAATAGGATCAGTTTAGTTCAGGAAAGGCTTTCAGGAATAGCCACGTTTTGAGTCTTTTCCTGAATGTGGGCAGGCAGGGTTCCTGTCGCAACTCTGGTGGGATAGAGTTCCACAGTGTTGGTCCTGCAGTGGAGAAAGCCCTGTCTCTGGTGGTTATGTGCCTCATGGATTTGGAGTGTGGTACTTGTAGTGTTTCTCTATAGGACTCTCTGATTGGTCTGTTGGATGTAAATTTTTTGAGAGGAATTTGGAGGTTGAGCTGAGAATGTTGATGAATAGCTTTGAAAATAGTAGATATGGACATATATGATTCTGTAGTGAATTGGCAGCCAGTGCAGGTCTTTGAGGATTGGTGATATATGGTCTCTTCTCCGTGTGTTAGTTAATATTCTCGCAGCCGTGTTTTGAACCATCTGAACGGGTTTCGTGTGAGATGAAGGGAGACCTAATAGCAAAGAGTTGCAGTAATCTAGTTTAGAAAATACTATTGATTGTAGAATGGTTCTGTAGTCATGAAAGTGGAAGAGAGGTCTTATTCTTTTTAAGACTTGGAGTTTATAGAAGCAGTCCTTAGTAGTTTGATTTATGAATGCTTTTAAGTTTAACCTGTTATCAATGATAGCTCCCAAGTTTCTTACTTGTTGAGTTTGTAAATTGTGTGGGGGATTTGAGTCGGTGTTACTGTTTTCCGATGAAATTAGGAGGAGTTCGCTTTTTGAAGAGTTTAGTATTAGATTGAGGTTGGAGAGGAGTCCATCAATTTTTTTAAGACAAGTTTCCCAGAATTCTAGGGTTTTGCTGTAGGATTCTTTGACGGGGATGACTATCTGGACGTCATCTGCATAAATAAAGTGTTTAAGGTTTAAATTAGTTAGCAGTTGGCAAAGAGGGAGCAAGTAGATATTAAAGAGTGTTGGTGAAAGGGAGGAGCCCTGTGGAACTCCCGTAGATGAAGGGTAGTGTTGAGATTCCTTGTTGTGAATTTTGACTTTGTATTTTCTGTTCCCTAAGAACGATTTGAACCACGAAAGTGCTGTTCCTGTTATTCCGATGTTTGCTAATTGAATTAGTAGGGAGGCGTGGTTAACCGTATCAAAGGCAGCTGAGAGGTCCAGGAGGATCAGTAAATAAGTGTGACCTTTATCCAGGCCCATGATGAGGTAGTCGGTCAGGGAAATTAGTAGTGATTCAGTATTTAAAGCTTAGGTATATAGGCAGTTGAATGGTGGTTTCTTGTTATAAAATCCATTTTAGCTCTTTTTCAGTCTGTTTTGGGATTTCTTGCAACTTGTACAGTGTATTTTTATGAAATAAGCTATTGCGAAATAATGTGATATTCCAGGAAAGTGAGAATTGGAAAATTATCAATTTGGTTTTCTCATAGCTAAGAATGATGCTTGAATTTGTGGCAGTACTACCAACAGTTGCTTGTTCATGATTATTTTAATATATCCTAAACGTGTAAAATGTATGTGGCTTCCTTCATAATCAAGTACATTTTTAAAGACCTGCGCGCGCGCGCAAATACCAGGGTTTACGCGCATGGCCGGGCCTTGTGTACATTTTATAAGAAGCCCAGCCAGGCGCATAAACCCCGGTATGCGCTGAGGTTTATGTGCAGACCCTGCCCCCCCGGCCTCTCCAAAGGGGCGGCCTGGGGGGGCAGGGTCTGAGTGGGGAGGGGGGAGGGCCAGGACAGCACCATGCAACACTGTCCCAGGGAAGCCGGCGCGCAGAATCTACTGCTGCTCCAGAGGAGCAGCAAGGTAAAAAAATTAAAAAAAACCTGTAAGAGTTAGGTAATGGGTAGGGGGTCGGGGAGGAGAGGGGAAGAGGTAGGGAGGGACGGTTAGGCATAGGAAAGTTCCTTCCCAGTCCACTCCTTATTTGGAGCGGACTGGGAGGGGGCTTTTAAAATCCCCCCCCCACACACACTTGCGCGGAGCAGCCCATCTGCCCGCACATGCACACATGAATGTTAAAAATCTGCTGCGCATGTGCATGCGCATATTGGGGCAGATTTTCAGAGCCCTGCTCACCTAAATCCTCCCAAAACCGGGCGGATTTAGGCGAGCAGGGCCCTGCGCGCCGGTGAGCCTATTTTACATAGGCCTACCGGCGCGCACAGAGCCCCGGGACTCGCGTAAGTCCCGGGGTTCTCCGAGGGGGGCGTGTCGGGGGCGTGTCAGGGGGCGGGCCCGGTCATCGCGGCGTTTAGGGGGCGTGTCGGCAGTGTTTTGGGGGCCGGTCCGGGGGCGTGGCTACGGCCTGGGGCGGTCCGGGGGCGTGGCCTCGCCCTCCGTACCCGCCCCCAGGTCGCGTCCCGGCGCGCAACAGGCCCGCTGGCGCGCGGGGATTTACGTCTCCCTCCGGGAGACGTAAATCCCCGGAGAAAGGTAAGGGGGGGGGTGTAGACAGGGCCGGGCGGGTGGGTTAGGTAGAGGAAGGGAGGGGAAGGTGAGGGGAGGGCGTTAGAGGATTCCCTCTGAGGCCGCTCCGATTTCGGAGCGGCCTCGGAGGGAACGGGGGTAGGCTGCGCGGCTCGGCGCGCGCCGGCTATACAAAATCGATAGCCTTGCGCGCGCTGATCCCGGATTTTAGCGGATACGCGCAGCTCCGCGCGTATCTACTAAAATCCAGCGTACTTTTGTTTGCGCCTGGAGCGCCAACAAAAGTACACTTATTCGCGGTATTTGAAAATCTACCCCATTGTATTTTATAACACGCGCGTGTCGATGCGCGCATTTTCTAAAATAGCCATGTCCATGTGCGCACGCCAGGAACTGTGTGCCCATCCATATGCACATATTCCTTTGAAAATTGACCCCATTGTGTGCACATGTATAGCCTGGAATAAGTCATTAATGGCTGAAAATAGAGCAAAATTAAGACAAAATGTGTTTTCAAATGTAATAGTCTAAATAAAATAGTCAGTATTCTTTAATATATTATTCTAGTAGTGTTTGTTTTCTAATTTCGTTATGACAGCTGCCAAATTCCAAACTCTCATGAGCCCTAAGTATGCATGACAATTATGTAGGTGCATCTGGCAGAATGGAGAGCAGGGATCAGTCATTCTATAGGATGACATCTGAGTAAGAAAAATGAACTGAAAAGACCCTATGATGCTTGGCAGTCCGCAGGCTGCTGCTGTGGACTGCCGCACTAATCTTCCCGGCTGGGCCATCCCTGCTGGCTCCCGACGTGGCACGGCTCCTCCTGGCCTCCTTGCGGCTGGGTGCCACACTCCAACATGGTATATGCCATTGACGCTCCATGCAGCAAGACGCTGTTGATTCCAGCTGGCCTCGATCCTTTAAAGGCGCGTGCGTGCCCGACATTGCCCTACTTAAAGGATCCATGGCAGGAAAAGTCTCAAGATGTCTCCTGATAACCTCACTTGCCCAGGCCTATAAAAGGCTCTTGCTGACACTCCTCCAATGCCTCAACAACAGGTCCACCTACTCCTGAAGTACAGTGTGTTGCTTCCAGCGTCCTTGTCTTCAGTTCATCAGTTCCAGCAACCTTGTCTTCGGTTCTTCAGGTCCAGCCTTGTCTTTGGTCCTTGTCTTGTCTTCAGTCTTCGTCTCCTTCCATGTTTCCTGCTTGCTTTTCTCCTAGCCAGCCTGCCCTGCCTATCTGTCCCACTTGTCCTCTCGGACAGACACCTGGTTTGACTTCAGCCTGATCTCAGATATGCCTAACTGCTGCCTGCCTCTGACCACTGCCTCTTCTTGGACACCAGACCACAATCTGCCTCTGATCATTGCCCGGACCATGAACCCATATGGCATCCGCCTGCCTATTACCCAAGCTATCCAAGGACCACCCATCTGCCATCAGTAGAGACCCCACCTAAGACCTGCCAGCCCCAGCACCAAAGGATCATCCCAAGGGGAACGAGGGCTGGTATAGGCAAAGGTCCCCTTGGAACTTTGCTTCACCTGGGTCCGCCTGGTGAAGCAGAGCATCTGTAGAACCTCGGTCCAAGGTTCTACAGATGCAGCAGGCACCAAAGAATTTCAGTAGTGGGAAAGGCTGCAGCAATAGGTGGAGAGCAGTACACAAGCAATATAAAAGGCAATGTTTTAAACATCTGGAGATCCATATTCAGACTTAGGAGTAGATTTTCAAAAAACGCGAATAGGCGTACTTTTGCTGGCGCATCAGGCGCAAGCAAACGTACGCTGGATTTTAGTAGATACGCGCGGAGCCGCGCGTATCCACTGAAATCCTGGATCGGCGCACGCAAGGCTATGAATTCTGAATAGCCGGCGCGCGCCGAGCCGTGCTGCCTACCCCCATTCCCTCCAAGGCTGCTCCGAAATCGGAGCGGCCTTGGAGGGAATCCTCTAACGCCCTCCCCTCATCTTCCCCTCCCTTCCTCTATCTAACCCACCCGCCCGGCCCTGTCTACACCCCCCCCCTTACCTTTCTCCGGGGATTTACGCCTCCCGGAGGGAGAAGTAAATCCCCGCGCGCCAGCGGGCCTCTTGCACGCCGGGCCGCGACCTGGGGGCGGGTACGGAGGGCGCGGCCACGCCCCCGGACCGCCCCGGGCTGTAGCCACGCCCCCGTACCCGCCCCCAAAACGCTGCCGACAAGCCCCGAAACGCCGCGACGACCGGGCCCGCCCCCCGACACGCCCCCCTCGGAGAACCCCGGGACTTACGCGAGTCCCGGGGCTCTGCGCGCGCCGGTAGGCCTATGTAAAATAGGCTCACCGGCGCGCAGGGCCCTGCTCGCCTAAATCCGCCCGGTTTTGGGCGGATTTAGGCGAGCTAATTCAACTCCTCCCTATTATGCCAGCTAATTCAACTCCTCCCTATTATGCCCCTGGAACATCCCTAAGTTACCAGGTTAAATTCTAGTCAGCTATCTTATTTATCTGGATAAGTGCCCAAATATGTGTTGTGCTGGCTAACTTCTAAGTTAGCCGGCTAATCCTTTTGTACATGGACCTCCTGATTCCCTGCTTGCTATTCATGTCACTCAAAAAGTGACATGAAATGGGGAAGTTGAGAATCACAGAAAGAAATGTCTTCTCTATTGAACAAGTGAAATAAGCATCGGAAATGTACCATTCTCTATTAATATGCATGTCCTCAATCATGGACAGGATAATAGAGAAATAATGGATTGAAGAGATAATATTCTACTTTTAAAAGAAATAAAGAGAACCATCTTAAATAGATGTACTTTTTCTCTTCGTCTGACAGTTATATCCCCTGCATGTAAATGAAATAGACTTAGGTGAAATAAAATGTTTCTTTCTTTTTTTTTTGCAGCACTGTGTGCAGTGTCTCAGGTTGATCATTTTTTACCCCAGAAATTTGCAAAGGGCTTCAGAATTTAGATTTGGAATGTTTGCTGATTTATAATCTTTGCATTTATTGATATCCCTCCTTTCAGACACTTCAGAGTGGATCACATTCAGGTATTGTAGGAATTAGAATAGGAAACTGCTTCTTGCATGCATCTTCCATGGAGAACCACGTGGGAACAGTATTAGCTCTCTCTATATATACACACACAAATAGGAAAAAAGGTATTCTCATCACTTCTTAAAAAATGTTGCAGTCCAGTTTAAAGTGCCATCCATTTTTTTTTTGTCCAGCCATTTCTTTCTGTTCTGTTTGGGCTTCCAGCTCATTTCAAACCAGACTCCTTTGGAGAACCAAATCATGAACGTTTGTTCACAACTACATATGCTGAGATGTTCCTTTCATTTTAAAATGACAGCAAACTCTTAAGTGAAATCAGTTTTCCCTTTTTTTATGAGTACATACATACTCATTTTATTTGGTGTTCTTAGGGTAAAAGGATTAACTCTGAGGCCCCTGTAGAGTTCATTGATGTCCACACAGTAGAATCAAACCTTTCTCAATCTTCTTTTCCTTAAGGAGAATAGTCACAGCTTGAATAATTTTTCAGCATATGTATGCTATTACATTTCTGGATATTAATGGCATTACTGGCTATTAATATTTATACTAATTACGATTTGGCATATTGTTACTAAAAAACTTGGGACTTCTAGTGTGGACCCGTCTTACATGTTTTCTCATTAAAAACCCTCACCTCTCACAGGAGACTTTCTCTGTAGATGTGGTAGATTGGGAAGAGAAGGGCTTAAATGTTTGGGCCAACTTCAGACTGATGGCTAGGTTAAACCCTTTTCTGAGTTGATGTCTGAATTTTCTATGCCCCATCATTCTCAATATTTATACCTTCATTCTGGGCCCCAGTGGGAGAGATCCAGAGATGCCCAGTTGAATTGGGACTGGTGTACTTGCAACCAGGGTAACCCCAGGACGATGGGGTGCGCAGCCTTTTCCAGTATGAAGAAGGAGAGCAATTCCGTATGAAGAGCTCCAGTGCGGAGAGTAACTGATTCAGTTTGGCAAGTAACATCTCCCGGTAAGGGCTCTCCATGAATGGAGGATAATCGTAGTGGGTTTTTTAACTTGATGAAGGACTTCTGAGAATGAAATTGCCTCCTGCCCCCGAGTCCACCAGGGCAGGGGTCTGAACCGTGACTGGTCCATAGGTCAAGGAGACGGGGAGATAGAGCGAAGGAGAGGGTGCAGTAAGGCCTAAGAATAGTCCTCCTGTAGGACTTTGGCCTGTTTGTGCTTTCAGACAAATAGAGCATGTAGAGACATCATGGCCGGGCTGACCACAGTACATGCAAAGGCCACGCTTCTTCCAAAATCTCTCTTTGGAAGTCAAGTGTCCATGACCAAGTTGCATAGGTTCATCTGTATCGGCAGCAGGGACTACTGGAACCATCCGAGGTATAGAGACAACACTGGCCTGTTTCAACACCCTAGGCTGGAGTTCCTTCACCTTGTCCCGGAGTCGTTGATCAATCCGAGTGGCCAAGGCTATTAATTCATCCAGCGAGTCAGGTGTCTGGTGGGCGACCAGCTTGTCCTTTAAATGGTTATCCAGGCCTCTGCAAAAGAGAGTCTTGAGACATTAGGGGTCCCAGCGAAGTTCTGCCGCAAGAGTTTTGATCTCTATGGCGAATTCAGCCAATGATCTGTTGCCTTGCTTCAAATCCACTAAAGCAGAACCGGCTACAGAAGTTCGAGCAGGGTCATCAAAAACGGATTTAAACAAGTCCATAAATCCTTCTATGTCCGCAAAAGAGAGTCCTTGCGTTCCCACAAGGTGGATGCCCAAGACAGGGCCCTATCATCCAGGTAAGAAAGGATATAGGTAGTCTTGGAGAGATCTGTAGGAAATAGAGATGGCTGTAAGGCAAAGTGCATGCAGCACTGGTTCAGAAAGCCCCGGGTCTTCTGGATTTCTCCAGAAAAGCGGATTGGAGCCGCCAGTGGTACAGCAGTCTTCAAAGTTACCTCCGGTGACTGACCTTCTTGGTTGGAGGCTGTGCCTTGAACCTTCGGTGTGTGTAGCTGATGAAATGCTGCAGTAAGTTTCTCCAAGGCATCTTGCTGCTCCACAATGCGCTGGGCCAGGCCCGGTATGGCCTGCAAAGCACTCAGTTGTGCCGGATCCATGGAATTAGCAATCTGTAATGAAACCACTATCTGATGGGAGGAGCAATCAGATAGGAGTTAGCAATCTGCTGTGTTCTCCGTGAGGAGTTAGCAATCTGTAGTATTTAGGAGGGTTGTGGGTAGATCCTTGGACCAGTGGCAGATGACCACAACCCCGGGGAAGACTCCGAGAGGGACCACTGGTCAGGCTCACACACTAGTTATTTTATTAGACAGTATACTGAACCACCAGAGGTGGCAGTAGTGAGCTGGAATGCCCGGCTGGGCTGTAGTACCTCAGAAGCTGGAACAGTGATTCCTGGAGGCTGAGCTGTAGAGAAACTGAAATATAGTGAGTAGGCAGGGTAAGCAGAGTTCATGTACTGAACCTGATGGTAAGACTCACACAATGTCTCATAGAAGCCCAGGAGCTGGAATGTATAGGCCCTCAAGGAGCGAGTACCTGGTTACAGGGAAAGCTCTGAGAGAATGATAGTAACTCACAGATGTAGTAGGCAGTGCTGACTTCCAGACAGAAGTGAATTCGAAGAAGTCCGGGAACAAGGGCTCTCGAGGAGCGAGTACCGGTTCCAGACTGCAATCTACAAAGTAAGAGAGAGCAAGGCCCCCGAGGAGCGGGTACCCCTAGAGAGGGGATGACAGCTCTCCCACCCTATTTTCCACCTCCTTCTGGTCAGAGAGAGAAAATAGCAGGGTAGGGGCACTAACACACCCATGATCCCCTCCTTTTCACTCAAAATAAGAAATTGACAAGGAGTTAATAGCATCCCTGTGAACCCCCTTCCACCTGCCCAAAGACATACTGGTAAGGAGGCTGAGAGTAGCCCTTGAGATCCTACTTCCCTCATGTTCACAGAAAAACTGGCAGTGGGTCAGTAACACATCCCATGATCCACTTTCCTTGTACCAAAAGAAAGTGGGTCAAAAGCACCACAATCCTCTTCCTGTCTGCCCTGCCATTTTTTAGAAATAGAGAACATCCTCAAGAAGATGAAACCCTCGTCTCATCCTTTAGACCACATCCCATCCAATTTGCTGCTATCCATCCCTAACATCATTGCCAAACCTGTAGTAGACATCATAAACCGCTCTCTCGCACAAGGCCAAGTCCCTGACCAACTCAAGATGGCAATGCTCAAGCCTCTCCTTAAAAAACCCAACCTTCCTCCTGTAGACCCAGCCAACTGCAGACCCATAGCTAACTTACCAATGATAGCCAAAATCATGGAGAAAGTTGTAAACAGACAACCATCCGAATTCTTAGACGAAAACGACATCCTCACATCAAACCAATTCGGATTCAGTAAGTCCCGGAACACCGAATCTCTATTAGCCACACTATCTGACTCCATCCTCCTTAATCTGGAAAAGGTCAACCGTTCCTACTTGCACTACTGGATCTCTCCTCAGCGTTCGACACAGTGAATCACTCCTGCCTCCTTCAGCGTCTTGCCGACATAGGCATCACAGGATCAGTGTTTGATTGGTTCAAATCTTTCCTTGAAAACAGGTTTTACAAGGTCAAGATAAATAACAAAGAGTCTCACCCTATTGGCTCAAAGCTGGGGGTACCTCAAGGATCATCCCTGTCACCCACACTTTTCAATATTTATCTTCTCCCACTCTGTCACCTACTAACCAACCTCAAGCTAACACACTTTCTATACACGGATGATATACAAATACTCATCCCCATAGCGGAATCTCTCCACAAAACTTGGTCTTACTGGAACAACTGCCTCTCAGCAATCAACAACCTACTCTCCAGCCTCAACCTTATACTAAACACCAACAAACCTGAAATCCTCTTGATAGCTCCAGAACACTACATCCCTTTCATCCCTCCTACTTCTAGCTAATGTTCTATCACCTCAACTGGCCTCACTTCACAAGTAAGAGACCTGGGTGTGCTACCAGACAACCAACTCAACCTCAGCAAGTTCATAAACAACACTACAAAAGAATGCTTCTTTAAATTGCAAGTATTAAAAAAATTAAAACCACTTTTACACTTCCAAGACTTCCGCCTAGTACTACAATCCATCATCCTCCCGAAACTGGATTATTGCAACTCACTCCTTTTGGGCCTTCCCACTAGCACCATCAAACCACTTCAGATGGTCCTGAACGCGACGGCCAGAATTCTTACAAACACCAACAAAAGGAAACATATCACCCCCATCCTCCAGCACCTTCACTGGCTGCCGATCAAATACAGGATTCAATTTAAAGCCCTTATGATGATACACAAGGTTCTGCACAACATCTCCCCTCTCAACCTAACTTTTCAACTGCAGCAGCACTTTACTAAGAGACCGATTAGAAGTGCGTATAAGAACATGCTACTCACCCAGCCGGCAAAAACCTCACTGAGGAAACGCACTCTTTCCACTGCTGGTCCCCCACTCTGGAATTCGCTCCCTCCGGACCTTCGCCAAGAACCCTGCCCTATGACATTCAAAAAGAAGCTAAAGACGTGGCTTTACGCCCAAGCATTCCCGGAGAATTAAGACCCGAGGAATGCGATGTCTTTATATTCCCCGGCCCGTTTCTCCTCCTGTACATAAGTTCCTAAGTTGTACCATATTTCAGTTAAATTAGACCTTTTATTTATCTGTAAGTTCTGCATTGTTATATGTTCTAATGTATTCCGCCCCTGAAGCGACAGTTTTTAGTTCCTTGTAAACTGGTGTGATATGTATATTATACAGAAACATCGGTATATAAAAATAAATAAATAAATTTAAAAAGTCCTGCAGCTGCCCTCCTTCCATTCCTTCTCTTTCCATAGCCCCCAAAGAACTCCTCACCCCCATTTCTACAAACCCTCACCTACCCTGAAAATGGCCTGTTACCACTGAACCAGGATGGCACAGACTTCAGTCTTCCTCATGGTACCAGCATTGCTGAGAAGATATCCTTCTTAGTTTCATTTAGTTAGGTTGATTCATCTCACTGAATGTGAGAATTGGTTTCCAATTCTTAGAGTGCAATTTGCAGGTGCTTTCTGGAGTTCTGGACCAAATTTATCATATTTTATCCCCTTGGTTATCAATTTTCTTGGCATTCCATTCCTTTAAAAGATTAATGTCATACATCTAGGTCATCTTGGTAGGCATGCTTGGAGGTCCAGCCTGATATCAGTAACATGGTGGTGGGCTGGCCTTCTCCAAATATACACCCCCTCCTTCCTCTCTTTTAATTATGTTTTCCTTCCGAGCTATGCTACGCTTGGAATCCAAGCATCATTACAATTTGGATGGTGGTAGGAGAATGGGCGTTCTGGGTGCTGCCCTCTTCCTCGTGGGAATTTTGAATCAAGTCAGGGTTTGTGTGGCCCAGGTTGGTCAATTCCCAAGTGGATTTTATCTGGTGATGGGGATCCCCTTCCTTATATATTACCACCAGTGATCCCCTCTCCTCTACCCCCACCTTTTTTTCCTGCTTCTGGCTTGTTCCACTTCCCCGCCCTCCCTGTCTTCTGTTGGTTTGTTACAGCCTGTTCTTGATGGTTTAATTTCTGTCACAGTTAGTGGGTAACCCAAGCCCAGTTGAACTTTGTTATGAATATTATGCTGTTATAGTCATGTACTAAGTGTATGGAGGATGGGGGGAATAGTTAACCCAGGGAAGAGATGGCACAGAGTGTAGTTGACTATCTTACCCTGCTGGGACATGGCAGAGTAGGGGATTTTCTTTTTCAGGGGTTGGGGTTCGAGGTCCACTGGTGCTATTTTGAAAGCTGGGGTTGGCTGTTGGCTGCTGCTGGGTTATGGCACATGGCCTCAAAGCTTGGCACAATTAAGTTAATAAAGGGAATTATCTATGGTTTATAATTAGTTAATGAATTGTAATCTTTTTGGTTTTGGCTTGTGTGAATAAACTGCAGCCTTGATTAACCCAATTTTATGGGCGGGAGCTTCGGGGAAAGACAGCGGGTCCACACATGCCCATGTTAGTGCATTTATTTTCTCCAGGGTTTCATAGGGCCCCTGCAATTTAGTGAATAGCTTACTCTCTGAAGTGGGAAATAAGGTAGGAGACTATCTCCAACTTCAAAGGAGCAAGTTGTTGGGACAAGATGGAGGTATGAGAGAGGACATGCTCATTGCTCACTTCTGATCCTTCTCCTGTTTCTACTTCTTATATTGTTTCTTTGATATGCCTTCCAAGCATAAGGGAAAGATATGGGTTTTTCCTCCTGAATCCCAATATCTTTCTGGTCAGCAGCCCATATCAATGTACATGTCCCATATGACTGCTCTACAAGGAGCTAAAGGTGCTGCTGCAATTTGTGGTGAGGGTATATCTGATTCACTTAGGGAAGAAGTTTCAGTCAGTCCCCTGAATCAAAGACCTCTGCCAGCTGAGAGATGCAGATCACCTTGCAGACCCACGGCGCTAGAGAATGACATCTCTGTTTTGACTGCAGTAGAGGGGGCCGACGAGGTTTCAGCATCTGCACAGCAGTCTTCTGTTTTGCTATTAAAGTGGGAGAGCTCCAACATGTGTTTTTTAATCCCCCTCCTTCTGAAGGAACTGGTAAGTTGGTTGCTGCCTTGGGACTTTTCCCATCCAGTTTACCTCAGCAGGAACAGCAGGCTATCTCTGGTGAATCTCTCTCATTGCCGGCTAAGCCAGTGGTTGTAATCTTGGACTCCAGTTGGGAATTTCTAATGGGCTTCGGTAAATCCCTAAACATATGCACTGCCAAGATTCTGTCTTTGTCTAACAAGCTGGAACCAATGGTGACTAAATATGAAGGGCAAATTTTCGATATTAACAATAAGGTTTCTGTCATGGAATCTGATATTAAGGATATTCAGACTTTCAATGCTTCTACTATGAGGGATCAGAACGCGCTATCTAGAAGGGTAGAATATTTTGAAAATCACTTTAGGCATCTGAACCTTCACATGTTAAATTTCCCTAAGGTGATATGGGAAATGCCCTATTCTACCTTAAATAAATATTTTCTTGAGGTCTTCCTTTTTAAACCTGACCATGTTCCTTCTGTTAGTAGAGTGTACTTTTTGCCTGCAACAGCTCAAACAGTCTCAAAATGCTCAATTTTCTGTAGATAACAATAATTTAACACTTTTCCTTGAAAATTCAGATACAGAGATTGAGCAATGTACTTTGCTTGTTTCCTTTTCTACAGAGTGAGATTTAAGCAAAGTAATGAAAAAAATATGTTAGAAACAAGTTCTCTTTGTTTTATCATCATATTGTAAAGGTTTTTCCTGATTTAGCTCGTGTGACATAAAAGAGAAGAAAAGGTTTTCTTGCTTTAAGACAAGAGGCCATTAACTTAGGCCTGGATTTTCTAAGAATGCAGGGCTTTGTGAATCGCGTGGTAATGGGGGGCGGGGGTGGCGAAGTGGGGGGCGGGCCTTCGAAAGCCGGCAGAGATCGCACCACCGCAGTGTTATCGCTGCCGGCTTTCGCACCCAATAGCACCTTATCGCTACTAGCAGCGATAAGGGGGTCTTACCTTATCGCCGCCAGCGAAGTTTTCGCAGCGTCTGCTCCAACGCCACCCCGAATCCTCCTCTTCCGGTGCTGATGCCGCCCCGACTCCGCCCCGATCTAGCTATCGCACGCGAAAAGGGACTTTTTGCGTGTGATAGGGTTAGAAAATAACCCCCTTAGGGAGTAATTTACAAAAAGGATTTAAATGGTTAAAACATGGTTTTAAACATGTAAGTGGACATTACCCATTTAAGTGGGCTTTTAAAATTTACTATAGTATATGCCATTGAATAGTCCATAAGTTTTATATATGTAAGTGCACTTGGGGTTGGAAGCTATTAAATAGCCGAAATTTGTGGGGAAAAAACTTCCAAAAACAAACCAAATATGAAAACAAATATTTTTCCCTTGCACATCCCTATTACGGGATAGGGGATCCCAGAGTACATTTCAAGTTTACTTCCCAGAATGCCCATGCCCTACCTATGCTCCACCCAGACCATGCCCATGCCCTACCCCCTTTTAGCTTACTGATTTGTATGCATACTGGGAGATACATGCATGCTTGTGCACTTTTTAAAATCCACATGGTGGCGCGCAGCCTGAGAGACACGCGTATCTCCCGGATTTGGTACACGCTGAGCTTTTAAAATTTATCCAGACCACGCCCATGCCCTGCCCCTTTTTAGCTTTCTGATTTGTGTGCATACTGGGAGATACATGCATGCTTGTGCGCTTTTTAAAATCCATACGGTGGCGCCAGCCTGAGAGATACGCGTATCTCCCGGACTTAGCACACGCTGAGCTTTTAAAATGTACCTATAAGCGCATAAATGGATTTGGAAAATTGCTACAATATTCTGTTACATTTATGCACGTGACTCCATTGAAAATTAACTCTCCAGGTTGTTCCTTTGTACTTAGATATCCATGTAAATATGTTGTTATGTATCAAAATGATTATTTTGTCTTTTTCTAACGTGAATAATTGAAGTCATTTTTGGATGCCAGAAGTTTATTGACATTTTCTTCAATAATCTATTTGGTCTAAGATTTATGAACCACTAGTTATATTGCAGGTTGGTCTCATAGTAAACTTGCTTCTTATTTCTTTTCTTTTTTCTTTTAATTTTCTTCATAGTCTCCCTATTTTTCACCCCCATTATAATTGAGTAGTGAGTATCAATATTATTTTTTGTTTTTCTTGATTTATATATCTTACATTTTGTCTGATTTATTGATATAGATTTTCATGTGTTTCCTTATGTAAGTATGATACTTTCTATAATTTTAAAAATTAATAAACATAGGGATAGATTTTATAAATTTGCGCGAGCATGTACTTTTGTTCACGCACCAGGCGCGAAAAAAAGTATGCTGGATTTTATAAGATACACACGTAGCCACGCGTGTATCTTATAAAATCCGGGGTCGGCGCGCGCAAGGGGGTGCACATTTGTGCAACTTGCGCGCACTGAGCCCAGTGCGCACTGCCTGTTCTCTCCAAAGCCGCTCCGAAATCGGAGCGGCCTCAGAAAGAACTTTCTTTCCACGCCCCCGCACCTTCCCCTCCCTTCCTCTACCTAACCCACCCCCCCAGCCCTATCTAAACCCCCACCCTACCTTTGTTCCCAGATTTACGCCTGCCGAAAGCAGGTGTAAATCTGCGCGCGCCAGCGGGCTGCTGGCGCACCATCATCTGACCAGGGGGCTGGTCCGGAGGCCTCGACCACGCCCCGAGCCGGCGCCACTCCCCTGGTCCCACCCCGAACCGACCCCTGACTCCAGACATGCCCCTGGAAACGCCCCCTCCCCGCCCTTTTACGAAGCCCCAGGACTTACGCGTGTCCTGGGGCTCTGCACACGCCGGCGGCCTACGCAAAATAGGCGCGCCAGCGCACAAGTGCCCTGCGCGCGTAAATCCGGCCGGATTTACGTGCACAGGGCTTTTAAAATCCGGCCAATAATGTTTTAAAAAAAGGGAACAAGCTATGACCTTGTGGCTTGGGATATCTGGGCAGACTGCAGAATCTTTTTTTTTTCTCTTTCTCTAGTCCTTCCCAAATCTGCTCTACAATATTCAAACCTGGCTGTTTAAGTAATTTGGCCAGATATAACTTATCTGGCTAGTTTACACAATATATTCAGCAGCCAGCTTTGTCACTGAATGTATACGCATATATATTTGCACGTAGCTACATAAGTTATAACCGGCAAAGTACCTGATTCACTAAGGATTTTTCCCATAGATACAAAATGGGAGGAAAGCCTTAATGAATCTGGCCCTTAGGCCTGTTGTAAGACCGAATATCGCTACTTAGCTGCATAAATTATGCAGCTAAGTCACTCTGCCCCTATCCATCCACTGCCTATCCACAACTTATGCATCTAAAAAATTAGCTATATAAGGCCTGGATTTATCAAAATGCACTAAATATCGCATGTGATAGGAAAAGGGGTGTGTTTTATGGTAATAGGCAGTTTATTGCAATAACTTTTTCACACTTTGTGATGTGCCAGAATTGATGTATTTCCTATATACAACCACTGGGGGGACCATGTTTAAGGAGAGAGGGAGAGAGAGAGAGAAAGGCAGACACTAGCCGTAATGCCCTCATGCTAGATAGGTAGTTATATCTCTATGGGAGGCCCACCTAGTCAGTCGAGGTGAGGTTTAGGTATTAGTGTAGGGGTCAGGGGCCACTTTGACATTCAAAGTGAGACGTACGAACAGAACAGTGCTCTCTTGTGAAGATTTGATGACGTTCTGAGTGAGGAAACTCACCCAAAGATGAGATTTGTGCAATGTTCTCTCAACCTAGCTTGTTACCCAGGTAGAGAGTCCATCAAGCTAGGTTGAGAGAACATTGCACAAATCTCATCTTTGGGTGAGTTCCTCACTCCGAAGGTCATCAAATCTTCACAAGAGAGCACTGTTCTGTTTGTACGTCTCACATCGAATGTCAAAGTGGCCCCTAACCCCTACACTAATACATAAACCTCACCTCGAGTTACTAGGTGGGCCTCCCATAGAGATATTTATTTATTTATTTTTAACTTTTATATACCGACATTCTTACATCAAATGCAAATCATACCGGTTTACATAAAAGAGAAAAAGCAAGAATCTATTTCCATAGACTAATACAATGAACATTTATAACTAAAATTGTTAACAAGCCATAAAGGTAAGAACTTGGAAAAAAAAAGGGTTAATTAACAGAAAAAAATAAATGAAAGAATTTTAAATAAAGCATGAAGGGGTGCACAAAGGGTGGTGAGGCGCTTTTCAACTGCCGGCGAAGCTCTCAGTGACGTCGTGGGAGGGGGCATGGTTTCTCGATCGGGTTCCTCTCAGTCACACATCTCACTGTTTCCCTCACCTGCCGATGTTTGTTTCCCTTCTTTATTCTCATGTTGGTGTTAATTTCTTGCGGGGGCCCAAGATAAATACCTATCTAGCGTGAGGGCATTACAGCTAGTGTGCCTGTCTCTCTCTCTTTCTCTCTCAGGAGAGGGCCATGATAGTTTGGCTGGCTCTCCAGACACTTAAAACTGCATGTGCAATAAAGCCCTAACAGCTTCACAAAACTGTGAGCCCAGCCCACTTGGCCAAAATATCCTCCCCTTTTTCTCATTTGCATCACACCAAACATTATGGTGCTTTCACAAGCGTTAATGGCGTTTTTTGCATGCATTAAAAGCATTTTTTGCATGTGAAAACGCCGTAAAGCATGCGAAAATGCCATATACCACTTTGATAAATGACCCGTTAAGTGATTTATGTGACTAAATGGCACCATTGAATGTAGGAACATATTAGGTGGCTTGCCATTTAACTGCATGAGTTACACTTATGCAGCTAGATAGCACTGAATGCATTTTGACCTCAATATTTTTGCCAGGGTTGAGTTTTCCTCTCATAACTCTTTCACTAGCATTACCCTGGTTCTTCTTCCATACAATAACTCAAATGGGGAGAATGTTAGGGAATTTTGAGGGATCCCCTGGATGGCAAATAAGACATAGGATTTGTTTTTCTCTATGAAAACAGTGAACAATCAGGATTCCTGCCCCATGTTTTTGTAACATTTTGCTGATCATGGGGTGTGCTCATGACTGGCTACACTGCCTGCCAAGCTCTGGACACGTTGCTGGAGCACCATGCAACAGGGACACTGCCTCGACGCTGCTTCTCCCTTCTTGCCATTCTGGCCTTAGATGCACGTGCACACAATTGCATATACCTTGAAGACTCCATGGCAGGAAAGCCAAAAGCTGGCCCAGCATGATGGCATCACGTGGCTGAGTATTTAAACCCAGCCGCAACTCCTGCTCCCTGCCTTTGGAATGGGTCTCCTGTGTCAGCAGTATGTGTTGCACTGCACTTCTGTTCCTGTGTCCTTGCTTTGTCCAGCCTGTCCTTGTGCAGCCTGTCCTTGTCCTGTCCTCGGCTTGACCTCCTGGTACTGACCTCTTGCTCCGGACGGACCTGAGTACGTTTGCCTGCTGCCTGGACCTGACCTTAGTATTGGACTTGACTATGCTTGCCTGCCAGCCAAGATCTATCCTTTGCCTTGGACCTTACTATGCCTGCTTGCCACCTTCTCCGACCTTGCCCTGTTTCTGGTATCTCCTGCCTATTGCCTGCCCTGACTTTGGCTTGTTCTTGGACTCCCACTCACTTGACCACCCTATGGACCCACCTGCTGGCTGCTGGAAGAGTTCAACCTGCAGGGGGGCAGCTGGTATAGGTGAAGTTCCAGTCTGTCCTTCTCCAAGATGCATTCATCAGCTTTCAGCATAGGCCTTGTTTGTTCACCTGCGATGCTTCATCAACTACTCCACAGCACTAAGGGCCCACAGGCCTCATGCTCATGACAAAGAAGATAAAAGGAGGGTTTAGAAATTATTGCTGATTGTTTTCACCTGCAAGGGATTTTTACTCATAATTCCCCTTCAACAGGAATGTTACTGAAAATCACTATTATTGCACATATTTGTTGTAGTTGAAGAGAAATTATGGGAAAAGAAAATTTCCATCAAAGAAACTTGTTTTTTGAAATCCTTTTTTGTGGATTTTCAGAAATATAAGTAGGTTATAGATATCTTCTTTTTCAGGTATTGAAATCATACTGCCAAGAGAATGTCGTTAATAGGTTGTGTCAATGCTTTCCTATTCCCATTGTCTAGGTCTCCATTGAAAACAGTGCTCGCACAATGATAAGCCATCTTACTAGAAGTTATTTTTTCTGAAACTAACCAAAAATGAATTTCAGGAACTGCTGACAATTATTTTCTCTTCAGTAATTTTTTTTCACGTGCCCCCATTTGAGGATTATGCCTGAAAAGCTCTGTAGTCCCACTCTTTCATCTACTGCAAAGTGTTATGGGTAAAGGAATGTTATATAACACAAAAATGATTCATCTCATTCTAAAATCTACAATTTATGTAGTTTCAGAACATATAAATTATGCATGGATGTCTTATTGTTCAAGCACTGAATTCATAAAACAAAGAGTTGGTAGCTTATGGATTGCATCAAGGTTCTCTATTTCTTCTATGAAAACAGAGTCTGAACAATAAAGTGTCCTGCCTCTAGTTATATTTTCTAAAACTAGATAAATGTGACTTTCAGGAATATATGACTTTTCTGTATCTTTCAATGTTGTTTTTCCTGTAATCCACCTTCAATTGGAGCCCTTTTGCTAAAGAATGCATCAGTTCCACATATTTAAACAACATAGAGAGAGGATGTGTATAAACAGTACCTGATAGCCATGAAGGCTTTATACTAATAATAATGATTATTGTACTGAAAAAATAATATATGATTTATTTGGATAAACCTATATAATAAGTATATAATAATGTATTTAGATTTTCAAAAACACATTTGACAAAATCCCCCATGAGAGATTCTTCAGGAAATTACAGAGCCAGAGACAAGAAGCTGCATCCCATTCCAGAATGAGAACTGATTAAAAGACAGGAAACAGCGAGTGGGACAAAATGGTCAATTTTCCAAATGGAGAAAGGCCATTGGTGAAGTTTCACAGAGATTGGTACTGGGACCTTTACTGTTTAACATATTCATAAATGATGTGGAAAAGGGAATGATAAAAGATGAATTTTAAAAGCCTGGCATGCACCCAAATTGTGCATATCTCACAAAATTTTAAAAAAGGGGTGTGGTATGGGCAGGGTGTGGGCATTTCAGGGAGGGGCCAACAGATAGGTCATGGCTAATTATGCGCCCCAGCTCGTGCCCAGCTTCACTGCTGCATAAATTTACTTCTGTTGTTCTGGTAGACCCTTGGACCAAGGGGGAGTTGGTGCTACCTGTGATGAGGAGCCCCACAGGTCCCCACTGTCGGTGGTGAGGCTGGTGGAAAGCAGAAGCCCAGCTGGAGCTTCACCACTTCCAAGTCAAGGAACACAGGAGGCAGGAAAGCAGGAATGCTGGAACACAGGAATACAGGAACGCAGGAAAGGCAGTCCACTACTCTGAGGAGGCCTATTGCCAAAGTACTGGCACTCTTTCAGATCTCTGCTATAATGCGGGGATACTGGCAAAGGAACCGAAGGATGCGGAGGTGTTGTTGGAGTCGGCGGGATCGCCGCAGGAAGTGATGGAGTGGCCTGGATTTCTGAAGCATCCAGCCGGGTATTGAGGCATTCAGTGGAGGCCGCCAGAGCCTCTAGGAAGCACTGCTGCTCCTGAATCTTATATGCAAGTTCTGGAATGGCCTGAAGAGCAGAAGCCTCCACTGAATCCATGGCCTTGGCAATCTGTTGTACTGGTGGACCCTTGAACCGAGAGAGCATTGGCACCTCCTGTGGGGAGGAGCCCCACAGGTCTCCATCGTTGGTAGACAAGGCTGGTTGAAAGCAGAGGCCCAGCTGGAGCTTCACCACTAACAGCCCACATTCCTCTTAGGTTGAGTTCTCAGGTGCTAGGGCTGGCTGGTCTTAGGTGGGGCTTCTGCAGCGAGGGAAGTCCATGTGAAGAGATGAAGCCAGGGCACTGGTCAGAGGCAGGAGCAGCAGTAGCTCAAGGTTGTAGGACAGGCAACCATCGAGGCAGGCAGCGTGGCTCATGGTCAAGTTTCAGGCAAGTGTCATGGCAGGCGGAATAGCTCATCGTCAAGATCCAATCCAAAGTCAAAGCCAAAATCAGTTTGAGGAATTAAGAAGAGAGGACAAGGAACACAGTAGGCAGGAATGCTAGAATGCAGGAACTCAGGAATGCAGGAACATAGGAATACAGGAACGCAGGAAAGGCAATCCACTACTCTGAGTGAGGAGGCCTATTGCCAAAGCACTGGAGGGGTGTCCAGGTAGTCCTTATATACTGTAGAGCCGATGATGTCAGCAAGGAGGGCTACTGAGCATTTCCTGCCATGGGCCCTTTAAATCTGGAAGAGGGGTGTGCACATGTGCCTAGGGAGTCCCATTGCAGAAGCGGAGTCGGCGGCATCCTGCTGCCACAGAGAGGAATCGCGGCGGTGCTGGTGGTGTTCCATGACGCATGGAGACAGAGGTGTTGGTGGCACCTGAGCGCAGCAACACTCAGGGCTGTGAAGGAGGTATGGTACGGTGGCAGTGAGTCCCCAATGTTACGAAGGCATCTGGAACAGCCTTCACCATAGCATCACGGTGTCGGATGAGTGAGGCCAGCTGCAGAGCACCACAGCCAGAAAGTGTAACAACTTCTGCTATAGAGGAGGTATAAGTTAAAAATTAAAAAGAAAGAACCATTTCTGACAGGTTTGAATGGTCTGGGGTAACAAGGGGAATACAGACTATCAAATCATCAAATCAGGGGGTTTAGAGGACGTAGCTGTTAACTGAGCAAACTGGTGGACAAACCACCAGAACAATGGAGTGGACACAAGCCCCTTTTAAAATTTCCTGACTTACACGGTTAAAGCGGGATTTTTGCACCTAGGCACACACCTACTTAAAATTAGATGCACATATGCGAGCGCCCATGCTATTTTATAACATATGCACATATGTGCACACAAGTTATAAAATCACCACGTCCCTGGGTGTGCATCGACGCACATGCGCCAATGTGCACCAGCGCACCGGTTTGAAAGTTACTGCCCAAGTTTCTGTCCCCTGTGAGGTGATAAAATTTATAGATGACACAGTACTATTCAAAATTGTTAAAACAGCAGCAGATTGAAAGGTACTGCAGAGGGACTTTGTGGGACTTGGAGACTGGACAACTGAATGGCAGATGAAATTTGTTGTGAAAAAGTGTGATGTAATGCACATAGGGAAAAACAATCCTAACTACAGGTACTTAAAGCTGGGTTCTGCATTGGGAGTCACCACCTAGAAAAAAGGACCTTGGAGATCCTGTGGATGATACGTTGACATCCTCTGCTCAGTGTGTGGTGGTGGTGGTGGTTAAAAATTCAAATAGAATATTAGCAATGATCCCATAAGGAGTGAAGAATAAAACAGAAAATATCATGTTGCCTCTGTATTGCATCATAGTACAACTGCACTTTGAGTATTGTGTGCAGTTCTGATCGTCCCATCTCAAAAATGATAGAGCAGAACTATGAAAGGTGCAGAGGAAGGTAACAAAAACGATAAAAGAGATGGAACAGCTCTCCTAAGATGAGAGCCTGTACAGGTTAGGTATCTTCAGCTTGGAAAAAGATGACTGAGAGAGTACGTGATAGAAATTTATAAAATCTTGATTGGGGTGGAACTGGTAAACAAAGGGTGGATATGTATCCCTTCCAAAAGTACTAAAACAAAGGACTATGAAACTAACAATGAGCAGAATTGAAACCAATAGTGGAAAATACTTTTTTTCACTCAATGCAAAATCAAGCTTTGGAATCTGCTGCCAGAGGATGTGGTCAATGTGGGGTTTATAAAAGGTTTGGACAAGTACCTGGGAGAAAAGCCATAAACTTTATTAGGCATGCAGACTAGAAAAAGCCATTGCTTTCTTTGGACGTGAGTAACAGGAAAGAGATCCACTATATAGGATCTGCCAGGTACTTGTGATTTGGATTGGCCACTGTTGGAGATAGTATGCTGAGCTTGATGGACCTTGCTCTGATCCTTCATGGCATTTTTTTTGCTGTTCTGTTCTTTTTCACTCAACGTACAATTAAACTCTGACTCGCGCTCACAGGACACTGGCCTGTGCGCATGCCGGGATTGCGGGCACTCACCCGCTCTCCCGCGAACTTTACTGTATCGGCACATATGTTAGAGAAAGAGTCCAGTTTTCCAAAATATTTTTTTTTCATTTGAAACATTTGTTCATGCAGCTACAGTGAAAATGTATTTATCTTGATAAAATCTTGAAAAAATCCAGGAGAAAATTATTAATCCATCGGAGCACAATTATAGATTTTCTCAATTATATAAATGTATCCTTTACCTGACATTGTAATATTTTGGAGAATATTTCCTTCTTCAGGGGGTGTCTATAAAACAGTAAATTCTCAGTATGGGAATCCCCAGTTTCAAACTGGTCTAGTTATTTTTTATGTTAAATCTCACATTATCGTGAGTTACTCTACCTCATTCTATGCTAGCAGACCCTCATTTCCATTAACTCCTCTTAAACTCCTCCCACTTGCAAACTAAATTTAAAATTTACATACTAACACGCATGCATTAGACCCATTAAACTCACCTTTGGGTCCTAATGCATTTTGATAAATGACTCAGAAAGATTGGTTCCTGTTAGGCACCTATTTAAGCTGAACTTAGGACATGATCTGGGTTGGTTCCAGCCCAGGACCTTACCCCAGTCACATGACTGGGGCAAGGTCAGATCAGCACCAGTTTGGAAAATGGCACTGACGGGGGTGGGTGCAAGAGGGCAACTGGCCCCCGACACGCCACCTTTTTTTTTTAAAGATTTGAGACATTGCGGGAAGGTGGGAGAGGGTCGATGAAGGAGGGGCATGGCCTTAGGCCCTGTTTTTCAATTTATCCTTTTGGGAAAGGGGATGGGTATGGGAAGGGGGGCCCGGACCCTAATTTGGACATAGGGGATGGGGTGAAACCAGAAGGGAACTGGGACTCCACTTTAATTATTTTTAGCTCTCGGGGATAGGTATGGGAAGGGGGGGACTGGGGTCAGGACTGTTATTTTTGAATGGTCTTTGAGGGAGTAGAGGGCTTGGGTTGGGACTATGATATTGTTGGAACTTTTCAGGGGGTGGCGCGCAAACAAGCACACTGAATTTTAAAATCTGCGCGTATGTGCAGGCGGGTCAGGACTCAAGTGCGCGGGGGGGTGGGATTTTGTAATCTATGCACGACGACATGATCAGGCCTTTGCCCAGTTCCCAGACTGGGAGGGAACTTTATTTTACTCCTATCTACCCAACCTCTCTTTTCCCCTCTCCTCCCCTACCCCTAAACTAACCATAACTAGCATTTTTCTATTTTTTATTTTTTAACTTACCTGCTCCTTCAGAGCAGAAGTAAGTTACATGCGCATCCAGCTGCCGGTGCACACTTCCCCAGGACAGGGCCTAATGGCCGCTGTCCTGGCTGGCCCCCATCCCTCCCCACCCAGACCACGCCCCCAGGCTAGTTCCTTTTAGCTGGCCCGGCAATTCTGTGCATATCAAGGGTTCCGTGCATGGCCGGGCCCTTTTGAAAATGTGCCTGGCCCTGTGCACATCCCCTGAATTATACACACAGGGGCCTTTTAAAAGTTGCTCAATATCATGCAATATCACCTTGATAGTGCTCTATTGTGGTGATATCATGCAATATATGTGATATAATGTCTGTTAGAGTGCTACTGCAGCTTGATGCATCTCCCTGTAAGTTTGATCCCTAATTCTAAAAATCAGTGTTAAGTGGTTAACTTTGTTTTACTGCCCTAACTCAGCCTCTGTAGCCACCCACTCTTTAGGTGCCTTGTGAAACTAGGAGCCTTAATATTTTAGCACTTAGTCCTAGTCAATTTACAAAAGGGACAATTTAACAGAGAGAATAAAATTGATCACTTTTTTTTTTTGTGCTTCATTTAAAAAATAAATAACACTATCAGCCAGCTGCCCCAGCTCCAGGTTCCCTTCCTACCTAAAAATACCCCACACTTCCAACATTTTTTAATCCCTCACCCCCTCTGGTCTTGGTGCCAGCCACCCCTGTCCATCCACATGGGTATCCCAACCACACATCTTACCACTTCTGTGGGTCTTCAGGATCAGGCTTGAACCTTAGTTGCTCCTGCATCTCTGGTGCCTCATTTCAAAATAGCATTAGCCTAAGATAAGATGGGAGTGAATGTTGGGGAGGGTTTGGGAGATCTTTGGTGTCCCCGGGGGGGGGGGGGGGGGGTTGGGGGTGGCATTGGCAGGGGGTGGGGGGCTTGGAGTGGGGGTGGGCTTTCTAAAGTTTTTGCCGGCAGGGCCTAGATCCACCATTGTTTTTTATTACTATTTGCTTTTTATTTTTATTTTTAGAATAAATAAAATAAAATGAAACAACTCATTTAAAAAAAAGAACAAATACAACACAATGAAAAATCAAAAAGTGCACACTCCAAATGACATGCCTGCAGCCCTAGCCACATTTAAGTCTATGAAATTAATTATGTTGCTAGGATTTGCTGCAAGAACTGCTGGCATATCAGCAGAACTGGCACTGATTAATGGCAATTTAGAGGGCCACTGCTGTACCTTTCAATTATCTTCAATTCATGAGGAACAACTTGAATGATTCCTAATTTTCAACTTCTTTCTTTAGATACTAATCTTGTATTTTTTTTTATTGCCGTAGCAAGTTTGAAAAATGAATTAAATTGAATAGCATCAACAAAGCGAATACAATTTCTTATGGAGTAAATAACATAATCTGTCATCCATTCCATTTCTTTTCCTATTGTTGTATCACTATTGTCACATTTGTGACATTTAAGATCTGATTCATGAAGGTTTTTCTTCCATTCTGTGTCTATGGGAAAAGACAATGGTGAATCAGTCCCTTATAGTTGAATTTCCATTGAGGAGCTCAGTCCAAGATAGATGTCTATATGTTATAGGCAACCATCTTTAGGAAAAGTTAAATTTGCAATCTAACTAGCTGAGTTCTGGCTGAGAATTTCCTAAACCTTGCCTGCTAGATGTAAACCTGATGTTCGTGCACACAGAGATAGCTGGTTGATTTATCCAGCTAATGCTGAAACCTTGCAGTAGCAAGCTAAGTCTCCACCTATTCTGATCCATACATGTCTCCAAGAATTCCCAAATTTTGAGTAGTTAAAAGTATAGCTGCCTAGAAAGCATAGGAAGTAATATTCAACCATTCAGCAACGGAAATTCTTCAAAAACCTGAATCTAGCCAGATAATTCCAGAAATTAGCCAGCCTAAAACTTTGTTATTTCTATGTATATTTTTTTTTATAAACATTTGATATTCCATCTTTTTCCAAGATTGGCCTCAAGGTGGATTACACTGAAATTTAATTTAATCTTATATGTCCAATAATATTAATTGCAGGATCATTTGCAATCTTAATTGAATCAAGTATATCGTCATAATAGCCTTACAATAGTCTTTCTTGTTTTCTATTAAGCAATCTACGTAAAGGCCTGGTTGAACAGTCAAGCATTAGTTTCTTTTCTGGAAAATGGGGTAACATGGCTCAGGTGCATAGCAGCTGAAAGCACAAAGTCTTGTGCAAGTTAATCTGGAAGAAGCCAAAGGAGGAGAGGAAAGAAGGATCATTTGGGAGGATAAGCATTAGGGATGTACAGAATCAAAAAATGAGTTTTGGTTTGCTCATTTGTTTAGTAGGTCATGGTCATTTATCAGGTTCATCTCAAATAAAAAAAGAAAATTGTTTGTGTCATCTGTTTTTTCATTTTATTCTAAAATCAGTGGGGGAAGCAATCCATAGGCCCCATTGACTTTAAAGAAAAAATGGACCTACTTCTAGACCCAATACTGGGTCCCGGCTCGAGGCCAGGTCCCATCACTGAGGGCCAAGCCAAGGCCAGGTCCTATTATTGAGGCCCTGGTATAAGCCTAGGCCCAATGCTGGGTCCAGTCTGAGGCTAGATGCCATCACCCCTAGCTCAAGGCTTTGGGTCAGGCCCCAACATCAGACGTGGGCCTAGGCCTGGACCTCAACGATGGGTCCCAGTTTTGAGTCAGGTCTGTGCCTAGTTCTGGGCTTCATTGATGGAACTCAGGTTGGGTCCCAGTTTTAGACCTGAGCCTCAGCTTTGGGCCTGGGCCATGGGCTTGGAAGAGCCCTGGGCCTCGATGATGAAACCTAGTGAAGGGGACCTAGCCTCGAGCCTGACTCCAGCATAAGGTTAAGCCTAGGGCCAGTTCTCATTGACGGGACCTGGCCTCGGGTCACACTCCAGTATTTGGCTTTGGCATAGGCCCTGGCCTTGGTAACAGGATGTGGCCTTGGGCCAGGCCCCAACATCAAGCCTAAGCATAAGCCCAGGTTTTGGTGATGGGACTCAGCCTAGGACCAAGGCTTGGCATCATGCCAAGACCCAAGTCTCAGTGACAGAATCCTTCCTTGGGCCAGGCCCCAGCTTTGGCCTGGGCATCACCAACAGTATCTAACCTCAATCCTAAGCCAAAGGCCTGGCTCATCAAATAGGACCTGGCTTTGAACCAGGCTTCAGTGTTGGGCAGAGACCTCAGTGATATCATCAGACTAAGGCGTTATCCCACCGGAGGCCTACTTTTTAAATAAAATTTGCCAAATTTTGGAGACAACTTTCAGTTTGTTATATTTGGAACAAAACAAAAATGGCCTCATTTGTCACATTTTACTCAGTCATTTAAAACAAATGCACATCCCTAATCGACATTTTCTAGTGGAAGTACAGAAGGAAAGAAGATGGGAGAGATACTCATGGGCCTTTTTGTTCATACATTTTAAGATGAAGCAATGGGTTTTGAATTTTAACCTTGTTCTACTGGGAGCAAGTGCAACTGATGTAAAATAAGCATGTGATCAGTTGTTTTGCCTCTATAAAAATTCTGGCAGCAGTATTCTGCAAGAGTTGGAGGTATTTAAAACTAAATTGAGAAATACCATTTAATAGTGGGTCTAATCCAAAAAAAAAAAAAAAGGCCGCAAGTCCTGTTCTGTCAGAAAAAGAGATACAAAGAAACTCTCTTAGAACAGTAGAGTAAATATAACAACTACTGATAAACAATTTTTTATATAATTATAAGAGTTTTATTTTATCAACAAATACATACTTCAATCAAAACTTGTTTTCTAATCATCAAAACTATTGAAGATTTATCATCTCCAAATCATAGTCAAATCAATTCTAAACCTATCAAAATAACACCTATACCCTTGAAATGCAATAGACTTCTGATGTACAACAAATGTAAGCAAAAAAAAGGATTCCCCACACAAAACATAAAGACAAACGTACAAAAAAAAATAAAATTTAAGACAAAAATGGTATAACCAAATACCCTGGGGCACACTGGACCTAAAAGAAACAGACTAATGTGACATAAGCAAAGTCCTAAAAAATGTTCTTAATGCAAGTAAAACAATCCAGAAATCAGTTCCTTCAAAGTCTTGCAGCTTTTGTAGACAATAATCACACCACATGGCTAGACGTTGTTAATGTTCTGACTGTAATCAAAATTAATGTCCAAAGATATCAACACACAATGCACGCAGCAAGAAACCTTTTGTATCCATCAATCTTGAGTAGAGACAGGAAATATCTCCAATTATGGAAAATTAGAACAATCCAATCATGAATTATGCAAGTATAAGTGGAGACCTGCGTGGTGCTAATGCAGTTGACTTCCCACTAATCCAAGAGTGGTCCCAAGCCCACAAATCTGGCACAATCCGCTTTAGAAGAACCCAATTTCAATCCATCACATCAATCATTTTACCGGATCCCAGCTTCAACGAGTTCCATTGTTATAATTAGTGAGGTTTGGGTGGACCCTTGGACACTGTGGCAGCTGACCACGCCCACGGGGGGAAGTCTCGTGAGGGGCCACAGGTCAGGCGCAGCTTAGGACACATAAACACAGAGATTGATCTTTTATTAGACAATGTGATGAAGTCACCAGAGGTGGCAGTAGTGAGCAGTAGAGATAGCCCGGCTGGGCTAGTGTCCCTCAGGCACTGGGACAGTGACTCCTCTGGTGGCAGTGCTGTAGTGGAAAGAACTGAGAATAATGAGTACAGTGGAATATGCACAAAGCCCCAGTATGGAGAACCCCAGGATAGGGAGAGCAGGCCCTCGAGGAGCGAGTACCTGATCCCTGAGAGCTGAGAGGCTTGAAGGTAATGTACTCACACAGCGGTTCCACATAGGAGATGGCACTAGGGCTGGAATGGAGGCAGGCCCTCGAGGAGCGAGTACCTGCTTCCAGGGAACAGCTCTGAGGTGAAGATGGTAGTACTCACTGGTGTTGAAGATAGCAAATCTTTCCAGGCAGAAGAGAAGGTAGGAGCAGGCAGTGAGTCAGGGAACATGGTCCCTCGAGGAACGAGTACCGGTTTCCTGATAGCGACCTGAAAAGCAAGTGAGGTCCCCGAGGAGTGGGTACCCCGTTAGCGTTAAGAGTCCAATAGAAAATTGGAGAGGCAGAGTAGCTGGGTACAGAAAGTGAATCCCATCCGTAAGAATCACCCTTGCTAACTCAAAGGCTAGCAAACATTGTAGGCTTTAAATATCCGGGCAGCGTGACATCACCACAGGGAGACACCCCTGAGGTTCACGCCAAGTAGGAAATAAGAGTGAGGGCCGCGCAGAGCGCATACCCTAAGGTACCAGCGGAGCATGGCAGGAGGCAGTGCCCAAGCCGATCCGGGGACGCTAGAGAGGGCGGCAGGCAGACGCCGCAGCAGCCAGGCGTCCATCCACAGCAAGAGGAGGTGCAAAGAAAGAAAGGTAGGTGGAGTGAAGCTGTCGGGAAGGGACGGTTGCAACACCCATCACTTTAGTGGATCCCAGCTCCTGTTCTAAGAGAGTTTCTTTGTATTTAATAGAGGATTACAATGGTCAATTTGGGTGGTAATTAATGCATGAATTACAGTAGCTAAATTGTGTTTATCAAGGTAGTTGCACAGTTGGTGAATCTTTTGAAGTGTCAAGGAGGTTTTTACCACCTTCAAATATGGGATTCCTTTGTGAGGTTTTGATCTTGTTAAGGCCTGAGCCATCCCACTGAATTCTTAGGATGAAGGAGGTTCCTGCAGGGAAGCTAAATATCATAGGGAATGACCTTATTGGCTTAGATAAAGGAGTTCTTATTTGGATGGATTTACTAAGCCATTGGGCTACTGCTATAAGACAGTTATTGAAATTAGTAATGGAAGAGGTTTGATTGGATCCTATTGTTACCCTAATTCAGGGTATCTGCTGAATCTTACTGGGGCCATAAAAATCCCAGGGCTAAGTTCCAATTGTACAGTCACTAGTCCTATTGCCCTTGGGTGTGGGTTCTTGATCTCTGGGGTAAAAGTTATACTTCAAGAACCAAGACATAGGTGGAATCACTTCCCTGTGTATTACTATAGCACTTTGGAGCAGATACACTAAAAGAACAGGCTGCACTCACTAGAGTGTACACAATTAGTTTACTGTGATTTGTTCAAGCTAATCTAGGTGCATAATTAAAGTGGTTTCCAGCTACATCCAGGTTTAACTGTTCTCTTGGAATACAGGTCTAAGGTCTCTCTATCTCTGTGGAAGTGTTCCTTGGTGCTGGGCCCTGAGATGGGGCTTACCTTCCAAGTGGGCAGAGGGTATCCTTAAGTGTGGAGGGATTCCCTTTTCCACAGTACCTGAGGTCCAACTGCATTCCCACTCTTCAAAACATTTCAGTGTCCTCTGTCCCGGAGTGAAGACTTTTTTGGGCGACTCCAGGTATCACATATCCTCTCTTCAGCTCTTCTCTCCAAAATCTCTTTAGTAGCAGTAGACCTCCCTGAAGAAAAGACTTCCTAGCTGTAGGGTAAGAAAGAATGTCAGAAAGTTCTTTCCCTTAACTCAGGTAGGCAAAAACAAAACTTGTGAAAAATATTCTTGGTCTCTCTCTCTCTTCACCTTGAGGTCACTGCAGCCACCTCTTGATCTGGGTGAAGAGTTATGCAGGACTACTACTAGCCATACTAGGTAGGGGAAACAACTTCCCAGTAAGGCACATGTATTAGAAAAGAACAAAATAAATCTCACAAAACTCAGGAAAAAAGAAAAAAAAATATCTTACTCTCAACTCTTTCCTACAACATTGTAAAGAAGCTGCAGAGCAGTGCCTCTCCTTTCCTGACTTAGGTATGGGCTTAAACTTGGAGAGAACACCAAAAATAATCCTGATCCTTCCAAAAGAAATTCCAAACTGTGAGGAGAGTTCTCCTGAGTCTCTACTAAAGGAGTATACCAATTAACTAAGTGGGTAAAGCGTTAGGTTTAGTTGAGTGGTGAAGGTCCTGATCTATAAAAATCCAACTCACCATTTTGTAGATGTGCATTTAGAGTTACCCTTTCCAGGATCAGTATGCTTTCATTCTTTCTTCTCACTTTTGTAATCTTTTGAGAAAAGGATCTTTGGCTTTCTTGGATAGAAACCTGGGGCATGGACTAGAGGAAAAAGGACCTTTCTCCCATTTTACTGATTCAAGCTTCTAAACCTTTTGTTTTGAGGAACAAGTTCTAACAACCCTTCTTTCCTCAGTTTAAGTTACCTTTTGGAAACTGGTTTATTTTTATCCTATGCCTGAATTTCCAAGGATCCAGGGATTCAGTGCTACCATCTAAAAGGAGAGCAGGAGCCTCTCATTCTGAGAAACCCATCAACCTTCGAAGGCCACTGAATGAATAAATCCTCGTTAATTCCAGGCAGAAGGAGAAGTTGTTCTTCAGAGAAGACCAGAGTCATTACTCCAGAGTTAATGATTATGCTATTATCTAGGTAGTGAAGAGAGGAGACTGAACTATGAAGTAAGAAATACATTGTATTCATCGGCAAATAGGTATGCCTTATGGAACTTTAAAATATATCAACTGAACTGGATTAGAGGAGCATGAATCCTTAAATTTGGGAGGTAGCTTCTAAATAACCTTTACAATTGGTTAAGGATCACCTATACTCACATAACTCCTCTTCTGAAGTCACTGCATTGGCTCCCTATCTGCTCCTACATACAGTTCAAGCTCCTATTTCTTCACTCTGCAGTACCTCACTGCCTCTCCTCTCTTATCTCTCGCTACACCCCTCCTCATTGGATAAGTCACTCCTGTGCCTTTCTCCTCTACTGCCAATTCCTGACTCCATGCTTTCCATCTGGCTGTGCCTTGTGCTTGGAATAGTCTTCCTGAATTGGTGCATCATATTCCCTCTCTTGCCATGTTTATGTTTAAATTCCATCTAAAGTCCCACCTTTATGAAAGTGTTTTTAAATCTTATGTTTGATTGTCTTCTTTTAATCTTGTTAACCAACTTTCTTTTCATTTCCTTTTATCCATTGTCTTGCTTTATGAAATACCCCTAGTCTATTGTCCTCTATGTTTGTCTTATTGACCAGGGCCTGTCTTTATGTATGTTTGTACAGTGCTGCGTATGTCGTGCAGTGCTATAAAAATGTTAAGTAGTAATAGTAGAATGGACTAAAAGATGCTTTATCCATTACAAAGCAACAGATTTATTGAAGAGCTATGTTGCAGTCCCGGTCGCAAGCCTTGCGACCAGGACCTTACCTTGAGCTCCGCGGCGGCAGCATCGGGGCGTTCAGGCCTGTCCTGGCTCCCCGGAGGCTTGGCTGCAGGATGCGTGGCCTGATGGGCCTGCTCGGGCCATCTCTCGGCGGCGTCTCCACGAGGGAGACACCGCCGAGTCTCTGAATCCGGCTCCTCCCCCTCTAGGCACGCGCGCACGCGCGGGGAAGCCCGATTTAAAGGGCTTTCCCCGCCAGACCACAGCCCACCCACAAGAATGACGTCAGACGCCGGCTAGTATTTAAAGCCGGCGTCTGCTCCTACTCACTGCCTTGCAACGAGGTTCCTCCTGGCGAGTACTAGTTGCATTCCTGTTCCAGTTCCTGGCATTCTTGTTCCTGCTCCTGCTCACGACGTTCTTGCTCCTGCTCCAGCTCCTGGCGTTCCTGTCCTGCTTCTGTTCCCGGTGGTCCTGCTCCAGTTCCTGGTATCCATTTCCAGCTTTTCCTAGCTTCCTGCTTCCTCTGATCCTGACTATCCCTGGTTGGACTTCCTGGCTTCGACTCTGGCTTGCTCTTGGTTTCCGTTCCTGCCGCCTGCCTCGACTTTGGACTGCCTCATCTTCTTCCACACGCTTGTTCTCCTAAGTCCCAGCGGTCTGGGACTTCACGAGCTCCTCTCGAGGGGACCACGGGCTTTCAGGGTGAAGACCTCTGCTC
This sequence comes from Rhinatrema bivittatum, assembly GCF_901001135.1. Classification (NCBI taxonomy): domain Eukaryota; kingdom Metazoa; phylum Chordata; class Amphibia; order Gymnophiona; family Rhinatrematidae; genus Rhinatrema; species Rhinatrema bivittatum. The sequence goes on from NC_042620.1 coordinate 168,784,552, forward strand.
TACGTACAACTTGATACCGCCTACCGGCCTACCATCTCCCCTCGGAGTGCTCTCCATTTCCTCCAGCTCACTCCATCAGGCCGGCCCAAGGGTTCACTTCTGCATCCGTAACAAGCTAAACATATAAATAGTCATTTTCACTATTTCATCACCAACTGTCAGCAAAGTTAAGTTGGAAAAATAATCAGATTCCAGAATGATTATTACTGCTGTATTCAAAGACTGTCTTAACAATGCTCAGGATCTTGGCGAGAAGCCCTCCCCCCACATACACATAACAAGGATTCTTAAGAAAGAATCTTAAGAACTGTATAGAAAATGTGTATATGTTAAGCACTTGGACTTGAGGGAGGCCCATAGACTCCTCAGTGATGTCCTCAGCCCAGGAGTTAACTGTGAATAGATAGCATTCAGTGCTGAAGGACTAAATAAATTTGTAGATTGGATGAATTTAATTGTTGAACAGTATCAGGGAGAGGACAGATCTCTGTGGTACTCCACAGGGGAGATCCCTAGCAGTGGATGGTTTTTTGGCCTATGAAACAGATTGTGTTCTGATAGACAGAAAAGATTTAACATTTATGGGTAGTGTCTTCAATGCCAATATCAATTAAGCACTGAATTTTTGAAAATTGATCCCTTAGTGCAATGGTCTTTAATTCAGTCACCAGGACAAATCCAGCCAGTTGGGCTTTCAGGATATGCACAATAAATATGCATGAGATACATTTGCATACAGTAGAGGCAGAACATGTAAATCTATCTCACGAATAAAAACAAAAATAAAAAGATAGCTAGAGGGGTTTTATGGGTCAGGGAGGATAGGGAAAAGGGAGGCAGGTTAGCTAGGGGGTTTAGGAAGCTCCCTCCCAGTCTGCTCCTTTATTGGAGCGGACTGGAAGAGAATTGGGGAAAGGCCCCATCACTTCGCCACGTACTTCTTAGAAAATTAACCCCCTTACTCGCACTCACACGCACGCGCTGATATAAAATCAGGAACACGTGCACGTGGGTAGCTGATTTTATAACATGCGCGTGTTGGCACGCATATATTTCAGCTAGTGCATATATTTCCAATGCAAGAAAGCACATATTTTCTCTACCCTTTATATAAACATATGCATGTATATTTTATGCATGAAATACTTGTGAACCTGTATGAATAAACACCCAGAATTAAAGACAGAGGCAGCTATTTTATAGAGTATGCATGTAATCAGCAGTATGCATGTAATCAGCAGTTCTCTGATACCTCCACTAGTTCACTCAGTTCTTCTCCAATTCACCTGGACCCTCTGGCACTTCACCCTGAATTCCCACTATTTCATCCACACCTCCCACCCAAAAACTGCAAATGTCTGATTTCACTTGCACAAGTCAATTAGCAGGTGTTAAAGTGTAAGAATAAGTTTCATAACATAGATATGTGTATCTGTTACAAAATAGCAGCTACTGTGTGTATTTCTGAACCTTCCCCCAGAATGACCCTAGACCTCCCTTTTTTCATCCCTGGTAGAATGAATGCAAGATAGTGAAAATGAACGTGTACTCTAGATATTTATAAAATAGCATTTGCATGTATGCTTGCTATTTTTATGCGTGCATATGTTATTTTTATGCATGGAACACCTTGGAAAATTCACTAAAATATGTGAGCTCTCCAGCTAAAGTTTAGCCCCACCCAAGAATACCTCTAGAGCTGCTTCTTTTTATCTGGACGATTTCTGTGCACACAATGAGTAGTATACATGGAGAGAATAACTTTCAAACAACAGTGCATGGCAGCATATATGCCTGTATATGGGTATATCCGTAAATTTACTTTAAGTATTTTATACCGTCTGTTTGATATATGCACCTGGTACAAAATGCATGCATCTCTATCCTTCAACACAGGCTTGTATGTAGGCTTATGTGCAAATACATGCAATGCATTAAAACCACCAATATCAATGCATTGAAAGCATGTACTTTACCCACACATTTAAGAAATATACGTGTGCATATTTTACATGTGACATGGAAGTTACCCACATGAGTCCCTATTTTATAATCGTGCATTGATGTAATTACTAGTTTTGCCAATTAGTTCACCAGTTTGCCCATTCCTTCTCCAGGTATCTAGAACCTTTTGGTTCTTCAGCCTCAACTCCCCCAAGTTCACCCAGAGCTCCCACTCAGTCAGTATTACACAATGAAGTCATTTAATATCACTTACACTAGATAATTAGCAGGTGTAAAAATATGCAAGTAAGTTGGAAAATGTATATGCATGTCTTTAAAAACAATAACTTATATATGTAATTGTTGGCCCCACCTAGGAATACCCCTAGATCGCTCCTTCTTTACACGCATATATGTGCGCGCGAAAATGAAAATGTGTGCATATTTTGTACTTTTATAAAATATGGAATATGCGAGTAGATGGTACTAAATGCATCTGTAAATTTTTACACATGTAACAATTTGAAAACTTACCTTAAAATATATAGGTTTGTTGGGGGAATATATTCAAATTTTGGCTTTTGTCAGTCTCACACCATAAATTAGCTAGACAAATATCAACCACTTAGTTGTGAAATTCATTGCTCATTTCTATAATAAAGTCAAATGCTTAACTAGAACAGTTTATCTTTATTGAAGATGGAAAAGTGGGGAGCAGAAAAATAATTGGAAGAATACAAGCAAAGTATTTACTGAGGATTTATCACCCAATTTAAAATGTTGTCCTTTTGCTTTTCTTTGTTTAATTCTTTATTATGGTTTTGCCCCAGAGGGCCTGATATTAACATTCCCATTAAGAAAAATGCCCTTTCAAGTTACTGGTAGGAGATTTTATAGCAGAAAAAATCTAATAGAATCCTATTTAATTTTTTCATTATATTAAGTTTATGAAATTTTAATGAATTCCAAAGCAGTCATTGATATGAGCAAGAATATTTCACAAATGAGGGTCCCACTTTATTTTCCAAGTTAACTCAATATTCCTTTAGATGAATCTACAGTATGTTATAGAATCAAGTATTCTTTCTCCTTCTGGAAGGCTCCTTTTTTGTAAAACCCTCTGTTACAATGGAGTGGATTTTCAGATTTTCATGTGCAAAAATAGCATGCAAATATTTAATAGCATATATGCATGCATATGCTATTTTTTGGGGTAAAATGTTTATTCTGTAGCAATTAGTGAACATTGGAACTACAAAACTGAAAATAAGAAACAGTTGCCTGGGCATGCAGGCCCTGATTTACATGCTATGAACAAGGGTAGCATCAAATGTATAGGCAAAATACAAAGCTACAGCTTTTCTCTAAATCAGCGGTATTCCCACCTACAAACACTCAACCTTCACAAACACTTGCCTAAAAAAACCCATTCCCTACTGCACTGAAACCCAGCATTCTTCCAAACTCCACTCTACACACAGTCAATCACCCTTAGCCTCAATTCATAAGAACATAAGACATGCCATAACGGGTCAGACCAAATGTCCATCAAGCCTAGCATCCTGTTTCCGACAATGGGCAATCCAAGTCTCAAGTACCTGGGAAGTACCCAAACATTAAATAGAACCCAGGCCTCTATTGCTTATTGATTAATAGCAGTTTATGCACGTCTCCTCTAGGAACTTATCCAAAACCTTTTTAAACCCAGTTAGACTAATTGCCATATTCACATCCTCTGGCAATGAATTCCAGACCTTAATTATGCAATGAGTAAAAAACAATTTTCTCTGATTTGTTTTAAATTAACTATTTGGTAACTGCATTGAGTGCCCTCTAGTCCTTTTATAGTCTGTGAGAATAAATAGCCAATTTACATTAACTTGTTCAACTCCTTTCATGATTTTGTAGACCTCTATCATATCCCCCCTCAGCTGTCTTTTCTCCAAGCTGAACAGCTCTAACCTCTTTAGCCTTTCCTCATAGAGGAGCTGTTCCATTCCCTTTATCAATTTGGTCACCCTTCTCTGTACTTTATCAAGTGAAACTATCTTTTTTGAGATGTGGCGACCAGAATTGCACTTAGTATTCAAGGTGTGGTCTCTCCATGGAGCGATACAGAGTCACACTCGCACATTCACACCCCAACTCAAATCCCGAGAAGAAGGAACAATGATCCAATAACATAGCAAAAAAATATTATCTAGAATGAGGACTATTGTATATTATATAGAATGCCCCACTAATTCGAGGAATACCCCAGATTACAGTCAATTTGCTGCAGTTCTAAGCACAATTGATCAAAAAACAATTTACAAGCTTCTACATATGGCTTATGCACTTTTGACCAAATTTTAAAATGGCCACATGAGCAAATATCGGCACCTACATACGTGGCCGGGCCCCGCGTGCATTTTCAAAAGGGCACGGCCATGCGCGTAAGTGCCAATATGCTTACAATTGCTGAGCCCTGAAAAAGGGGAAGGCTAGCAGCGTGGTCTGGGCAGGGTGAGGAGAGACAGAGACTGGCCAGGACAGCGGCCTATTAGCCGCTGTCCTGGGGAAGCACACGCCGGCAATCAGCTGGCACACGCAAGTTGCTTCTGCTCCAACGGAACAGTAAGTAAAAAAATTTAAAACATAATTTTACTTAGGTAGGGGGTAGGAGTCGGAGTGGAGAGGAGAGGAGAAAGGGTAGGAAGGTTAGGCAGGGGGATAAGGAAGTACCCTCCCAGTCCACTTCTTAATTGGAGCAGACTGGGAGAGAACTGGGGGAGGCCTGATTGCGTCGCCATACGTAATTTGGTAAAATTCCCCCCCCCCCCCCCTGTGTGTGCCACCCTCACATGCATGCGTGGGTTATAAAATCTGGCCCGCATGTGCACACGGCCCACAGATTTTATAATACGGGCATGCCGGCACACACATGTTATAAAATCCGTGTGTCTATGTGCGCGTGCCAGGAACTGCGCACACCTCTTAAATTCTACCCCTTTATGCTTATTTATTTTTATGTCCAGCCATTCCAGTTGCATAATTATTGCCATTTTAGATTGCCACAGGTCCAATGTGGGGAGTGAAATAATATCCACTACTCTTAGCTAAGTATTCTAGATTATTATTAACCCTGAAGCTGTAGTTGCCTATGAGACATCAGCAGATGTCAGGTAATTCGGCTATCATTTCATGTTCCTTGGTTTGGTCCCAGAACTATTGGAAATTTGATCACAAGATATTGTCATTTTTTACTTTTTATTTGCATAAAAATGATTTAAAAAGAAACAAGACTATTTTGGGTGGATGGTTGAACAGACCAGTGGAGACCCTGAGAGGCCTTACATGTTCTTCTTGTTGACATCTGTTTCTACAATAAGATATATTTTCTGAACTGGTGATGTGTTCAATATGTTTGAAGTTGAGCTGGTCTTTTTATATTTTGTCATTAACATATGAACCCTTGTTTTTCCTTTCTTTGGTTGGCTTGATGCTTTTAGGTCAATGCCTCTGAATTAAAAATAGAGTTTGTGAGTAGATCTGCAAGAGCCTCAAACCATGAGTCCAGCTAAGTGCAGAGCATTACTAGAAGTCGGCCATGCATTTGCTATTTTATAAACATTGAGAATATGTGCACATTTTTTATTTTGAACGCACATTTTACTAGAGGAAAAAAAGGTAGTATTTCAGGGCATTTCAGCATGGGGTTAAGATATATATACACAAAAGTTGCTGTACATTATTGAACATGTTTGTATACTTTTGCACCTGTTAATTGACTGGTACAAGTAAAATCAGACTTGTCTGTTGTCTTCAGTTTTAATTTAGAGATATGGGTGAAGTGCTTGGGATTCAGCTTGAAGTGCTAGAGGGTCTAGGTGAACTTGAAAAGGACAGGGAGAACAGGTGGAAGTATCAGCAAACTTTAAAATATTAGGGATGTGCATTCGCTTTGAATGAATGCGCAATCCACAACGTATAGGTCCCTATTCATTGCATTCGTGGGGTTCTGAAACGTATGGGAACCCCCACAAATGCAACGTATCATTAACGAATAAACCCCCCACCCTCCTGACCCCCAAGATTTGCCAAAAGTCCCTGGTGGTCCAGCGGGGGTCATGGAGCGATCTCCTGCACTCGGGCCGTCGGCTGCCGGTATTCAAAATGGCACCGATAGCCTTTGCCCTTACTATGTCACAGGGGCTACCGGTGCCATTGGTCGGCCCCTGTCACATGGTAGGAGCAATGGATGGCTGGCGCCATCTTGTGCTCCTCCCATGTGACAGGGACCAACCTATCACCTGCACTCGGGCCGTCGGCTGCTGGTATTCAAAATGGCGCTGATAGCCTTTGCCCTTACTATGTCACAGGGGCTATTGGTGCCATAGGTTGGTCCCTGTCACATGAGAGGAGCACAAGATGGCACCGGCCATCCATTGCTCCTACCATGTGACAGGGGCCGACCAATGCCAGTTTTCCCCTCCTTCCCCCCTCCCCCGATTTACGATTTTTCACGATAAATCGGGGGAATTTCTATTGTATCGCGACTCTTAACGATTTTTGACAATTTAAAATATATCTGACGATTGTTTTAAATCGTCAAAAAATGATTCACATCCCTACTAGCAACAGTGGCCAATCCAGTGGCCTGGATTGGCCACTGTTGGAAACAGGATGTTGGGCTTGATGGACCCTTGGTCTGACCCAGCATGGCAATTTCTTATGTTCTTCATGGAGAGGATGGTGGATGCCTTGAATGCCCTTCCAGAAGAGGTGATAAAGACAAAAACAGTGAAAGATTTCAAAGGGATAAACATTGTGGATCCTTAGGGACTAAAGGATGGAAATAAAAAGGGAAGTGCATGGGGGTAACTTGCTGTGTGGTGGTTGCTACCCTTGGCTGGTGGGCCTTCATGCTGTTCATGCAGCTCCAATATTGCTCTTTGCTTTAACAGAAGGTGGGAAAAAAAAGGGGGGGGGGGGTAATCATACTCAGCCAACAAGGACACTGGATTTTGGGGTTTGAGATTACAAGCAGGAGTGGGGGTAACTTGCAGATGCGGCTGTTGATGTCCTTAACCAATAAGCCTGATACTTTTAATGCTACCACGATCTTGCTGGGCAGACTGGATGGACCATTTGGTCCTTTTCTGCCATCATTTCTATGTTTCTATGGGCCGGAATTTAAAACATACACGCGTGATCTACATGTGCGCGTGCTACCCGGCGCATGTTATAAAATCCGGGGTCAGCACGTGCAAGGGGGTACATGCCGAACCCTATCCGAGCAGCGCTGCCTTCTCCTGTTCCCTCTCAGTCCGCTCCGAAATAGGAGCGGCCTCAGAGGGAACTTCCTTACCCTCCACCCCACTTTCCCTTCTCTTCCCCTACCTCCCCCACCCTTTCCCCCCTACCTTTTCCTTTTTGTTTTCTTTGTTCCAAAACTTACTTCAGACCTGGGGCTGAAGTAAGTTGCACGTGCCAGCCGACTGCCGGTGCACTATCCCAGGCCCAGCGGCCTTGCGGAAGCCTCTGGCCATTCCCCGGCCCACCTATGCCCACGCCCCACCCCTTTTTTCAAGCCCCGGGACATACACACGTCCCGGGGCTTTATGCGTGCCACCGGGCCTTTTGAAAATAGGCCCGGCGCACGTAACCCCCCCTACGCGTGTAAATCTTTGAAAATCTGCCCCTATGTTTCTATGAATTTCAAAGCTTAATTTTGCATTGAGTGAAAAATATTTTTCTTCAATTTGTTTTAAATGTGCTACTTGCTAACTTCATGGAGTGCCCTCTAGTCCTTGTATTATCTGAAAGAGTCATAACCATTTCGTATTTACCCATTTAAGCTCTTTTATGATTTTGTGGACCTCTATTATATACCCCCCGCAACCGTCTTTTCTTCAAGCTGAACAGCCCTAACCTCTTTAGCCTTTCCTTATATGGGAGCTGTTCCATGCCCTTCTCTGTATTTTCTCCAGTGAAACTATATCTTTTTTGCTATGCGGTGACCAGAATTGCACACAGTATTCAAGGTGAAGTTTTGCCATTGAACGATACAGAGGCATTATGACATCCTCCATTTTATTTGCCTTTCTCTTCCTAATAACTCCCAACATTATGTTTGTTTGTTTTTACCACATCAGCACACTGAGTCAATTTCAATGAAATATTAATTATGATGCCCAGATCTTTTTCCTGGGTGATAAATCCGGAAATGGAACCTAACATCATGTAGTTACAGCATGGCTTATTTTTGACAATATGCATCACATTGCATGCCTGCACATTAAATTTCATCTGCCATATGGATGCCCAATCTTCAAGCCTCATAAGGTCCTCCTGCCATTTATCACAATCTGCTTTGATTTAACTACTCTAAATAATTTTGTGTCATCTGCAAATGTGATTACCTCACTCACATCACATAGGTTATAAAATACTATCATAGATCTATATGCAGCCATATACACGTGTATATTCCTCCACACATAATTGTTTGAAAGTTACCCTCATAACATTTATTGTTTTTATGTCCCAGTTTCCCATGTTACGTACTCTTGCATGCTGCCACAAAAGAATACTGAATCATTTATGCTTCACAATTGGAAGTGAATTTTAAAAGCCTAGCATGCGCCAAAATAAGGAAATCTGTGTATGTTGGGCTTGAGTGTGTCTGCTGAATTTAAAAACCTCCCAGTTGTGCACGTATCTCATGCTGTGCACACATCTCAAAAATGTTCAAAAAAGGGTAGAGCGTGGGCATCGGCATTGGCATTTTGGGGCATGGCCAAAAAAATGTGCATCTACATACTTATGTGCCTGGGCACGCACTCAGATTTCTTGTTGTGCAAGATTACTTCTGCTAGAGAGGAGATGTATGTTAAAAAAATAAAAAGAAGGAGCTATTTCTCAGGGATGTAAAGGTTCTGGGATATCAAACTATCAAAGCAGAGGGATTTGGAGGACCTAACTGTTAAATGGGCAGGCAGGTCAAAGCTTGGTGCTATATAATGATGCGCTGGTGGGATTCCCACTTCCCACCAGCAAGAGGACCTGCACCAATGGTGCCTGCAGTGACATGCCAGTGGGGTTCCCAATCCTGCCGTGAGGAGAGGTTCTGAGTGATGTCCTACCAGTGAGGAGAGCCCCATGGATCTGATGGTGTCCTGCCAGCAGGTTTCAGTTATTTAGCCAGCAGGAAGATAACAGCATCCTGGGGAGAAGGGGTGGGTTATATGGATTCTAAGTAAAAGGGAAGGGGGTCTGAGAAAGGGAATGAAAGGGAGGATGAGCATGAAATGTGAGAGGGTGAGTGACAGAGGAAGGAAGAGAAGGAAGAGGAGTGGATGGGAGGGGGAGCCAGAGAGGGATTGGGAGGGAAGGGAGTAGAGTGGGTGGGAAGGAAGTGGTGAGTGATTGATTGGGAAGGGTGTAAAAATGAGGAAAGAGGAGAGTGTGAGTAGGTGAATGACAGAGGGAAGGGAAGGGGATTGAGTAGGAGGATGAGTAACAGAGGGGAAGGAAGGAAGTGAAGGGAGTAAGATAGAGTGTGATAAAGGGAAGGGAGTGAATGGGAGGAAGGTGGTGAGTGATCAAAAGGAAGGGAAAAGGGTGAGTGGGAGTGAGTAACTGAGGAAAGGGAAGAGGGTGAGTGGGAGTGGGAGTGAGTGACTAAGAGGGAAGGTAAGGAGGGATTGAGTGGGTGCATGAGTGACAGAGAGGAGGGAAGGCAGTGAGTGACAGAGGAAAAAGGACGAGGGAATTAAGTGACAGAGGGAAGGGAAAGGAAAAGAGTGAGGTATTGAGTGACAGAGGGGAGGGATTGAGTGACAGGGAGGGGGTTGAGAGGGAAGGGGTGACTAACTGAAAGGTGAATGAGAGGAAAAGAAAGGGGGGAGAGTAAGGCAGGAAGTAGAAGAAGAGAGTGAGAAGAGAATTTAGAATGAATGTGTGTTTATATATGTGAGTGAATGAACATGTGTGTATAGAGAGAGAGGAGGAATTTTGTGTGTTCCGTCCTCTCCTGCCGTCACTCCCACCACTAATCCACTACAATCTCAGAGTGACTGGAAATCAAAAGTTTCCATATGTGGAGAGAAGAGGGATATTTTTTTTATTCTTATTAGATTGGTAGTTGATATATCTGCTGTTTTGAAATATTTAATTGATTTTGGGGAAATGTTAAAAAAATTTTTTAATGTTTTTTCTTAATTATTAGATGTTTTATTCATAATCTTTTTTAAAATATTGTTTATTAGTATGGTTTACTATTATGAGTGATGATTTATATTTCTTGATTTTGTTTTATGGGCAGAGGTGATTTTTTTTTTTTTTGTTTTTGTACAGTTGTACTGTATATGAATCTGGCCTCCAGTGGTTTCCAGTTCAGTTTTTTGTCTGTACCTTTCTATTTATATGTTATGGTTTTTTTATTCTCATTTGGTGATGGTTTATCTGCTTTCTGCATTTGTGACCAAAGTGAGTTAGTCTGCTAGCCAGGAAAATACTTTGTACATCTTGGCCTTAAAATGTATCTCTTGGGTTGAAGGTTTTGTTGATTTTTGTAGAGGCTGGGATCCAGGACTGGAAGGACTCCTCAGGTGCTAAAAATGGTTGGGTTTAAGCTTGTTGGATATTGAAATGTCTACAGCAAGTGCTGGGGGTTTGGTTGCTGTGCTAAGGAGATCCAAGGGCCACCATCCCAGCCGCTACACAAAAAGGTTTGCCTGCCCCACCCAGTTTAGTGAAAATCTTACAGAATTAACCACATTATAATATCTGTTTGATCAGAGCAGAAACATGTTTTTTTTTAAGCGTGTTTTTCAGCTATTCATTCAAAGGGATATTACATATTTTGGATTCAAGTTTACCTGTGTCCAATATATATATATATATATATATATATATATATAGCAAACAAAACATTTTTTGGCACTATCGTCTCCTCAAGTGCTATCTGCTCATATATTTGTCAAAAAAAACCCCAGCGTAATAACGTTGGAGACAACTAGCACTTTTTACATATAGTCATCCAATTTAAATAACCCACAATATTTTAAAAATATTAACTTTTTATTAGTGTATTAACACTCACTCTACAAATATATTAATACAAAATTACAACATTATGTCAAATACATTATTTTTACATACATTAAAAAATCATATTAGTCCAATGATTATTAACCCTCAGTTTTCTCCTAACTGCTAAACTCAATCTTGCCCTCATTGGACTTATACTCTCTTTGATGTTGTACTTGGTCTTCTGTGATGAGTCAACCACTGAACTATTAAACATTTTATCTGCATAGCTTAATTACTACTGCTATGCCCATCAATCTTAACACAATTTAGTGGTATGTTCTATTTTGATGGTTCCATCTTCCATCCCGACAAGGACCTTGTTTCGCCAATGTTGGCTTCTTCAGGGGACTACTTGTATAGAGACCAAACATCAACAAAACCAATGTCTTCTATTTCATATATCTGAAAATACACAACTATATTAAAAACAGATCTATTGCTAACAATGATCCTCCCACCCCTCCATAATCATATATTTACCCAATCTTCAACAATGTTCAAACATCTTCATTACCCCTGTTTTTATCAACAATATTCAAAATACTTCATGATGCTTCATTAATGATTACAATGGAAATCATAATATTTAAAAATTCTAACCTGATACCCACTCCTGCCTAAACTGAAAGGAGTGGATTCAGACCTACACATTCAATTCACTCCGGCTAAATAGCTCCAGATTTTAATTATAAAACTCCCGAATATGAATGTGACCATACAAAGTATTTTCAAAAAAAAATATTCTTTATTCAATTAAATCCTCACCTTTAAAACCATCTTTAAAAATGAGTAGTTTCCAAAAAATAGCTTAATTATTTCTTTTAATCTGGCATCGTCTTCTGATGTTCCCCCAGAGAGACTAATAGGACTTTACCTTTATCTCTTCACAAACTCGTCTCTACCGGCGTCTACCATGGATACAAACTTTCAAAGAGTATTCACTGGTTATCATCACCTATGGACATTACAAATTACAATTTTCTATTAATCTAACACCTGTGAGACAAAACAAATGGCGCTTCCTCCCGTTGTTTTTGTGTCTATTTAAATTATAGGAATTACCTTTTCCTCCACAGTGAAGCTACTATTCACAATAATGTTGCAGATTCAAGCTCTTCTCTCAATCTTCCGAAACATTTTCAAGGCAACTACACGCTACCGCTGTTCAGTTCCTTCTCATTTAACTTCAAAATCATTCCTGGTAATTCTCAACCACCTTCAATTTCTATAAATTTAAAATCAAATAAATAACAACCCAAACCGTTCTCAGTCAGCTTCCTCCATCACAATCGTCCATCACACTCACCTTCCTCAGCATGTAGCCGTGCTTCGTCTTCAAAGGTTTTTCCACAATGAGGATACTCCTATCAAAACCACCCTTATATACTCCTCCACGGTTTTCTATGGCATCCAATCCCAACTCACGTCCGAATCTCTCTCCAATCAATGCTCTTCTAAAGAGTATATGTTATACGTAATCAATTCCCTCCCACCGAACGTGCTGCCTATTCCTTTCCCCGTACGTCACGCTCTAACTTACACGAATGCTTCCCATTCTATTGTGGCATTGAGCCCCTTAGGTGCCGTAGTCTGCCAGTAGTAAATAAATCTTTGCTCTGTTTGCCGCAAATCTTGAGAAATATGTCCTCCCCTTCTATTTAAACGTTGCTGTAATATGCAAAATTTGAGCTGATCTTCTGTATAGCCATAATCCTGCCAATGTTTGACCAATGGAGATTCAATTTTGGCTGTATGTATACAGCTCCTATGTTGTATAATCCTGGTCCGTATTGGTAATTTCGTTTGTCCAATGTATAATTTCTGGCATGGACATAAGATGACATATACCACCTTGTCTGTACCACAGTCAAAATGATGACTCAATACTTGTTTATAAGGCATAGTAGGGTGTTGAAAACTTCGTGTCTCAATAACATGCTTGCATACAGAGCAACCTTGGCACTTATATTGCCCAGGAGTTTGTCCTGTATCTTTTGTCTGTGAGTCCGAGTGTACTAATAAATCTCGTAAATTTCGCCCTCTGGTTTTGGCGAATACAGGTTTATTTTTTAGAGAATCATGGAGTGTTAAGACGTGCCAATGTTGCAATATAATGTCTTGAATCTTATGAGTTCTTTGTGAATAAGGAAGTACACATACTAATCTATCTTCTTCCCTACGTTGTCGTGTTTGAAGTAATAATGTTCGATCTGCATATAATGCTCTCTTATATGCTTTCCTGATGGTCTTATTTGGATATCCTCTTGCTACAAACTTATCCCGCATTGACTCTGCTTGCTTTTTGTATTCATCCGTACCACTACATAACCGTCTCAATCTCAAAAATTGTCCTGCCGGAATGTTTGTTCGAAGATTCTGCGGATGAAAATGCCTATTAAATGCCTTATAAACAAGTATTGAGTCATCATTTTGACTGTGGTACAGACAAGGTGGTATATGTCATCTTATGTCCATGCCAGAAATTATACATTGGACAAACGAAATTACCAATACGGACCAGGATTATACAACATAGGAGCTGTATACATACAGCCAAAATTGAATCTCCATTGGTCAAACATTGGCAGGATTATGGCCATACAGAAGATCAGCTCAAATTTTGCATATTACAGCAACGTTTAAATAGAAGGGGAGGACATATTTCTCAAGATTTGCGGCAAACAGAGCAAAGATTTATTTACTACTGGAAGACTACGGCACCTAAGGGGCTCAATGCCACAATAGAATGGGAAGCATTCGTGTAAGTTAGAGCGTGACGTACGGGGAAAGGAATAGGCAGCACGTTCGGTGGGAGGGAATTGATTATGTATAACATATACTCTTTAGAAGAGCATTGATTGGAGAGAGATTCGGACGTGAGTTGGGATTGGATGCCATAGAAAACCGTGGAGGAGTATATAAGGGTGGTTTTGATAGGAGTATCCTCATTGTGGAAAAACCTTTGAAGACGAAGCACGGCTACATGCTGAGGAAGGTGAGTGTGATGGACGATTGTGATGGAGGAAGCTGACTGAGAATGGTTTGGGTTGTTATTTATTTGATTTTAAATTTATAGAAATTGAAGGTGGTTGAGAATTACCAGGAATGATTTTGAAGTTAAATGAGAAGGAACTGAACAGCGGTAGCGTGTAGTTGCCTTGAAAATGTTTCGGAAGATTGAGAGAAGAGCTTGAATCTGCAACATTATTGTGAATAGTAGCTTCACTGTGGAGGAAAAGGTAATTCCTATAATTTAAATAGACACAAAAACAACAGGAGGAAGCGCCATTTGTTTTGTCTCACAGGTGTTAGATTAATAGAAAATTGTAATTTGTAATGTCCATAGGTGATGATAACCAGTGAATACTCTTTGAAAGTTTGTATCCATGGTAGATGCCGGTAGAGACGAGTTTGTGAAGAGATAAAGGTAAAGTCCTATTAGTCTCTCTGGGGGAACATCAGAAGACGATGCCAGATTAAAAGAAATAATTAAGCTATTTTTTGGAAACTACTCATTTTTAAAGATGGTTTTAAAGGTGAGGATTTAATTGAATAAAGAATAATTTTTTTTGAAAATACTTTGTATGGTCACATTCATATTCGGGAGTTTTATAATTAAAATCTGGAGCTATTTAGCCGGAGTGAATTGAATGTGTAGGTCTGAATCCACTCCTTTCAGTTTAGGCAGGAGTGGGTATCAGGTTAGAATTTTTAAATATTATGATTTCCATTGTAATCATTAATGAAGCATCATGAAGTATTTTTGAATATTGTTGATAAAAACAGGGGTAATGAAGATGTTTGAACATTGTTGAAGATTGGGTAAATATATGATTATGGAGGGGTGGGAGGATCATTGTTAGCAATAGATCTGTTTTTAATATAGTTGTGTATTTTCAGATATATGAAATAGAAGACATTGGTTTTGTTGATGTTTGGTCTCTATACAAGTAGTCCCCTGAAGAAGCCAACATTGGCGAAACAAGGTCCTTGTCGGGATGGAAGATGGAACCATCAAAATAGAACATACCACTAAATTGTGTTAAGATTGATGGGCATAGCAGTAGTAATTAAGCTATGCAGATAAAATGTTTAATAGTTCAGTGGTTGATTCATCACAGAAGACCAAGTACAACATCAAAGAGAGTATAAGTCCAATGAGGGCAAGATTGAGTTTAGCAGTTAGGAGAAAACTGAGGGTTAATAATCATTGGACTAATATGATTTTTTAATGTATGTAAAAATAATGTATTTGACATAATGTTGTAATTTTGTATTAATATATTTGTAGAGTGAGTGTTAATACACTAATAAAAAGTTAATATTTTTAAAATATTGTGGGTTATTTAAATTGGATGACTATATGTAAAAAGTGCTAGTTGTCTCCAACGTTATTACGCTGGGTTTTTTTGACATATATATATATATATATATATATATATATATATATATATATATAACATAAATCTCCCAAAGGAAAAAAAGTGCTAATGGACCAATGGATATGTAGTATTGCAATAATTAAAAATATTCTTTATTGACAGCAAACATGCTATTACATAAAATAAATAGGCTGGTTTGTGAAGCAAAAACTAGCACACATCTGATTGAGTTCAACTACATAAACAATCCCTGACTAGACTAACTAAAGAGTTTTACTCAATTAATAAAGAAATACGAAAGTAATACTTGCACAATGCACTGAAAAACAATTATACATAGCATATATCAATTAAATAGAAGATGCAAAAGTATCACAAGCTTAGCACAAGTGAAACAAAACAAATTACAGACTTGATACAAATAAAACATATAATCAAATAGTTTCCCTTAGAAATGTGAGATGCTAGCTATTATGAAGCTAGAACCCATATCAAACTCCTTGCAATAGTTGTCAGACTTCCAGGATATAGCAGTTGAATCCCCAAGGCCCTGTTTCGCCAAACCCAGCTTCCTCAGGAGGTAGTCCCTTAGAGAAAACAATCACATTAAAGAGGTTAAGAAAATACAAAATCAAGGCAGCAGCAGAGGAGCACAGAGGTGCTGAGTAGATGCTGTCTGTGAAAGGTGGAGAACCACACTCACAGTTCACACTCTCAAACAATTATCAGGAGATCAAACAAAAGGACTAACAGGGTTCCCAATGTGCACCATGAAAACCACTGAGAAGCAGAAATAGCAGGGTCTGTGAGAACCTCAAGCAGGCTGAAAAACTGGTCAAGCTGCCCGAGAAAAAGGAGGGCATACTGCAGTTGCAGGTCTTTGTGCTGGATTATCTGTACCTGTGCCTAAGGTTTAAACAAATGCTTCCGAACAGCAAGACGAGAGAATACAGAGTTGACAGTTGTATCAAGCAAAGCCTTCCAAGGCAGCGAAATGAGTTTTACAGTTCTTACTTCTTATTGCAAATGATTTTGCCAATCCCTCATTAAATTAAATTATTGGAAGATATACTACATTTGGGCTTTGGATAGTTGAAATCAAGGGACTGGGGCTAGCTATGGTTAAGTGTACTTCAGAGTCAATGATGATGAAGTGATGAGTTACAAGTTTGAAAGCAGCTGCATATGTTAGCTGAATTGTTACTCAGCCAACTAGAAATTCATTGCTAAGTGCATCTAATTTTAGCAAATAATGCCATATCCTTCAAAAACATAATATACACAGTACCAATTAATGAAGATGTGCACCTGTAGGTAATTTTGTTTCTTTCCAAAGGACTAGTGCACTAAACTTACCATGTGACACATTCCTCTGAAAAATATTGCGAAAAATGTACAGTAGCGGCTATGAAAGTGGTGTGATGCATACTAGAGATAACATTTGAGCAAAGTAAAATATAAATCAGCCTTATTATAACATGCTGCTTCTTTAAGCCTTGAGAAAACTTGTAATGGCAATAGTGGTGACTACTCCTAGATCAGTTGCTCTCAAACTTGTCCTTTTGACCCCCAAGCCAGTCAGATTTTCAGGATATCCACAATAAGTGTGCTGACATCAATGTGCTTATGCTGGGTTTTCAAATCATACAGTTATACATCATGCTTATTCATTCTGGAAATCCTGAAAATATGATTGGCTGTGGGTTCAAAAGTGCAGGTTTGGGAACCACTGTACTAGACTAAGGATAAGAGGCTTGGGGGGGGGGGGGGGAGACAGAGAAATTATGTTTTTATACTGAAAAAATGATTAGTCTTGTTTGTAGGGGGTAATTTTCAATACTTTGTCTTGGTGCAAAGGTTGCAGGTAGTTTTGTGCCTTTGGAAATGGTAGATTATTTCAGAGAAAACTGCGTGCAAAGGTTTTCATTAGAAAATTATTTACATGAGTGATAAAAAAACCCTCAAACATTGTACCTCCTTTTTCAGAAGATGGAGAAAGGGGGTAAAAGTACACACACCCACATTTAAAATGCCATTTTGCTTGCATTCTTATTCCCCTAAATTAAACTATCCCAGGGAAACACCCCTTTTAATGTGGCTTAAGGTATATACAAACCAATTCTGTTCTTGGGGGTTGGGCAGTATTTTTTTGTATTATTTCTTTTTCCATTTTTCTACCTACAGTTTGCAAATTGTGTGGCAAATTGCATGCACAGAATTCATTTGTGCACAATGTTGACATTTTTGTGCACACAATTTGCACATTATGTGCACAAAACAGAAAACAATACAAAATGAAATAAAACCTAACTTTATTGGAATTTTTCATTTCATTTTGAAACAACATGAAATAAAACATCTTATTTTGCTGAAATATTCATGTTGTTTCAAAATTAGTGCACATCCCTATTTATATATTGTGAACCTTGTATATACTTTTTAGCCATTTTGAAGAAAAATATTTTCAAACAGATCAATGTAGGTGAGAAACTTGCTTAGAACATTGTCCTCATAAGGCTGAATTTTGACATTTTTAACTTGTATCTTATTCATATTGCTGAACATTTTTAGTATGTTGTTGTGAATCTGGAAGCCCATATTCACCAAGTATCTGGGTAAAGTTACCAAGATAATTGTACTTGTAAATTTAGGGTAATGCCGTCAGTTATGCTCTCCATTAAATATACCCAGATAAAGTTTATCTGGATAACTTTAGAACTACTCTCTGGCATGATCAGACTTACCCAGATAACTTAGCTGAATAATGCTGAATATTGGAGTTTTCTGACTAAGGGGGTCATTCTCTCACGCTATCGTACGCGAAAAGTCCCTTTTCGTGTACGATAGCTAGCTCAGGGTGGAGTCGGCCACGGAAGAGGAGGAGTTGGGGCAGCACCGGGGCCGACGCTGTGGACACATCGCTGGCGGCGAAAGGTAAGATTCCTTATCGCTGCCAGATTTGCGCCGAATAACTACACCTTTTATGGTGTAGTTATTGGGTGCGAAAGCCGGCAGCGATCACTAGGGGTGTGCATTCGTTTTGAACTTATAGGTAAAACGCAACTTTTTTTTTTTTAACTTAAAAAAGTGATGAGGCGAAAACGATCGGATTTCCAACTTATTCAACATAGCTATGTTGAATACGTTGGAAATCGCGATTGTTGATCCTAAATAAAAATTTAAACCCCTCACCCTCCTTAATCCCCCCCCAAGACTTACCAAAACTCCCTGGTGGTCTAGCGGGGAGTCAGGACACCATTTCTGTACTCCTTTGCGAGGAGCATGTGACGTCGGCGTCACTCCGATGTGACGCCAACGTCACGTGATTCCCCGCGCGTTCGCTCCGGGACCCTCGTTGGATCCAAAAGGAACTTTTGGCCAGCTTGGTGGGGTCAGGAGGACTTTGATGATTTGCTTTGACATTCTGTTTGTTTGATTACTGGACATGAGGTGAGCTATACTTTGATTTGAAGAAATGGGCATTTTAGAAGAATTTTCACCAAACTGATGCTTGACAGGAATGTTATGCTGACAATTGTGGCATGTTTAGTCTTTACCTTTGGAGTGCAATGTGTTTTATGTTTGCCCTATGTTTTGAGATTTTAGTGTTTGTTTTATGGTTTTATGAATGTAAATTATGTTACTCACTTAGAACTGGTGATAGATTGGGACAGATGTCTTTTAAATAAATAACATATGTCCCCAGTAATAAGAGCCAAGTCCAGTATCACCCCCTCCCATGTGAGTTGTGTTGCTGGTTCAGGGATAGCTCTTCCTGCAGATAATTCAGGATCTCCCTGGATGAGGAATTCATCACAGCTAGGAAATCCCCATGGAGCAGGAGGTGACAGATACATTGATACACACATCAGCACTTTAAAAATAAATTCACATTTCTTTACACAATGTAAATGTATTTCCAAGCCATAGGTTACTGATAGGTTTGCTGTTATTGATAGTGTTATGGCCAAAGACCACTGTAGGCAGTCAGAGACTTCCGAATCAACTGATTTCTACTGATCAGGTGTTTTGATTTGAGTGCAGAGATTTTGGGCAATAGCAGACTGTGTGGTGCTATTGTTGAAGGATCTGCACTACAGGGTGGTTAAAAAGAGGTGAATAATCAACAATGTACAGCTACCTTCAAAATAAGACTCAAAACTTGGCTCTTCAGCCAAGCCTTTACTTAATCCTCAATCAACCCATCCTTTATAGACACATTCATATCCAATCCAAATCTCAGTGTTCACTTTTTGATCTATGGTTCATGACAAGGTGTCTTACTTATGTCTATCTACAATTCCTGTTATCTGTAATTTAGTTCTTGTTATCTCTTGATTTTGGTTATTTAATTACTTGTTCTCTGAAATCCATTATTCCAGTTTCAGTATCCCTTGTTCTATGTATTGCATTCGTTTAATGCTGTATCCTGTTTCACTGTAAACCGATCTGATATGTTCTTCGACGCATGAATGTCAGTATAGAAAAGTTCAAAATAAATAAATAAATAAATAATCAGCTGCCAGTACCCTGTTGAGTCACAACAGCCTGATTCCTCCTTGGGTCTCCTCCTTGCATGCTCCTTTCTGTCCCCTTCTCTCATACCATACTCTGTAGATCCTTACTAACACAGATGATAGATGGTTCTAAACATTGCGGGGGCTTGGGTTATTCTCTATAAGTTCACGGAAAAATACACTGGACTCTATTCCAGTACAATGCCACCATCTTTATTATCAATGACATCAAAGGAAGATGGCTCTGAGTAGCATTCTGAAATCCATTATGTTTTTAGCAAGACTTAAATACTGTTTCTACACAAAGAAGGCAGTATTCCAAGGGTCGGTTGTGAAATATGCCTCAAACCTTAATTTTGTTATTTCTGCAAGCTGGCACATCACATTTGTTATTGATATTAAGAACATATATTCTTGACTAATCTTTAAGAACTTGCATTAAGATCCTTCTTATGGCCTTCTAGTCTCCATTCTCATAAACATATTTATAATCAGTCTGGTAGTGTGTGACTTCAGAAAGTATTGATGTGATATGTAAGCTGAATTGGACAGAGAGATAACAACTTCAGGACAAATAGCTTATCAATCCCTTTTAGTATGCACTCATGTCTGTTTTTACCTCTAATTTGTAGCATACCAGATCTCCTATTTCTTCCTTTAACAATGAAATATGCCAAGCGTACGCGTGTACTTGGAAGCCAACAGAAGGAGTGACAAGGAAAATAGAACTTAGCATTCACAGTTTAGTATTCTCAAGTTATTTAGCATGCCCTTGTTAAGTAAAATTCTCATACTATTTAACTAATATATTTTTGGGTTCCATGCACAAGAATAATATAGTCATCTTACTTCTGACACTTTTAACACAAGTATACTAAATCTTTTTGTATCACATAATATTTGACATTTTAATGTTCATTTATTTATTTATTTTACAATTTTTATATACCGTTGTTTGGGGTGGCATCACAACGGTTTACAGTTCACATAATAAAATAGAAATAACAATCTTATCAATCAAGTAATTATAAAATATCATTAAAATAATAAAAATAATCAATTAAATACTAATATCGAAATAAAACTTGAAAAAATTCATATTTAAATAAAATTACTAAAAATATAAAAGAAATCCAGTAAAATAACATTATAAATCCTAAAAACTTAGTAAAATACTACTTATTTGCTTTTTGAGTCTCCTTCAATTTGTTTAAAAGCCTGTATATATAACCATGTTTTCAGTTCCTTTAATTTACACATTAAATTGTTTTAGAAGTCCATGCTAAAATTGTTTTTGTGTAAGTATTATTGTATAGGTCAGGGGTGCTCAGACCAGACCTATGGGCCCCTCCCCCAGCCAGTTGTTTTTTTTTAGGATATCCTTAATGAACATGCATGAGATTTATTTGCCTGCACTACCAACTGCGTATGCAAATATTTCTTATGCATATTCATTAGGAATATGCTGAAAATGCAAATGGCTGGGGAGGACTGTAGGACCAGTTTGAGCACCCCTGACATAAGTTATCTAAACTTTAACAAGGATACATATTCAAAATATGTAGAGTAGGGGATAATGACTTGAATATCCATCATTTTAATTTTTATAAAAGTGTGCTACTAAAAAGGGTAAACTCACATTAAAGAGTCCCCATATGTGCTAGCTGCTTCCCAGAATTGGAGAATGATGATAATTCTTGTTTGAGAATCTTCAGCCTTCTCCAAATGATCATATCCCCTCTGGGAATTCCACTACTAATTCAGTCACCCTCCGCCTCATTTTCAAGGAACTCCCCCGATTCATATCTCCTTCTTTTCTGGGCACTCTTCCTTCCCAATTTAACTCCATCCTGCTTTCCCTTTCTAAAGAGTAGCAAATCACCTGGACCAGATGGTATGCATCCTAGGGTACTGAAGGAACTAAAAAATGAAATGTCTGATCTATTAGTTAAAATTTGTAACCTATCACTAAAATCGTGCATTGTACCTGAAGACTGGAGGAAGGCCAATGTAATTGCAATATTTAAAAAGGGCTCCAGGGGTGATCCGGGTAACTATAGACCAGTGAGCCTGACTTCAGTGCTGGGAAAAATAGTGGAAACTAGGGATGTGAATCGTATTTCTGATGATTGAAAATATCATATGATATTTTCAAAATCATCAGACATCGGGGGCTCCCCGAAACCGATAGGAAAACCCCACAAAATTGTTCATGGGGTTTCTCTTATCATTTTGGGGGAGGGTGGGAAAAACGGCACACAAAAATAACCCCTAAAGCCATCCCGACCCTTTAA
Source organism: Rhinatrema bivittatum (assembly GCF_901001135.1). NCBI lineage: Eukaryota > Metazoa > Chordata > Amphibia > Gymnophiona > Rhinatrematidae > Rhinatrema > Rhinatrema bivittatum. The sequence continues at coordinate 168,806,767 of NC_042620.1, forward strand.
AACTAATCCCTTAGCTTCCCCCACTCCCCCAAAACCTTTTACAGGTACCTGGTGGTCCAGTGTGGGTCCCGGGAGTGATATCCCACTCCCGGGCCATTGGCTGCCACTAATCAAAATGGCACCAATGGCCCTTTGCCCTTACCATGTGACAGGGTATCTGTGCCATTGGCCGGCCCCTGTCACATGGAGGGAGCATTGGATGGCTGGCGCCATCTTTAAAAATGGCGCGGGTCATCCAGTGCTCCTACCATGTGACAGGGGCCGGCCAATAGCATGGATACCCTGTCACATGGTAAGGGCAAAGGGCCATCGGTGCCATTTTTATTAGTGGCAGCCGACGGCCCGAGAGCGGGAGATTGCTCCAGCGACCCCCACTGGACCACCAGGTACCTGTAAAAGGTTTTGGGGGGGTGGGGGAAGCTAAGGGATTAGTTTTAAAAGGTTGGGGTGGGTTTTTTGTTTATCGGCGCGGGCGCAGCCGATAAAAAAAAACCTGATCGGGCCGGGCTAAAAAAAAATCATGATGTGAATCGGAACCGGAATCGGAACCGATTCCGGTTCTGATTCACATCTCTAGTGGAAACTATTCTAAAGATCAAAATCATAGAGCATATAGAAAGATATGATTTAATGGAACACAGTCAACATGGATTTACCCAAAGGAAGTCTTGCCTAACAAATCTGCTTCATTTGTTTGAAGGGGTTAATAAACATGTGGATAAAGGTGAACTGGTAGATGTAGTGTATTTGGATTTTCAGAAGGCATTTGACAAAGTCCCTCATGAGAGGCTTCTAAGAAAACTAAAATGTCATGGGCTAGGAGGCGATGTCCTTTCGTGGATTACAAACTGGTTAAAAGACAAGAAACAGAGAGTAGGATTAAATGATCAATTTTCTCAGTGGAAAAGGGTAAATAGTGGAGTGCATCAGGGATCTGTACTTGGACTGGTGCTTTTCAATATATATATAAATGATCTGGAAAGGAATACGACGAGTGAGGTTATCAAATTTGAGGACGATACAAAATTAATTAGAGTAGTTAAATCACAAGTGGATTGTAATACATTACAGGAGGACCTTGCAAGACTGGAAGATTGGGCAAGTGGACAAGTGCAAGGTGTTGCATATAGGGAAAAATAACCCTTGCTGTAGTTACACGATGTTAGGTTCCATATTAGGAGCTACCACCCAGGAAAAAGATCTAGGCATCATAGTAAACAATATGCTAAAATTGTCGGCTCAGTGTGCTGCAGCAGTCAAAGAAGTATACAAAGGTTAGGAATTATTAGGAAGGGAATGGTTAATAAAACAGAAAATGTCATAATGCCTCTGTATCGCTCAATGATGAGACCACACCTTGAATACTGTGTACTAGAGATGTGAATCGTGTGATCAATCGTCTTAACGATCGATTTCGGCTGGGGGAGGTTGGGAATCGGATCGTCGCGGTTTTGTTTTTTTAAATATCGTGTAAATCGTAAATCGGGGGAGGGCGGGAAAACCGGCACACTAAAACATCCCTAAAACCCACCCGACCCTTTAAAATAAATCCCCCACCCTCCCGAATGCCCCCCAAAATGTCTTAAATTACCTGGGGTCAAGTGGGGGGGGTCCCGTTGTGATCTTCCACTCTCGGGCCACGGGTGCGTTGATAGAAATGGCACCGGCGCTACCTTTGCCCTGTCATATGACAGGGCAAAGGTAGCGCCGGCGCCATTTTGCTTCCTGTCCCCCGACGTCACGAGCGTAGGAGATCGCTCCCGGACCCCCGCTGGACCCCCAGGGACTTTTGGCCAGCTTGGCGGGCCTCCTGACCCCCACAAGACTTGCCAAAAGTCCAGCGGGGGTCCGGGAATGACCTCCTGCACTCAAATCGTGTTGCCATATTGCAAAATGGCCATATGGCCAGCACCATTTTGCAAAATGGCGCCGGCTGTACGGCAACACGATTTGAGTGCAGGAGGTCGTTCCCGGACCCCCGCTGGATGTTTGGCAAGTCTTGTGGGGGTCAGGAGGCCCGCCAAGCTGGCCAAAAGTCCCTGGGGGTCCAGCGGGGGTCCGGGAGCGATCTCCTACGCTCGTGACGTCGGGGGACAGGAAGCAAAATGGTGCCGGCGCTACCTTTGCCCTGTCATATGACAGGGCAAAGGTAGCGCTGGCGCCATTTTCTATCAACGCACTCGTGGCCCGAGAGTGGAAGATCACAATGGGACCCCCCCCTCCCCACTGGTCCCCAGGTAATTTAAGACATTTTGGGGGGGTTCGGGAGGGTGGGGGATTTATTTTAAAGGGTCGGGGTGGGTTTTAGGGATGTTTTAGTGTGCCGGTTTTCCCGCCCTCCCCCTTCCCCTCCCCCTTCCCCCGATTTACGATTTTTGACGATAAATCGGGGGAATTCCTATTAAATATCGCTGCTAATGATTTTTGACGATTTAAAATATATCGGACAATATTTTAAATCGTGAAAAAACGATTCACATCCCTACTGTGTACAATTCTGGTCGCTACATCTCAAAAAAGATACAGTTGTGATAGAGGAAGTACAGAGAAGAGCAACCAAAATGAGGAAAGGCTGAAGAGGTTAGGGCTGTTCAGCTTGGAGAAGAGACGGCGGGGGGGCGGGATATGATAGAGGTCTTTAAAAACATGAGAGGTCTTGAATGAGTAGATGTGAATTGGTTATTTACACTTTCGGATAACAGAAGGACTAGGGGACATTCCATGAAGTTAGTAAGTAGCACTAATTGGAGAAAATTCTTTTTCACTCAATGCACAATTAAGCTCTGGAATTTGTTGCCAGAGGATGTAGTTAGTGCAGTTAGTGTAGCTTGGTTCAAAAAAGGTTTGGATACGTTCTTGGAGGAGAAGTCCATTAACTGCTATTAATCAATTTTACTTAGGGAATAGCCACAGCTATTAATTGCATCAGTAGCATGGGATCTTCTGGGTGTTTGAGTAATTGCCAGGTTCTTGTGGCCAAACCTTGTGGCCTGTTTTGGCCTCTGTTGGAAACAGGATGCTGGGCTTGATGGACCCTTGGTGTGGCCCAGCATGGCAATTTCTTATGTTCTTAAAGACCCCTGCTTTCTCTGGGGCTTTCCCTGCAGGCAGGAGAGAAGGCTCATTCCTGCTAGTTTGCTGCCTTGATTCTCAGTTCCACTCTCTGTAACTTTGTGCTTTGAGCCACACATCCATAGAACATGAAGATCAAATCATTTGTGCTTTGAGCCACACATCCATAGAACATGAAGATCAAATCATGAAGCTACAGAGAGTGGAACTGAAGTTTCAGATGGTATCAGGCAGGTATGGGGCTCTCCTTCTGCTGATCAGGAGAAGAGATGCTATTCAAAGGGGAGGGAGGGGATTTTCCTATGTTGTGGCCTTAATCTAGGGGAGGTTCTTGATTGCAAGGGTTAGAAAGATTCTCTCACTATTCATAGAGCTATCACTGCAGCACTGTGCTCACTTTAACACAGCTACTTTATCGCTGACTAGGGATGTGCAGAGCAAAAGTTTAAGTTCATATGTCCATATGTCCAAAGGGGGTCCCATTTGCGGTCAATATGGACATAAACAGAATTCAATGAGTTGAGTATATGTCCATATGTGCAAATAAAAATTTAAACCCCTCACCCTCCTTTATCCCCCCCCCCCCCAAGACTTACCACAACTCTCTGGTGGTCCAGCGGGGTCAGGACGCCATTTCTGACCAACTTTGCAAGGAGCACGTGACGTCGGCGTAACGTCGGAGTGACGCGGCGTCACGTGATTCCCCGCGGGTTCGCGCCGGAACGCTCGTTCGGCCCAAAAGGAACTTTTGGCCAGATTGGGGGGGCCTCCTGACACCCCCAAGCTGGCCAAAAGTTCCTTTTGGGCCGAACGAGGGTGCCGGAGGGAACCCGCGGGGAATCACGTGACGCCGTGTCACTGCGACGTGGCGCCGACGTCACGTGATTTCCCGCGGGGTCGCTTCCGGGATCCTCGTTCGGCCCAAAAGGAACTTTTGGCCAGCTTGGGGGTGTCAGGAGGCCCCCCCAAGCTGGCCAAAAGTTCCTTTTGGGCCGAACGAGGATCCCGGAAGCGACCCCGCGGGGAATCACGTGACGTCGGCGTGACGCGGCGTCACGTGATTCCCCGCGAGTTCCCTCCGGGAAATCCGATCGTTTATGTCTTATCACTTTTTTAAGTTAAAAAAAAAAAAAAGTAGCGTTTTACATTTATGTTCAATACGAATGCACACCCCTATCGCTGACATATCATTAGCTTAGTACATGGGTAGTAAGGCCTGTCTTAGCATGCATGCTAAATTCAAAAAGTCACCTATCCTATCCTTCCATATTTAGCATGGGTTAGTGCATAGGCTTCTTTTTATCTTCTATTCTGGAAAGCATTTTCAAACTCAAGTTTTATGCAGGTATAAATGCTACTGAGTGATGCAATAAATGGACAATACCAGAACCATTTTGGTAGTACAATTTTTTGACTACAGTATGTCTTCTCAGCTGCCCATCTCAGTTTAAAGATTCCATTTTTTATAAAAAGAAACTGAACTGAAAAACATGTAGTGATTACATGGAAAACAATATGAGGCGATTATCAGATCATCTTTATCTAAATGACTAGATGCCCTCAACACTACCTGCAATCTCCTAATACTTGCTGTGTTCAGGTTCCCGCTTGCCTTAATTTCCTCAGCCATGAAATTGTTTATGCATTTCATTCTCTGTTGTATTTGCAATTACAATGATAGCAATAGTGGGATAGCTGTATGTGTTTGATATTAGCATTAATTCTTTTTGATATTATGTAAACTAACCTCAGAATTCTTGCTAACTGTTATTGCCTGGAGACATAGCAAGAAAGATTTTCAGCTTAGTGATCACAAATACAGAAAAAAGAATATATGCCTGTCCATGTGATCTAGGATACTGCCTTCTTTTCTCTATTTATTTGGTTTAAATTAGAAACCTAATGCAAATACTTGCACTGTAATGTAGCAACTGCTGGTTGTAAATTAGCACATAAGTGTAGAAAAGACCACCTTGTGAGACAGCAGAGCTCTCAGGATTATGTTCTCTGTTGTTTACCTGGAACTAAAAATAATACTCTGTTCTCAAAGAGGAAAAAATATGGCTTATAGATACTGCAGTCTCATTTAGGCACAGGATGGGGTACCATCCTAATTATACAGAACTCAATATTCTGTAAGCTATCCAGTAGCAAAGCTATCCAAGTAAAGTTGCCCACATAACTTTAGTGGAATATTCAGCAGAATTTATGTTGTTCAAGTAAATGTGCACATTCACTGATCTACTAAATATTGCTGCAAAAAAATTACTGTGGTGGACCTGACAGCCCCCACCCTCCCCCGCTGCTGTAAGAGTTTCACTCTACCAGATCTAAGCTTGAGGGTTTGGGGGAGCTCAGGGGTAGATCCTGTGGCAAAAATTTATAAATTCTGAAGCAAATTGGCAAACATTTCTATCTTTTATATTACATTATGAAACTAAAATAGTTTTACACAATATGGGCAGGGGTTAGACCTTCGCTCCCCCCCCTTCCCTCCATCTTATAGCCATTCCTTTCCCCTTTGCACTGTCTGCACCATCCCCATGCCTTGAAATAAATAACTACCACGCCGGTCAGAACTAAACAATGTTTTATTATTGGACAGAGTTTTGTTGCAGCCTCACAGCAATCCAGCAACACTCAAACAATAAAATTATACGCACTAATACATATAACATTACTCTAGCATATCCCCGGTAACCAACGCCCAAAGCAAATAAACCAACAAGCTATTAGAAACCAAGATAAAACCAGATAGAAGCCAAAGCATTGACAGCCAAAGCGTTGTGCTCCTACCATGTGACAGGGGCCGACCAATGGCACCGGTAGCCCCTGTGACATAGTAAGGGCAAAGGCTGTCGGCGCCATTTTGAATACCTGCAGCCGACGGCCCGAGTGCAGGATATGGCTCCAGGACCCCCGCTGGACCACCAGGGACTTTAGGCAAGTCTTGGGGGGGGCAGGAGGGTGGAGGGTGTAGTTAATTAAATTTAAAGGGTTGGGATGGGGTTTTTTTTTGTGAAACAAATACATATGTACCTAATGAATCTATTGGGGTCCCCCAAGAACGGATGCAACGGATTTGGGTCCCGACGAATCCGTCCCTGCTGCACATTCCTCGTAATCAGTAGAAAAATCTCCACTTAAACTCCAACTAAGTACCCAACTTACCTCCTCTTCTCTCTCTCCAACATCTGACATGCCCTCAGAGAGGCAGGTGCAGGAAGCCTGTACATATAAATAAAATAATGCATCTTATGCAAAATGATGAGCGTCGCGTAAAATGACGCAGGAGGTGCTAAATGATGCAATACTTATATATTCAGTGTGGTATTTCTTTAATTTCCCTAACCATGCCCATCTTTTTATCGCGGGATGCTAACATGCTATATTTCAGCTATATTTACCATGATTTGATGAATCTAGGCCTATGTGAGCTCCAGACTCCTGAGGACACACTCTGAGCCATTGGATTCGTTGTAGACTGAATGATAAAGGAGTATTTTGTCCCTCTTGTTCTTCCTTTTTGTTTCTCTATGAAATAAGGAAATTTTAGTGAGAAGGAAAAGTACTGAAAAAAAAAAAAGTACCATCAGGAATCTCCTTGGTTTTCCAGAGCATATTTGTTTTATATCCCAATAGGCAAAATATATCCAATTGTTAGCAGTGTATCCAATTACTGTGAAGTGATGGATCATCAAGAAGTGTTCATTTTTTTGAATGATTCCAAACAATTGTTATAGCAATTACCTCATATTATTCAAAAGAGGAGTGATTTTATGTGGCAAGTCAGAGACACAAACATGGAACCCAAGATTCCTAATTTAATAGAGTAACTTTTGTCACCAATTTCTTACCATTGTTCTGTTTATCTGAATGTTTTGCATTATTATACAATAGCATGTCTCCGGAGTCTGCATGTAATTTGCTCTCCCATCATCCCAAACTTCCACAAGCATGCATGCTACCATAATTTAGCAAGGTTAGGATGAATGACTGTACTAAGAAAGAAAGAAATCATATGATATCCATGATGCCATCCTCACCTCATCCAGCCACTGAAATTCCTAAATTAAAATCTTTATTCTTTTGCTTTAATTCCCTGGTCATGATTACTGTTTTTATACGGTTCCGTTTCTTATCTTTAATGTAAAATCTTTTCTTCTGATTGGTAGAACCCCGCTTATTGCTACAGGAGTGATTGGTGGACTCTTCATCATAGTCATTGTGGGCCTCACATTCGCAGTATATGTTCGACGTAAGAGCATCAAAAAGAAGAGGGCTTTGCGGAGATTCTTAGAAACTGAGGTGAGCATAGTTTTATTTCCCAACTATATAACAGTGGTCATAGAATCATCTTAGTACTTCACTTTGCAGGTTTGAGGCTATTTAGGAATTTAAGAATGACTGCGGTTATGTTTTCTTACATGTCAGCAACTTGCTTTTTAAAACAAATACATGCTAACAACTTTGTAAAGTGCAGAGAGCAACTGATAAATCAAGTACAGAAATGCCTCCAAGTTCATCCACCTAAGCATGTTTTTAAGTAGTGTAATTTAATATATCTTGCATGAAATAAGTTTGTTATAACATAAAGAGGCCGATTTTTAATTTTATGCACGGGGGGTACATTTGTGTTCGCTACCCGGCGCGCACAAATGTACACCCGATTTTATAACATGTGCGTGCTGCCGCGCGCATGTTATAAAATCCGGGGTCGGCGCACGCAAGGGGGTGCACACATGTGCACCTTGTGCACGCCGAGCCCAAGGGGAGCCCCGATAGCTTTCCCCGTTCCCTCCAAGGCTGCTCCGAAAATGGAGCGGCCTTGGAGGGAACTTTTTTTGGATCCCCCCCACCCCCTGGCCCTACCTAAATCCCCCCCTACCTTATTCGATGGAGTTACGCCTGCCTCTGGCAGGCGCAACTTGCACGCGCCAGCAGGGCCAATGTGCCGGAGGACTTGGGAATGCCCCCGGCCCCACCCCCGTACCGCTGCCACGCCCCCGGCCCCTCCCCCGATCCTCCCATTTTTGAAAGCCCGGGGACATATGCGCATCCTGGGGCTTGCGTGAGCCGCCAAGCCTATGCAAAATAGGCTTGGCACGCGTGGGGGTAGGTTTTCAGGGGTTACACGCATATCCCTTTCAAAATCTACCCCAAAGTTTGTATTTATCTGACATAAAATTGGGTGAGAGAATCATAAAGCAAATGCTGAGCACTTCTGTGGCAGGATGGCCATTGAGCTATCAAGCTCGAGGGATGTCATTTGGTAGATTTATTTTAGGCTTTTAGTGTACACAAAAAAAATGTGTGTGTACTAAATTGAAATAGTGTGAACTAAATGGATTTAACAATCAGTATTTTAAATTTAGTATGCGATATTTTGATGTAATACTCAATGGAAGCAAAAATATAATTTATAAGAAAAAAGTAATGAAACAAATTGTAAAAAATCTAAACAAAAATACAAAATTGGCACATATTTTCTATATCTTTTTTTGGAAACCTGTTGGCTTAGGAGGAGGAAGTTGTTTCACCCTTCCTTTCTTTATTTTTTGGTTTCCCTTTCTTAAGATGTCTCTTTTTCCAGCTTGCCTCAGTACCCTAAGGCTCAGTGTATGCCAGCTTAGAGGAGTGGTGCTTCTCATCCTCAGAGCATGGGTGGGTTATCATTAGTCCTGGACGAGGAATGAATCTGGGTTCACTCCTGGGGGAGAAGGAGGCGGTGAAGAATATCCGTGGCACCCATCTGGTGTAAATGGGACAAGCTTGTTTATTACGGCGGTTACTACCCCAAACCAATTAGCTGGATACTTCACTTAGATGCAGCTCCAGCACTGCTATCTACGATGGCAGGGGTGGAAGGGAAATAGAACAAAAAAAAATATTTAAAGGGACAAGAGTAACAGAAGAGTATGAAAAAAAAAGTGTGAAAGCTTGCTGGGCAGACTGGATGGTCCTTTTGGACTTCTTCTGCCGTTATTTCTATGTTTCTATGTTTCTATGTAAATAATAACATCTACATCATCAAGATATTTAAGAAAGGAATAGGGTAATAAGGAGAATGATAACACAATGGGACTAAGGTGTGAAACATTAGACTTTACTTAAGTATACTTAAACTGGAAAAAGATTATCCTATTCACTAAATTCTGGGAGGAAGTTCCCAAACTGCCCTATTAATTGAAATGGAACAGGAATATGACCTATCAAAACATATCAATTGATATCAATATCAGACTACTTTAGCTGAAAGCCATAAATTCATTAGAAGATCTGAAGCTGTAAAAAATGGAAAGCAAATGGACTGTAAATAAAAAGAACTTGCAATTAAACCTTTTTATCAACTTTACATCTTTACTCAGTAAAAGTAAAACTGGAAACCATCTAATACGTCCAGAGTTATTATTAGTGCTGTTTACCAGAAACTGTAATACTGGATGACTGTTGACCAATTCTCAGGGTTTACAAAGCAATCTCCTCCCCTTAACCTCTCCCCAACAGACAATCTTGGACATTAGATTGGATTAACACCAGGAGAGGACTTTACCAGCTTAACCTTTATTTGAGATGTGGTCTTTGGGGTCCTAGGAAGAGACACTAGCCCAGGAGTTACACAGAACTTGAAATGGTTACACATCTTATTGTTAGGCATAATATGCTGATGTCAGAAGGCCTATATACAGAAAGGCACAACAAGGTGGCGCTGCTCATCCACTGGAAACTGTGTAAACAATATAACATCCCTGCACAAGAAAAGCACTGTGATCATGACCTTAAGAGAGTTGTAGAGAATGAAGAAGCTGGGATCACTTGGGACACTACCATTCCAACTCATAAAAAGCTTGATGCTAGAAAATTGGACATTATGGTATAGAGAAAAAAACAAGTGTCAGTGCCAAGCAACTATTCTGTGGAACATATGGAGAGACTGAAGATCCTGTAATACTTGGAGATACAGTACAATCATAGACCAAGAAAATGTGGCAGAAAGATATAGAAAAAAATCCCAATTGTATTGGGTGCCACTAGTCTGATAAAAATAAAGGGGTAGATTTTAAAAAACTGCGCCCTTGCGTACTTTTGTTCGCGCGACCGGCGCAAACAAAAGTCCACCGGATTTTAATAGATACGCGCGTAGCATGGCTTTTCAAAATTGGCAGCCTGCGCGCGCCGAGCCGCGCAGCCTGCCTCCGTTCCCTCCGAGGCAGCTCCAAAATCGGAACGGCCTCGGAGGGAACTTTCCTTCCACCCCCCCCCCCCACACTTTCCCCTCCCTTCCCCTATCTAACCTACCCCTCCAGCCCTATCTAAACCCCCCCTACCTTTGTTGGAAGCAGTCGTAACTTGTGTGCGCCGGGCCGGCTGCCGGCGCGTCATGTTCCGGTCTGGGGGCTGGTCCGGAGGCCACGGCCACACCCCCGGAATGCCCCCGGGCTGGCACCATGCCTCCCAGAATGCCCCGAACATCACGCCGCCCCCCTGACATGCCCCCGACACGCCCCCCCTAGTAAAGCTCCGGGACTTATGCGCGTCCCGGGGCTTGCGCGCATCGCCGAGCCTATTCAACATAGGTTTGGCATGCACAGGGGGAGGTTGGGACAGGTTTTCGGGGGGTACACGCATATCTTACGCGCCAACCCCTTTGAAAATCTGCCCCAAAATAAAAACCTTCCAAGTGCACCTTGCTGTTGCCTATACATGAACTCCAAAAGGAGGTTCTCTAGCACACTGCAAGTTTTGAGAATTGAATTAGCAGGAAATATGAGAGATTGAGATTATTAGTATATCCTCATTTAGGAATGTGGCTCATTCCTGTTGATTGATGCACAAAACAAATCCATTTGGAGACACTACCCACAAAAGACACAGATGTGTTATAAAGTCTGCTGCTGTGGAGAAAAATGAACTACATTAGCATATTTTAGTTGATTTCTGTTAGTGAATTTCCATAGACTAGAGAAAAAAAATGTTGAAACAGGTCCTGTGAATGTGAAAGCTTTGGTACTTTCCAGAAGGTTATATAGCAGATGCTGCTGCAAGTTAACAGAGCAGATTTTGCAAGTTGCAGCAGAGACTGTATTAGATGCCTCAGAGTTATAGATGATCATGAGACCATGAATCAGTAAAAATCATGATTGTTCCAGGTATCCATCTGAGGATCACAATATTAGGGATGTGAATCGTGAGATATTTCAATTCGTTAGAAACAATCAATTTTACCCCCGATTTTTTGTAAAAATCGTTTTTTGGGTTACTGCACGCTAACTCATGTTAGTGAGCACTAACAAAAAAATGTTTGTTTTTGTTACTTTTTGGGGTTTTTTGCTATTTTTGTTAGTGTGCTCTAACTCCCGTTAGTGCGCATTAACCTGAAAAATTATTTTTCACTAAAAAAAAAAACAGGAAAACGCGGGAAAATTATTTTTTCCCACGCCCAGACAATCCCGAAAGCGGGAACGATCGGGCACCCGAGTCACATCCCTGCACAATATATACTGGAGAAGTATAATTTCAAGGAGCTTGTCTGAATTTTTGCATGTATCAGACTCCCCCAGATTTTAATAATTTTGAATATATATGACATTTTTAAAACTGATTATTGATCTCTCAATTATCCTGAAAAGTCCAGCACTTTTTGACACAACTGGAGACAGATGCAGAATGGAATGACTGATAGCAGAAAATATTAGGACTTTAAGAGCCTTGGAATAACCATTATTGGTCCTTTAGAATTTGTTCATATTAAAGCAGAAGTTCCCAATTGTTGCTTGTTGTTGCTTGTTGGTTTCTGTATAGTATGAGCATGAGAACAATGTCAAATACTTTATTACAAAATGCAGAAAAATAAATATATTGTATATTGCAGTTATAATGCTATCTTATTTTCCTTTTCTTATTTTCCTCGATGATTGTCCCAGTGCTGTGCCTACTTTTTTTAACCCCACAGTAAATCTTTTGTGACCCATGATAACATACTAAACAGAGAGAGGGAGCTATTCTTGCAGTATGACTCCAGTGATGTTACGTCTTAATGGCTGGGACAGACAGTGATGCATGATTTTTCTTCACCAGCCTTTCACCAAAGCAGCATGAGATGGCATTTGGTTACTTAAAAGACATCGCATAGTAGCTACAATATTACATTGTACTCTGCTACACTATTTAGGTCCCGGTTTCAAAAACTTTTACCATAGACAAAGAATGGAAAATCCTTTTGAAAATAAAGGTTCTAGAGTAAACAATGGAAATGAGGTGCAATTGCATAGATGAATTGAGAAAAGTTTCCAGAGTGGTTCATTTCCCAACTTAGGTAAGGTAATTTATACAGGGCCAGATTTTAAAAACTATGCGGGGGCAGGGCCGGTGCAAGGGGATTTGGCGCCCTAGGCGAGCCTTCTTCCTTGCGCCCCCCCCCCCCCCCCCGGTCTCGGCCCCGACTCCTACCTCATTCTCAATCACGCCCGCTGACTGGGGTTTTCTGGGTCGCGAGCAGATTGGGCACTGCTTGCGGCCTGCCAAATCTCCACTCCTCTTTGCCACCACTTGCGGCCCCATATGGCTCGCACCCAGTGGCGCACCAAGGGTCTCCAGCGCCCAGGGGCCAATGCATTTGTGTGCCACAGAAAATCAGTGGCATCTCTAGACAGAAGAATTTGTTTTGGGTGGGGGGGGGGGAGCCAAAATGACATTTCTTCATCACACCCACCTCTATAGCATGGATCCTGCTTTAAAATTGGTTATAAAAAAAAGTGTTGTTAAAAAAAAGTCCAAAGGGTCCTCTGCATTATTTTAAAAAGCTGGCCAGTTTCACACTTCTAGTAAAACTACTATAAAATTATTTGATAGCCTCATTCAACTAATTCTATATGGATTATGAGAGTGAAGTCTGGAATATATAGGAAGGGACAGAATGTCAATACAAATCCTGCACCTCCAGTTCTGTATCTCTGTGCATCCACTGAAATTCCCCCAAACAATGGAGCTTGGATGTTTCCCTTACAGCTCATCATACTAAAAGATATTTTCAAATTCTGGTGTCACCTCACAGTAACAGCAGCACAAACACCTTCCACTGCCAGACACATTGTGAACTAACATAAAGCACCGCAAAAGAGACACCCAAAATCTATACTGCAATCCCATCATAACATAACAGTAATAACACCAAGGACTCAAACAACAATAACCCTACCTGTGAATAAGCAAGGATAAATATTACACTGGGTCCTAGAATACTAATACACCACCTACTGAGGAAACAAAACAAACCCAATTGCTATAGATCCTTATGCTAGCAGAATCTCTCATCATGGTCACACACACAGAGCAGAGACAGACCTTCACCAAATACAGAATACAAAATAAAGGAGCACAAATTAGAAAAAACTGAAATGGAAACCCCAAGAAGCCAGACTCTGTGTATTAGCAATGGAAAAACAGAACAACCATTCCTCATAAAACAAATAAAATCAAGAAACAAAGCATCAGTTATAATAGTAAAACCATACTAATAAAATATTTTAAAACTACTGATAAATAGAATTTCTATGAATTAAAATCATATACATTTTTTACAATTTCCCAAACACCAATAAAATATTTCAAAACAGTACATATATCAAATAACACACAATAATTAAAACTAATAAGGATTTTAAAAAGCCCCTGCTTGTCCATACATGGGAGCTCTTGATTTCCAGTCACCCTGATATTGTCGAGGATTAGGAGGTTATCCTCTCTCTCTCACACATACTCACATGTCCATTCTCTCTCACACATACACTGTCACATACATACACATTCATGCTCTTATACCCAACCATAACCTCTCGCTCTCTCAGACACTGACACACTCTCAGGGTGTAAGACACTCTCTTCCCCCCCCCCCCCTACTCACACACACTCTTACTCCCCCTGGATTTTCTCATACACACTCATGCTCTCACTGGCTCCCTCACATACACACAAACACACACTCCCAGGCAAGCTCCCACTCATTCTCACACAGACACACACACACAGGCAAGCTCCTAGTCATTCTCACACTGAACCCCAGGCAGGCTCCCATTCATTTTCACACCACTCCCTCTCCATCCCCCAGGCATGCACACATTCATTCTCACACCACTCCCTCTCCATCCCCCAGGCATGCACACATTCATTCTCACACACACAGACCCCCAGGCAGGCACCAATTTATTCTCACACACACACATACACCACAAACAGGCAGGCACATATTCTCACACATACAAACCCCAGGAAGACACCCATACATTCTCATACACAGACACACCCTCAGGCAGGCACCCATGCATTCACACACATACACCGCCAGGCAGACTCCCATTCATACACATGCACACACTAAAGGCAGAGACCCCCTCTCTTTCTTTTGCCAGCAACCTCAGAGCCTCTCTCATCCCTCTGCTGCCACTGTCACTGCTGCTGTATGGCTATTGCGGAGGTGCTGATTGCTGCTATTGGCACTGAAGCCCATTCTGCTGCCTCCTCTGTGCAGGCCCCATGGGCTTCCAGTTCCTCTATGCTGATCTCGTACATTGTGAGATCCGCATAGAGAAAGTGCTACTCTTGCACATTCCCAAAGATTACATGTTCCAATCAGTAAAAAGTAATTTATTTCTTTTTACATTTGCTGTCTGATCTTAGTTTTCTAATCGGTTGGTCACAGGCTTTTTTTTTCCACCTTCCCTTTCTTATTTTTTTGCCAATTCCTTTTATAACATATTTCTTTTCTCTCCATCTGTCTGCTTCCCTCAAACACACAGTCAGGTTCTCATTCTCACATGCTTTCTCTCTCTCACATACACAGGCATTCTCACATGCTGTCCCTCATACAATTATTTATACACAGTCTCTCTCTTGCACATCCTAACTCTCACTCCCACATGCTGTCTTGCTCAAGCACAGGTTCTCACTGTCACATGCTCTCTCTCATACAATCATTCCTACACACAGGCTCTCACTGTCACATGCTGACTCACACACACACACACAGGCTCTCTCTCACTCCCACATGCTGTCTTGCTCAAGCACAGGCTTTCACTATCACATGCTGTCTCTCACACACACAGAGGCTCTCCCATGCTGTCTCTGCAAACATTCAGGTCTTCACTCACACCCACACACACAGTCTCTCAACTCATCTCATACACGCACACATACACACTGTACAAACCCTCAGTCTATTTCTCACCTCTGGGCCTCCTCTTCACGGGCCACTGCAGGATGGGCTCTGCAGCGGCCCCGGTCTTCTCGAGCAGCGCTGATCCTCTTCTGCACGCGGCTGATGCTCCTCCTCTTTCCTGCCCACGCTGCTCCGGCCACATTTTTCTTCCGGGGCCGCGCGGGCAGGAAGGAGGAGAAGTTCCTGCATTGGCTGATGCTCCTCCTCTTTCCTGCCCGTGCGGCCCCGGCAACATTTTTCTTCCGGGGCCGCGCGGGCAGGAAGGAGGAGAAGTTCCTGCATTGGCTGATGCTCCTCCTCTTTCCTGCCCGCGCGGCTCCGGCAACATTTTTCTTCCGGGGCCGCGCGGGAGGGAAGGAGGAGAAGTTCCTGCATTGGCTGATGCTCCTCCTCTTTCCTGCCCGCGCGGCCCCGGAAGAAAAATGTTGCCGGAGCCGCGCGGGCAGGAAAGAGGAGAAGTTCCTGCATTGGCTGATGCTCCTCCTCTTTCCTGCCCGCGCGGCCCCGGCAACATTTTTCTTCCGGGGCCGCGCGGGCAGGAAGGAGGAGAAGTTCCTGCATTGGCTGATGCTCCTCCTCTTTCCTGCCCGCGCGGCCCCGGCAACATTTTTCTTCCGGGGCCGCGCGGGCAGGAAGGAGGAGGAGGAGCACCAGCATGTTTAGACGCGACTGTACCACGGTCCTGCCGATCTTCTTGCTGTGTGTATCCGGCACACAGCATAGCAGTAGTTCACCGCTCAGCCGCCATTGGGATGACGTCCACCGGCGGCCATTGGCCATCAGCGGCTCGGCGCCCCCTAATGCTCAGCGCCCTAGGCGATCGCCTAGTTCGCCTAGTGCTTCCGCCGGCCCTGTGCGGGGGCATAGATTTGTAGGGATGTGCAGAGCAAAAGTTTAAGTTCATATGTCCATATGTCCAAAGGGGGTCCCATTTGTGGTCAATATGGACATAAACAGAATTCAATGAGTTGAGTATATGTCCATATGTGCAAATAAAAATTTAAACCCCTCACCCTCCTTAATCTCTCCCCCCCCCAAGACTTACCACAACTCCCTGGTGGTCCAGCGGGGTCAGGACGCCATTTCTGACCAACTTTGCAAGGAGCACGTGACGTCGGCGTCACGTCGGAGTGACGCGGCGTCACGTGATTCCCCGCGAGTTCCCTCCGGCACCCTCGTTCGGCCCAAAAGGAACTTTTGGCCAGCTTGGGGGGACCTCTTGACACCCCCAAGCTGGCCAAAAGTTCCTTTTGGGCCGAACGAGGATCCCGGAAGCGACCCCGTGGGGAATCACGTGACGTCAGCGCCACGTCGGAGTGACGCGGCGTCACGTGATTCCCCGCGAGTTCCCTCCGGCACCCTCGTTCGGCACAAAAGGAACTTTTGGCCAGCTTGGGGGGGGCCTCCTGACACCCCCAAGCTGGCCAAAAGTTCCTTTTTGGGCCGAACGAGGATCCCGGAAGCGACCCCGCGGGGAATCACGTGACGTCAGCGCCACGTCGGAGTGACGCGGCGTCACGTGATTCCCCGCGAATTCCCTCCGGCACCCTCGTTCGGCCCAAAAGGAACTTTTGGCCAGCTTGGGGGGGCCTCCTGATACCCCCCAAGCTGGCCAAAAGTTCCTTTTGGGCCGAACGAGGATACCAGAAGCGACCCCGCGGGGAATCACGTGACGTCGGCGCCACGTCGGAGTGACGCGGCGTCACGTGATTCCCCGCGAGTTCCCTCCGGCACCCTCGTTCGGCCCAAAAGGAACTTTTGGCCAGCTGACCCCCCCAAGCTGGCCAAAAGTTCCTTTTGGGCCGAACGAACGTTCTGGCGTGAACCCGCGGGGAATCACGTGACGCCGCGTCACTCCGACGTGGCGCCGACGTCACGTGCTCCTCGCAAAGGATTTCAGAAATGGCGTCCTCATTCCTTGCTGGATCACCAGGGAGTTGTGGTAAGTCTTTGGGGGGGGGATTAAGGAAGGTGAGGGGTTTAAATTTTTATTTTGGATCAACAATCGCGATTTCCAACTTATTCAACATAGCTATGTTGAATAAGTTGGAAATCCGATCGTTTATGTCTCATCACTTTTTTAAGTTAAAAAAAAAAAAAGTAGCGTTTTACATTTATGTTCAATATGAATGCACACCCCTATAGATTTGTGCTCGCAACCTGGCGCGCACAAATCTACGCCCGATTTTATAACATGCGTGCACAGCCGCGCGCATGTAATAAAATCCAGGGTTGGCGCGTGCGAAGGGGTGCACAATTGTGCAACTTGCGCGCGCCGAGCCATGCAGCCTTCGTCCGTTCCCTTCGAGGCCGCTCCAAAATCTGAGCGGCCTCAGAGGGAACTTTACTTCCGCCTGTATTCCTCCCCAGTTTATCCAGATCCCTCACCCAGTCAGTTTTTGGCTATAACAAATTTTATTCAGACTTACACCTGATAAAGAACAAAAGTAAATATGCACAGGTAACGGCTGTATGCACGCTGCGTTGCCGGTTTTAAAATCAGGATTTGTATGCATAAATGTTGGCCCTGCCCCGGAATGCCCCTAGCCCACCCCAAATTTGCCCTGTTGTTGTGAACATATGCACATATATATGCGTAATTTGCCGCTTTTAAAATGAGTTGTGCATACTCAACCCATATACTCATGTATAAGGGCTTTTTTTAGGTAGGCAACTATTTTAAAATTCACTTCTACATGTATAAGTGCTGACTCTATCCTGGAGCAGCTCTTCTCAGTGTGTGTAAAAGTACTGCAAAACCACTCTTTTCTATGCCCTTGCCTTCCACTTCCAACTTCTGACACTGTGCTTTCCAGCCTGCTGTGGCGTATGCATGGAATTGACTTCCTGATTCAGTGCATCATGCTCCCTCTCTGGCCATATTCAATGCTAGTCTAAAATTGTGAAAGCTGGTTTTAAATCCTAACCACTTCTCTATAATAAATACACTTCCTTTAGACTATTGTTTGTCATGTCTTGCCTGGATTGTAAGCTCTATGAAGCAGGAACTTCTTTTATATAAATATCTGTACAGTGCTGCATATGTTTAGTAGTGCTTTAAAAATGATAGAAATGTATCTAGTAGGGTTTTAAAAATGATAAATATAGATAAAAATGATAATAGAATAATGTTGAATTTATACATAGGTTTTAAAAAAAATAAAATTCACACACTAAAATATTTCTACTTGAATTCAAAGATATGCTGATAAGAAAACAAAACTGCCAGCAGAAAGACACCTCAATTTCTCCCCCCCCCCCACAAAAAAGTAAATACCCTCATTAAAAATAGGAAAAGTTTTCAACCCTATTCTTATACCATGAAAGCATGTTTCCAGTTGTTCTTCTGTCACATTTTCTTTATAACGTTCCCGATGTTTTACCTGTACAGCATAGCCTTCTTCCCCTAATTAAGTAGGCCGTGATGCTCATGGAAGCATGATAACAGGATCCAGACTGCAAAGCAGAATGCACTTAGCCTTGTAAATAGACACTTTGAAATACTGCAGTGGTTTCGAACCAGTATGAGCTGGAGTAGCCTTTAATTATTTTCCGCATCCAGCAAGAAGACAGGCTATTTGTCAGAGTTTAAGGTATAGTTGTTTCATTTTATTCTTAATTTATTTTTAAAGAAACATTGTTCTTCAGTCAGAGGCAACAGATTGGGAATGGCCGGCCTGCTGATGGAATATGCTGTCACACTTGATTCACAAATTTAACAGAATCACAATTCACAATCAGTGGGCATGCAATTTAACTGTTGACTTTGCTTCCTATAAATCAGTTGCTAAATTTTTATACCAAATGTGTCCATCTTCTGAAAACAGTAATTCTTTGTTAAGTTGAAGTATAGTAGAGCACATAAAGATAAAAAGGTCATTGCCCTCAGCAGGTCAGATTGGTTTACTGAAGTAAGAATATATTTAATACTAAAATTGATAGGATTCTTTTTTTAGTCTATTTTTTTCTGTTCTTTCAGAAGTCTCTTTTATTCTTTATCTTACAGGCCTAATAAGAACTTCCCTCAGTCCATGATAGGCTTGTACTGGTCCAACTGAATTCATAATCCTAAAACATTTAATTATAATAAAGGGATACAACAAACACTGATGTTTCTTTTCTCCTTTAATTTCCTGTGTTGGGAGTTTTTTTTCCTATTACATAATTATTGTGACACATGCAAATAATTATAATCACTTCACATAACCTTTTCTTGCCTACATCAAGGATTCCTCCTTATTTGCATGTATAAGTTGCACCAGCTCCTCCTCTTAACTTTCATTAAGCCCCATAGGTAGCAGTACCAAGTGTTTCCTAATGGATCGTGCAAAGAGTCTTAGTCCAGAGTGACTCTTCCTGTGGTCCTCAGAACATATCAACTCCGAAGTCCTCTCATTATCAATGTCAGCTCTAGTTTTTTAAAGGTGTTCATGTAGCTTTTGCATTCTACTCATGAATTGTTTATTTCTTTATGGTCAATTATGTATTTCAGCTCCCTGTCAAGGATGCTAGTCTACATATTGTAAAGAACAATGGATGATATAACATACAGAACTGTCCTTTAATGTGATCTAGATCATTTTGCTAGTATTAGTAAATGGATCAAGATTTGTTTTTGAGGTGTACTGAAATTTTCAGAAGCACTTGCTCATGATTCAGGACAGTTATAGATAGTTCCCCAGCCTCTGTAATCTACAGTGGAGTCTCTGAAATTAAGTACATTCAGCATTCATGAGACCATTACAATTTTCTAATAATTTAAATTTCTCCATGAACTACCCTATCATAGGACATGTACAGATAGATAATCTAGTACAAATTTATAGATTTGTTTAACCTTTCATCCATATTTAATTTCATGAAATCTGATTTTTTTATGCATGGTAGAATTGTGTTTGGATTTAGAAAGCTAACCTATGAATATTTATTTTATTTTTTATTTATTTATTATTTGGAGTTTCTTATATACCGATAGCTGTTTGCACATCGTATCGGTTTACATACAACTAATAACTTGTGGGCATAGCCCTTACATCGAACAGTAAAAGGAAAGTGGAAAACAAATATACAAGAGATATATGTGAAATTAAAAGCTCTAGGAAACAATATACAAAGGTCTATGTAACAAGGTCTACGTAACAAGCTCTATGAAACAATATACAGGGATATATAAGTATATAATATCGGAGTATGAAAGAGGGTTTCTTAGACAACTATAATAATAAATATATCTTAAAGAGAGCAATTATGATGTAGGGGTCATGATACTAGCAAAAAACAATAACCTTAAACTAAAGGTTATCCTGAGAAAGTGTAAAACAGCCGTGTTGAGCTGAGAGATTCAGATATTCAAAAAGGTGGGTCGGTGAGGAAGCAGCCTAGCATAGGTAGAAGGGTGTGGAGAGAAGAGGAGGGTGAGGGAAAATACAAAGGAGGGTGTACAGAGGGTGGGAGAGAGGGGTGGGTCATGAGTTACAAAGGAGGTGGCCAGAGGTTAAGGGAGTAGCAGAAAACGCTAAGGAGAGTGAGAGTCAGATGTATGGATATCCTAACGATATCCTGTTGTAGGGTCTTCTTCATTGGGGTATCCTGTTGAAGGGTATTCTTCATTGTGATGGGGGAGCATGTAGGTAGGCCTGTATAAACAACCAGGTTTTTAGTTTTTTTTTTAATTTAGGAGTTGAGGTCTCAGTGCGTATATCAGGGGGTAGGGAGTTCCATAGGGTAGGGCCAGCAAGTGAGAAAGCTCTGTTCATGGTAGAGGTAAGTTTGATAGTTTTGATAGTCGGAGTGCGGAGGGTTCCTTGGAGGGCAGGGCGGGTGGGCCTGATGGATGAATGAATATGCTGCTCTATTAGTTTTTCTAACTTTCAGAACAGGAATTAGAAGAATAGGGTGTCATTGACTTTGACTTCAGGCACTATTATTTAAACCTGCCTATGGGCCAGATGTACTAAAGAGTTCTTAGCATTTTGTTTATTTATTTCCTTTTATATTCCACCTTTTCCTAGAAAAGGAAAAAGGCAGATTACAAAGACAAATGTGAATTGCAGTACATAATAGAAAGACAGAAAGACCAGGGGGCACTCCATGAAGTTAGCAAGTAGCTCATTTAAAACAAATCAAAGAAAATTCTTTTTCACTCAGTACATAGTTAAACTCTAGAATTCATTGCCAGAGGATATGGTTACAGCAGTTAGTGTAACTGGTTTTAAAAAAGGTTTGGATAAATTCCTAGAGGATGAATTCATAAACTGCTATGATGATATTTAATAAGCAACAGTAGCTTGTGATCTATCTAACATTTGGGCACTTGCCAGGTACTTATGACTTGGATTGGCCACTGTTGGAAACAGGATACTGGGATGGTGGACCTTTGGTCTGACCCAGTATGGCATATTTTATGTTCTTATGTACATATGTCATGAGGGGTAGGGACATAAAGAAAATATAAACTAGGAACTGAACAATATAAAACATATAGGGATGGATTTTAAAAGGGTTGCGAGCATATATTACGCGCATAAACCTGAAAACCCACTCCTGTGTCACTGAGCCTATTTTGCATAGGCCCGGTGACACGCGCAAGCCTCGGGATGCGTGTAAGTCCCGGGGCTTGAAAAATGGGCGGGGTGTGGGTAGGGCGGGGTGGTCTGGGGGCAGGGCGTGGGCATGGCCAGAGGCCTCTCCACTGCCACTGGGCCTGGTGATCGTGCGCCGGAGGCAGGCATAAATAAAAAAATAAAGGTGGGGGAGGATTTAGGTAGGGCTGGGGGGCGGATTAGATAGGTGAAAGGAGGGGAAGGTGGGGGGGGGGGGGCAGAAGGAAAGTTCCCTCTGAGGCTGCTCCGATTTTGAAGCGGCCTCGGTGGGAACGGGGAAAGCCATCGGGGCTCCCCTAGAGCTTGGCGCATGCAAGGTGCACAAGTGTGCACAACCTTGGGCATGCAGACCTCAGATTTTATAACATGTGCACGCCGGGTTGCGCGCACAAATCTACGCCTGCACATAGGTACAAATATCTAGCCTATAGGTAGCAATACATAGTGTACATTGATATATCATGGTATTGGGAAGATTCCTATCAATAAGATAAGCAAACATGGCAAAAAAGAAAGTAAATTACTGTTTTCATAGTTAAGGAAGGATGCCTAGCAGTAAGATGGGTAGAGATGCAGAGTTTAGAGGGAGGCTTGATAGAGTAGCCAAGTTTTGTTTTATTTTTAAAAGAAGTGTAGCAGGTTTCCTTCCATAAGTTCTATGGGCTATTGTTTTACAAGTTGGGTACCAAGCAACTGAAAGCATGAAATCTCATTCAATCTATGCTTTCTGCAGCTAGTGAAGGAGAAGATATAAGGGGAGGACCAAATTTCCTTCAAACCAGTACTGTCTTGGCTGCTTAGCAATAGAGATCATAAGGCAATTGAATTTGACATTATCACTGGAGGGAGGGCATTCAGCAAATCTACTGCAGCAACATATAAATGTAAAAATGGAAACTATTAGGGATGTACATTCATCTAAGACGAATTAGAGAATTTCAACAAAATTGTCTAATTCGTCCTAGTTTGACCACCCTGAAAAATGAAGGGAATTTCCCCAAAATTTCAAGGAGTTTTGTTTTTCGGGGTTAGTGCGTACTAACCCCGAAATTCGGGGTGGCCAAAAAAAAAAAGGTCCGAACCGAAGGAAACCGAAATTTCCCACAACAGGCCGATAACGAAGGCTGAACCAAAAGGTTTGGCAAAAGCACATCCCTAGAAACTATGATAAGATGAGGAAATTAGATAGGAAATCTAACATGAGAGTTGGCAAAGGTCAAAGGTTTTCATGTAGTGTTGTTTAAATATACCATCTTTGAAGCCAAGATAAAATGTATTCCATGCATTAAAAAAAATTGAAGGATGGCCAAACAACTGCTAGCATGGTTTAATGGGGAGATGGAAGAGGTAGTTAAAATCATAAAATAGAAAGCACATGCAAATGAAAAAATAGACAAGAGGCTAAGTCATAGCAAGTTAAATGTAAAACAGTAGTAAGACAGACCAAAGGAGAATTTGAGAAGAAGTTTGCCATTGAGGCAAAAATGTATAACAAAACTTTTTCAAACTTATTCAAACTTATTCAAAGCAAAAAGCCTGTGATTGAATCAGTTTGGTCACTAGACAACTGAGGAATAAAAGGGGTACTCGGAGAGCAAAGCTATAGCATTTAAACTGAATGCCTTGTTTACTTCAATCTTTACAGAGGAGGATGTTGAGGACATACCCATATCGGAAACATTCTTTCTTAGTGATCATTTTGAGCAACAAAAAAAAATTCTGTGATTGGCCACTGTCATGGAGAGGATATTGTACTAAATTTGATCTGACTCAGTATCACTTTTCTTATGTTGTTATGTTCTTTTCAAGTTGACAAACTAAAGAGTAACAAATCACTAGGATTGGATGGTATCCAATCCTAGTGATTTGGATACCATCCATGGAAACATGAAATTGCAAACCTATTACTAGAAATTTGTAACTATCCTTTAAAACAGTCACAATACCTGAAGATTGTAAAGTAGCCAATATAATGCCTATATTTAAAGTAGCCAATATAATGCCTATATTTAAAAAAGCTAACAGAATGTTGGGAATTATTAGAAAGGGAATGGTGAATAAAACGGAAAATGTCATAATGCCTCTGTATCACTCCATGGTGAGACCGCACCTTGAATACTGTGTACAATTCTGGTCACCGCATCTCAAAAAAGATATAATTGCGATGGAGAAGGTACAGAGAAGGGCTACCAAAATGATAAGGGGAATGGAACAACTCCCCTATGAGGAAAGACTAAAGAAGTTAGGACTTTTCAGCTTGGAGAAGAGATGACTGAGGGGGGATACGATAGAGGTGTTTAAAATCATGAGAGGTCTAGAACGGGTAGATGTGAATTGGTTATTTACTCTTTCGGATAGTAGAAAGACTAGGGGGCACTCCATGAAGTTAGCATGGGGCACATTTAAAACTAATCGGAGAAAGTTCTTTTTTACTCAACGCACAATTAAACTCTGGAATTTGTTGCCAGATGATGTGGTTAGTGCAGTTAGTGTAGCTGTGTTAAAAAAGGATTGGATAAGTTCTTGGAGGAGAAGTCCATTACCTGCTATCAAGTTCACCTAGAGAATAGTCACTGCCATTAGCAATGGTAACATAGAATAGACTTAGTTTTTGGGTACTTGCCAGGTTCTTGTGGCCTGGATTGGCCACTGTTGTAAGCAGGATGCTGGGCTTGATGGACCCTTGGTCTGACCCAGTATGGCATTTTCTAAGAGCTTGAGGGCAGATCTTGAAAAATATAGACTGGTACGCCTGATGTTGGTGACTGGCAAAATGGTAGAAGCTGTTTAAAAAAATATATTAGGGGCTATAGAGATAGACATGGCTTAATGGGGAAGAGTCAACATGGTTTTAGCTAAGGGAAGCCTTGCTTTACAAAGCTATTAGATTTTTTTGGAAAATATAAATAAATATATAAATAAAGACATTTGACAAAGTCCCCCATGAGAGATTCCACAAGAAATTAAAAAAATTATGAGATAGGAAGCAGTGTTCTATTATGCATTGGTAACTGATTAAAAGACATGAAACAGAAGGTAGGACTAAATGGTCATTTTTCCAAATGGAAAAAGATCATTACTGGAGTACCACAGGAATTGGTACTAAGACCTGTGCTGTTTAACATGTTTATAAGAACATAAGAACATAAGAAATTGCCATCTGGGTCAGACCAAGGGTCCATCAAGCCCAGCATCCTGTTTCCAACAGAGGCCAAACCAGGCCACAAGAACCTGGCAATTACCCAAACACTAAAAAGATCCCATGCTACTGATGCAATTAATAGCAGTGGCTATTCCCTAAGTAAACTTGATTAATAGCCGTTAATGGACTTCTCCTCCAAGAACTTATCCAAACATTTTTTGAACCCAGCTACACTAACTACACTAACCATATCCTCTGGCAACAAATTCCAGAGCTTTAGTGTACGTTGAGTGAAAAAGAATTGTCTCCGATTAGTCTTAAATGTGCTACTTGCTAACTTCATGGAATGCCCCCTAGTCCTTCTATTATTCAAAAGTGTAAATAACCAATCCACATCTACTCATTCAAGACCTCTCATGATCTTAACGACCTCTATCATATCCCTCTCAGCCGTCTCTTCTCCAAGCTGAACAGCCCTAATCTCTTCAGCCTTTCCTCATAGGGGAGCTGTTCCATCCCCTTTATCATTTTGGTTGCCCTTCTCTGTACCTTCTCCATTGCAACTATATCTTTTTTGAGATGTGGAGACCAGAATTGTACACAGTATTCAAGGTGTGGTCTCACCATGAAGCGATATAGAGGCATTATGACATTTCCTGTTTTATTAACCATTCCCTTCCTAATAATTCCTAAATGGATCTGGACAATGGAACAAATGAAGTGATTAAATATGAAGATGAGACAAAATTATTCAGTGTTGTTAAAACAGTAGTGAATTGTGAGATTAAGAGACCTGGCATCTTAATACATATGAAATGTAATGTAAAAAGGTTCAAACTGATGCACATAGGGAAAATAATCCCAACTACAGGTACATGATTCTGGGTTCCTATAAGGAGTCACCACCCAGGAAAAGAACCTTGAGGTCCTTTTGGAGAATACATTGAAATCCTCAGCTCAGTATGTATAGCAGTAAAAAAAAAAAAGAATAGAATGTTAGTAATAATATGAAAATGTATAGATAATAAAATAGAAAATATCATATTGCTTCTGTATTGATCCATGGAGTGCAATTCTGGTAGCCCCATTTCAAAAAACACATAGTGGAACTGGAAGAGGTTCAGAGGAGGGCAACAAATATGATAAAGGGATTGGAATGGCTCCTTTATGATGAGAGGCTACATAGGTTAGGGTTCCTCACTTGAAAAAGAGATGGCTGAGATGTTTCATAATAGAGCTTTATAGAATCATGAGTGATATGGAACAGGTAAATAAATGGTTATTTACTCTTCAAATAAAACTAAAACAAGGGAATTTTACATAAAACTAACAACCAGCTGATATGAAACAAAATCACAGAAAGTCCATTTTCAAACAGCACACAATCAAGCTGTGGAATCTGTTGCCAGAGGATAAGGTCACAGTGATTAGCATAGTGAAGTTTAAAACAGGTTTGGGCAAGTTCTTGGAGGAAAAGTCAATAAAACATTATTAGATAGATTAGAGAAAACCATTACTATTCCTTTGAGTAACAAGAAATACATCTATTTTTTGGGATCTCCTGGGTTCTTATTACCTAGACTGGCCATTGTAGGAGACAGGATGCTGGCTCAATGTTCTAGCATGGCATTTCTTACATTCTTAAGTGTATGTTGGCAAAAGTTGAGACAAGTTCTATATGGTTTACCCATTTGAAGACAATACAAAGGGGTAGATTTTCAAAGGGTTACACGCGTAATATACGTGTGTAACCCTTTAAAAACCCTCCTGTGTGTGCCAAGCCTATTTTGCATAGGCTTGGTGGTGCGTGCAAGCCCCAGGACATGCGTACGTCCCCGGGCTTTGAAAAAGGGGCGAGGCCATGGGCATAGAGCCAGTCCGGGGGTGGTCCGGGGGCGGGACCGAGGCCTCTGGCATAGAGGCTGTGTCGGGGGATGGCGCACCGGTAGCTGGTGTATGTCCTGAAAGAAAGGTAGGGGGAGGATTTAGGTAGGGCTGGGGGGGTGGGTTAGATAGGGGAAGGGAGGGGAAGGTGGGGGGGGGAGCGGAAGGAAAGTTCCGCCTCGGCCTATGAGGGAATGGGGAAAGCCATTGGGGCTCCCCTAGGGCTCGGCACGAGCAAGGTGCACAAGTGTGCACCCCCTTGCGTGCATTGACCCCGGATTTTATAACATGTGTGCGGCAGCGCGAGCATGTTATAAAATCGGGTGCACATTTGTGTGCGCCGGGTAGTACGCACAAATGTACCCCGCGCGTACTTCTTTAAAAATCTACCCCAAAATGTTTTACATTTTATCCTGCTCTCACTGAGGAGTTAATGAAGCTTAAACTGGATAGGATTCATGTGGTCACCAAACTTGGTCCCTGCCAAAAGCCTTGATCCTGTGTTTTGTAACAGTCGATGGCGCTTGAGGCTATGCTGTGGAATACCATGGTAGAGGGAATTGCAATAGTTGGTGAAGATGGTGATCATTGATTGAATGTTGGTGACTAGATCATGTTTTTATGAAGCAGTTTCATAATTGTTGAAGTTGATGTAAATGGAACAATGTGTAGCTCACTACTGCTTATATGTGGGTTTCTGTTGAGAGTTGGATTTATGGGGAGAAAAGCTTTCTGTAGCTTGCATAAAGTATATGAAAGTGGAGTTGTTAATGTAACTCTTGGGCTGATAATCCTGGATAAAGGCCCCCAAGGATCCACTCCTCAAACCAGTTCTCGCAGTCAAAGCTCCCCATGCTGTTAAAATGTCTAAGTATGCATTATTTCCTGAGTGGTGGTGGGGGGGGGGGGGGGGGGGGGAATGAAAGATCTTCTAGGCCCTGTGCATTGCTTTGCTCTATATCCCAGTTATCATTTTATGACAGGATCCCAATCCCATGCTGTTAGCACCCAGGGATAAGTAGTGGCTTTTCCCAAGTCTGTCTGCTTAGTAACAGTTTATGGAAGTCTCCTTTGAAAACGTGTCCAAACCCACTTTTAAATCCAGCTATGATGGTTGCCTTTACCACATTCCCCGCCCATTAATTCCAGAGTTTAATTGTGCATTGAGTGAAAAGTAATTATCCAATGTGCTGCTTATTAACTTCATGGAGTGTCCCCTAGTTTTTGCATTATTTGAAAGAGTAAATTATTAATTGATATTTACCCATTCTATTCCACTCATGGTTTTATAGACCTCTATTGTATCACCTCTCAGCAGTCTCTTCTTCTTCAAGCTCAACAGCCCTAGCCTCTCTAGCTTTTCCTCATAGAGGAGCTGCTCCATCCCCTTTATCATTTTGGCTTCCAATCTCTGTATCTTTTCCAGGCCAGCTATATCATTTTTGAGATGTGATTACCAGAATTGTACTCAGTGCTCTAGGTGTGGGCTCACCATGTAGCGACAAAGCGGTATTATGCCATTCTGCATTTTATTCTCCATTCCTTTCTATTAATTCCTAACAGTCTATTTACTTTTTCAATTGCTGCCATACACTGATCTGAGGATTTCAAAATATTGTCCACAATAACAACCTGATCTTTTTCCTCAGTTGTAACTCCTATTATGGAACCGAAGATCGTGTAACTACAGTGTGGGTTATTTTTCCCTGTATGCATCACTTTGCAGTTCTCCACATTAAATTTCACCTGCCATTTAGATGCACAATTTCCTAGTCTCTCAAAGTTTTCCTGCAATTTCTCACAATCCATTTGTGATTTCTCTATTCGGAATAATTTTATGTCAGCTGAAAATGTGATCATCTCATTTGCCATTCCCTTTCCCAGATCATGTATAAATATATTAAAAAGCACCGATCCCAATGCAGATCCCTGATGCACTCCATTGTTTACATTTTCCACTGAAAAAGCTGACCAGTTATTCCTACTCTCTGTTTCCTATCTTTTAACCAGTTTGCAATCATAATAGGACAATGCCTTCTATCCCATGGCTTTCTATTTTTCTCAGGAGTCTCTCATGGGAGACTTTGTCAAATGCCTTTGAAAATTCAAATACACTATATCCACTGGATACCATTATCCACATGTTTATTAACCCCTTCAAGAAAGGTAGCAGATTGGTGAGGCATGACTTCCATTGTGTAAATCCATGATGGCTGTGTCCCATTAAATCGTGCCTTTCTATATGTTCTGTGATTTTATTATTTACAATAGTTTCTATGATTTTTCCCAGCATTGAGGTCAGATGGGAGGGGAGGGCCCTCATAGCACACATGATCCACCCATCCTGGCAAACTCTGGCTAGTCTGGTTGGTATTTTGGGGTGTAAGTTTCCTTTTTTTTTTTTCCTTCACCCATTACATCTTGGTGATGGGTTTTTTGCCTATCCGGGGGAATGTGGCTTTTCCTCTGGGATTGGGTCCTTCTTCTTTCCAAGCTTGGAACTCGAAGGGGTTAATAATCATTGCCCAATTATTTAAAAATGATGGGTCTATTTTCCCCTTACTGGACCTGTGTACACGGTTTAACCTATCCATGAAAGACTTTTTTTCCCCTATTATCATATTTGGCACTATGCACAGACTTTCAATGCTGCTGACTTTCACAATCCCAATTGGCAGTTTCTCCTGAATTGGTTTGATGTGGAGGAGATAACCGACATTCTATATCTGTTTTTTACAAGACTATGGCACTTATATTTAACAGTTGGTCCCTGGATAGTGTATGAGCTTAAAGGCAGCAGGAATTGCAGACCCAGTTTCTATTATCAGATTATGTTGCTAGTTTTTCCGCTGTTCGCTCCATAACCTGTAATGTACAAATGCAAAAAACGTGATATAACATTTTTTATAGACTGTATATTTCTCAACATCAGGCTTGCTTAGCCAAATTTACTGAGGGTGATTTGTGTTTAAAATGTAATCAAGGAATTCCTCTTTGGGGCTGTGATCACGTCCAGATTTTCTGGACAAAAGGTTTTCAATATGCTGACCTTCATATACCTCTTCTTCCCCAAACAGCACTATTTGGTATATTTCCCCCCTCCTTTTCAGGGAACATGAAACAAAAACTGTGGATTAAGAAAGTTTTCATCCTAGCAGCTACGACTATTATTCTTCTCTAGAGACTTCAGGATATACTTTCTACAACCCAGTGGCGTAATAGTATCTACAATTTATTAACTATGAACTACTCTCGTGCAAACAGTCCTCTTCTTTTTGGCTTAGAAAACAGACATTGGATGCCTGGATGCCTTACATATGGTCCTTACCACACAAAACTAGAAGCCAAATACTGAATGATATTGATTACTAGAATATGTTTGGTATTAAACATTTTTGTCCTTTCAGCAGAGGGGGGGTGGGAGGGGGAATATGGGGGGGATTGGAGTGGGGAAAGGGACTGGGAGGAGGGGCAGTTGGGTTTGGTTCATAAGTTAAGAATGCTGGTAAGCGTTACATGAGCATGTGATATGTAGCAGAGCGTAATATGTACCATATGTGTTAAGCTTACAGTGTTTTGTTGTGCATTGTTGCTAATAAACAGATTTCAACATAAGAAATACTTCAGTGACTTGGCTATATGGCAGTATCACTTAAGAAAACTGTAGTTTGTCCCCTCTCAAAGAAGCCACATAGGTTCCATTTTTAGGAAAAAAATATTTGAGAAAGTTGTGATTAGACAACTTCAGGATTTCAGCTAAGTGGCCCTTGAGTTCTGTTCCCAGCAATCCCATTTCTAGCCATCTAGAAAAAAATGCATGCATTAAAACTTGGAAATCATTTCTTTAAAAATATTTCACAATTGTCACAAAATGTGCAGATAAAAGTGGAACATGGGCAACTGATACCACTTGAGTATACAATGTCAAGAATTTCTGGAAAGCTTATCAATGGAGCACTATCATCTGGAAATCCATAGGGGCAGATTTTAAAAGATACGCGCGCGGTGTACATTTGTGCGCGCTACCCAGTGCGCACAAATGTGCACCTGATTTTATAACATGCGCATGCAGCCGCACGCATGTTATAAAATCAGGGGTTGGCGCGCGCAAGTGGGTGCACACTAGTGCACCTTGCGTGCGCCGAGCCCTCGGGGAGACCAGCTGGCTTTCCCCATTCCCACCGAGGCCGCTCGAAAATCGGAGCAGCCTCGGAGGGAAATTTCCTTTCCCCCCACTTTCCCCTACCCCTACCTTGAACGCGACTGCAGGCGCGAGATCCCTCGGCATAGCCACTGTACCAGAGTCCTCGGCCACGCCTCCCTCCCTGTCCCCAGACTGCCCCACCACACCCCCGGATCGTCCGCCCCACCCCCGTCCCGCTCTCATCCCGCCCATTCAGAAAAGCCCCGGGACTTACACGCGTCCCGGGACTTTACGCGCGTCACCGGGCCTTTTGAAAATAGGAAGACCCCTATTACATTTCTAGAAATCATTGTACCACAGGTATAAAGTCTTCAACATACCCAAAACCAAATCAGAAAGCTTTGCAGGAGGAAGGCTTTCAATATGAGTGCTGAAAAGTGTTAACCAATCATAAAAAATCAGACAAGCACAACCCACTAAGCATAGTAAATCAGCCGTAAAGCATAAGGGACCAAAGAATAGTCATTTCTACAATGATCTAGTATAGTGGTGACGTGAATTTGTGTAGTATATGGCTTGGATACTATGTTATAATAAAGCTGCAGCCTTCGACCTCCAACAGTTTGTCTGTATTTTGTTGATGGCACTTATATGTGTGAAAGAATGGTTGTGGTGGAAGACAGATGGTCCAGGTACCCTTATATTATAGCTTCCAAAAACAAGTCCCAGTACTTTAATATATTTACTCCATGAATGGTTAAAAGTAGAAAGTTTCCATAGGTAGTTAAGCTGACATTTCATAAAAGGCCCAAGTGAGGCTATTTGCAGTTATTCAGGAAAAATAAATTCACAGATCCTAACATCAATAAATAGTCCTTTTTTGTGGAACACTACAGATGCATCACTAGCAATCACTATCATGCTGACGTTTGCCAGGGCAGTGCCTCTATCCAGTGAGCAGCACTTTACCCCCAAGGAATTATTTCATTTTTTTAAGAAAGTATCTAATTTTACCGATACTAGCGTACGTCTTAGATTAATGAATCTATTCTTGTAACTCAGCTCACTTTAGAGGCAAAAGAATTGTCAAAAAGCATCTAGTTTTGTTTGTTTTTTTTTAACAAAGAATATTTGAAAATAGTCAATATCTGCATATTTTATCTTCTTTAATGTCTTGTATGTGTAGAATAACCAATATAATATCTATGTTTTTATTATACAGTATTCTGTTTTTAAAACGGAAGGCTAATCTTTATGCATATAATCTTATTGGGCTTGTATTACAGTTGGTGGAACCCTTGACCCCAAGTGGCACAGCCCCCAACCAGGCACAACTGCGCATCCTCAAAGAAACAGATCTGAAGCGTATTAAGGTCCTTGGCTCGGGTGCCTTTGGAACAGTTTATAAGGTAAGAGACAACATTAAATTATAGCAGTGAAGAAGAGCAGGAGGCAGAGATAAGAAGAGACTAGTGATGCTGTGGATTACAGCCCTAGCTATCAAATACGGTAGGTTCCAAGTGAAATGACATGAATGGCTTCTTAATCTATACTATCATGAACCTATGTCTTTATCCCAGAATCACACAGAAACAAACTTTTTATTTCTCACTGTTACCCAATAATTCAAGTTTTGAGTATTTTCTTCCACAAAATGATACAAAACATAGTTTGTAATATACTTCACTACCATCCAAATCCACAGATTGGCCTGGCTAAAGGCAATATTGTTAATTTTTCACTTTTCTAAATGCTTATAAAAAATACCAGTGAATACTTAGTGAAGGGCGACCAGGACGGAGTGCCTGGCTGCCCAGGATAACGTGGGTGCCAGGCTTGACCTTTGGGTAGCTCAGGGAGGGGGTGGTGGGTGCCTGAGGAATGGGGTTCTGTTAGAGTAGTGTGCCAGTTAGGGTTTGGTTGTATGGCGGGAAATGTATATATCAGCGGGGTAGATTTGGCAGGCTGATTGTCTAAGGGGCGCTAGGATCCAAGAGAAAAGGGAAGAGTTTGTGGGAGTCAGTGGGCAGGAGGCACAACAGAGTTACTTGCCTGCTTTCTTTCTGTCGATGAGCTGCATCCCTCCCACCTGCTCTTCTTGGTAGATGTTATGTTTATGGGGTATTGGTTGTTGCAGAGGGGTGGTAAGTGGGTTAGCCAAACTGGATTAAAGTTTCTGCGGTATGCTGAAGGTTTTGCTGACTTGATGGTATGGTTGGGTCTTGGGCTGGAGCAATTGGGTGCAGTTGTTCCTTGTTGTACTGAGGCAGGGGCTGTCCTATCAGATGTCTTAGAGCTACCAATAGCCAGCAGGCCGGGTGGCATGGGGGTGTGTTTGTCTTGCTGGGTGCATGCCGGATGATGCCAGGGATTGTTATTTGGTATTGCTGTTTGGCTTGGGCTAATTGATACATTGTTCAATAATAAAGCTGCGGCCTATTTGATTCCCATGTAGCTGACACTGCATTTTTTGTGTGTTGGGTGATTATTGTAAAAGGGTGGATGCACGGAGAGGTCATGCTCCTGTTACTCATGTTATGACTCTCAACAAAATATTTTAATTCCTTCAAATTACTGATTTTTATAATCTTTAACCACTGAAATGTGGAGTTTGAACTATATAGTTCTAGTTGTTATAAATAATCCTACAGAATCCTCAGTCTTATATTGAAAAGATTATAAATGCGTACAGCTTTCACCAACAGCGTTTCACTGCAAAGTTGATACTACTGAATATTCTCCATGTCCCTGAAGCAGATCATGAAACATGATATCATGTCTGGTGATCCATATATAAGCACATTGGAAAATACTGAAATTGTGCACTTTATTGTAGCATTTTATAAGGACATTGAGAGGTACTGAACTGTGGCACTTTATTTTTGCAGTTCAAAAAATAGTTTTAATAAAGATCTAAGGTAGTATTTGGAACTATGATTTTAAAAAGGGACTTGGGCTAAAATAATTGTATGCCTGCCTTGAACATGATTATCCTCATTTCTATCTTTTTTAAGAGTATATGCTGTCCGTTAAAGGTTCTCATAATTAATTGAAAGAATTGCTTATGTGAATTAATGAGCAGCATCTGGTTATTTCAAATTACTCCGTAAAATGGGCGGATGCTGCAGCAAAGTGCACAGATACATCCAATAACTCTGCCCCAGAGCAGTACTGACTCACCAGCGAGGTGGGTAAGCACTAAGCACTTCCTCCAGGTGCATGGAACCTCTTCTAGGTGACAGACATGGCATGCTATACAGCCCTTGATGTGCTGGTGATATGTACCCATGACCAGATGATGTCAGCAGCTCCCATTGGCCACAACCAGACCCAAAAATGCTAAATCCCAGCCAAGCCGACTAATCCATGGATAAGGGAGAAGGAAATAGCAAGGGGAAGCTTTGCCTCCTAATTATGTAGCAAGGCAGTTTATATATCTTATTCCCCCTCCAGATAAATGTATAGAGCCAAAGGAGAGAAACCTAGATATAATAGACTTGAATACAGATACATGGTTGTTTATCTTTGAGGGCAAGAAAATATGCATTTTCAGGGCCTCTTGCTCAAATGCCACACCTGTCCCCAATATGTACGTATTTTACCCAGCCATCCCCAACCCTTTTTCTTCCTTTCCTTTACGTTATCTTACAAATATAATAACAACATGGCAGATGAAATTTAATGTGGACAAGTGCAAGGTGATGCATATAGGGAAAAATAACCCATGCTATAGTTACACAATGTTAGGTTCCATATTAGGTGCTACTACCCAAGAAAGAGATCTAGGCATCATAGTGGATAACACATTGAAATTGTCAGTTCAGTGTGCTGCGGCAGTCAAAAATGCAAACAGAATGTTGGGAATTATTAGAAAGGGAATGGTGAATAAAACGGAAAATGTCATAATGCCTCTGTATCGCTCCATGGTGAGACCCCACCTTGAATACTGTGTACAATTCTGGTCGCCACATCTCAAAAAAGATATAATTGTGATGGAGAAGGTACAGAGAAGGGTGACCAAAATGATAAAGGGAATGGAACAGCTCCCCTATGAGGAAAGACTAAAGAGGTTAGGACTTTTCAGCTTGGAGAAGAGACGGCTGAGGGGGGATATGATAGAGATGTTTAAAATCATTAGAGGTCTAGAATGGGTAGATGTGAATCGGTTATTTACTCTTTCGGATAATAGAAAGACTAGGGGGCACTCCATGAAGTTAGCATGGGGCACATTTAAAACTAATCGGAGAAAGTTCTTTTTTACTCAACGCACAATTAAACTCTGAAATTTGTTGCCAGAAGATGTGGTTAGTGCAGTAAGTATAGCTGTGTTTAAAAAAGGATTGGATAAGTTCTTGGAGGAGAAGTCCATTACCTGCTATTAATTAAGTTGACTTAGATAATAACCACCACTATTTCTAGCAACGGTAACATGGAATAGACTTAGTTTTTGGGTACTTGCTAGGTTCTTATGGCCTGGATTGGCCACTGTTGGAAACAGGATGCTGGGCTTGATGGACCCTTGGTCTGACCCAGTATGGCATGTTCTTATGTTCTTAACACACCGCTTCTCAAATGTAGAAACAATACTTTTTACTTTATAGGGCAACAAATCCAGGTGGTGCTAGTTGGGGAGAGGTGGGAAAGAAGGTAATTGTAACACATCAGTTCACTTCAAATATGTAAAAAAAAATGCATGACACCTTAATGAACCGGTTGTAACATAAGGAAACGCAGGTGTTTATAAATGAAAATTGAGATTTCCATTTATTGAATAGGCTGTGTTGCAGGCTAAAACCAGTTTGTAGCAGGCTGTGGGTAAAGTCATTCACTCCTAGATTCATGAAAATGCTATAAATGTAGTGGAAATAGCACCTGTGATTAAAAAAAATGGGCATGGTTAAGAAAACTTTAGAGTTACCGCATCACATTATTTGTTTTTAATGCACATCTGCAGGAGAGAAGAGACTATGTATAGAGTTAATGTGACATGCTATATAATATATACCACTGAAAGAAGGCTCATGTTCATTTTGGGGCAGGTTTGGGGGTGGGGGTGGATTTTGGGGGGTGCTTTTACATACACAGTCATAGGAATTAACTGCAAATTAGATATGACTGATGAATTTCTATCATTTAATCAATTAAAGGTACCAACAAGAGGAGTTGATTACTGCAAAGCAGCAGTCATATTTAATTTGCAGTTAATTCCTCTGACAGGGTATGTAAAAGCACCCCTCCAAAC
Organism: Rhinatrema bivittatum; assembly: GCF_901001135.1. Taxonomy (NCBI): domain Eukaryota; kingdom Metazoa; phylum Chordata; class Amphibia; order Gymnophiona; family Rhinatrematidae; genus Rhinatrema; species Rhinatrema bivittatum. The sequence continues at coordinate 168,843,067 of NC_042620.1, forward strand.
CTGCCTCGAGTTGAAAGTGTACCCTCTTACAGTGGTATATGTAGTATGTTACACTGACTCTATACAGAGTCTCTGTCTCTCTTTCCAGTAATGCACAGAAAAAAGGTGTAGTTAAATCCTGCATTAGTCTCCTCCCATTTGCATGTGTTGTGAGTTTTATCACATGCATTTTGATGAATGACCTGGTCAGTATGCTAGCTCATAGAACTTAGATATCACCACCAAAAGTCCTGCTGGAAGAAAAATTGAAATACTGTGGATGATAATTAATTTTCACTGATTCCCAACTCTGATAGTGGAGAAACGTCTCTGGGAAACAGGTCCAGAATATACCCCAGGCTTCCCATACCTGTCTGAGGACCCACAGTGAGATGGTTTTCAGAATATCCACAATGAATATGCACTATATAAATTTGCATATGCTGAGTCTCCATGATATGCAAATTTATCTCATGCATATTCCTTGTGGATATTCTGAAAATCTGACTGGCTGTGAAGTCCCCAGGACAGGTTTGTGAAGCCATGATATATGCAAAGTTTTGTCTATAGAACATTGAAAAGAAGTACTGGTACAAAGATGTTTTATCTTATACTAGAAACTCTGTGAGAAATTCCTCTAGCTTTTAGCAAAATTTCTTATACAAACTAATGGTATACTGGAAGTGTGTGCTGTGATATTTTATTCATTTAGCTCAGGTTTTCCAGCACCTTACCAGCAAAGAGGATAAACGTGCTTCTCTCCCCAGTGGTACATAGATATCACCTTCTTTCTGAGTCCAGTTTCGTCTATGCTACAGGGGAATTTTCTCCTTGTTAGGGGAGTTATGGTTTATTTACTCTGTAGCTACCCTTCTTATTCACCAGGGATCCCTTTTGTCTTTCTGCATAGAAAACTGATAAAAATGTTTGTCTGAGTAATGCTTTATTTCTTAATTACACAGGGCTAGTCATAATCCTTCATCAGTAAACACATAAACAATTAGATTATTGCTGCTTACTTATCATCCAGTTTATGAGAACATAACATGCCATACTAGGTCAGACCAAGGCTCCATCAAACCCAACATCCTGTCTCCAACAGTGGCCAATCCAGGCCATAAGAACCTGGCAAGTTCCCAAAAACTAAGTCTATCCCATGTTACTGTTGCTAGTAATAGCCGTGGCTATTTTCTAAATCAGCTTAATTAATAGCAGGTAATAGACTTCTTCTCCAATTACTTATCCAATCCTTTTTTAAACCCAGCTACACTAACTGCACTAACCACATCCCCTGGCAACAAATTCTAGAGATTACAGAGTTAATGCTAGCATCACACCCCCTAGAATAGACTTGCATACAAGAGCTAAAAAACCTAATTTCTGTCCCATTGATAGGTATTGAGATTAGAACCCTTACGGGCGGATTTTAAAAGCCCTGCTCGCGTAAATCCGCCCAGATTAACGCAAGCAGGGCCTTGCGCGCTGGCGTGCCTATTTTGCATAGGCCGCTGGCACGCGCAGAGCCCCGGGACGAGCGTAGGTCCCGGGGTTTTCTGAAGGGGGTGTGTCGGGGGCGTGTCGGGGGCGGGGCCGAACGATGCGGCGTGTCGGGGGCGGGGCGTGGCGTTTCTGGGGCGGGCCCGGGGGCGTGGTTTTGGCCCGGAGCGTTCCGGGGGCATGGCCTCGCCCTCTGGAACTGCCCCCGGGTCGGGTCTCGGCGCGCCAGCAGCCCGCTGGTGCGCGTGGATTTACGTCTCCCTCCGGGAGGCGTAAATCCATGGATAAAGGTAGGGGGGGTTTAGATAGGGCCGGGGGGGTGGGTTAGGTAGCGGAAGGGAGGGGAAGGTGAGGGGAAGGTGAGGGGAGGGCGAAAGAAAGCTCCCTCCGAGGCCGCTCCGATTTCGGAGTGGCCTCGGAGGGAACGGAGGCAGGCTGCGCGGCTTGGCGCGCGCCAGCTGCCCAAAATCAGCAGCCTTGCGCGCACCGATCCAGGATTTTATAAGATACGCGCGGCTATGCGCGTATTTTATAAAATCCAGCGTACTTTTGTTGGCGCATGGTGCGCCAACAAAAGTACGCGAACGCGCTTTTTTAAAAAATCTACCCCTTAGTTTCTTACCAGTGTAGCGGACATGCAGTGCAATCTGTTCTCTGTGAATTGGCCTCCAGACTCTGCGGTGGTAAGATCAGTCCCCCGGGGAAGGGTGTCCAGAGCTGAGAAGGGATTCACCTTATCACTGGCCAGCAGCAAGGTATGATCAGCTCCTCTACTCAAGGATGCCTTGGAAGAGATCAGTCTTTCTCTCAGCCCAGGTATAGGGGGGAGGCAGAGGCAGCACTCAAATGGGTCGTCTTCTTCTTCTGAATGGGCCACAATAGACTGGCAACCTGAGTGGTGGTTCTCTGCTGCTTTTAAGGGCTCACCTATGCATAATTCAGCAGCTTTGTGCATAGTCAGGTGAATACACAGTTAAGGTTTTGATGAGCTGCGGCTTCACATGCTTTTCAGAGTCCTTTGTTTCTTTTGCCAAGTTCAGAGAGGGATTAGCATGATAACTATCAGTTGTTCATATTTGACAGTGAACTGATAAGTCCTGCTCTGGGATTGGTCCCAGAGTCATGAAAAGAGGCCCCTAGTATTCTGGCTGCATATACTCACAGAGCACCAATTGTCCTTATGTTTTATCATGCCCTCACATGGTTCTTTTCAGGCTGGCAGGGCCTGTAAATTTGTCAAGCTAGTCACATACACATAAACTGCAGTCTCTCATCTCAGTTTGGCTGCAGATAGCCATTCAGGCCAATGTCCATTTTTCTGACATCAGAGAGTCCATCAGCTGTTAGCAAGAATTGGGATTTCTCTACAGTTATATAGCATGAATTCATGGCTTTTGCAGTATGTTGGATCTTACACTTACTCTGGGATCTATCTTCCTGTCACATAGCTGGATGTGGCTGTTCTCTTTATGCAATTTGGGGCACACCTTGGTTGTTTTAGTCTTCAACTCCTTCTACAGAGAGAACATCCATGCCACTCTTACTCAGCACTCCAAGAGCTCTGTCCAGGTAGGAAACTGACTTCCTGCCAACTCATATATACATGAAGACAAAACAGGAAACATTGTAAAATTAGTCTCTAAAGGGAATGCAGGCTCAGGATTGTACAGCAGTTATGGTCTTCCTTCTCCCTGAGAATGAGCCTTCCTCAGCATGACAACCACAGAGATGAAATCAGTGCTGCCCCACTGACATATAGCAAATGGCCTCCCAGCCCATAGAAGCCAGGGTAGTGAGTGGCATACCCTAGCAAGCCCCAACTGCCAACCGGGAAAAATCTTTAGCTATTCCAGCACATTGTATATGTCCATTGAAATGGAGTTCTTTATGTCATTATTTATTTGGCCCTGCCCCACTGAGGAATCAATAGCAAAAATAGGTCATTCAAAAGTGATAACATCTGACCACTTTTTATTGTCCTGTACAATTAAACAGAAGGTTAATGCTTTTCATAATTGCGTGCCTGCATCCAAAATTCTGCTATGTCCACCTATTGACTTGGACCAGTTGCATTTTCGGTGAATCCCTACCCTTGCTGATCCTTGTTTGTCAGATATTGATAGGTTAACTAATCTCTGACAGTCAACTCTCCATTCTTCTTTGGATATTTTAGGACTAATGAGAGTGGTTTTTGCCCACAGATGTAAACCCGTTCCTTGATATTCACCTTTTCTTACGAGCTTGAAATGCGAACTTCGTACCTCCAAACATCGCTGGCTGAAAAAGAAGTCAGAGGCACATCTTGCCGTCTACCTGTCCAAACTTATAGATTATAAGGACAGCATGGATCTTGTCAAACACTCTTGGTCAACATTCAGGTTCTCTGCTGCTGCTTCACAACCTCGTAAACTGTTTAGATTAGTTCACACTCTCGTCACCCTACCATCTAGTTACTCTTTGGAGCCACCGCTATCTTTATCTAAAAGGTTTGCCTCATTTTTCACCTTAAAGATTGCTCAAATAATGGACTCCTTTCCAAACCCTGTGGTACTTTTCATTGCGGAGTTGTCCTTTTTCTAGTGGCTCATGGCATTCTTTTTCTCCTGCATTGTGTGTTGAAATCACTGCAGTTTTGTGACACATGAAAGATAATTTCTGTTCATTTAATCAAGGCCTGCTCTATGGCCTTGATTAAAGTACTGCACTCAGAAGTAGGTCCATTTCACACCAAGATTGTTAATGCATCTTTGCTGAGATGGCTGGGGGGGATATGATAGAGGTCTTTAAAATCATGAGAGGTCTAGAACAGGTAAATGTGAAATGGTTATTTACTCTTTCGGATATTAGAAGGACTAGGGGACATTCCATGAAGCTAGCATGTAGCACATTTAAAACTAATCAGAGAAAATTATTTTTCACTCAACTTACAATTAAACTCTGGAATTTGTTGCCATGGGATGTGGTTAGTCCAGTTAGGGTAGCTGGGTTTAAGAAAGGTTTGGATAAGTTCTTGGAGGAGAAATCCATTACTTGCTATTAATCAAGTTGACATTTCAAATGTTATCGAGAAGGTTGTCCATACTAAGCTCCAAGAATATCTAGTCCATTACAATCTCCTGGATAGTTCCAAATTTGGGTTCTGCCTATGTCATAGTACAGAGTCATTACTGCTCTCTAGTTTTGATATGATTCACCATGGGTTCTACTCTGGTAAAAAAAAAAATGTTCCTTATTTTGTTGGTTATCCCAGGACCCTCACATATGGGTGACATCATCGATGGAGCCTTATTACGGAAAACTTCTGTCAAAGTTTCTAGAAACTTTTGACTGGCACACTGAGCCCACAGAGCATGCCCAGCATGACATGATCCCTGCAGCCACAGGGGATCTCCCTTCAGTCTCTTTTTATCCACGTTGCTATAAGCCTCGCGTAACAGGAACTCTGTGAGTTTTTCTCACTAATTTTACTTATGGAAAAATGTATTAATTCTGTCATAAAACACCATATTCGGGTCTCCCTTCAACATCTCATTTGGTGAGTACTAAATTTGTCGGCATTTTTTGTCAGTTCCTGTTACCTCTCTTGGTATCCACAGGCCATCGACCATTGCCCGGCCTTATTTTCAAACATGGCCACTGGTTTTAAAAAATGTCTGAGTTGTCTCTGAACGATGTCCATAACAGATCCGCATGACATCTGTGTATTTTGCCTGGGATCAGGCCACGATGTCCGAGCATGTTCTACCTGTGTTCAAATGACACCAAAGGGCAGGCATGCCCGGCTAGGCAAAATGCAGGTACTTTTCAAAAACACCACTCCATTGATGTCTTCACAGTCGTCACCAAAGAAAATTACTGCCTCCTCTGAAAAACATCGAGGAAAGAAAAGATCTGGTGAACATCCGTCTCCCAACAGGAGCACCGGTTACTGCATCGGCATGGATGGACATCAAGCTGATGACGAAGCGGGTCTGGGTACAAGAGCCGCCATGCCCCTCTGTACCTGAGACACTGAGGTGCTCTCCACTGGCATCAGTGTTAGTCTGTACCACTACAACCAAATGTGGAAGAGCCGTTAGCACCTGTCTTTCCTTCCCCTGTGCCAGTAGACACAGTTTCAGTTTCCAGGGAAGAAGTGACTTCCATGATTCAGCAGGCTGTCACCTAGGTTTTTCAAAGATTACAACCTCCACCGACACTGACACCGGAACTGCTAGTACTGGCTCTTCTGCTCAGCAGACTCGATGCCTTAATCGGTGTTTTCCCACAGCCTACATCTCCACTGTCGATGGATCCTCCGATGACTCCATCCCTGCCATCAGTGCCAAAGGATCCACCGATGCTTCCAGCTATACATATACCAGGTTCATCGGAAGAAGATGAAGGGGACTCCGATCCCTTACCAGGTCCATCGGGTTTGCAAAAACCCCAGAAGCCTTTGATGCTGATTCCTGATCCGTCGATACCTTCTCATCCTGGTCCATCAAGCGATGTACGCCATCGGTGTCGTCGATGCCATCTGATTCTCCATCGATGCCTTTTTTGCCTCCATCGATGCCAAAACATATTCCAGGAAAATCATCGAGATCTACATCGATGCCAAAGCACCCTCATCCATAGGACTCACTGGATCCATCTGGGTCACGTTTCCAACCCCACTACAGCCCGTGGGAGGACGTTGACACAGACATGGATACAGAAGACCTTGTATCTGAGCTTTTTTCACCAGAAGAAAGAAGGAAGTCCCCACCAGAGGACCTTTCTTTTGCAAATTTTATCAAAGAGATGGCAGATATCATTCCCTTTGAGCTGGAGACTGAAGAAGACACCAGACATAAGACCCTTGAGGTTTTCCAGTTTGTACATGCACCAAAGGAGGTCATGTCCATTCCAATCCATGAAGTGCTCCTAGATCTTCAAAACCATTTATGGGTGCATCCCTGTTCTATGCCTCCAGTTAACAGATGGACAGATGCAACGTACCTGGTACAACATACACCAGGTTTTCATAAACCACAACTGCCCTACCAGTCAGTCATCATAGAATCAGCACAGAAAATAGCAAGGAAGCAAAAGCCTCACTCTTCTGCCCCTCCAGGAAAAGATAAAAAATTTATGTGTGGATTAGGATGAAAGATCTTCCAGGAGTCCATGCTTGTGTCCCATATTGCAGCATATCAATTATATATGATGCAATGTCAACTAAATCTATGGAAGCAAGTACAGGACATGGCTGATAATGTTCCTCAGCAGCAACAAATAGCACTCAATGTCCTTGTTCAGAAAGGTATGGAGTCAGGCAAGCATGAAGTACGAGCAGCCTATGACTCTTTTGAAGCCTCTTCTCATATGTCTGCTGTTGGGATCAGTGCACGAAGGTGGGCCTGGCTGAAGGCTTCGGATTTAAGATCAGAAGTCCAGGAAAGACTAGCGAATCTCTCATGCACTGGAAACAATCTCTTTGGAGAAAAGATTCAAGACACCATCTCCCAATTAAAAGAACACCATGAAACACTCCGCCAGCTTTCCAAGTTGCCACCTGACCAACCATCCTCAGTGAGGAGACCCACCAGAAGGGACACCAGAAGGCCTTTTTATAGGCCTCGTAGGTACTAACTGCCAGCATCCAGTACCCGTCCTTTCTGTCCACCTCAAAGAGGATGTCCACGTCAGACAAAGCAAACAAAAACTCAGCCATCTCCGCAGACTGGGCCTGCATCTGGTTTTTGAGCACATCTCCAGAGAGCAGAACTTTTTTCATTAATCCAAACATCCACCTTCCTGTTGGAGGCCGGCTCCATTACTTTATACACCATTGGAGCCTCATTACCACAGATCAATGGGTGTTAGCCATTCTGAACCGGGGATACCATCTCAAATTCACCACGATACCCCCGGATTCCCCACCCACTCCACACTGGATGGCCAACGTCGTAACATCTCAACTTCAACTAGAATGATCTTCCCTGCTTGCTACCAGGGCTGTCGAACCTGTCCCCTGGTCTCAACAAGGCAGAGGGTTCTATTCCTGCTATTTCCTAATTCCAAAGAAAACAGGATGTCTGTGCCCATACTAGACCTTCGCAATCTCAACAAATTTCTTCAAAAAGAAAAGTTCCGGATGGTATCCTTGGGAACCATCCTTCCCTTACTACACCAAAGAGATTGTCTCTGTTCTCTGGATCTTCAAGATGCCTACGCTCACATACCCATTTCCCCACAACATCGCAGATACCTACGATTTGTAGTGGGAACACAACATTACCAATCCCGAGTCCTACCATTTGGACTAGCCTCTGTGCCCCGGGTGTTCACGAAATGTCTAGCACTAGCTGCTGCATATCTAAGAAAAAACAGCATTCATCTTTTTCCCTAACTAGACGATTGGCTAATCAGGAGTCCATCCAGACTGGAAACTCTAGCTGCCTTGAAAAGCACCATAAGACTGTTGCATTCTCTGGGATTCCTGATCAACTATCCAAAATCCCATATGAACCCATCTCAACTCCTCACTTTCATTGGAGCAAACCTCGACACCACAGTCGCAAAAGCTTTTCTTCCTAGCGACCGTGCAAACAATCTAGCACATTTGGCAAACTCTGTAATCAGCTGCGAGTTTGCCTCTGCCCATAAATTTCTCACACTACTGGGCCACATGGCATCTACAGTCCACGTTACCCCTATGGCAAAGTTAGCCATGAGAAGGACTCAATGGACTTTGAAATCTCAGTGGATCCAAGCTGTTCAGCCACTGTCGTCCCTAATACGGGTCACCTACTAGTTACGTCTCTCGCTCTGCTGGTGGATTAACCAGCCTGCCTTATGAACTGGTCTACCATTCCAGCAACTGACTCTTCAAGTCACCTTGACCACGGATGCCTCCAACTTGGGATGGGGAGATCACGTCAACAACCTTCAAACACAGGGTACGTGGACTCTGCTAAAAAAGAAGTGCCAAATCAACTTTTTGGAACTTCGAGCCATACGATATGTCCTTTATGCCTTCAAAGACTGCCTCTCACACAAGACTGTGCTGATACAAAGAGACAACACAGTAGCAATGTGGTACATAAACAAACAGGGAAGCACAAGCTCTTATCTGCTATGTCAAGAAGCAGTGCAGATTTGGGCCTCGGCTCTCGAGCACTCCATGTATCTCAGGGCAACTTCTCTGGCAGGCATAAAAATGTCCTAGTGGACAATCTCAGTCGACATTTCCAACCCCACGAATGGTCTCTGGATCCCTGTGTAGCGAGAAAAATCTTTCAACACTGGGGTCACCCAACCATAGACCTCTTTGCGTCCAAACTGAACCCAAAGTGGAAAGGTTCTGCTCCCTCCACAGCCATCAACAAATGTTCCCCAGGGATGCCTTTGCTTGCCCCTTGAACACAGAACTTCTATATGCGTATCCTCCGATTCTTCTCATATCCCAAATTCTCGTGAAGTTACAGCACGACACAGGTTCAATGATCCTCATAGCCCCGTATTGGCCTCAACAAGTATGATTTCCCATACTCCTCGACCTCTCAATCAGAGAACCAATTCGCCTGGGCACAGCACCCACTCTCATAACTCAGAACCAGGCATGTTGCGCCATCCCAACCTACCAACCCTTGCCCTAACAGCTTGGATGTTGAAAGCTTGATCCTGCAACCACTCAATCTTTTAACTCAAGTCTCTCAGGTTCTCGTAGCTTCACGGAAGCCTTCCACATGTAAATCTTACCGCTCCAAGTAAACTAGATTTACCGAGTGGTGCACACAAAAAGATATTGACCCTTTCTCCTGCCCCACTCCTTCTCTATTAGACTATCTGTGCCACCTCTCAGATTCTGGTCTCCAGACTTCTTCTGTGCGTGTACACCTGAGTGCCATTGCAGCATACCACAAGGGAATTGGTGATGCCCCAATAACTGCGCAACCCCTAGTGAATCACTTTATGAGGGGTTTACTTAAACTTAAGCCTTCCATTCGACCACCAGTTACAGAATGGGACCTAAATGTAGTGCTTGCAAGGCTCATGCGGCCCCTGTTTGAGCCTTATTTTATTTATTTATTTAACAGCTTTTCTATACCGATATTAGTGGTTACATCATACTGGTTCACTTCTAACTGAAGGTGGAAAATACATTAAACAGGGGCAGGGGGTGGGAGTACAGATAACAAGAGCAAAAAGAAGATCTATGCAGGAACAGGCATAGAGGAGCCTTTGCATTCCTGTGATGTAAATTTTCTTACATGGAAAGTACTACTCCTAGTAACCATTACATCTGCTAGAAGAGTCAGTGAGTTACAAGCTCTTGTCACATACTCACCCTACACACGGTTCCTGCATGACCGAGTGGTCCTCCACACTCACCACAAATTCTTGCCTAAGCCTTAACCAATCCATAGTTTTGCCCACTTTCTTCCCAAGGTCTCACTCTCACCAGAGTGAGAGAGTTTTGCACACCTTGGACTGTAAACGTGCACTCGCTTTTTACCTAGACTGCACTGCAGTCCACAGGAAATCCACCCAACTCTTTGTTTCTTTTGACAAAAACAGACCAGGAGTTGCAGTGGGCAAACAAACTCTCTCCAACTGGCTAGCAGACTGTATCAAATTCTGCTATGAGAAAGCAGGCCTTCCTCTCCAGGGACGAGTAAATGTGCTCTCAGTTAGGGCTATGTCATCATCCATAGAACACTACTGTTCACTACCCATTGCAGACATCTGCAAAGCTGTGACTTAGAGTTCTCTGCATACTTTTGAGGCTCATTACTGCTTGGATAAGGAAGGATGGCAAGACTCTGACTTTGGATAATCTGTCTTGAAAAATCTATTTCCTGTATAATACCCAACTCCTTCCACAACTGTCTTCTGTAGGGATGTGAATCGGGCTTCGGACGATTGAAAATATTGGACGATATTTTCAAAATCGTCAGAAATCGCGGGCTCCCCCAAAACGATAGGAAAAACCCACGATATTGATTGTGGGGGTTATCTTATCGTTTTGGGGGAGGGCGGGAAAAACGGCACACAAAAATAACCCCTAAACCCACCCCGACCCTTTAAAACTAATCCCTTAGCTTCCCCCACCCTCCCGACCCCCCCAAAAACTTTTTACAGGTACTTGGTGGTCCAGTGGGGGTCCCTGGAGCGATCTCCCGCTCCCAGGCCATCGGCTGCCACTAATCAAAATGGCGCCAACGGCCCTTTGCCCTTTCCATGTGACAGGGTATCCATGCCATTGGCCGGACCCTGTCACATGGTAGGAGCACTGGATGGCCGGCGCCATCTTGTGCTCCTACCATGTGACAGGGGCTGACCAATGTGTCATTGGTCAGCCCCTGTGACATAGTAAGGGCAAAGGCTATCGGCGCCATTTTGAATACTGGCAGCCGATGATCCGAGTGCAGGAGGTCGCTCCCTGACTCCCGCTGGACTTTTGTCAAGTCTTGTGGGGGTCAGGAGGGTTCCCCAAGACTTGCCAAAAGCCTCTGGTGGTCCAGCGGGGGTCCGGGAATGATCTCCTGCACTTGGGCCATCGGCTGCCAGTAATCAAAATGGCGCCTATAGCCTTTGCCCTTACTATGTCACAGGGGCTACCGGTGCCATTGGTCAGCCCCTGTCACATGGTAGCAGCACAAGATGGCGCGGGTCATCCAGTGCTCCTACCATGTGACAGGGTCCGGCCAATGGCATGGATACCCTGTCACATGGTAAGGGCAAAGGGCCATCGGCGCCATTTTGATTAGTGGCAGCCGATGGCCCGGGAGTGGGAGATCGCTCCAGGACCCCCACTGGACTACCAGCTACCTGTAAAAAGTTTTTTGGGGAGTCAGGAGGGTGGGGGAAGCTAAGGTCTTAGTTTTAAAGGGTCGGGGTGGGTTTTTTGTTTATCGGCTCGGGCGCAGCCGATAAACAAAACCGTGATCAGGTCCGATGAAAAAAACCCACATGTGAATTGGAACAAGAATCCGAACCGATTCCAGTTCAAATTCACATCTCTAGTCTTCTGTGATTCAGCCTGTCTCATCTTAGTCAATGGCACCTCAGTTGTTGTGCCTGTTGCACGAGTTACGTGCCATTGACCTATTACAGAATGAGTCAGCCTGTAGCTTGCTAATCACCCATGTGAGGACTATCATCCTGCTTCTCCTGGGATAAAGCAGAGTTGCTTACCTATAACAGGTGTTATCCCAGGATAGCAGGATGCAGTCCTCACGAAACCCACCTGCCACCCCGCGGAGTTGGCTCCGACACATTTTATTATTTTATTTTTTCACTCGCACTTATTGCTACAAATGAGACTGAAGGGAGAAACCTATGGCTGTGGGGATCATAGCATGCTGGGCATGCTCCGTGGGCTCAGTGTGTCAGTTAAAAGTTTCTAGAAACTTTGACAGACATTTTTTGTAATAGGGCTCCATCGATGATGTCACCCATATGTGAGGACTACATCCTGCTGTCCTGGGATAACACCTGTTATAGGTAAGCAACTCTGCTATATATCAGCAGCTTTAGACACCCGCAACCATGAGCTGCTATTTATTTGGTTGGAGACTTCAGGAATCTCATCTAGTGTCCTTGCTTGGTTTGCTTCATTTCTTGCTCACCGCCAATATCAAGTCACAATTGGGGATTCCTCGTCTATTACACCCTCTTGTTACAGGTGTTCCCCAGGAATATTCCCTTTCTCTGAACCTCTTTAATATCTATCTTGCTCCCCTGTGTCATTCCTTTCAGCTTTGGATGTATCGTTCAGGTTACATGGGGATGATATACAGTTCTATTTCCCTATTTCTTCATTTCCAGAGGCTTTGGAAAAATGCTAGTATGCTTTATAAAGGTCAAGGATTAGTCGCGGAATAGCAGATGGCCCTTAATGTAAAAAAAAATGGAAATCATGCTTCTGGCACGGAGTCAGCTGGAGGAGTTTCCTTCACATGTTTCCTTTGAGGGACATAATATCCCAATCCAACTAAGAGTACACAATTTGGTCATCATCATTCACTCTTTCCTGCATATGCAACCACATATTAACAAGTTAGTATACTCTTCTTACTGCAAACTTCATTTACTACACCCCAAAAAAACATTTCTCAGTTCCTATTAGAGATGTGAATCGGAACTGAAATCCGAACCGATTCTGGTTCCGATTCACATCTCTAGTTCCTATAACTTCCATACTGTTATACAATCCCTTGTTTTGTTATTATTGGATTACTGTAATGTTCTGTTTTTAGGTCTCCCCAGTTTTCACTTGCAGGTACTTTAGCTTATAGAGAATTCAGTGATTCACCGTATCACTGCATCTTTGGTGCATGACCATATCTCCCCTGTCCCGGCTAGCTTATATTGGCTTCGCTTTAACTGGAAGGTGAAGTTTAAAACACTGCTGTGGGTTTTTAAGGACCTGCATGGACGTTCCCCTTCTTGTCTGATGGCAACACTTCAGAAGTTTCAACCAGTTCGTTGCCTCCAATCTTCCTCATAACATCTGCAAGAGATTCCTTCTCGCAGAGAGGTACATTTGTCTGAGACTAGGAATTGTATTTTTAGCATATCAGGCCCTAGTCTATAGAATGATCTCCTGGAGAAGCTGAGAAATGAGAGGGATATGCTTCACTTTAGAAAGCATCTTAAATCTCTTTTTTTTCACTTTGGCTTTTGCAAAAGTTCTGTCTTTGCCTATGGTCTTTAATCTTGGCCTTCTAGTTCCCTATTTTGGTACTAAGCTTGAGGTATTCAGAGTGTTAGTAAGAAGCTATCGTGTTGTTAGTGTAATGTGTTTGTGCATGTTTTGTTATTATCCGCTGAGAATGGTGGATCAGCGGAATTTAAGTTATTGAAATAAATAAATAAACATCATTCCTTAGCCTAGTCACAGTGATAAACAGGTGAACCACCAGCGCTCTCTTCTTGTATATAATGTTGGAAGGGCAGTCGGTAAGAGGTGCAGGGATTGTCTCAAAATCCTGAATGGAGATCAGATGTGTCATTCTCTAGCATCAGCTTGTTCATTGTACCCAGTTGTCCATGTATTAGTCATTTGCACCAGTCTGGCTAAGGAACCTGAGTTTGGGCTTATCAGTGGATCCTCTGACAAGGCCTTATCTTTATTGTTATTTATATTTATCTACTGCCACATGCTATAGCCCAGAATGGTTCACTTAATGGAACATACAAAGTTTAAAATCATATAAAGTATCATCATACAAGCATCCATAATCTAAAATACCTGTTGTGCCAGAGGTTGACCTTTGGGCCGAGGTGGGGTTTATGCAACCCATAGGTAGGGACCTATGGGTCCCCACTGTCGGCAGGCGAAGTGGGCTGATGAACAGAGGCCATTGGAGCTTCACCAATACCAGCCCTCATTCCCCGCTGGTTGAGCCTTTGGGTGCCGGGGCCGGACTTAGGTGGGCCTCTATGTCGTCGAAGTAGAGATTGGGTTCAGCCCAGAGACAGCAGGTGAGAGACGGTACAGTCTTACTCTGGACAAGGTAGTGTCCTGGAAATTCAGGCGCCAATGGAACGGAGGCAGGCAGGGAGTGCCCGAGCAAGAGCAGACTGAAGCCTAAATAGACCACATCCAGGGAGTAAGCCGGAAAGGTGTCGAGGAACAGACATGAGTCAAGGCTGGCAGCAATCCGAAGGCGGTGTCAAGCAAGGCTGAGGTCTGATCACAGAGATAGTCAAACATAGTCTGGAGATAGGCAACAGCGAGGTCAGGCGAAGTGGAGGTCTAGGTCTGGAGATAGGCAATAACATGGTCAGGTGAAGCAGAGGTCTGGTTCTGGAGATAGGTAATATCGCAGTCAGGTGAAGCAAAGGTCTGGATCTGGAGATAGGCAACAGCGTAGTTAGACAAAGAGGAGGTCTGGGTCTGGAGATAGGCACCAGCGTAGTCAGGCGAAGCAGAGGTCCAGGTCTGGAGATAGGCAACAGCATAGTCAGGTGAAGCAGAGGTTCGGGCTTGGAGAGTGTCAATGGCGTGATCAGGCAAAGCAGTGTCAAAGTCTGTGTAGACAATCCGAGGTATGGAGCAAGGCAGGAACAAGGAGACATGAACCAGGAACAAACGAGGAACAGGAATGCAGGGATGAGGTGAATCTCTAGGAGGCAACGAGTACTCTACCAGTGAGGAGACCTGTGCAAAGGCAAAGCTGGGGAGCGGAGCCTGCGCTTAAATACTGAAGCTCCGCTGACGTCATAATCCGAGACCACGGCTAGGTTCCTGCCACGGTCCCTACTTAAACATCAGTGATGCGCGCGCACCTAGAGGAAGGCGCGGCACCGAGTAGCAGCGTCTCTCCACGGGGCATGCGGAGAGGGCCAATGAGAAGCAATGGATGCGGTGGCTGGACCAGGAATACCAGGAACTGCAACTGGGCCAGAGGCACTGGGGGAGGCACAAGGACGGAGCTGACAGCCCTCCACCGCCAGCGAGGAGTAACCAGGAGCTGGAGCCATTGTAGGAAGGTGAGGGGGGCCATGCCACGGGTCTGCTGCAGACGGCACGCGTAACAATACCCTAAAATATCAGCATACACTCCTACCAATGCTGGTCATCTAAGCCCTTTAATGGAACCTTAGGCTATTAATTCCGCTTGTCGTGCCACTTTTCCACAATCTTGGTATCTTGGAGTTTTTCCACCTTTTGATGATTTTTTCTGACAAGCTGCATGAGAAGGGATGAGAAAACTCCAATTCTGGAGCCCAGAATAAGCTGTGATGCTTTCCTCATTGACTTTAATGGCAAACAAAAAACAAATAACATGAATAAATATATATGTTTTTGTTTTAAAACTAATGAAATTAATTTAGGTCCCCATGAAATGAACAAATGAAATGAAATATTTTTTTTTTTTCTGCACATCCCTATTGCTGATTCTCCTTTGTGGAAAATGGGCCTTCAGGAAGCCAGTTCCAGGGGCATATACACTGGGAATCCCTTTTCCAGCATACCTATGACTCAGGAATTTAATTGCTCAGTTGATTAATCAACCTGGCAATTTGGATGATTTTCATGGGAAGTTATAATAGGCTATAATCACAAAGCACAAGGCTGACCCAGTCCTAGCTATGTAGAAACTGGGAGAGGACTAGGTGGATGTGTAAGACTGTAAACTCTCCAGGCAAGGTGTGCAAGAAAACAACCCCTTCGGATTCCTCAGGCCACTCATATAGGAACAATCTACTCATCTATGGTGGGTACCACCAGTGTTGTGTTGCATTGTCTGGGCACCTTTCTGCTTAGCCTTTCACACATTGCATACGAGTAAGTTGGTAATAGCTAAGGGTAGGATTTGTATGAAATGAATTAGGAAATATCAACAATATTTTCCATTTCATTTCATTTCATTTCATAGTGCTGTTTACCTATCTTTTTTTAAAATCTGATAATGCAACATTAAACTAAAAAACCTGAACTCACCTCAACCTTTCTCTTTAAGTAGAATATTAAGCCCCCCACCTCCAGCTACCGGTGCCATTGGACAGCTCCTGTCGTAAGATAAGGGCAAAGTGCGACGGCACCATTTTGACTAATGGCAGTTGCCGGCCCAAGAGTGGGAGATCACTCGCTGGCCCCCTGGGGGGTCGAGAGGGTGGGCTAGGGTTGTCAGCTGGTGAGGGGGTGGGCTCAATATTCAACTAAAAGGGAAGGGTTGGGGTGGTTTGGGGGGTTATTTTGTTTGCTTTTTTAAACAAGCAAAAAAACCCCAAAAAACAATTTGAGGGTAGAACTGAAATAGCTCAACCTGAAATAAAAAAACCTACATTTTTGGGGGCTATCACCCCTAGTAGTAGCAGCATACAATGCCATGGCTGATTATTGTATAATGAGCCCTCCTCTCATTGTCACTCCACCTTTGAGTAAGCTTCATATTTCACAGTCTTCAGGCGGGTCCTGTTGACAGTGAGACTGTGATGCATTCACTATAGCATTCATTCAGAAATGGACAATATTTAGTGCAGCATCATCCCATTGGGGGTTATTCCAGTGTTGCAGCAGACTATGCATCCATACTCAGGATGGGTGCATAGTCCATCCTGAGTATGGATCATCATGTGACAGGGGCCAACCAATGGCACTGGTAGCCCCTGTGACATAGTAAAGTCAAAGGCTATCAGCGCCATTTTGAATACCAGTAGCCAAGGGCATGAGTGCAGGAGATGGCTCCCGGAACCCCTGCTGGACCACCAGGGAGTTTTGGTATGTCTTGGGGGGGTAAGGAGGGTGGGGGGTTGTAGTTAATTCAATTTTAGCCGGGAAACGAATAAGAATTAATGCATGAACGTATCGGGGGCCCCCCTTGCCGAATGCAACGTATCTGCCCCCCGACAAATCCGAATCCCGAATGCAACGTATGGCGTCCCTCTGCACATCTCTATGAATTAATATGTTACCAGTTTGAAAAATAAATAATGCAAAATAAAGAACTCATATGTTCTATCATGGCATTTCATATAATATCCATTTTGTACTCTTGAATTTTTTTGTTGTACATGCTGAAGGTGAAAGAATATTATGAAAAATCTGGAGAAATGAATATGCATTTCTGGACACCATGTCCTGGTCTAGAGCATGCAGTTTATGCTTAATATTCTCTGTCTTGTTCCAGGGTATTTGGGTTCCTGAGGGAGAGACTGTGAAGATTCCAGTGGCCATTAAAATTCTTAATGAGACAACAGGCCCTAAAGCCAACACAGAGTTTATGGACGTAAGTCATATATTTCTAGCTTCAAATGGTTTATCTTCCTATTTTAACATGCTAGTTCTATGCAGTGAAAAACAATCCTTATTGTGTTAAATGAATGTATAAGTGATAGGTAAAATTGTGCTTATAAGGAACATGTGTGTGCTTATTTTTAAAGGCGATGGATAAAACATATTGTTAGCTTATGAAAATGTTCTCTCTATAAACATTATTCCCTTCAGAAATATCAGACACCAGCACATATAATGAAATTGTTCATCCTGCTGAAAACTACCATGTACCCATTTCCTCTTGCAGGCTCAGTTAGAGAATCACAATGATGACATTTACTAGGGGTGTGCATTCGGATTGACAGCATTAGTAAAACGCAACTCATATTTTTTTTTTACTTAAAAAATTGATTCGACATAAACGATCGGATTTCCCACATATCGAACATAGATATGTTCGATATGTGGGAAATCGCGATTGTTGAGCCAAAATAAAAATATAAACCCCCTCACCCTCCTTAATCCCCCCCCCCCCCGACTTACCACAACTCCCTGGTGATGGAGCGAGGAGTGAGGACGCCATTTCTGCAATCCTTGGCGAGCAGCATGTGACGTCGGCAGCACGTCGAGTGACGCCGGCGTCACGTGATTCCCGGCTCGTTCGCGCCGGACGGCTCGTTCGGCCCAAAAAGAACTTTTGGCCAGCTTGAGGGGGTCAGGAGGCCCCCCCAAGCTGGCCAAAAGTTCTTTTTGGGCCGAACGAGCCGTCCGGCGTGAACTTGCCGGGAATCACGTGACGTCGCGTCTGAGTGACGCGGCGCCACGTGATTCCCGGCGAGTTCGCGCCGGACGGCTCGTTCGGCCCAAAAAGAACTTTTGGCCAGCTTGGGGGGGTCAGGAGGCCCCCCCAAGCTGGCCAAAAGTTCTTTTTGGGCCGAACGAGCCGTCCGGCGCGAACGAGCCGGGAATCACGTGACGCCGCGTCACTCGACGTGCCACCGACGTCACATGCTTCTCGCCAAGGATTGCAGAAATGACGTCCTCACTCCTCGCTCGATCACCAGGGAGTTGTGGTAAGTCTGGGGGGGGGATTAAGGAGGGTGAGGGGGTTTAAATTTTTTTTTTGCACATATGTACATATACCCAACTCATTGGATTTTTTTTATGTCCATATTGGCCGCAAGTGGGACCCCCTTTCGGACATAAAAAATATGAACATAAAATTTTGCTCTGCACATCCCTAACATTTACTCACAATCCTTCTAGGGATCAGATATTGTACTACTACTAATTTATATTTTATTTTACAATTATTAGTGCTTTATAAATATAAGCAAATGCTCAGAAAGGCAGGTGCCTCAGCTGATCATTGTATTTCAAAAGGAATATTTTATTTTGTATACTGGGACCTTTGTACTAATACATAGCGTGTATGTTAAAGCAATTTAGAATGCATGTTAAATAGTACACTATGTACTAAAAAACCAGCTGAACAGGGAAGAAATGGAAAATTTTACCTGGATATTTTGAGCAAAACTTTCAGTGAAGCCTAACTAGCTATTATGTAGATCTCATAAGACTCAATATAAGGGTACAAGCCGTTAAGCCCGTTCAAACGGGCGAGATTCTGTCGGTCACACCCACCCTCTTCTCCTCTTCTCCACAACTTCTTACCCTTCCCACTTACTCATATCCTTTTCCCTTTTCCTTCCATCGCCTCTCATCTTCCCTTCCGCCCTCCTCTACTCCCTCTTTTTCTCTTCTGCACACCTTCTTACCCTTCCCACTTACTGATATCCTCTTCCCTTTTCCTTCCATCCCCTTTCACCTCATCCACAACCCCTTCCCTCTCCCTCAGCCCTCTTCCACTTCCTCTTTATCTTCTGCACAACTTCTTACCCTTCCCACTTACTCATATCCTCTTCCCTTTTCCTTCCATCCCCTCTCATCTTCCCTTTCCTTCCCCTCTCACCTCATCCACAACCCCTTCCCTCTCCCTCAGCCCTCTTCCACTCCCTCTTTCTCTTCTGCACAACTTCTTACCCTTCCCACTTACTCATATCCTCTTCGCTTTTCCTTCCATCCCCTTTCCCTTCATCCAAAACCCGGTCCCTCTCCTTCAGCCCTCCTCCACACCCTCTTTTTCTCTTCTGCACAACTTCTTACCCTTCCCATTTACTCAATCATCCCTTTTCCTTCCCCTCTCACCTCATCCACAACCCCTTCCCTCTCCCTCAGCCCTCCTCCACTCCCTGTTTTTCTCTTCTGCATAACTTCTTACCCTTCCCACTTACTCATTCATCCCTTTTCCTTCCATCCCCTCTCATCTTCCCTTTCCTTCCCCTGTCACCTCATGCACAACACAACCCCTTCCCTCTCCCTCAGCCCTCCTCCACTCCCTCTTTTTATCTGCACAACTTATTACCCTTCCCACTTACTCACTCATCCATCCCTTCTCATCTTCCCTTTCCTTCCCCTCTCACCTCATCCACAACCCCTTCCCTCTCCCTCAGACCTGCTCCACTCCCTCTTTTTCTTTTCTACAGGGCTGGCTGGGAGGGACCAGGCTAAAGGAGGCATTTGCTGATGAAACTGCAGCATGTTAACAGCCTGAGCCTGAGCCTGGCCCTCTGTCGCCATCCCTACTCCCTCCCCCCTTCCCTGGCGACAGAGGGCCAGGTTCAGGCTGTTAACATGTCTGAGGAACCTTTTCTTGGAGTGGCGATCTCGTGCTCGCCTCACCACCGGGCTCGTTGCTGGCCTGCCCGACACTCAGCTACCACCGCCGCTGCTCCTCAAAGCCACGTCCGCCGCTCTACGTTGCTGGCCCGACCAACGCTCACATGCCGCCACCGCCGCTGCTCCTCAACACCGCAAACCGCCGCGTCCGCCGCTCTAACCGATGTACTCTTTCTCGCCCACGCAGAATACGGTAGATAATGGGCACAAAACAGCATTTATTATATGATTATACCCAAACTGCAGAAATATCACGCAATATTTTGGTCAAAAATCCACTCCCTATTGAAATTAACTGCTATGCATGCATTTGTAAAATTTACAAATTCATGCAAAGCAGTTAATGCATAGTTAATCCTTTGCTAATAAAATAATGTGGCTTGCCAAAAGAAAGGGAAGCTGCGTTATTTTAATAACTAAAAAAGTGTTCATATTTACAACAGGAAATTGGAATGCTAACACAGGTCTCTATGCTCCTGCAGCAAAATTTAAAGGGCCATGTGGCCTAAAACTAACTCCCTCCCCAGCATTCAAAAATCCCCCTGGGGGGGGGGGTCACGTGCAACCCCTGCCTATCTCCATGACAGCTGTTGAAGTGGCCCAAAAGTATAGATTTAAAAAGTTTACTTTTAAGTTATGCAGCAATGCCCCTCCTCTTTCCAAAACCCCTCCCTTTTTTCAAAATTCCCAAAGGTCCAACCAAAGACTCTTTTGTATGAAAAGCAACCATCCCTCCAGTAGCAGGTTTCTGCCGGCCCCCCAACCACTATCATGCTCCATCATAAGCCCTTAGGGTAGATTTTAAAACATGTGCACACATGGACACGCTGATTTTATAACATGTGCACACTGGCGCGCACATGTTATAAAATAAGTGGGCTGCACGCACATACGCGCCGGATTTTATAATCCGTGCGGGCAACACACGCAGGTGGGGGTAAAATTATGCACATTCACTCGGCGATGAGATCGGGCTCCACCAGGTCCCTCCCAGTCCGCTCCAATTTAGGAGCGGACTGGGAGGCTCCAATTTAGGAGCGGACTGGGAGAGAACTTTCCTACCACATACGCTAACCTCCCTTCCCCTTCCTCTCTCCTACCACCCTCTAAATCCCAATTTTTTTTGTTTATCTGTTTTCCATCAAGTTACTTCAGGGCCTGACCTCTTCTACCGGCAGCCTCCTGGTCGGCTCTGCCCCGCCCCCAGGACCACCCCTCCCCACTCTGGGACTGCCCCTTGATAGAGGCCTGGCTCTTGTGCGCATAAATGGGGGTTACGCTCACGGCTGGGCTTTTTCTAAAATGTGCACAGCGTTCGCAAGGCCCAGCCACGCGTGAAACCCCAATTTTTTACACATGGGGGGTTTGAAAATCAGCCAGCTTGTATCTAGTGAGGTCCCCACCCCTTCCCACTATCTCTTACATTGAAAAAAGACCCTGGCAGTCTAGGGGGACCTCCGGTATATGTTGGGATCAAGGGCTGGGGGAGCATGCTACTGAGGGGGGTTATTTATGATATGGGGGATCTTTGATTGGGATGGGGAACATTTTCAACAAGGGGAGGAGTTTAGGTAGGGGCAGGGTTTTACTTCTCATATAATTTTGCTACTTTTTAAACTAAGCCACCTCTACAGATTGCATGGGTGGGAAGGTGAGCAGGGTTCTCACAAAACCCATGAGGGGATTTGGCTCATTTCGAAAAGGATTGTGTTTGGACTGCATGGCTCTTTAAAATAATGGTGGCCTCTTGCGAAGTGGGTAACCATCACAATTTTTTTCAGGTTTGTGGAGTTTTTCCACGATAAATAATTATACGGTGATATCACTGCAATATTTTTCCAGGAAATTTAAAAATATAGCAGACCACCCCTCCCCCCCCCCCCCGAATGAAATTTCAACCCTTCCACGATAAAATATCATTGTATAATAGGCTCCTCCTATGTCTGTGGTGGTAGATTTTTATTTAAAACTAGCTAGGAAAAATTTGTCTGACTAGAGTTAGGCCTGCTTTTTGTGCTACTAAAGTTGATCAGCTAAATTTAGCTGATTAGCACTGAAAATATGTGGTAGCTGGCTAAATCTTAAATCTACCCTGAGAACAGTTCGTGGCTTATTTTTTAATTGCCTGTGCATTTAGCCAGAGAAATTTAGCTGGTCAGAGAGGGCAATTTTTGCAGGTTAGATTTAACTGGCTAACTAATGGTTAACCAATTAAATCTTTTGAAAATCCACCTCTATGGTTCTCAAGTTCACCCTACATTAATCACCAATGAGGTCTATTTATTTATTTATTTATTTATTTATTTAACAATGTTTATATACCGCTTTTACAATTCGAAAGAATTAATCAAAACGGTTTACAACCAAACATACATAATGAATAAACATAACAAATAAAACTAATTAAAAACTAACATTAAAAAATAACAAGACAATGAACATTCATGTCCAGTGGTTTTTAAACAATAAAATTAAAATCGGATTAAATGAAAGAAGGTTATTTCTTGTGAGTAATTGTATAAATTAAAAGAGCTATTAAGAGGTTAGTGAGAACTTACTAAAATTATCATTTTCCTGCATGTGAATAAAGAAACATCACATGCAATTTAGGCCTTAATGGACTCATAGGAAACAGATTGGTAGCTGGGTTCAAAAAAGGTTTGGATAAGTTCTTGGAGGAGAAGTCCATTAACTGCTATTAATCAAGTTTACTTAGGGAATAGCCACTGTTATTAATTGCATCAGTAGCATGGGATCTTCTTGGTGTTTGGGTAATTGCCAGGTTCTTGTGGTCTGGTTTGGCCTCTGTTGGAAACAGGATGCTGGGCTTGATGGACCCTTGGTTTGACCCAGCATGGCAGTTTCTTATGTTCTTATGTTCTCACACTATTTTACATGCAATCACTAAAGTCTAAAATGTAGGTCCCATTCTGGAATAAGTGTTAAATATTTGCATGTACCAGAGGTAAGTCATGCTCCATCCTGTCCCCAGCAGCCTTGACCTTCATTAGAAGGGGTGGAAGGGGGCATCTAGCAAGGGGCATTTGGGCATAGAAGTTCTTGATCCAATGGAGAAATATCAGGGGGCATTAGCACTGCAGCTTTCTTCTGTTGTAGGTGATGAGTACCTTGAAACTTTTTCTTCTCTATAGGGGGTGAGGGAAAAAGGGATGGATGACCATAAAAGGGATATTGGGATGTGGCTTAGTTTTCTTGTGGGGGATCCATTAGGTACTATAAGCCTTGTTTCTAGGGATGTGAATCGTTTTTTGACGATTTAAAATATCGTCCGATATATTTTAAATCGTCAAAAATCGTTAGAGGCGATATACACTAGGAATTCCTCCGATTTATCGTCAAAAATTGTAAATCGTAAATCGGGGGAAGGGGGAGGGGAAGGGGGAGGGCGGGAAAACCGGCACACAAAAACAACCCTAAAACCCACCCCGACCCTTTAAAATAAATTTCCCACCCTCCCGAACCCCCCCCCCCAAATGTCTTAAATTACCTGGGGTCCAGTGGGGGGGGTCCCTCTGTGATCTTCCACTCTCGGGCCACGGGTGCGTTAATACAAATGGTGCCGGCGCTACCTTTGCCCTGTCATATGACAGGGCACCCGTGGCCCGAGAGTGGAAGATCACAGCGGGACCCCCCCACTGGACCCCAGGTAATTTAAGACATTTGGGGGGGGTTTCAGGAGGGTGGGGAATTTATTTTAAAGGGTCAGGGTGGGTTTTGGCGCTCTAACATACCTCATTGTTTTCCTAATGGAAGTGCTAGAGTGTCTGGATTTCAAGTAAATTATGACAAAACAGCTGCCTTAAACATTAATTTAGGTAAATATTCTCTGGCCTTAACGCAAGCTAATTTCCCATTCAGGTGAGCAAAGCATCCCTAATGTGCCTAGAAATACTAACTCTAGAGAAATAGTACCGGAAGCTAACTTCCTGGGATTGATATGTGCATTAGATCGCAATTTGGAGTTGTGAACCTGCTATATAGTGTGCCGGTTTACCCGCCCTCCCCCGATTTACGATTTACACGATTTTAAAAAAAACAAAACCACGACGATCCGATTCCCTCCCCCCCCCCCCCCAGCCAAAATTGATCGTTAAGACGATCGATCATACGATTCACATCTCTACTTGTTTCTATGTTGGAGTATGGGGGAGAGTGGGAACTGTAGTCCTTCTACTTGGTGTAGTGCAGAGAGAGGAAAAAAATCCCTTTATGAGTTGGTTGCATTACAGCTATTTGAGGTAGTGTGCACACTATTTTTGCATTCTCCCTATAGTGCAGATTTTTTGTGGGAGCACAAAAATATTTAGTAGACAGCTCATTAAGGGGTAGATTTTCAAAACTTATGTGCACGCGTCCATATGCGCATACTACCCGGCGCGTACACATGGACATGCAATTTTATAAAATGCACACATCGATAGAGTTCAGGGGCGAAAATCTTTTCCAAATTGGACCTCAGAGGAGCCTACAATTTGGTCCGTATTCGCAAGGGTGACGAATGGAAAACCACGTTTAACACACGTGACGGCCACTTTGAATACCTTGTGATGCCGTTTGGCCTTTGCAACGCCCCTGCGTTTTTTTTTTTCTTTATGCATTTTCCACAATATAAATTACAAGCATTTACTTGTTTTTTGGTAATTGCGGTATCAGTATTACAGAATAACCATCATAATAACAATTCAATAATACACAAGAGAATCAAATATACTGATTATCCTAACTAAATAAAGGAAATTTTAAGAGAATCCATCTTTATCAGTAAAAGATGGAAAAATTGAGCAAAAATTTCTATATAGTAATTAAACAATAAAGAAGGTACAATAATACCCCTTTTTACTTTTTATACCGGCTTACCTAATTCTCCAGAAGACCTTTCATTTGCTCAGGCTCTATAAAGGAATAACCCTTCCCTTCCAATTTAACTATACATCTGCATGGGTATTTTAACAGAAAAAAAAAAAACCCTTGTCTACAACCTCCTTTTTTAAAGCTAGGAATTTTTTCCTACGTAGTTGTGTATTTGAGAGTATACAAGATGGAATAAAAGGAATATCAAATACCAAATTAGATCCCCAGGTGGTTCTAGAACCACCTGGGGATCTTCAAGTAAAAGAAATTGGAGATCTTCAAGTAAAAGTTAGAGAGACTAGTACACCGAAGCCCATTAAATCTGTGACTTTAAAGCCAAGTAATATAATGCTGGAATCATTGTGGTATTATATGGTAAAGCTGGATGGTTTAATTGTCAACTTAACTG
This sequence comes from Rhinatrema bivittatum, assembly GCF_901001135.1. Classification (NCBI taxonomy): domain Eukaryota; kingdom Metazoa; phylum Chordata; class Amphibia; order Gymnophiona; family Rhinatrematidae; genus Rhinatrema; species Rhinatrema bivittatum. Next base: position 168,868,263 of record NC_042620.1, read on the forward strand.
ATGAAGTGAATCAGGTTAATATTTCATTAAAGGAGAATATAGGGAAAACAGAGGATAAACAAAAAAAGATCAATGAGTTAGATAATCGTTTAGTAAATATAGAAAAAGTTCAAGGTTATCAGATAGAGTGAAATGGAAATCCAGAAAAGGATGGAAAATGTAGAGAATTCAATTAGAGCTCTCAATTTGAGAGTAACTAATTTTCCTATAATAAAACATGTTGGTCCTGTTGAATTATTTAAATCTTATTTATCACAGATTTTAAAAATTCCAGACCAATCTTACCCAGTGATAATTAGGTCTTTCTATGTTGGGATGAGAAAAAAAGAACGAGAAAAAGGTAATCAAAGACAGAATAAATACCTGGAAAAAGAAGGGGAAAAAATATCTGATCAAGAACAAGGTATTCAAGTATCTTTAGATATTTCAGATTTGTTAAACAAATCACAGGAAGAAATTGAAGTTAGAAATAGAGGCATGCTCTTGATACAGTTTGCCTTCATAACAGATAAAGAAAATATCATGAAATTATTTTTCCATAACAGAATTAAAACATTATATGGGCAAAGAATATGGATCTTTCCCAACTAATAAGAAATACGCCCCTCCGGTTTTTCAGAATCTGATGAACGAGGTCTTCAGAGATATGCTTTACCAATGTGTGGTAGTATACCTTGATGACATCCTAGTCTTCTCCCAAGACTTACAAAGCCACCGCCAGGATGTCTCCCATGTTTTCCAGCATCTGTGGGACAATCAGCTTTATGCTAAACTCGAAAAGTGTTCTTTCGAGCGAGAGACCATTCCGTTCCTTGGCTAAGTGGTATCCAGTCAAGGGTTCAGGATGGATCCCCAAAAATTACAGAGTATTCACGATTAGCCTCAATCTACGGGTCTCAAGTCGCTACAGAGATTCCTTGGCTTTGCCAATTACTATCAATCTTTTATTCACCATTATTCTACCCTGACCGCACCACTCACAGCCTTGACTCGCAAGGGCACCAACCCTTCTCAGTGGTTGCCGGAAGCCATGAACGCCTTCCAAGATCTTAAGGCCACCTTCCTCCAGGAGCCGTGTCTCCACCATCCAGACCCTAGGCATCCATTAAAGTTGAGGTTGATGCCTCTGACATAGGCGTAGGAGCGGTTCTACGTCAGTACTTGACTACTCATACTTTACACCCGTGTTCTTTCTTCTCCAGGCGTTTTTCCCTACAGAATGAAATTATGGTATCAGAGATAAGGAGCTACTAGTTATCAAGCTGACTTTAGAGGAGTGGCGTCCCTGGATCGAGGGAGCTGAACACCAGATCATGGTCTATACCGATCACAAAAATCTCGAGTATCTGCACCATGCTCAGCATTTGAACCATTGTCAGGCCTGATGGGCCCTTTCCTTCACCCGATTCAATTTCCTGCTGCGCTACTGACCTGCCAATAAAATTTCCCATGACGATGCTCTTTCCCGGTCCTTCATCACTGAAGATGTTCCTGACACTCCACGGCACATAACTGACCCTGCTAAGGTCATTCTCTCCGCCACACTTCTGGTACCACCTGGGAAGACGGTGGTCCCTTGCCAACTACGCAAGAGGATCCTTTGGTGGGCTCACAACTCCTTGACTGCAGGACATCCAGGTCAAGCCAGAACACTCTCTATGCTCCAGCAGTTCTATTGGTGGCCTACCATGAAAAAGGATACACAGGCCTATGTAGAGTCCTGTCCCACTTGTGCCCACCAGTAGCTTCCTGTAGGTTGTCTGTGGGGACTCTTGCAACAGCTGCCTATTCTGAGTGACCCATGGACCCACATCGCCATGGATTTCATAGTGGATCTGCCTGCCTCTAATGGAAACAACACTATCTGTGTCACCATTGACCGTTTTTCAAAAATGGGCCATGTCGTTGCTCTGCCTGGTCTTCCCTCAGCACCACAGCTTGCTAAATCCTTCATCCGACATGTATTTTGGCTCCACAGCCTCCCTAAACATATCCTGTCAGACATATCTTGTCAGACCTCCCTAAACATATCCTGTCTGACCTGCTCGTTTTTGGAGGTCTCTCTGCAAAAAATTCAACATCTCGCAAGATTTCACCTCTGCTTACCATCCACAAGCCAATGGGCAAACAGAAAGGACTAATAGAACCTTGAAGCAATTTCTGTGCGCCTACATGGATTTACGGCAGAACGACTGGACTGACCTCCTCCCTTGGGCGGAGTTCACCCTGAACTCTCATCATTCCACCTCCAAGGGTTCGTCTCCCTTCCAAGTGGTCTATAGTTGTCAGCCTCTACCACCACTTCCGCTGCCACTATCTGTGCCTTCTCCAGCAGCACAGTCAACTGCCCAGGATTTGCATCAACTGTGGAACAACACCAAGCAGCTGCTCCAGCAGGCTGCCCAAAGATCTAAGAAGTCCTTTGATGCACACCATCGTGAAGCACCTCAGTTTAAACCCGGCGATAAAGTGTTGCTCTGCACCCGCTTTATCCAACTTAAGCTGCCTTCCGCTCGCTTCGCTCCCAGGTACATTGGTCCCTTTCCGGTGCTCCACCATTTGGGCCCTGTCACCTAAAGCCTCCAGCCTCCTTCCTCTCTCAAAATCCACAACGCCTTCCATGTTTCACTACTAAAACCCTTGATACTGTCTGGCTTCTCCAAAAAGCCATCGGAGCCTCAACCACTGTCATCAGAAGCAGACATCACATATCAAGTCCATGAGGTCCTGGACGTAAGAAAACGTGGTAAGAGGTGGGAGTACCTTCTGTCCTGGGAGGGTATTGGACCCGAGGAGAACAATAGAGAACCTGCTGCCAACATTTTGGACAAAGACCTTATCCAGCAGTTCCATGCTACACATCCTCGAAAACCCAAACCTCCGGGGGGGGGGGGGGGGAGGGCCTTAAGAGTAGGGGTACTGTTATGACTGTCGGTCACAGACGGCTGCGACCGATGCAACTCACTTCATGTACTGCTCTGCTCTCTTCTCCAGGCCTACTCAAGGCTGAGGCTAGCCACTACCGCCGCATTCCTCCAGGTTCCCAGGACTCCTTATGGTGGCCGGGATGCCGTCTCCACCCACACCGACTCTGGGCCTTTCTAGGTCCACGCGCGTGCCATCAGCCTCTCTTTTAAAGACCCAATGGCAGGAACCTCAGGGGCGTCCCTGGCTGATGACATCATCAGGCTGGGATTCTTAAGCACCGCCTTCACCCCTTGCTAGCTGACTTGGAAACGAGTTCCTTCACTACTGATACCTGCTCCTGGATCCTCGGACCCATGGTTCCTGTATCAGTTCTACCTGCCTTTGGACTCTGCACGGGTACCCGCTCCTTGGGGGCCCTGCTGCACTCTTGTGGGAGACTCGTCTCCTGGATTCCCCCACTCCTTGGACTAGCCCTGCACCACCCAGAGCTCCTGCCTACCGGTCTCCCTGCTCCTCAGGGTCACCCCTTGGAACCACTCTCTGCTGGATCCATGCTTCCCCGCTCCTCAGGGCAGTGCCTATGTTCTACAACAGAATCTGTACCAGCGCTTCCCGCTCCTCTGGGCAGTGCCTACATTCACCCCACAGAGACTGTGCCTGTGCTTCCCCACTCCTCGGGGCAGTGCCTTTCTTCTGTCTCAGTGACTCTACTCGCCACCCCCCACTCCTCGGGGTAGTACCTTTGTTTCTCTGCCCCAGGGTTGCTTTCGTCACTACTGCAGAGATTCATGCAGGCATCCCCGCTCTGCGGGTTGGCCTACATCACCACGCCAGAGCCTCTCTTACTGCGCAGCCCCACCTCCTCGGGTCATTCTCTGCTACAGACCACCAGAAGTTCCTGTCTCGCGCTCCCCGCTCCTCGGAGCCTGCCCAGTGCTTCCCTCTCTCGGAGGTTCCTGCTCTGGTAAGTGCCTCTCCAGTTCTGCAAGTATACTGTGGGTTCTCCCTGAACTGTCTCTTTTACTGCACCTACGGTCTTGTGGCTATGACGCAGGATGCTCCATTCCTCTACACTATTGAATCTCCTACCACAACTGACCTCACCTCCCGACGGTGCTGACCTCTGGGGCTCCTCCCCACAGGTGCTACCAATCCTTACCTCAGGCCAAGGTCCCACAAACCCACAAATCCTAACGTATGTTTTTCTAGAGACATAAAATGGGAGAAATTCCTCAGTACATTTATCCTAATGCTTTTTAAGACCATACAATTTGGATTAATCTTTCACAACTATTTTTATTTTTAATGAAATAATATGAATGGACATAACTGCTTATAACCATTCTAATATGTAATATTACAAGACAAATTTCCTGCACATACAGATTTTTGGAAGTCCCTGAGCTCATTAGGGTAGCCTTACAACTGCGGCTAATTGACTGGTTTGAGCCAGCAGCTAGCAAGAGGACATAGGGCTGCTTAGGTTTGTGAGATAAACCTTGGGGGGGGGGTTTAAAAACTGAATGGTTGGATTATTTTTCCAGCAAGACAGGAGTAAAGGGATTTCATTGTCCTGTTTATAGTTTCATAGTTAAGTCAAGTGAACTATTGACTCCACTCACACCAATTTCTTTTGGCTTTTGTGCTCTTCACAAATATAGTATTATTTTAAAAAATTGCTTGCTTCATTAGGTAAGATGCCGAGTGACTTGGATACAAATATGGATAATAGTTTTTAAACATATGCAGCTAAAAAATTAGTCACACAATGTGTTGCCTTGTATTTGGTGAAGAATTTCATTAGCTGAACTTGTGTTGGTGGGCTTTACTTGATTATACCAAATTAATTTAACAGTGGGCGTGCTGATTTTTAGCTATACACCAAAATAAAACAGATTTGGATGCTCAGTGTGCCAGTAAATGTTATTCAATTCAAAACGTTGTTAATGTAAGTTGCTATCTAGCCCTGCAAAAAAAACTATTGAATACTTACTGTACATTACATCATAGAAATAATTTATACTGTGTTAGAGGCACACTTTGCTATACAATTGCAGTAAATCTAAAATTCATAAGCCCTCAGGATATTTGTAGCCAAAAGCTTTTCCTAATTCTGTATTTATGGTTCCTTACTCTACACTATGGATTACTCTTCATCATAGTCTCCTTCAGTTGAGAGACAATGTGTATGCAGCCTTTATGATCTTCTCAGTCTTTAAGCAGGATCCATATTCTGTAGTTGTAAACACCTACACATAAATGGCACCTTTTGCTGCAACAATTTCAGTAGAAAAAGCATGCAGTTCTGTCCAAGCTTTGGTTTTCCTTCTTGAAAGCTCTTTTGTTTTCTTGGATCCATGTCAGCCTCTCTCTATATTTTTGAAAGCCTTTGTGGAGTTCATGTTACCAAAGACTACAATCTTGGGTAGATGTTCCCCAGTTTTAATGTCAAGATCAAGGTCATTGAGGTTCACTTGCACATATCCTTGGATTACAGGTATGGACAGCCAATTGGCCTTTTAATATAAGATGTCTTTGGGAGTTTTGCCATCAACAATATAATGAACATGCTCAGAGGCATCTTTATTTCAGCAGAGTAAAGATAATGGAAATGTATTTATTTTATTTTATTTATTTACTCCACAATTCATTACCAAAAGATTTTCAAAGCGTATCTCAACATTCTTGTACATAACAATCTTATAATCTTGTGATTAATAACATACATTTAAATGAATGTCGACATCCAGAACTTCATTTAAAAGCCATATTAAAAGGAAAGGTTTTCAATTTTTTCCTAAAACTTTGATAATCAGAAACCTGTCGTATCTCTGAAGGAATAAAATTCCATAATATTGGCGCTGAGAAAAATCATGATGTGAAGTTTTCTATAAGCACACCCCTTTAGCTCCAAGAATCATTAATAACTGTTGATTAACAGAATGCAGAGTTCATTGTGGACAATCAACTGTACTAATGCCTTCAAATATTGTAGACATTCACCATATAAAATCCGATGTACAAGTGTAAACATTTTAAATCAAATCTGTGACTCAACAGGGAGTCAATGTAATTATTTTAAAACTGGGAAGATGTGCACAGACATAGGGTAGCCAACAAGCAATTTAGCAGCAGCATTGATCAGTAACTGCAACACCCGTATATATCATTTTGGAAGTCCTACATAAATGGCATTGCAGTAATCTAAACAGGATAACACAAAAGTCTGCATCACCGACCTAAAATGATTGATATCAAGTACATATTTTAATCTCCAGAGACACCTCAATTTAAAAAAATCCCTTTTTCACAACTGTCTGCAACTGGGGGCTCAGCTTAAACCTGATATCTAGTAACACCCTAAATCTCGGGTTGACTCCACTGCCATAATCATAACATCATCAACTTGAAAATTAAGGGGGTTTAGCCCTATAACGTGTAAATGATATCTATTCTGTTTTTGGTTTGTTTTTTTAATATTAATCAGAAAATCATTCTGATTCATCCTTGTAAAAAAGTATTTACAGTGACAGTAATCGCTTGCATTTGGTCATCTAAACTACCAGTTACAATAAACACAACTGTAAATCATCTGCATAAAGATGAAAAAAACCCTTCATCTCCTATAATAATGCACATAACGGTAGGAGGTAGATGTTAAACAATATCACTGGCAAACAGGATCCTTGTGGAACACCCCATTGCCGTGGCAGCCAATTTGACATTTCCTGGTCCTCCCTCACTTGATATAACTGGCCTTTCAAGAAAGAGTAAATATACAAACATATACCTGTGTATATTTTAACACCAATTTTTATTCACCATGTATAATTTAATTCACCATTTATAATTTAATAACATACACATCTTAAAATTATACAACACTCATCACCCATACCACATTCATCCACAAGTTATAATATTGCACCTATCACTAATACAATATTATACCTGTTACTAACATATTAAAATACATACATAAAGGGGCGGATTTTCAGAGCCCTGCTCGCGTAAATCCGCCCAAAACCGGGCGGATTTACGCGAGCAGGGCCCTGCGCGCCGGGAAGCCTATTTTACATAGGCCTCCCAGCGCGCGCAGAGCCCCGGGACTCGCGTAAGTCCCGGGGTTCTCGGAGGGGGGCGTGTCGGGGGCGTGTCGGGGGGCGGGCCCGGTCGTCGCGGCGTTCCGGGGGCGTGTTGGCAGCGTTTTGGGGGCGGGTACGGGGGCGTGGCTACGGCCCGGGGGCGTGGCCGCGCCCTCCGTACCCGCCCCCAGGTCGCGGCCCGGCGCGCAGCAGGCCCGCTGGCGCGCGGGGATTTACGTCTCCCTCCGGGAGGCGTAAATCCCCCGACAAAGGTAAGGGGGGGGTGTAGACAGGGCCGGGTGGGTGGGTTAGGTAGGGGAAGGGAGGGTAAGGTGAGGGGAGGGCAAAGGAAAGTTCCCTCCGAGGCCGCTCCGATTTCGGAGCGGCCTTGGAGGGAACGGGGGGAGGCAGCGCGGCTCGGCGCGCGCAGGCTATACAAAATCGATAGCCTTGCGCGCGCCGATCCAGGATTTTAGTGGATACGCGCGGCTCCGCGCGTATCTACTAAAATCCAGCGTACTTTTGCTTGAGTCTGATGCGCAAGCAAAAGTAGGCTGATCGCGCTTCTTTTAAAATCTACCCCATATTGCACTTATCATTTATTATACAATAATTGTAAACATTACTCTTTATCCATTCATATCCTATTTGGTCTATTATTTTTCATAAACAGACAGAAAACACCAGCACTATGCTCTTACTCCGTTCCTTTCCCAATCGATTTAATGAAACTCCCTTATTCCGTTCCTTTTTTCAGTTAATCTGTTTTAAGCTCCCGACGAGAGACTCCCGTTTCACCCAGATGGTTTCCTCAGGGGATTGTTAGTAAATCATTCTTCCTTTATTTTCAATATAAGGAACATCTCTACCATTCTCATCTTTGTTGTGCATATGAGTGTCTACTTAATGTGCTGTCTATTATAAAACACAAACATAATCATAAATTTTTGAACTTCAATAACAAACATCCTAAAACATTGTATTTACCAAATAACCCTTTTTCCCAGTCGCCACCTATATATATCTCAAAAACTTCCTAACATCACCACTCACCTCTTGATTTTCTCTGTTCAGACTGTTTAAAATGCTGTATCCAATTTCTTCCGACCAATGTACATGCAACCTACAAATCCACAATCTTTCAAGAAAGAGGCAAACCATTCACCCACCTTTCCCGCAACCCCAATATCCATGAGTCTAATCAATAGAATAGCATGTGAGATTGAGTCAAAGGCAGTAGATACATCTAAAAAGACTGCCACAACCTGATGATTCTTATACAACACCCGAAGCACAAAATCTGCTACAGAATTAAAACGGTCTCAGGGCTATGACCCCATCTAAAACCACTCTTGTACATATGTAATATGTTGTTATCTTTTAGGAAGAGGGTCAGCAGATTCAGAACTGTCTCCTCAACAATCTTTCCTATAGAAGGAAGAACAGAACTGGGTTGATAGTTTACTGGTCAGTATGATCCAACTCTTTACTAGTCCCTTTTAATATAGGGTGAATTATTGCCTTTTCAATGCAATCTGGGAAATACCATTCACTCAATGAAAGATTAACTAATTCAGCCAATACAGCTACAAAAGAATCTTTCAAAGAGTGCAATATGTAAAAAGGACACAGATCTATAGGACTAATCAGACCTCATACTGCTACTTCGATCTCTGAGAATGCTACAGATTCAAAAGAAGACTAGTGGCATCATGAGATCCTGTCACAGAAGCAGAGACTATTCACAAGATTTTCTCATCCCAGAATTGTACCATTTTCACACAATTAACTTAATGGCCATGGAATTCTTTGGGGAACTAGTCAATCAATTGACAATAGAAAACAGTTCACTTGGGTGATTCAAAGAAGCCTTCAGCTGTGCTGTAAGATAATATTTCTTTCACTGCATAAATTCCTACAGGTCTTAAAAATCTCCATATTATCTAAAGTACAGCATTTTCTCCAAAGCCATTCTGCGCTCCTCATCTCTCTTTTTAATTGGACTAGACTTGTCAGGACCCAAGGGACTTGGTGCCTTATTACCTGATGTTTTACAGCCTTCATGGGGGCAATTTCATTAATTACCTCAGCCAATAACTCCTGTAAAGAGTTCGCCACACTATCTGAGGAGCTGACACTAACTTTTCTTTAATCCCATCCTGTCTGGATGTAAATTGAACTAATTCAATTTCTCCTCAAGACTGATGCATAAAATCAGATGTCTTTCTTATTTTTAAAGATGGTACAGGTCTAAAACAAAATGACATTAATAGCTGATCTGACCAAGGGACCTCTGCGAAACAAACATTTGAAAAAACCTTTGCATCTAGGAACACTGTGGAGAAAAAAACCAGATCTAAAATGTGTACTGCATGATGGGTTGGGCAATTGACTACCTTTTAGGGGGTGCATTTGTTTGCAATGTATTGGTAATCCACATCGTATAGGGCCATATTCGTTGTATTCGTGGGGAAGCGAAACGTATTGTGATTCCCACAAAAACAATGAATGTTCACCGAATTATTTGGCTGTTTAAAGGAGCGAATTTAAACAAAACCCCCACCCTCCTGACCCCTATAAGACTTGCCAAAAGTACCTGGTGGTCCAGCGGGGTTCTTGGAGCCATCTCCTGCACTCGGGCCGTCGGCTGCCAGTATTCAAAATGGCGCCGATAGCCTTTATGTCACAGGGGCTGACCAATGGCACTGGTAGCCCCTGTGACATAGTAAGGGCAAAGGCTATCGGCGCCATTTTGAATACTGGCAGTTGATGCCCAAGTGCAGGAGATGGCTCCAGGAACCCCGCTGGACCACCAGGGACCTTTGGCAAGTCTTGGGGGGGGACTCTTGGGGGAGACTCCTGACCTCCCCAAGACTTGTCAAAAGTCCCTGGTGGTCCAGCGGGGGTCCTGGAGCCATCTCCTGCACGTGGGCCGTCAGCTGCCAGTATTCAAAATGGTGCCAATAGCCTTTGCCCTTACTATGTCACAGGGGCTACCGGTGCTATTGGTCATCCCCTGTCACATGGTAGGAGCACAAGATGGTGCTGGCCATCCATTGCTCTTACCATGTGATGGGCCGACCAATGGCACTGGTAGCCCCTGTGACATAGTAAGGTCAAAGGCTATCGGCGCCATTTTTAATACCGGCAGCCGACGGCGTGAGTGCAGTAGATGGCTCCCGGCACCCCGCTAGACCACCAGGGAGTTTTGGTAAGTCTTCTGGGGATCAGGAGGGTGGGGGTTTTTAGTTAATTAAATTTTAGCCGGGAAACGAATGAGAATGGAATGCATGAACGGATCGGGGCCCCCCTTGCCGAATGCAACATATCTCCCCCCCCCCCCCCCCCCCCCCCCCCCCCACAAATATGAATACCGAATGCAACATATACGGTCCCTCTGCACATCCCTACTACCTGGGACAACCCAAGTGTTGAAATCAACATTAAAAATTCCTGGGAAAAGTTATCTATACTATCAACTTGAATTTTAAAATCTCCAATTATCATCAATGATTGTAAATCTATAGTTAATGATGAATAGAAAAGTAAGAACATGTTTAATGACTTCTTATTTTTACCAGATGGATGATATATTAATGGCACCCATAGGTATCTACTAAACTTTCACTCCTCACCCCTAACTTATGAGGAATTGATAAGATGGCTAAAGAGTCTCTATAAATAATTACCACACCATCACTTCTCTGACCAAAACAAATATCCAGGGGGACATAATTGATTCATCAATAAAACATCTGCATCAGAATTGCACAATTCTGTACTTTAAAATAAATCAATATGATCTAAAATGTATGTAAAAATTAAACAAATGCATGTAAAATTAACAAGTCTGAAGTTAGCTAGGCAAGCTTATCCAGACATATTCAGGGGCATTGCTGTGCTGCTAAATATCCTGTGTAAGTTAACTGGATATGTTTTATCTGAATAACTGGATTCACTTAAGCCGTAAGATATTGGGGTAAATTTTAAAAGACAGCGCGCACGCGTACTTATGTTTGCGTATCAGGTGCGAACAAAAGTACGCTGGATTTTATAAGATACGTGCATAGCCGCGCGTATCTTATAAAATCAGGGGTCGGCGTGCGCAATGGGGTGCACATTTGTGCAACTTGCGCGCGCCGAGCCCTGTGCGCACTGCCCGTTCCGAGGACACTCCGAAATCGGAGCGGCCTCAGAGGGAACTTTCCTTCCACACCCCCCCCCCACACCTTCCCCCTCCCTTCCCCTACCTAACCCACCCTCCCAGCCCTATCTAGACCCCCCCACACCTTTATTTGAAAAGTTACTACAGCCTCCGGGCAATAGTAACTTACGCGAGCTGGCACGGCAGGCCCCGACACAGGCCGCTGTGACGGGGCACTCGGCCACGCCCCTGGACCGTCCACACACCCCCAAACATGCCCCGATCTGAAACCACGCCCCCATGGCCACGCCCCCAACTGCCCCTTTTTGCAAGCACCGGGACTTACGCGCGTCCCGGGGCTTGTGTGCGCTGCCGACCCTATGCAAAATAGGCTCAGCGCGCGCAGGGGGGGTTTAAAAGGGTTACATGCATACCTTATGCGCGTAACCCTTTTAAAATCCGGCCCTTAGTGAATTCCTGTGCTAACAGGGGGCGGGGGGGGCGAAGTGGGGGCAGTCCTGCGCTAGCAGCAGCGATTGCACCGCCATGGTGTGATCTCTACTGTCGTCGCGCCAAATAACTACACCATAAAAGGTGTAGTTATTTGGCGCGAAATAGGCAGCGAAAAGGCTCCTTACCTTTTCACTGTCGGCGCCGTCTTCGCAGAGTCGGCCTCGGTGACACCCCGACTCCTCCTCTTCCGGGGCCAACTCCGCCCCGATGTAGCTAGCGCAGGCCTGTGCTAAGCTTTCTAGCTATCGCATGCTTGCGCTGGTAGCGCAAGATTGCGATAGCCTTAGAAAATAAGGCCCATAGTTAGATCTAAATAGCTACCCTTTGATATTCTGCCTCAAAGCAGATTACATTCAAAGTTATGATTACAATTGCTATGGCAGTTGAGCCACAGTTTACAATTAGTACAGGAACATTGAGTGTCCATATCTTACTGCCCTAGAAGAGAATATTAACAACAATGGCTTTGTAGACCCTGATAATGGTGAATTCCAGAAGTGTGTTTTTCTTCCAGCCTAGACAAAATGGTGACAGCTTTTCCAATTCATAGATTTAACTCTGCAGCAATTTGGGGTTATTTGTCATAGTGAATTTCAAGAATGTTTACTTATTGATGACTTCTAGTGTGCAGTTGTTAATACTGATAGATGAAGGATTGTCCCTTTACAATTGTTTTCTTCAGACTAATGATGAACCTGAAGTCTTAGCATGCTTAGGAAAAATAGTCCATGAGCCATAGAGGTGTTCTTCAGTCTGAGTGGTGACAGCAGCATCATCTGCAATTAGCAGTTCTCTAATGAGAACTTCATACATCTTGGTTTTAACTCTGAGTCATGAGAGGTTGAAAACTGTCTCATCAGATCTTGTATGGAGGTACATTCCCTCAGTTGTTGATCCAAAGATAAGCTTTAACAGGAACATAAATAAAGGTCACAAGAAATGAAGAGGAAAGACTCATCCTTCTATTAACCTGGATGTACAGTTGGATAAATTGAATGGGGAAATGATTCAAATGAGCTGATTTTTTTGGTTTGGCTTGGGTCATCCACATAGAAAATCAGCACATTCTGAAAATGTTTGGATATTTAGTTTTGAAAAATATCTGAAAATGCAATTAGGATGCAATCAGGCCGAAAACAAATAACCCAAATAAAAAAACAAAACAAAACTGCATTTCTTTATCATGCTGTGTATGTCAAAGACCTATGAAGTTGAACCATCAAATTTTATGTTATTATATGAGGACTTAATGTTATTATGAAAGGACTTAATAAAGCTAAGAAGCTTGGGAGAACAGCTAGTCATCTCCAGAAACTGGAATAGAACTTCTTTGCTCATAAAATTGAAGGCTTAGTGAGAATGAAGACTGTGATATACAGGTTTTCTTACACAATCAGCCAAACTTGATTCTTTGGATACAATCAGTCAGCTGAGTCAGTGGATGCTAAAGGGAAGAGCCAATTGAAAGAAATAACTGTATGCCATCCACCCAAATTTTACACCCATATTAAGCTATAAGTGCACAGAGGGAATGTAAGTAAATATTAAACAGGCTACAAATAATGCATAGCCCTGAGTCACTCTGAAAAAAACAGTCCAGGAAAAACAGTCACCAACTTTTACTTGCTGAAATTGATCTGACAGGAAGGAGCTAAACCACTGGAGATCAACACTCCCACACTGATTGATCTCAGACCATCCAACATTCTCTGATGACTAATTTTATCAAATGCAGATGAGGGCATGGGTCTAGTGAACAAGACAGAGATTTCAATAAGAAAGCAGCTTAACTGTATCAGGTTCAGTAACCATACAACATATTTCTTGATTGTTATAAATTCCACTTCTAGAAGCTGGGGAAAAGGTTGCCTGAATTGCTGCAATCTTCTTTGAAAAAAATTATCAGCCATGAAATCCCAAGAAAATGAGCATACAGATCCAGATTCACTAGCAAGTCCTTGGTGATTTGAATGAGTTCACACAAACAGCACTGTACATTTAGAAATCTAGGTGTAATAATTGCTTTCTTAGCTTCACTAAGGATATGCCTATAATATATCAAAGCATATTTATAGTCCTCTCTAACCTTTCTATCTTGATAATTCTGCTAGTAACATTCTTGCTGGTGAACAATTCTCTTGGACTTCAGGTAATAGACTGAAAGCCAAGTGATAAAAGAGGAGGTTCTATGTGAAGACACTGCTTTGAGTGGAGCAACTAGATCTAAATTTTGCACTAACTTACTTGCTAATTTTAAAAGGAACGCACATGCACCCATAAAAGTGCGTATCAGTGCATGAGCAGAGACACACTGCCTGGCTAATTTTAAAAAGAACGCATGTGTGCCCATAAAGGTGTGTTTTGGCGCACGAGCGGAGATACGCTGCAATTTTATATAGTGTGCATAAGTGCATGCGTATCATTTAAAACGCGCTTATGTGTATGCATAATCTTTAGAGGTGGATCGAGTAAATGTACCCTGTGTATTTCCGCTAGGGTTTTAGCGGTTTTTATGCACATATGCAGGTGGATTTTAAAATATGCTCACACAAGGGAAAAACCATTTTTTCCAATTAGTCCACCAGTTTGTCTAGTTCAAGAAGTAAGGATCCCATATAATTATACAATGTTGGGTTTCATATTAGGTGCTACAACCCAAGAAAGAGATCTAGGTGTCATACTGGATAACACATTGAAATCGTCGGTACAGTGTGATGCTGCGGTCAAAAAAACAAACAGAATGTTGGGAATTATTAGAAAGGGAATGGTGAATAAAACGGAAAATGTCATAATGCCTCTGTATCGCTCCATAGTGAGACCGCACCTTGAATATTGTGTACAATTCTGGTCGCCCGCATCTCAAAAAAGATATAATTGCGATGGAGAAGGTACAGAGAAGGGTTACCAAAATGATAAGGGGAATGGAACAACTCCCCTATGAAGAAAGACTAAAGAGGTTAGGACTTTTCAGCTTGGAGAAGAGACGACTGAGGGGGGATATGATAGAGGTGTTTAAAATCATGAGAGGTCTAGAACGGGTAGATGTGAATCGGTTATTTACTCTTTCGGATAGTAGAAAGACTAGGGGGCACTCCATGAAGTTAGCATGGGGCACATTTAAAACTAATCGGAGAAAGTTCTTTTTTACTCAACGCACAATTAAACTCTGGAATTTGTTGCCAGAGGATGTGGTTAGTGCAGTTAGTATAGCTGTGTTTAAAAAAGGATTGGATAAGTTCTTGGAGGAGAAGTCCATTACCTGCTATTAAGTTCACTTAGAGAATAGCCACTGCCATTAGGGATGTGCATTCGTATTGACCGCATATGTAAAACGCTACTCATATTTTTTTTTAACTTAAAAAAAGGATTCGACATATACGATCGGATTTCCCACATATCCAACATAGCTATGTTGGATATGTTGGAAATCGCGATTGTTGAGCCAAAATAAAAATTTAAACCCCCTCACCCTCCTTAATCCCCCCCCCAGACTTACCACAACTCCCTGGTGATCGAGCGAGGAGTGAGGACGCCATTTCTGCAATCCTTGGCAAGAAGCATGTGACGTCGCGCCACGTCGAGTGACGCGGCGCCACGTGATTCCCGGCGAGTTCGCGCCGGAAGGCTCGTTCGGCCCAAAAGGAACTTTTGGCCAGCTTGGGGGGGGCGCCACGTGATTCCCGGCGAGTTCGCGCCGGAAGGCTCGTTCGGGCCCAAAAAGAACTTTTGGCCAGCTTGGGGGGGCCTCCTGACCCCCCCAAGCTGGCCAAAAAATAAATATTGTAAGATATATTTGATATGATGTTTGATAATCAATGTTACACATTGGTGCTGGGATTTTTATAGTTCATACTTGTTGTTGTTTTTATAAAGGGGGTTTGATTGGAATTGTGATATGACCGTGGTATGGATGAATGAGTGTGTTAGTTAGTAATCTATGTCTAGATAGGATCTATTTTATGTATCTCTTTAATAAATTGTACTTTTGAGATTGAATTTTGTGAATGGGTGAGTTCTCTTTGTTGACATAATTAATAAGTGTCAGAAGAGAGCATAACTTACTCCTGCCCTACATGCTGCCAACATCCAGACTGGTGCAAGCTGACTCCTCACATTCTTTTGCCATTCATATCGTAGAATGATGATTGGCCTTTGAGGTGGAGAGAATGAAATCCCCCATGCTAACCATTCTATTTGCTTCTGCCTTGTTAGCACAGGGAATGAGGAAAGAAGGAGACTACACTGAGGCATGTAGGCTCCTTTCTGGTGCTATTAGGGGTGAGGAGCTTATTTTTGGATATGGATACCCTTGCTGTTGCTATCAGGATGGGTCACATTGGGTCATGGAGGCTGCAGCCTTTGGGGTTGGGATGGGGGAGAAATGAAATCTCATGTGCTTGCCAGCCCTTTCACAGTGGGGCAGTTAATATGGGGGGGGGGGGGGGAGAGGGTTTCATAACACAGTTAGGACGCTTGCCATACTTTTTGAGGTTGCATGCATGTAATTTTTGCACACTCGCTATAATGGTATTCTTTAAGCAAATGCACAAATTGTTTACTGCATCACCTATTACAACTATTTTAGCATGCAGAATAATTTTTTTGCATCTGCATGCAGTATTTTTAGCACAGGTTTTAGTGCATAGGCCCCAAAGTCTTTCATGAATAGGATCCTTAGACATAGTCATGTAGCTAAGATGTTGCGGATAATTTTTGGATTAAACTGACTGCAGTCTGAGATGCAAACGCTAGATTTGAATATTTTCCAATATGTTTCTAATTTTAGATAGTGATGCACAGTCAGAATTTTGCAATATGAAACTGATAAAGCTAAATATAAAAATTGTTCTGAATTAAAATGATGGACTATTTTTAACCTACATTAATTTTGATATTGGAAAATTCAAATCATGGAGTGATTTAGGGCACCAGAAGAAAATACTGTTCATGCGGATCATGATAAAAACATTGGTCTCTCTCTATTAGCATTAAATGTTAAAAGCTGAGGGATTAAGATTCAAAGACATTAAGTCAGATAACATGTCAGTTATCTGGCTAAATGCAAACTTTGACTATCTTGGGCACTTATCTTGCTAATCTTTAGTTGGATAATTTATTATCTGGCTAAAATTTAGCCATGTAAAGTAGGAGCGCTCCAGAGCATTGAAGGGCACAGTTAAGTTAGCTGGATAACTCTGATCATGCCACAGAGCAGTCCTAAAGTTAGCCAGATAAACTTATTTGGCTATCTTTAAGATAGCTGTGTATATTGAGTGGTTTATCAGGGTAACTTTACAAGTCACCCAGTGGCTGAATTGTGCCCTCAGTTGAATATATTTGTGTGGTTCTATGATTATAGTTACTGTTTAAAAAAACAAAAAAAAAAAAAGCGGCAAAAAAACTCTGAATTAAAAGCATAAAAAAAGGAATGGAGTCTTAATATCAATGACTGTATAGTTTAAATAAAAAGGGCTAAAACATTAGAAGAGTTCTTGCGTTACTTAATTAGATACCATAGCTGTTACACACCAAATTGCTTCTGATAATGGTGATCCATGGCATTGCTACTGATTTAGTTAATCAATTCAGAGAGTTAAATACTGGGAAGTGGAATAGCATTGACTGCCTTTTTTCTGCTTAATGAAAAGACTGTTAATCAATCTATATGTGGTACATTGCTAACCACAGTATTAATGAGGCACACTTTTGTCTCTCTGATATACCTACTAAGGTTGCAGTATATTATTTAAGCACTGAGGCAGGGCAGACTATGCAATATATTTTTGGAGGATTACTGATACTGAATGCCTTGTACTAAATAGTGAGACAACATGAAGGTGACTTTGCTAACATTAGATAATATAATGAGGTCATCTCATAGAGCACTTGTGATACCTTGAAAACAAGCTTCACTAATCATGGTCATGAGTTAAGCAGTTCAATTTCACTTCTGAAATCTGGCAATGTGAGGATGTGGATGTTATGGAAGCAGTATTCACTGTCCAAGAGGAAGGGAATCTCAGCCATCGCACAATAGTTATAACTATTGACCAGACTCAGAGTGCACATGTACTTGGTTCCAGAAGGAGCCATGGTCTGTGGCCTCTGGCTGTTGCTGTGTTGGCTGTGATAGATGGTGGTGAGAGGGGAGAGCTGTGAATGAAGACTCATGATGCCATAGTCCTTTAGAAACCTTACCTATAACGATTGAACTGGTAGTTCTAAGGAGCAGGGACAATAAAAAACAAAAGAATAAAAAATCATGGAATTATTGTACCAGGTCATGATTGTTTGGGATTTTCTTCAGTTGATTTTTCTTTTAAGCAAACAGTAAAGGCTTGGTTTTACATACCCCAAATTGGTGGTTTTGCCTCTTGTTTCATACCTTCCAGGACCTGGTGGGACTGATCTTCCCTCATTAACTGAGTTACCTGTTGCCTTGCATCTAACAATTGTAGGTGACTGTTCTCTTTTCACTTGGGGCAATCAGGTGATTAACTTTCCAATGCATGACGCAGGACATAATCTGCTCTTCATTCCTAAAGTATGTATTATTAGTAATTGACTATAGATTTTGTGTGCTAGTGTAGCTTCCTGGTCTAATGATACCATCATACAATTTATTCTGGTTATGAAAAACTCATAAGAACATAAGAACATACCATACTGGGTCAGACCAAGGGTCCATCAAGTCCAGCATCCTGTTTCCAACAGTGGCCAATCCAGGCCATAAGAACCTGGCAAGTACCCAAAAAAATAAGTCTATTCCATGCTACTATTGCTAGTAATAGCAGTGGCTATTCTCTAAGTCAACTTAATCAATAGCAGGTAATGGACTTCTCTCCAAGAACTTATCCAATCCTTTTTTAAACACAGCTACACTATCTGCACTAACCACATCCTCTGGCAACAAATTCCAGAGTTTAATTGTGCGTTGAGTAAAAAAGAACTTTCTCCGATTAGTTTTAAATGTGCCCCATGCTAACTTCATGGAGTGCCCCCTAGTCTTTCTATTATCCGAAAGTGTAAATAACCAATTCACATCTACCTGTTCTAGACCTCTCATGATTTTAAACACCTCTATCATATTCCCCCTCAGCTCATGTATTTAGCATCATATGAATTCAAAAACAGGCAGAGGAAAAATTAACCCAGCAGCATTTTGCTTATCCTGGAGATGGTTTATTAATATATATATATATATATATATATATATATATATATATATATATATTAAAATATATATTTATTTTCCTTCACGAACCCAACATCAACTACCCTCTTCCCCAACACCTTCCCTCCCCCCCCTCCCAACACCTTCTCCCCTCCCTCCCCTCCCACCCTCCAATCCAACCAGTATTCCAGTTCACTTAAGAAAAGTGCACAGTGGAAAACAAACAAACACAAAAATATCCACCATTTTCAATTTGAGCAAAGCTAGATGCCCTGGGGGAAAATATCACAGCCCAGGCATCAGCTTTGCATAGCTGAGCACAAAACAAAGGAAATGTGTTCTGTAGCCACCAAAAAAATTAAACTATACTGAAAAGAAAAGAAAAAAAATAACAAAGTTCAACAAGACTCTGTAAAGTAACTAATGAAGTGAGACAATGGCTCAGATAAGTTCCTTGAAAAGCCCTAAACCAGTCCATGGAACTTTGACAGTAAAAGCATAGGGGCAGATTTTTAAAAAGTACGCGCGCGCGTACTTTTGTTCGCGCACCCGGGAGCTTGGGGCAGGTTTTCGGGGGTACGCGCGTATCTTATGCGTGTACCCCTTTGAAAATCTGCCCCATAATCTGGCCACGTGGTCGAGTTGGAACAGACTCTTCCACTGTTTCCATTTTGTTGAGGTGCATACATGTTTGCTATCCTGCCGGCTTTCTTGCAATGTTGTTTTCTACCCAGAACAGCACCTTCTGTGATCTCTGGTCACATCACTCAGAACAGAAACTGCAAAGACAGTCAAAAAACCTTGAAAAAATAACAGGAACAAACACAGATTTGCCTTATCAACAAAGTTTCCTCCTTGCTTCATTGTAAGGAGATCAGGGTCACCGTGCTAGTTTTCCCAGGCCAAGCTAGGGGCAGGTTTTCGGGGGTACGTGCGTATCTTATGCGTGTACCCCTTTGAAAATCTGCCCCATAATCTGGCCACGTGGTCGAGTTGGAACAGACTCTTCCACTGTTTCCATTTTGTTGAGGTGCATACATGTTCGCTATCCTGCCGGCTGTCTTGCAATGTTGTTTTCTACCCAGAATAGCCCCTTCTGTGATCTCTGGTCACATCACTCAGAACAGAAACTGCAAAGACAGTCAAAAAACCTTGAAAAAAAAAACAAGAACAAACACAGATTTGCCTTATCAACAAAGTTTCCTCCTTGCTTCATTGTAAGGAGATCAGGGTCACCGTGCTAGTTTTCCCAGGCCAAGCTTGGGGCAGGTTTTCGGGGGTACACGCGTATCTTATGCGTGTACCCCTTTGAAAATCTGCCCCATAATCTGGCCACGTGGTCGAGTTGGAACAGACTCTTCCACTGTTTCCATTTTGTTGAGGTGCATACATGTTCGCTATCCTGCCGGCTGTCTTGCAATGTTGTTTTCTACCCAGAATAGCCCCTTCTGTGATCTCTGGTCACATCACTCAGAACAGAAACTGCAAAGACAGTCAAAAAACCTTGAAAAAAAAACAAGAACAAACACAGATTTGCCTTATCAACAAAGTTTCCTCCTTGCTTCATTGTAACGAGATCAGGGTCACCATGCTAGTTTTCCCAGGCCAAGCTTTTATGTAGTCAGTTCCCGGAAGATCCGTGAAGACAACGATCTGCTGAGCTGTTCTGGATAGAGGTATTTCCTGTTTCCACCAGAAAATGCTGCACAGCATTGACCGTTTAAAAAAAAACCAAAACATTTATATTGTTGGGGAGGGGGAATAGAGGAAGTGATAGCTGAAATGGTGCTGCTTCTGTTTGTATTACTGTCTAGGTGGCCACTCTTTCCTGTGCCACATCCCCACTGTGCTTCTATCTCTGACTCTCCTCTTCATACTGCTTAGCAACCAGCATTTCTTACATTAATGTGAGATGCATGGTCTAGAGAGTGACACTCCCTTTCACCCATGTATCACAAAGTATGGCAACTTGGCAAGTATGTATGTATTATTTTCTGTGAGAGGTTTTGGTCTTGCTAACACCTGCTACTGCAAGGAGTCCACAAATTGCAACACCTCTGCTTCCATTCCGTCTTGCTTACAGATGCTTCCTAACATCATGAAGGGGTATCTGCTGCTCTGCTTACTCATGTACCATCATATACATTGAATTCTAGAGGTTGTCAACATCTTGAATCAGATGCTTGTAAGGCATCATGAATTTTTCCTGGGTCTCATGGAGAAGGTGCTCTCCCTTCAAGCTTCAATTAGGTCTTTCAAGAATAGATTTCCATGGTCCTTGTACCCCAGCTCCAGGGCATCCATCACTGCGAGGTGCAGCAAGTATGCAAAGAAATGGATAACCTGAAAGCCACCATCTTCTATTGACCTTAATATGTTTGCACCTCTGTCTGTCGCATACAAACCTCCCTGAAGGCTCCTGCCTCTCTGTTCTAACTTCTAACCCTCCAGCATCTTTCTTATGGCTAATAGAATATTGCACGAGTTATGGCAGCTACCCAACAACTAGGTGTTCAGCAAAACTCACCTGCAGCCTGATGCGTCATCTCCACTAGGTCTGCTGCCTGCTCTTTACTCACCAGTGTATCATCAGGAAAAAGTAAGCTTCTGCAGCTTTCATGGCAGTCCAGATATTGCTGGTGAAGTATATGTTACTTTCCTCTGCCTTAGGTATTTGTGCCTGCATGCAATTAAAGGTAGGAATGACCTTCCTTCTAAATCTAGTCCTGGACAGGACTTTGTATTTGGGGGCTAACATATGTGGCAGAGACTGCATATGTTGTTCACTACCTTCAGGGACTGATCATTCATGGTAATTATTTTCCTGACACTTCTCATTACTACTTTAGATGCTGCCTGCCTCTTACCCCAGAACAGTGCTATAGAATACCATCCCATTTCCTTTATGGTGGGTTACCACTGTAGATGCATGGCAGGAGACTGCTTGCTTGCCACTTGACTTAGGAGGGGCCATTAGATCAGTTTGGAGTATCATCCCCTTTCAATCTCTTTCCTCTGACTTTAATTTTGGCTGGCAGCAGTTGTGTCCAGGCTAGTACTACTACCCTCTATTGATAACTATGTTACCTGGTGCTGCTTCTCCTTACAATGTTGCATATCCACGTTTGTCAGATGCCCCCTTTTCCCTCAACATATATCTTGACATCAGTGAATTCACTGATCAAAACATGAGTCTTCCCTCGCTTTAAATTGCCTCCAGGTCAAGGATTTCTTAGGTGCTGATGCTGGCATAGTGTTGAGGTTGAGGAAGGACCCCAAGAAAAAATGATAGCAGCCTCACACTTACTCACTTGTGCCTGCTGCTCAAGTTGGGGGTGGGGGGGGGGTCTCATCACCATCCATATCACCATCTGTCATTGATTCATTACCACCCTTTTGATACTAGAGATCATCTGTGTTTATGCCATGCTTTTGTTAATTTCTATACTATTTTTGTCTCCACCATTTGCTCCAGGAGGGCATTCCAGGTACACACCATATTTTCTGTGAAAAAAAAAATCCTAATGTTCCTGAATCTACCTTCTTAAACTTTATAGCATGACTCCTAGTTTTAAAGCTTCTTTTCCACTGGAAAAGTTTTGCTTCTTGTGCATTATTAATAGGGATGTGAATCGTATTACTGACGATTGAAAATATCATGCGATATTTTCAAAGTCGTCAGAAATCGGGGGCTCCCCGAAACTGATAGGAGAACCCCACAAAATTGTTCATGGGGGTTCTCTTATCGTTTTGGGGGAGGGTGGGAAAAAGGCACACAAAAATAATCCCTAAACCCACCCTGACCCTTTAAAACATCTCCCTTTGTTTCCCCCACCCTCCCGACCCCCTCCAAAACATTTTAAATTACCTGGTGGTCCAGTGGTGCTCCCGGGAACGATCTCCCGCTCTTGGGCCGTTGGCTGCCACTAATAAAAATGGCGCTGATGGCCCTTTGCCCTTACCATGTGACAGGGTATCCCTGCCATTGGCCGGCCCCTGTCACATGGTAGGAGTAATGGACGGCCGACACCATCTTTAAAAATGGTGTGGGCCATCCAGTGCTCCTACCATGTGACAGGGGCCGGCCAATGGCACGGATACCCTGTCACATGGTAAGGGCAAAGGATATTTAAATTTCTCTATCATATCCCCCATTTTCTCTCTTCTTTAAAGTATACATTATGGGGCAGATTTTAAAAGCCCTGCGTGCGTAAATCCTTCCGGATTTACACGCACAGGGCACTCACACGCCGGCGCACCTATTTTGCATAGGCTGCCGGCGTGCGTAAAGCCCCGGGATGCGCGTAAGTCCCGGGGCTTTCTAAAAGGGGCGTGTGGGGGCGTGGCCGGAGTGACGCGGCGTTTTGGGGGCGGCGACACGCGTGACCTAGCATTTTGGGGGCGGCGACACGGGCGTGGTTTCGACCAGGGGGTGTTCCGGGGGCATGGCCGCGGCCTCCTGACCAGCCCCCGGAACCGGAACACGGAGCGGGGCTGCCGGCCGGTGTGCACAAAGAAAGGGGGGGGTTTAGATAGGGCCGGGGAGGGGTGGGTTAGGTAGGGGAAGGGATGGGAAGGTGGGGGGAGGGCGAAGGAAAGTTCCCTTTGAGGCCGCTCCGAAATCGGAGCGTCCTCTGAGGGAACAGGCAGCGCGCGCTGGGCTCAGCGCGTGCAGGTTGCACAAATGTGCACCCCCTTGCGAGCGACGACCCCGGATTTTATAAGATACGCACGGCTACACGCGTATCTTATAAAATCCAGCGTACTTTTGTTCGCGCCTGGTGCGCGAACAAAAGTACGCGATCGCACAAATTTTTAAAATCTACCCCTATATATTTAGGCTGGTATTTTAATATTTTAATATGTTTTAATGATTTTAATAAAGTATAATGTTTTTAATGATTTATGCTTTCTTTTTAATTAGGATTGATATTATTTGTATTATTATAGTTTTAATGTTCACTGTTTTTCTATTGTTTTTTTTAGACTAGGAATGATCTTATCTGTATTATCATAGCTTTTATGTTTATGTTTGGTTGTTTATTTATATTAACATTGTGAACTGTTATGACCAATATCAGAATATTGGTATACAAAATAATATAAACAAATAAAATAAATACATATCAGCTCATATGTATTTTCGTGTAGTCCCACAACCAATTTGGTGCCTTTCTCTAGAGGAGTTATTTATTGGGCGCTGTAAATCAAAAGGACCTGATTCATTTTGTGTCTGTAGAAAAAAAATCATAGTAAATCATCCCCAAAGTGAATTATGTATTGTTATTCAGTTCTTTTTGTCATTTTGTGTCTCATTCAGTATTAGCAATTTTCACTTCCAAAAACAAGTCATTTTTAAATGACTCTTGCCCTTCTCTAAATGGTGGCACTTTAACTTCTGACAAAAAGGGCAACTATAATTAAGTGATCCTTTAGTAGCCTCTGTTCCAGATTAGTCTGGATATTCATACTTATATGAGAAAAACTTATTTAAAAAAAAAATGTGTTAATGTTCCTTCTAAGCGGCATGAGAAAGCCATTATCCTGAAAATTATGTGATACAATTCATCACCAATGTGATACTTAAGTATAAGCTTTAAAAAATAGCTTAGGTAGCATATGCATATATATTTATAGCTTGCTTGGTTATCTTAAATATCTTGACATTTCTTTTCAATGTTTCATCAACCACTGATTGGCTGACTCCAATAGTGGTTGATGAAGCCAATAGTGACTTGTTTTGCAGGCATTACACTTAAGTGGATGAAAATAGTGCTTTGTATTAGCAGGATAGAGTCCCATAAAACCTTAATTTAGTAGCATTATATCAGCAATCTGGGATATATATTACCCTTTAGAAACTGAAACATTTCTATGCTTGTTTGAATTGCTAATGTGAGTAGATCTATGAACATTCCTAAATAATAGTTCTTAAATATAGGCTTTCAGTTTCTTATTGTGTAATTTTGGCACTAATTGCCCAATTTTCAGTGCCAGAAACTGCTTAAAGTCAGATGTTCTTTGTCTAATTCTTATTGTAATAAATCCATGAAGTACTCTTCGGTAATTACACACACATATACATACACACTAATGCCCTCAGACATATCTATATCTAATATTCATGTATAGATATATGTATATATAGATAAAGATATATGGTGAAGTAATTATGTATATAGCATGAAAAAAATATATATATTTCATGCTATAGATAAAGAATTACAGAAAAGTTGAATGAGGCACAGGAAAGCTTCAATTTTATGAGATAGTTAACACTACTTATGTGTAGTACAGTCATGAATTTAACAATAAGCACAATAATTGCAGTCTAGTGGAAGAAGCAGGCTATAAGAGTTGATTCTAAGTCATTAGAGGAATATGAAACTTAAAAATATATGCATATGGGCTGTATATGCATATACAAATGTTTATCCTCAGGAAGCAAAGGCATTTCTGAGGCCAAGATTGGGGAGGCATTTGCACTTATACGCACACTTTTCCAAAGTATGCACATACATTTTCATGGAAAAAAACTCTGAGTACAAATTATCAGGTGTAATTATGCACTGTTAGTTTTGGTTGGAAAATTTTCATACATTTCCTTTGAAAATTGGTGTATTGTGTGCATGCATAATTTCCTTCAAATTTATGTGGACTGTTACAAAATTCCTCCCTTACTGCACTTGTTTCAGTTACTTATAAACCGACATGATGTGTCCTACGAATGCCGGTGTAAAAAAGTGTTTAATAAATAAATAAATAAACTAAAAGGCAATACATTATACTGAATATTTTCTCAAAATGTTCATTTAACAAAAGAGATCCTCTGATTCTCAGTTCTTCATGAGAACAGATATCTGGAGGAATTCTCTGTCAGTTCAGAAGTTAATACCTCTCTTTATTTAAAGTTAGCAGAGGACAGCCCTCTTATTCAGCTTTCCTACCACTTCATTCTCTAAAATCTTCTAGGAATTATTTTCTACAAAATACAACATCAGGAAATGTAATGGAAGAGGAACTAAAAACTATGACAATCTCATCTGATCTTAAAGGTATACGTACAGCACATACACTTCCCTTATATTTAGGTTTGTTTTTAGGGGGTAGAGAGGTGTGTTGGCCCAAACATTTCTGCTTCTTTATGATTTTAGCTCTCCTAAAGCTGTTCTGCACCTGTCTACTAGGCCATGAACCCTAATTCAGAAGTAGCTGGATTTTCCTCCCGTTTTATAATCCTCTACCATTTATCACACCCATAGCAATAATAGTCCTTGGCCAAAACGTACAGACTACATTTTCTTCTGATACCCATTCTCAATGCATGTGTACTCTGACTTTTAAACAGGCACATGGGCGTATATGTGTCGTGTACGCGTTTGTCAGCCTGCGCTCAGGGACATGGCCATTTTATAACACCATGTCCATGCTCCACCCCTTTTCTGAACTTTTCATTTGTGCGTATAACGGCAAGTATGCCCATACGTGGGTGCCTTTTAAAGTCTACTCGGCGTTCTTTGTCCCAACATATTTGCATATTTCCTGTATTTGGCGCACACCAGGCTTTTAAAATTTACCTTTCTGATTCTGACCACGAGGTATCATCATTGTGGAATGGCTTAGAGTCCCTTCCTGCATCAGGCAGAGCAAAGAATGCCAAGTATTAAAGGGAAAATGATCAGAGGCATAACTTGTAATTTCAATCACCCTGGACAGCGATGCTGTTGTGTCTCCGCTTTCTAAGTTTGCATCTGAGGCTAGTGGTCTGATTTGCTCCATTGTAATTACTCTGCTCAAATAGGTATAGTAATCTTTTAAAATGACAGGGCGTCCCTGCTGAAACTGGATGTCTGGTATTCCTCAATGGGCCATTTTCTGTCTTCAGTGACTGGAAAATACACTCTCTTGTCTTTCTCATGTACGCATGAAAAGTGATTCTAAGTGGCTTGTACCAAAGATGACAGATTCCTTCATTGTGCAGGTGTTACTGCTTGCATTATGCACACAGCTCTTCTGCTTGTCACTGTACATAGTACATACATGTATTTTATGAAAATATCGGCAAAATAAAACAAAAAAAAAAAATGTTAATCTGGCCAAGTAAATATCACGACAAGTTTAAAAGCAATCTAGGTGCATTAAAAATAGACATCCCTGCCAAGTTAAAAGTACTCATGGGCTTCCACAATGCATACTTTTAGCTGTGGAAAAAGGAATATTTTTCCTGAGTGTGCTTAGTTTGGGAGAGTTAAAATAGCATGTATACATATTCAGCCGGATTTTAAAAGGGTCATGCACATAAGTTATGCGCGTAACCCTTTTAAAACCCTCCTGCGCGTGCTGAGCCTATTTTGCATAGGCTCGCAGCGCACGCAAGCCCCGGGACGAGCGTAAGTCCCGGGGCTTCGCAAGGGGGGCATGTCGGGGGCGTGCCAGGTGCATGGCACAATTTTTGGGGCATTCCGGGGGCGTGTTGGGGCCATGGCACCGGCCCGGGGGCGTGGTAGAGGCCTCCGGACCAGCCCCCGGGTCGGGTGATGGCATGCCAGCAGCCCGCTGGCGCGCGCAGAGTTACTCCAGCCTCTGGCCGGCGTAACTTTGCCATCAAAGGTAGGGGGAAGGGTTAGATAGGGCCGAGGGGGGTGGGTTAGGTAGGGGAAGAGAGGGGAAGGTGTGGGGGGGGTAGAAGGAAAGTTCCCTCTGAGGCCGCTCCGATTTCAAAGCGGCCTCGGAGGGAACGGGCAGCGCGTGCAGGGCTCGGTGTGCGCAAGTTGCACAAATGTGCATCCCCTTGCGCGCCGACCCCGGATTTTATAAGATACGCATGGCTACGCGCATAGATTTAGAAAATCTACCCCATAGGGCCAGATTTTAAAAGGGTTACGCGCATAAGGTACGAGTGTAACCCTTTTAAAAGGCCCCTGCGCGCACCAAGCCTATATCGCATAGGCTTCCGGCTTGCGCAGAGCCCCGGGACGCGCGTATGTCCTGGGGCTTTCTTGGGGTGGGCGTGTTGGGGGGCGTGACGCAGTCGGCGCATCATCAGGGGCGTGTCAGGGGCATGACGCGGTTGGCACGTCATCCGGGGGCGATGCCGTGGGCGTGGTTTCGGCCCGGGGGCATTCCTGGGGAATGGCCAAGGCCTCCGGACCAGCCCCCGGACCGGAACATGGCGCACAGCAGCTGGCCCGGCACGCGCAAAGTTACGCCTGCCTCGAGCAGGCGTAACTTGTGCGACAGAGGTAAGGGGGGGGGTTAGATAGGGCCAGGGGGGTGGGTTAGGTAGGGGAAGGCGGAAGGAAAGTTCCCTCCGAGGCCGCTCCGATTTCGGAGCGGCCTCGGAGGGAACGGGCAGCACGCGTAGGGCTCGGCGAGCGCAAGTTGCACAAATATGCACCCCCTTGCGCACGCCAGCGTACTTTTGTTCGCGCCTGGTGCACGAACAAAAGTACGCCGGCGTGCGCTGTGTTTTAAAATGTACCCCAGCGTTTTGAAAAGTATGCACCTGCACAAAATAGCTGGCTTGAAGTACATGTACATACACAGAATGCATACTTTATGCTAATGTTCAAAGAAAACCTACCCTGGTCCCCTTTGAAAAATAGCATAAGGAATACAAACTAAAAGTGACCATTTACTTTGTAACTTTGAATATCTGTAATTGCATGCAGTTAACCTTTACCGGGTGATATTTTTCCAAGGTTTTGAAATGATTGATCACTCTAGGGGGCTAGTGCATATACATCTCAAGGACAGCCTTACTTCTTGTACCATTGAACAAGTTGGAAATTGCAGTTCCATTTACAGTGTGCTTTGTGTCTTGAGAAAAGGGTCTCCCAGGCATTTACATCTATGTAATTAAGAAAATGTGCTGCTCTGTTAAGAGATATAAGAAATATTTATTATACTGGACTGGTTAGGCAGGACTTTTGTTCCAACTGCACATTAGCAAGACTATATACTATCTTCTTCACTGTATTAGGTCTATACTATTATGATACATTCTGTAGTACTGTTTCTAAGAAATAAAGCAGGTACCAGTTTTGAAACTGTTGCAGATTAGTTCTTTCTAGTCATGAACTTTATTTATTTACATATTTATTTACGGGCCGATACAGTAAGGAGCAGTTGGAAGAGCTGCATTAGTGCCGGGCGCACCCGCGTTTGCCGCACGCACAGTCCGGCTCACCTACCGCTCGATACTGTATGTAAATAGCTTGCAAATGCAAGCTGCGTCCAAGAAGCATCCGAGAAGGGTTAGGCCCGTGCAATCCATTTTACTGTATAGAGCGCTTAGCTATTATCATTTCTCAACTATTTCTTTGCAGTTTTTATGCTGGGGGTCTGCTTGGGATCTAAGAAGAAGGATTGCACTGAGCAAAACTGAATTTCAATGTGCAAGGTTATATGTGTGTGTGTTCAAGATGGAAGCAAGAGGAAGGGAGTGGTGAAATAGGGGTATGAAGGATTGGAACTAGAAGTCATCCATCCATGTTATTAAGCTACATTTTGTGTGGTACTGCAACCGATTTACTGGTTTTAACTAAAGCTTAGCTGTATAACTATAATGGATTCTGCAAGATATGTCTGTCAACACCATTTCATAGTGTTTCATGGACCTTAAGACACTCTGTAAATGCTGTACCATGTATATCAAGGTCAATATTCAAAAGTTATCCAGATAAATTCTGACTTTTGAATTATCGTCACCATTTTTTTTTAAGTAACGTTTATCCAGATAAGTCATTGTCCACATAAAATGTTCCAGATAAATGGAAAGCATTCCAAGGGCATTCTGGAGCAGAGTTGAGATAGCCAAACAACCTATTTGCTTAACTCCAATATTAAAAGTTAGCAGAATAAGTTATTCAGCTGTCTCTAGACATCTGCAGAAGGAGGGTAATGTTATCTAGGTTAAAGTTATCCAGAGCAACATGGTTGAATGTTGCAAGCTCTCAGTCTCATTAAGCGATATAGGCAGTTACATAAAGGTTATCCAGGATAACTCTGAAACCTAACTGGTGATATTCAAAGATAGCCAGTTAGGTTAAGAATATAAGAACATAAGAAATTGCCATGCTGGGTCAGACCAAGGGTCCATCAAGCCCAGCATCCTGTTTCCAACAGAGTCCAAACCAGGCCACAAGAACCTGGCAATTACCCAAACACTAAGAAGATCCCATGGCACTGATGCAGTTAATAGCAGTGGCTATTCCCTAAGTAAATTTGATTAATAGTTGTTAATGGACTTCTCCTCCAAGAACTTATCCAAACCTTTTTTAAACCCAGCTACACTAACTGCACTAACCACATCCTCTGGCAACAAATTCCAGAGCTTCATTGTGTGTTGAGTGAAAAATAATTTTCTCTGATTAGTCTTAAATGTGCTACTTGCTAACTTCATGGAATGCCCCCTAGTCCTTCTATTATTCGAAAGTGTAAATAACTGATTCACATCTACTCATTCAAGACCTCTCATGATCTTAAAGACCTCTATCATATCCCCCCTCAGCCATCTCTTCACCAAGCTGAACAGCCCTAACCTCTTCAGCCTTTCTTCATAGATCCTCACCTTTATCTTCTGTGTTCTAATACCAAACTACACCTCTGGTGCCCTGCCACTGAATAAATACAGCACAGACAGCAGCAGCACAAGCTTCCCTCACATAAACACACTCTACTCTGCTTCCGAACAAGTACAGGCTTCCCTTATACCCACATTCACACACGATCCTGGGACAGAATAGGTACAATGCAGACTTCCCGCACACACACACACACCAGTACAGAACAGGAACAGTGCAGGCTTCCTTAACAGACACACACACACTATTCTGCTATAGAACAGGTACAGTGCAGGTTTCCCTCACACACACACACACTATTCTGCAACAGAACAGGTACAGTGCAGGCTTCCCTCACACACACACACACTATTCTGCTACAGAACAGGTACAGTGCTGGCTTCCCTCACACACACACACACACACACACACACACACTATTCTGCTACAGAACAGGAACAGTGCAGGCTTCCCTCACACACACACACACACACACACACACACTATTCTGCTACAGAACAGGTAGAGTGCAAGCTTCTCTCTCACACACACACACACCACCCCAGTACAGAACAGGAACACACACTATTCTGCTACAAAACAGGTACAGTGCAGGCTTCCCTCACAGACACACACACACACACACACAGTACCCCGATACACAAGCATAGTGCAGACTTCCCTCACGTACTACCTTGATACAGAATAAGTACAGTGCAGGTTTCCGTCACACACACTGTTAGAAATCTCCTGTTAGACTGTGAAGTTAGCAATCTGTTCTGAATGAGCTTAGTTTGCAAGCTAGTAGTTAGCAATCTGTTATTAATGGCTCCTAAAGAAGGAGGAGTCAGCAATCTTGTAGTGTCTCAGATATCATCTTGGTAAGAAGTAGCAATCTGTAATGAATATGATATAGTTGTAGGTGAATCCTTGGGCTGGTGGCAAATGACCACGCCCCCGGGAGGATATCCCGAGAGGGACCACCGTCTAGGCTTGAGTATGGAAACAGACACACATTAGTTCTTTTATTAAACAAGTTTTTGAAGCCACCAGAGGTGGCAGTAGTGAGCTGATATGCCCGGCAGGGCTGTAGTCCTCAGGTACTGGAACAGCGATCCAGGATGGCTGAGCTGTTGAGAAACTGTAGAAAGTGAGTAGATAGAGTAGACAAGGTTCAGGAACAGAACTAGAAAACAAAACTCACATAAGGTCTCAAGGAAACTCAGGAGCTGGAAAGGTTTAGGCCCTCAAGGAGCGAGTACCTGGTTCCAGGGAAAGCTCTGAGAGAGTGATGGTAACTCACAATTGTTTGTAGCAGCGATAGCTTCCAAGCAGTAGAGAATCCAGAGTGTCCAGGAACATGGGCCCTCGAAGAGCGAGTACCGGTTCCTATCTATAATCTGAAAGTAAAGAAAAAGAGCGAGGCCCCCAAGGAGGGGGTACCTCTGGTAAGTCTGAGGAGGCAGAGTAGCTTGGGAGGTGTAGCCGAAGCAATCCCCTTGCTATGTTAGCTAGATAGTAAAATAGAGACCTTTAAATATTGGAAGCGGATGACATCATCTTAGGGGGATGCCCCTGAGGTTTGCGCCCTTGCTGGTACTTCAATCAGAGCACGCGTGCCCTAGGTCTTCAGGCAACATGGTGGATCTGCAACATCGAGCTAGTCCGGGGATGCCGGAGGGAGACGGCATCGGGACGCTGCGGCAGCCAGCCGTCCAACAGACCCGGAGGGAGTCGCCACAGAGGTAAAGAGGGTGGAGTGAGGACGTTGAGCAGCGACGGTCGTAACACAGGCACACCATCCCAATACAGAACAGAAACAGTGCAGGCTTCTTTAACAGACACACACACTATTCTGCTACAGAACAGGTACAGTGCAGGCTTCCCTCACAGACACACACACTACTACAGTATAGTGCAGGCTTCCCTCAGACACACACTACTGTGGTATCAAAAAGGTACTATACAGGTTTCCCTCATACACACACATACAGTAACCTAGTACAGAACAGGCTTCCCTCACCCACACACACACTGTACCCCAATATAGAGCAGGTACAGTGCAGGCTTCCTTCACACACACACGACGCTGGTTCAGAACAAGTACAGTACAGGCTTCCCTCTCACATACACATTGCCCTGGTACAGAATGGGTACAGCACAGCTGGTAGCAGTGCGAGCTCCCTTTAGAGGCAAGAATTAAAAGAAAATGATTTTGGGATTAATATTTATAGTGATCCTTCAAAAAATGTATTTACATGAAAAACTCCAAAGGAATCATGAAACACTACAAGAATGCAGATAATTTTGATTTATTTATGCGCAGGTTCTAATGCTATAAATCTCACACAAACTCCTCAGAAAAAGTTGCTGAATATTTACTAAAACATGTATCTGGGTATGTATACATGGATAACTTTATTTATTGGTATTCAGTGGGATGCTTATCTTGCTGAATATTCTTGATAATTTAACCACTTAACTTTATCCACACAAGTTATGTGTTTCAAGCCTTGCTGAATATTGGCCTCATCATTTTTGATAGTGGAATATATTTTTCATCTCAGTCTAACTCTTTCTTTCCTAGGATAACTTAATTTGAGATAACTGAGTAAAGTATACCATAGGGTTTCTCACATTCTGGACCTCTGTGAAAGATACTTAATATGTTCAGTCTAATATGTTTCATTAAATTACCTAGCTATTGTTTAAATTGCTTTTTATATCCTAATGCAAGAAAGACATTTACAATAGGGTTCACAAATGATTCCAGAAACTTCAATTTTTATGAGTTCTTAATCTTCAACCTTACTTAACAGCTTCCATTCTGAAATCCTGGTTTGTAGGTGGTAGTGCTAATTTATGTAATTCTCAATCTTATGTTTGTACTTCGTTTTGTTCACAGGTTACAAACCTTGGAAACAATTTACTTTTCATTAAATGCTTCTTTTTCTGGGACTGGCTGACCTCATTAAAATTGTGTGTAGTTTGTTCAGATTTTCCAGTATATTTTTCCTGGAGTTATCAATGATATTTTCGAGCTATGGATTGTAGTTAATACCCAAGAGCTATTTTGATTGATTTCTCTAAGTTTTTTGAATTAGTAAATCAATCATTATTGAAAACTAACATGCATTCAACTGTACCAGATATAACTGCAGCAAACTTTTCTAAACTATAAGGCACATCACTATGTTGAAAAGTTGGAGAGTGTATATTTGGCTTTGCTTCTGCAATTAGCTTGAAGACATTAATTTCTATTTAAGTTTCAATGATATACTATTCTATTCTTATTTTCTGTGCAACATTTTCAAGTTATAAGCTATTGTTCATTTCTGTCTTATTACTGGGTAAAATTATAGGAAAGAAAAGGAGTGGTATAGGTGGTATAACTCAAAGTCAGAATTAAGGATATGTAAAAAGTTCTTCTAGCAATGGGAGGGCCCAGGAGATGTGAATTAAGAAGTAATTGATATAATGGTTGGTCCCCCAAAGGGGTGGGTTTAGAGGTGGTATATAAGATGGCTCCATGAGTGTAATGGAGAGTTATTAAAAGGAGAGTTCAAGGCTAGTGTGTCTGGATATATTTTATCTACTAGGGGAGTAGAAGTGACTTTCTTTGGTAAGGTCTAAAGACTAATTGTAACTTTTACCGAGGGAATTGCTAGTCCTCTATGCAAAATTTGAAGCCAGGAAGCTGTGTGACTCAGAGGACCGGTCCT
Organism: Rhinatrema bivittatum; assembly: GCF_901001135.1. NCBI lineage: Eukaryota > Metazoa > Chordata > Amphibia > Gymnophiona > Rhinatrematidae > Rhinatrema > Rhinatrema bivittatum. The sequence continues at coordinate 168,902,393 of NC_042620.1, forward strand.
GTTGCCAAGGCCTCAGAGCAAGCCCAGACTAAGACCCAAACCCAGGCATGTCACTGGAGTTTAGGCCCAATGCCAAAGCCCAGCTCAGAGGCCATGTCCCAATGCCTAGGCTTAAGCCCAGACCCAGAGGTCAGGGACTAGGCCTTATCTTTTTCCATCAATGTTCTCTTCAAAATGCTGCCATCTGCTTGGAGGATGCACAAGAAATAGACACTTCAGTGCCTTCCTTCTAAGGAGAGGGTGCCATCTTGATATACAGCTGTTAAAATGAATGGCTGCACATCAATATTATACCCTTCACTCAGGAGGAATGTTCCAGAGAGACATCACTCCAGTGTGCCCTCCAAGTTCCATTTAAAAGATAATGTCAATGGAAGAAGATGTTTGGAGGCCTACAGACATGAAATAAATCTTAAACAAAATGATACCTGGGGGAAAATCTCCCTAAAAACAAAAAATAACTAAATGAAAATTTTTCCCTATACATCCCTGATGGTTAATGTTTACTTATCTTTCAAAAATAGTGACAGTAAATATTGTTTTCTGCCAATGCACTCTTTAGTAATTACTTTATACCGTATTTATATATCAGTTTCACTGTAGTTATACTGTGTAGTATATAAACATATTTACACTGAAATGAAGCAAAGAGAAGAAATAGGGTTTCAACAATAATTGAATAGCCTGCAATCATGGAAGAAATTTTCCATTTTATTATCTATGTATCATTAAAACCTTGAAGTGCAGATGCTAAATTACAAAAGTGAAAGAATATACAACAGACCTCTTATGCTGCTTATCGTAGATTGTACAGCAAATTAATTACACTGCTCAATAAATAGGTAATAACACATGACAGGATATGTGTTAATGAATTTCAATGCATTTCTCTGGTGCACTGTGATGTACACTCTAGAGCTCCTTATTTTGCTTATAAAATGCCTTATGACTTAAGAGAGCATAATAATTTTGCTTTTAATATAGTTACCTTTTAATCCTTTTTTAAATTGTTTTTTTATAGCTTTCAATTGTCTAAGCTTGGAGTTTTAGAGCTTTATTCTTACATATTGTTTTTGGCCTTTATTGTAGAATATAGAAAAAAAAAGTAATTGCTATAAAAGCAGATATTCATTTTTTCTACTAGTTTATCACGCTACCAATTTTCATTGCTCAGTGCAGTGTTCAATATGTAATTCACTTATAACAATATTCCAGCAAGATACATCCAAAGTAAAATAAAACTGAAAACACAACATGAGCATCATGAAATCCTTCCTCTCACTCACCCTCTACAATAACATGTACAAATAACATCCAGGAAAAACATATAGGTTAATAAACATCTGCAGCTTTATTGGCTTCAACTTAAACCCGAGCCACTACACTTCAATAATGCCCCAAATCCTCCCACACCAAAATGCCTAAGTGTCCCCTCTTCCACAATCCAGTGGCAGCCCCTTCAACCCATGAGAGCTTCAGGCCCCTTTTGGCGGGTGCCTGTCATGATTAGTAACACCCCCCCCCCCCCAATACATATATTTCTTATACAGTTTATGGATTTGTTATAATACCCCAACTTGGCTTGGGTTCTTCACCCCATATACTGAAACAACCTATCGCCATATAAATGGCCCTGTGGGTGGGAGGGAAGATGAATTCCCATTATGTAAAATGTAAACTCCCTTCTCTGTTCCAGTTCCCCTTCATCTACCCTCTGCTCCCCACTTCCCTACCCCTTCTCAGCATCCCACCCAATATTCTCCCATCTACTCCTCCCACTGGCCCTTCCCTAAACATTATCCCCTCCCTCAAAAACCTTCATATCCAGTCACTAAAATTCCTCTGTTCTACCCCCTAATCACCCCCAGTTAAACTGCTCACTCTTCGTATTTACCTCTACCATTCACGCTGACTCACCATTACCCTGAATCTCCTCTTCCAGTGACCAGGCTTGCCGTCCTCATGCTGAAAACAATCTCCCCCTTCTATCCCCTCTTTCATCTCTCACCCCCCAGGTTTTGTCCCTTCTACCTCAGTCCTCATGACCTTCCCACCCCCCCACCCCCCTCTTCTCCTCTTCTGCTTTCCTCCTTCTTGTGCTGCAAACCCTCTGCTGGCTGCTGGCTGCTTCTGCTGGCTGCTTGCACAATGCATCACTGCTGGCTGCTTGCACAATGCATCACTGCTTCTGTGGCAAATTGTAGGGATGTGCAGACAAAAGGTTTTCGTTGCGTTTGTGATACGTTGTCGTTGAGGGTCGATTCCGTTGAATATGGAAGTATGGAGAATTCCATAAGTTGTCGATCTGTCCATACGTTTCCCGGTTCCCTAAATAAAAATTTAAACCCCCCCCACCCTCCTTAATCCCCCCCCAAGACTTACCAAAACTCCCTGGTGGTCCAGCGGCGAGTCAGGAAGCCATCCCTGCCCTCGTTTGCGATTTCCTCACGGCGCTGATAGCCTGTGTCACAGGGGCTGCTGATGCCATTGGTCAGCCCCTGTCACATGGTCACCGGCGCCATCTTGTGCTCCTACCACGTGACAGGTAGGTCATGTAGCAGGAGGTCGCTCCGGGACCCCCGTTGGACCCAACCGGAACTTTGGCCAGCTTGGGGGGGGTCAGCAGCCAGCAGAGGGTTTGCAGCACAAGAAGGAGGAAAGCAGAAGAGGAGAAGAGGGGGGGTGGGAAGGTCATGAGGACTGAGGTAGAAGGGACAAAACCTGGGGGGTGAGAGATGAAAGAGGACCACCAGGGAGTTTTGGTAAGTCTGGGGGGTCAGGAGGGTGGGGGTTTAAATGTTTATTTAGGTTCACCGTATTCAACAGAAATCTGTTGAATACGTTGGGAGTCGCGATGCGTTGCGCCTCCCAACGTATTTTGCGGATCGCTAAAAATAAGTTGCGGATTACAAATACGGTGAAAACGAATGCACACCCCTGGCAAATTGCACCTACTCACATTCTTATGCCAGACCTATCACCTCCCATATCTTGCCATGGGCCCATAACTGTTCCATCCCCTCAATACACACCCGCCGAGGTCTCCTTGTTTAACCACTCTGCCTCTAGTTCCTCCACCACCAACATGCCGCAGCAAAATTTCCTCTGGTGTGCTCCCTCACTAAAGATTGATATTCATTCCTATTCCACAAAGATCACCTGTTGCGGTCTCCTAGAATAGCCTCTCTGAACTTCTGCCTCTTTGAAGACAAGGTACCTGCAGCACTAATACCTCTAGTCAATTCTACTACCTCACTCTCCCATTTTCTGAAAATGTCATCAGTATTTTCCCCCTTCACTGACTCTCCCACCACAGTCCCAGGATCTGGCAAGGAAGATGTAACAATTTACAGCCCTTCTGTCACTTTTCCCAATTCTGCTTTCAGGCCTGCTTAATGTTCCACCTCCCATCTCAACCTGGCCTTTTCCTGCCTTAGCTCTTTTCCCCTGTGGCAACTCAGTGAAAGAGACCTTTGGTTTCCCCTTACTAAAGAAGTATGCTAATTAACTGGGGAGGTTCAATGAGGAAATAAGTGAGAGAGGTTTGGGTTTTGCTTCCCCATGTGGGAATATGCAGATGGTATGTCCAACTGTTTATCATCCCAACACACCTGCTATCCTCATGGATTTTTAGTTAGGCTTTCAAGAAGGCAGGATCTGTCTGCCTTGTTTCTTCTAATTTTTCCTCTAATTTAAGGGAAAGGATTAAAGAGGTACCCTTTTAGGAGCCAGCCTCCCATTTGACCTGTCTACCTGCCTTTAATATTGCTTTGGACTCTTTAAAGACAAATTTTGAGAATTCCCCTTGAGAGCCAATCCCTCTAGTTGCAGTGGATTGGAATGTCCCCGTATTTGAGGCTGGATTTGGGGTAAGGAAGACCTGCAGTGTGCTACATCTTCTTCAGAGTATAGACCTGAGAATGACCTGATACACAGGATTAATATGTTTGCATTAACTGTCTTTTGAACTATGTCTTCTGTTTGGAGGCACAGAAGTTTTATTTCAATCTTCTTGCTTCTTGTTTGATTTTTCCCCTTTTGGGTTCATCTAATATATTTTCCGCTTGGAGCTGATAACTCATGGTATCTGGGATTCAGTATACCAAACCTTTGGAAGATGAAAGTCTTTCATCCAGAAGGATAAAAAGGTGTTACATATTCCATCTACAGAAGGGTAAAGTGCACTACCAGGAGAAACAAAGAAGATACAATATAAAGGTGACCAGAACTGTGTTGCTATTGAGGGAAGTCTTACAAGAGGTAGTGATAAGTGCCTACCAGGCACTTCCTAAAGAATTAAAAGAATCAAGAAATAGAGTAAAGTAGACTTCTGCTGCTGTCTTAGTAATTAAAGTATGTCTAAAGGATTTCTTGGAAGAGATTACATCTGGGACTAAGTTCTGATTAAATATTGGGACTGTAAACATTCTAACCACGTTAAATGGGAAGATTTAAGAATTAAATTTGGAGTTCAAGAAGGATTGATCTACATTCAATCTTAGGATATTGGAGAAAGAAACTGGAGAATAAAAGGAATTCAGTGTAACTCTAAGAGCTTCCAGTTGAGAATAGAGGCTTTGATGAAGAATTGGTGTCACAAGTTTATTATATCTTCTTGCTACCTTATTATTTATTTGCTTGAGTTATGAAGAGAAATTTAAGTGTAAATAGCATCTAATCAACTAATCAACTATCAGTAAAGAATTTGGAAACCACCATTCTTCTCTGGGTATTTGGATGCAGAACCAGTGTAAAGCTTAGTATTTGTGTACCAAGGATGGGAAAAAAGGGCTTGAAATGCAAAGAAGCAGGGTATAAAAACTATTGTTGTCCCTACCCTTAGGAATCTGGACCTCAGAAAGTAAAGCTATTCAGTGGGAGGAAAGGAGTTTCATAGTGGCATTGGAGTGGTTGTGCAAAAAGGGTCCGTCTCTATTTCTTTCTATGTGCCTCTAGGAGTCAGTTAAAGGATCTGTCCTACCCAGGTGTTACATCAATTTACCACTACCCCACAGTTCCAGCTGAACCTCAATGTCTTCTCTTTGTTCTATTCTTTTTTTTTTATTCCGTAAATGAGGACTTTACCAGCCACCCACAAGAAATGTATGACTCCAAACCTGATTCCACAACCACAACAACATCCAAAGCCAAGTTTCCACCACCAAAAAGGTACCTCTAAACTCCCTCATAAACTTTAACTCAGCCCCTTACTTTTTCTTCCCTTTCTCCTGTGGCACTCAACCAATCACAACCATTCTTTATCAAACATAGGCACTGTTACGCTTGTCATCCGTGGTATCATGCGGCTGGCCTCACTCACCCACTACCGCGCTGCTGCAGAGGCAGGTCCTGGGCCCTTGGCAGCAGCATGAAGTCGCTGCCAACTTGGTGTCCCAATGAGTTGGAGCGGGCTTGAGCCATCAAGCAGACGCTGCCGATCTCCCCTCTTCTGCAGCAGGGACACTGCTAACTTCCTCCTGCACAGGATTTCCTCCTGTACGCGCACTTCCTTCAGACATTTAAAGGGCCCGTGGTAGGAAAATGCCACTGGCTCTCCCTGATGACATCAGCTATTCAGCCTATATAAGGCTGCACCCTGCTGCTAGCGGATGCCTTGGCAATAGGTCTCCTCGCTCTAGTAAAGTGAATTGTCCTGAGTTCCTGAGTTCCCTCTCTTTGTCCTGAGTGTCTTCAGATTGACCTGGATTGGATACCGACTACGAGATACACCATCTGCCATGACCATTGCCTGGATACTGATTACAAGATTCGCCTCCTGCCACGACCTTTGCGAAGGACATTGTCAGTGAGTCTGCTGCCACCTCGATCCTTGCATAGATCACTGCGGGCTCCCTTCCCAACTTTAGACTTGGCCTGTGCTGTTGCTTTGTGTCCCTCTTCTGGACGTCCATCTTCTCAAAGGCCCCAGTCCAGCCAGTCCCGGAACCCAAGGCTCAACCTAAGGGGAACGCGGGCTGGTAGAGGTGAAGCCCCAGCAGGGCCTCTGCTCCTCGTCCACCTTGCCTACCGATGGTGAGGGCCTGTGGGGTTCCTCCCCACAGGCAGCACCAACTCCCCCTCGGTCCAAGGATCCACTGTCACAACAGGCACATGTTTAACAATATACAGCATCCTAAAAAAACCTTTTTCCCTCATCAGTGAGTATCCTGGGAAACCCCCATTGCATGCTGCATATTCTTTTCCAGTGCACAACATTGTAATTATACTGCAAATCAGGTATTTTGAATGACATATGTACAATACATACGTATCATGTGGCTGGCCTCATGATACGTATGTATCATGAGGCCACAAATGGTGAATTTTTTGAATATTCATCAGTTTAATGTATAAAATAGTTTGGCAATTCCAGCAACGAGGGCCAGAAACTGGTCCTGATTTCAGGATAACTAAGGCATATGCCAGGCAACTACATTATTTAGTTGATATTCAGTATATATAAATTATACTTATATTCATAGATGATATCACGAAAATATGATCAGTTTGCGCCAATCAATAGTGAAGTTGTCTACTTCAAGAATGAAAACACATGAACTATTTCAACATACTGAAAACCCTTTAGATTCAGATTCAGTTACTTAGTTCACAAATATGTAACATTACTATGTGGGTTTAATACAAACCAGAGCTGAACTTTACCTAGATAATTAGATGCTTCCAGATTAAATATGCAAACTGCATTTATTAGAAGCACACTAGTGCATAACTCCTAACTGCCTGAGGCAATGCAAACTCCTCCTTCGGTGGACATGGATTTCTGCTATAACAATTACCATAACATTATTGAGAAAAAAAGCAACTGCTGTAGAATCTGTGATATAATAGTGCCAGACAAATACTTGCTCTCTCCACAGAAAAGTACAATGCCAGCTAACACGATCTTATTAAAAATTCAGGTTCATAAAAGATAAAAGAATGGGCCTGATTTATCACTTTTCTCTCATTTAAGGCTCATAGGAAAATTATTTCATAAATTACAACCAATAAGTTAACATCCCAATGTGAATTTGTTTATTTTCTATCCTTTTGCTAAAGGGCATATGACCTCTTTGCAGGATACTGTAGAACAAGGATGTTGATTTATTTAAAAAGAAATGGTAGTCCAAACTGAAATGACTGTTTTTATTTTGATTTGTTTTACCATGAAACAAATGCCCAATCCCAACGGAAATCGAAACAACAAAACAAAAAATTCCCAAAAAGAAATGCTGGTTGAAAATAGCATGAAACTGGGAAAAAAAAAAAAAACCACAAACAAAATGAAAGTTTTGACTGTGCAAATCCCTAATGCAGCAGTTTGCCATTGCTTTCTGCAACCCCTAACATCCAGTCTTTTCTAGTGGTCCATTATCCAGGTACTGCCAGATCTGACCCTGCTTCTGATATCTAACATGATCTGGCTCATGCACACTAGTGTTGCTGGGACCTAGAAAAGTATATTGCTTAACATTTGTTGCAACAACCATTGAATACTTTTGTCTCTGTGATCCTGCAGCATTTGAAATATTTTCAAAATCTGGGCAACATTCATAAATGTTTGATGTGTACCCTGATAAGAAATTTGAATGTTGCTTTTCGGTAGAAGCTGAATGTATTTTACCATGAGATCCATATTCAGAAACGTTTAGCCAGATAGCTCAGAAGTTATCTGGTTACATTAATATGTAGGTGTTATGCGTGCCATCCATAGCAGACCCAGGGCATGGCACTCTCACCTCTCTACAGAATCTCCAGTGCCTGGTTCCTCATCCCTGGCGGTGGTGGGCAGCCAGCCCCATCCTCGGGCCACCTATGGTGCCTCCGGCTCAGCTACAGACCATGGTGTTCCCAGTTCAGCTACCACTTCCACTGCTCCACATCGGGTCTCTCTATGTGGCCTGCGGAGAGACGCTGCTACTCAATGCCACACCCCTCTCTAGGCGCGCGCACACCACTAAAGCTTAAGTAGGGCCCGCAGCAGGAATTGAGCCATGGCCCCGGATGATGATATCAGTGGAGCACCGGTACTTAAGCCCGGGCTCCTCTCCCTAGCTTTGCCTTTGCAACAGGCCTCCTCACTGGTCGAGTACTTGTTGCCTCCTGAGAGTTTTGTCTCACTCCCGTGTTCCTGATCCTCGCTGATCCTGGTTCCTGATTCCTTTGCTCCTACGTTCCTGCTCTTCTTCCTTCCTCAGATTGACTACACAGACTTTGACTCTGTTTTGCCTGACCACGCCGTTGAGTCTCTGCAAGCCTGGACCTCTGCTTTGCCTGACCATGCTGTTGAGTCTCTCCAAGCCCGGAACTCTACTTTGCCTGACCACACCATTGATTCTCTCCAAATCTGGACCCCTGCTTTGCCTGACCATGCCATTGACTCTCTCCAGACCCAGACCTCTGCATTGCCTGACTATTTTGTTGCTTCTCTCCAGACCCAGACCTCTGCATTGCCTGACTATATCGTTGCCTCTCTCCAGACCCAGACCTCTGTTTTGCCTGACTACATTGTTGCCTCTCTCCAGACCCAGACCTATGCATTACTTGACTATGTTGGACTATCTCCATCATCAGACCTCAGCCTTGCCACCATTTCCACATTGCTGCCAGCCCTGACTCAAGTTTGTTCTACGACACCTCTTCAGCCGACGTCCTGGACTTGGCCTAGTCAGGCTTCGGCCTGCTCTTGCTTGGGTGCCCCCTGTCTGCCTCGGTTCCTTTGGCACCCGGGTCTCCGGGACACTACATTGTCCAGCACGAGACTGTACCATCTCTCTCCTGCTGTCTCTGGGCTGAGCTCGACCTTCTCATCAACGACAACATACGGAGGCCCACCTAAGTCCAGCCGGCCCCGGCACCCAAAAGGCTCAACCCACGGGGAATGAGGGCTGGTATTGGTGAAACGCCAGCTGGCCTCCATATATCAGCCCACTCTTGTACAAGTCGGATTCTCTAAGCGAAAGCTAAGTAATCATTCAAATCAGGGATTTTTTGAAGAACATTGTAACCATCGGGGATTCTCTAAGCGAAAGCCAAGTAATCATTCAATAGCTTAACAGTATAAGCAATTGTTTATGCTACACTGACGGTGATAAAAATCAAGAGGTGTGCACACACGAGAAAATATATGTTTTAAAAAATAAAAAATAAATAAAAAATAAGTCACAAGTTACAAGTAATGGGCAAATGTTGGTGCCAAATTTTAAAAGATTTATTTGATTAAAAAATGGAGGTTGGAGGGTAGTTAATGATTAAACTCAAAGAGGCAACATGGAGAGTGCCCAATAAAATATATGAAACTACCACCCATTCTCATAACAAATTTATATGTTGGTAAATAGTTAAGTAAGGCAACAACATTTGTGTGAAAGGTATACAGTCCAGGTAGTATTTTGTGAGTAATTAAGTTCAAACCTGGGTGAATTATCGCTATAGTATACAGTATACCAAGGTTGTGGCACACCTAGATGACATCCTTGTCTTTTCTAAAGGTCTGGCTACACACTGCACCGATGTCCGTACCACCCTTCAACACCTTCATGAGAATTACTTGTTCGCAAAATTGGATAAGTGTTTGAGAAATCCAGTCTGCCTTTCCTCGGGGACATTATTTCACAACGAGGATTTTCTATGGACTCCGCCAAGCTAAAGGAATCTAAGATTGGCCGCAGCCCATGGGCCTTAAAGCTCTCCAGCGGTTCTTAGGATTCTCAAATTACTATCTATTTATTTTTATTTGTAAGCTTTTATATACCGAAGTTTAGTGAAAGGCCTTCCTTCCGGTTTACAGGTATAACTACAGTTTACAGCCATAACACAACAGCTATAACATCAGTTACAAAAAAATATTAACGACTACATTCATAACTGTGGGAGGTGACGTAGGCTTTCCCTCCAAAAGAGAAACATTACAGAGAAATATGTTTATAAGAGTAGACATGAGGAATAGAAAGTGACTGTGGGAGGTGCTAAAACTAGAGACAAATGAATCGTCAAGCTGTGTATGTTAATGCAGTCGGGTTTTGTCATGGTATTTATGTCATCTAGCGTTAGTAGTTTCTCCACGTGGTGATATCTCGTGATTTTATAAATTACAATAGTGTGATATCAGTTGGGCTTAAAAGGCTCAACTGAGTATGATGCAGGAATGAGAGCTGGGTGGTGACTGAAGTGGTTGAGGTTAGTAAGGTTCTTAATGGGAATTGAGATTCTTGGTTGTTGTGGCCGCGTGAACAATTAGCCAATTCCTTCTTTGTAGGCTTGTCTGAAGAGCCAGGTTTTGAGCAGTTTTCTAAATATTTTAGTGTTGTTCTGTAGTCTTAGGTGTTCTGGTAGGGAGTTCCAGAGGCGAGGTCCTGCTATTGATATGGCTCTGTTTTTTACGGTAGTGAGTTTGGCTGTTATGACTGATGGGTTGTCTAGCTGTGCTTTGTTTGTTGATCTAGTATTGCGTTGAGAATTGTGTAATTGTATAATGGTGTTTAGGTATCTGCTTTCATTGCTGTGTATTGCATTGTGGAAAATGGTTAGAGTTTTGTATTTGATTCTTTTTTCTACAGGTAGTCAGTGTAATCCTTTTAGCACAGGGCTGATGTGGTCAGTTCTTTTGCAGCCGGTGAGGATTCTGACTGTGGCGTTCTGTAGTATTTGGAGTGGTCAGATGGTTGATTTGGGTAGGCCTATCAGGAGTGAGTTGCAGTAATCAAAGCTTGTAAAGATTAGTGATTGGAGAATTGTTCTGAATTCAGGGTGATTCAGTAGTGGTTTTAGGTGTTTGAGGATTAGTAATTTGTAGAAGCCTTCTTTGATTTTCATTGCAATGTGTTTTTTGTAATTCAGCTCTGGGTCAATCCATATTCCTAGATCTTTCACGTTTTCTTTTAATTTGATGAGTGTGTTGTCAATTTGGATGGCATGGTTCTGGTGAACTCCGGAGTTTTTTCTTTCAAGCAGTATACATTCAGTTTTCTCCATATTAAGGCATAGCTTCATGCCTTAATATGGAGAAAACTGAATGTATACTGCTTAATATGGAGAAAACATAATATGGAGAAAACTTAATATGGAGAAAACTTAGTATCGTCATTTTATTCCACACTATTCAACCTTGGCAGCCCCTCTGACTGCTTTGACTCGTAAGGGCGAAGATACTCAACATTGGACACCGGAAGCCATCGCAGCCTTCCACCGTCTCAAAGAAGCTTTCCTGGCTGGGTCCTGGCTGGGTCCTGTCTCTACCACCCAGACCCGAACCGCCCTTTCCAGGTTGAGGTAGATGCCTCTGCAATCGGAGCTGGGGTGGTCCTGAGCCAACATACTGCTTCCAGATCTGTAGTCCCATGTTCATTTTACTCTCACAAGTTCTCATCTGCAGAACAAAATTATAGTATCAGAGATCACGAGTTACTCACCATTAAACTGGCCCTCGAAGAATGGCGCCCGTAGTTAGAGGGTGCTCAAAGCAAATTTGTTGTATTCACTGACCACAAGAACCTGGAATATTTGAGCCATGCCTAACATCTCAATGCCCGCCAGGCCCGATGGGCATTATTCTTCTCCAGGTTCAACTTTGAACTTCATTACCGTCCAGCTGAGATTCCCTATCTCATTCTTTTGAGCCTGAAGATACTCTGAAAGAACCTGGCCATATAATAGATTCAGCCTGTATTTGTCTATCCACAACTCACCCAGTCCCTACTGGGAAGACTGTTGTGACCCGACGACTCCAAGAAAGAGTCCTCTGGTGGGAACTAGAGATGTGGTTCGTTTTTCGCCCTATTTAGGAAATTGAACGAAATTTCCTAATTCGTTCGTGTTTCGGAGTCCCCGAAACACAAAATAAATGGCGTTGTTTCGGAGGCCCCGAAACCGGAAACAAAATTTCCCCCCCCGAATTTCGGGGAAATTTCGTTTTCGGGTTTGCCTGGGGAGAGGGGCACAATTTTTTTTTTTTAAATTAAAAACCACCCCAAACCACCCCAAACATTTAAATTAACTATAATACCCCCCCCCCCCCCCCGATCCCTCCCTAAGACTTACGAAGATCCCTGGTGGTCCAGCGGGGTCCCGGGTTCCATTTGCCCTCCGTGCCCGGTGCAAGCCGTGCGCCTCAAAATGGTGCCAAATAGCCCGAACTACCATGTCACAGGGGCTTTCGGCTCTATTGGTCAGCCCCTGTCACATGGCCATTGGCGCCATCTTGTGCTCCTATCATGTGACAGGAGCTGACCAATGGCGCCGAAAGCCTCTGTGACATAGTATGGGCAAAGGCTATCGGCGCCATTTTGGTTACTGGCAGCCGAAAACGAAATCGCTCTCGGACCCTTGCTGGACCCCCAGGGATTATTGGCAAGCCTTGGGGCTTGGCAAGCCTTGGGGCTTGCCAATAATCCCTGGGGGTCCAGCAAGGGTCCGAGAGCGATTTCGTTTTCGGCTGCCAGTAACCAAAATGGCGCCGATAGCCTTTGCCCATACTATGTCACAGAGGCTTTCGGCGCCATTGGTCAGCTCCTGTCACATGATAGGAGCACAAGATGGCGCCGATGGCCATGTGACAGGGGCTGACCAATAGCGCCGAAAGCCCCTGAGACATGGTAGTTCGGGCTATTCGGCACCATTTTGAGGCGCACGGCTTGCACCGGGCACGGAGGAGAAATGGAACCCGGGACCCCGCTGGACAACCAGGGATCTTCGTAAGTCTTGGGGAGGGATCGGGATGGGGGGGGGGGTTGCCTATACGTACGAAAATGATTCAAAATGTTTTTAAATGCTTGGGTGGGTTTTTTTTTTAGCTTCGTTTACCGATTCGTTTTTCGGCCCGGTTTCGGGTTTCTCGTTTCGTTTTCGGACAAACGACCCGAAAACGAAACGAGACCACCCGAATTATACCACAAAGTATTCGAACCGAAAAACGACCCGGTAGAAAAAAACGAAGCACATCTCTAGTGGGAACATGACTTGAAGTTTGCTGGTCACCCAGGGTGAGCACGAACCTTGGCGCTGCTCCAGTCGTTCTTCTGGTGGCCTACTATGGTCTCTGATGCTAAAGAATACATCAAATTCTGTAACACTTGTGCTCAACAAAAACCCCCGGTCGGCTAACCCTGGGGTTTGCTTCAACCACTTCCAGCTCCCGAGGAACCGTGGACCCACCTGTCTATGGACTTCATTGTGGACTTGCCTCCATTTAAGGGCCATACTGTTATATGGGTGACAATAGACCGATTTTCAAAAATGGCCCATTTTGTCCCTCTACTGGGCCTACCATCTGCTCTTGAGTTGGTACGCCTATTCTTCTGCCACATCTTCAGATTACATGGCCTACCCAAGGACATTGTCTCTGATCGAGGTCCACAATTTGTTGCTAGATATTGGAGTGCCCTTTGTAGAAAATTCAGCATTAACATCAGTCTAACAACAGCTTACCATCCTCAAGCCAATGGACAAGCTGAGCATATGAATAGCTCTTTAAAGGCTTTTTTTCCGTGCCTACATAAATGACCGCCAAGACAATTGGTCCGAACTGCTTCCTTGGCCAGAGTTTTCTCACAACTCCCACATCACCACTGCTACAGGCACGTCACCATTTTCCATCATCTATGGGAAGCAACTGTGACCACCATTGCCCATAGCGCTATCGGTACCTTCTCCTGCTACGCAGGCTACAGCTGATGCCCTCAAGGAATTATGGGAACAGACGAACCTTCACTTACTTCAAGCTGCTTCTCGGGCCAAGAGATCTGCTGACAGTCACCGAGGCTCGGCCCCTGAATTCCTTCCTGGCCAGAAAGTCTGGTTGAGCACTCGATATATCCGGCCCAAGATACCCTCTCAAAGGTTTGCACCAAGGTACATTGGACCTTTTTTAATCACTCGACATATTGGATCAGTTACATATCAGCTTCGGCTGCCTCCTATGCAGGGAATTCATAATACATTTCAGGCATCCCTTCTAAAACCAGTGGTCCTGTCCTGGCCTTCATGAAAGGCTCCTGAACCACCTCTATTGGTGGCTGAGACTGATATGACCTGCAAGGTACATGAAGTCCTTGACGTCCACCGTAGGGGCCGCCAGTGGGAATCCCTCCTTTCCTGGGAGGGTTATGGCCCCGAAGAAAACTCGTGGGAACCAGCTTGAAACATCCTGGATAAAACCCTCCTCCTGCATTTTCATCAAGCCCATCCGAGCAAACCCAGACCTCCAAAGGGGGGGGGGGTACGAAAAGGGGGGGGGTACTTTTATGCATGCCGTCCATGGCAGACCTGCGGCATGGCCCTCTTAACTCTCTATAGTAACTCCAGCGCCTGGTTCCTCATCCTTGGCGGCAGTGGCCCACCAGCATCATCCCCGGGCCACCCGTGGTGCCTCTGGATCAGCTATAGATAATGGTGTTCCCAGTTCAGCTACCACTTCCATTGTTCCACATCGGGCCTCTCCACGTGGCCCACGGAGAGATGCTGCTTCTCGGCACTGCACCCATCCCTAGGCGTGCACACGTGCACCACTGAAGCTTAAGTAGGACCCGCGGCGGGAACCAAGCCACGGCCCCGGATGATGACATCAGCGGAGCAGAGGTACTTAAGCCCGGGCTCCGCTCTCTAGCTTTGCCTTTGCAAAAGGTCTCCTCGCTGGTCGAATACTCGTTGCCTCCTGAGAGTTTTGTCTCACTCCCGTGTTCCTGTTCCTCACTGATCCTGGTTCCTAATTCCTTTGCTTCTACGTTCCTGCTCTTCTCCCTTCCTCGTATTGACTACACGGACTTTGACTCTGCTTTGCCTGACCATGCCGTTGACTCTCTCCAAGCCTGGACCTCTGCTTTGCCTGGCCATGCCGTTGACTCTCTCCAAGTCCGGACCTCTGATTTGCCTTATCACGCCGTTGACTCTCTCCAAGCACGGACCTCTGCTTTGCCTGACCACGCCGTTGACTCTCTCCAAGCCTGGACCTCTGCTTTGCCTGACCATGCCGTTGACTCTCTCCAAGTTCGGACCTCTGCTTTGCCTTACCACACCATTGACTCTCTCCATGCCCAGACCTCTGCTTTGCCTGACCACACCATTGACACTCTCCAGACCTGGACCTCTGCATTGCCTGACTATGTCGTTGCCTCTCTCCTGTCCTAGGCCTCTGCATTGCCTGACTATGTCGTTGCCTCTCTCCAGACCCAGACCTCTTCATTGCTTGACTATGTTGTTGCCTCTCTCCAGACCAGACTTCTGCATTGCCTGACTATGTCATTGCCTCTGTCCAGACCCAGATCTCTTCATTGCCTGACTACGTTGTTGCCTCTCTCCAGACCCAGACCTCTGCATTACTTGACTACATTTGACTATCTCCATGATCAGACCTTAGCCTTGCTTGCCACCACTTCCAGATTGCCGCCAGCCCTGACTCAAGCTTGTTCTACGATGCCTCTTCAGTCTACGTCCTAGACTTGGTTCCTTTGGTGCCCAGGTCTCCGAGACACTACATTGTCCTGTACAAGACTGTACCATCTCTCTCCTGTCTCTGGGCTGAGCTCGACCTTCTCATCAACGACAACATATGGAGGCCCACCTAAGTCCAGCTGGCCCCAGCACCTAAAAGGCTCAACCCGCGGGGAACGAGGGCTGGTATTGGTGAAGCGCCTGCTGGCCTCCATACATCAGCCCACTCCACCTGCTGATGGTGGGGACCCGTAGGTCTCTACCTATGGGTTGCCTCAATCCCTCCTTGGCCCAAGGGTCCACCTCCGGTGCAACATTAGGCACTTTTCTGGCTAAATTCTAGCCGGTTATCTTTTTATCTGGCTAAAATTTGGCCAGATAAGTTGAGGCCATTGTGAGGGCATAACTGGGAGGAGATGAATTAGCTGGATAAGTTATCCAGTTAACTCTGATATGCAGAGATAGCCAGATAACTTATTCAGCTAATTCTGGTCAGCCCATACACTTGTCCTAAAGTTAGCTGGATTAACTTACCCAGCTAACTTTAAGATCGCTGGATACATTCAGCAGTGCAGATGCACTGCTGATGATGTAGACTATGTTAGCCAAGAGGTCCATATTCAAAAGCCATTTAGACAGATAATTCAAATTGTTCATCTAAATGCCAAGATTTGGGATATTAAGCCCCTTATCTGGAAAGATGATCTGGGGGGGGGGGGGGGGGGTTATTGGAAGAATCAATTTATCCAGCTAACTTAGCCAATTTTAAGTTATAAGCAGCTCCGTTAGCCAGATAACTTTAGGCCTTCTTTAAATAAGCCTAAAGTTATCCAGCCACTTTTTTGGATATTTTCAAAAGGTAACCAGATAAGTGGCAGTTCTGTGAAAAAAAAAAAAAAAAAGACTAGATGAACAGATATACCGAAACCTTACACTTTCAGAATTTCTGCTAAGAGCTATGCTGGGAGTGCAAGGGATCGCTGTGGACTGCAAACTCAGGCCACATAAGGACCTATTTGAAGCTACATGTTGGGTGGGTGGCCGGCCTTGGGGGGATGGCAGCATGGGGGTCGGGGTGGAGGGTGCCGAGGAAGCACTAGTTTTTTAAATGTTTACTGAAGATGGAGGGGATAGGGCTAGAGAGCCGGTGCTGGATAATGTGGGTTTTTTTTAATCTAGTGGCATTTGAGTAGGGTCCTTACCTGATGGGGGTTTTAATATTAGTGGTAGTGTAGTGGAAATCAGGCCCAGAGGCCCATGGTGCTGTATTTATTTTTGACAGGCTCATCATTTACCCAGATATCTTTTTCAGATAAATGGGTAAGCAGTAGTTTATCAAGCCACAGAAGGCCAGATGACTTAAAATCCTAACCGGCTATATTCAAACATAGCCGGTTAGGTTTTAAGTTAGCCACCTATATGTAGCTGGATAATTTTAGGTTGGTATATTCAGCGAGACATTTTTCCCACAGAATATAAGGGACAAGTTATCTGAACTAACTTAAATTAGCCAGATAAGTTGTCTACTACCTGGCCTACTGAACGTGATAGATTTGGGGTGAATTGATCTCATGTTGCAGTTTTTGTAGGGGCTTTGCTAATTTTGCTGGAGAGTACAGTACATTTGCTGAGTGTATTTTTTTGTTTAAATATCTGTGTAGGACATATATTTGCTGTATTATTTGCTATATTATCCTGAAAAATGGAACGCATGCTTTGAGTACATATATTTGTACTTGATGAATAAGCTGCTGTAAGAATTGTTTGTTATTCCCCAGGGAAAGAAGGGGAGGGCAATAATAACATCTTTCACCTCTCAAATGAGATCTAGAAGGTAATAAAGGGATATTAGACAAATAATTGGCTATAATTTTCTCACACTTGACATTTGGACCACTCTAGTACATTAAAATAGCACAGATGTGGAATTTTTTAATATGAAGACATATATGAATCCAAGTTTAATATAGCTAGTAGTAATAATTAAGGGCCTCATTTACTAAGCATTTTTCCCATACATACAGAATTGGAGAAAAAGCCCTTAGTTAATTAAGCCCTAAGTCTGTTAAATAAAAAAAAAGAATGAAAAGTAGAATATAAATGAATATTGCAGATGATTCTGATTATATGAAATGTCATGTGCTAAACTTGGAATATAAGATATAAAAAAGATCTTATTATAATTCTATATTAAGAGTGCAATTTTCAATAAGATTTTAGTGGATAAAACAGTACTTTAAACAAGAAAATGGGCTTTTAGTTAGGGTGTGCAGATGCAAACAATTATTTTGGTTCATTCAGTTGTTTCATAGGTCACAATCATTCATCAGGTATGTTTCAAATCAGATCAACACCACCCTCAAAGAAGGTTTCTTCAAGCTCAATATCCTGAAGAAACTCAGACCTCTCCTCCACTATCATGACTTCCGTACCGTCATCCAAGCTACCCTCTCATCAAAGCTCGACTACTGTAACGCCCTCCTCCTTGGTCTACCCTCCTCCACCACCAAACCCTTACAAATGTTCCAAAATGCTATCGCCAGGGTCATTACCAACTCACGGAAAGCCGATCACATCACTCCTATACTCAAAGAACTCCACTGGCTCCCCATCGCATCCCGAATTCTCTTTAAAACCTTAACCATAGTTCACAAATCCATCCACACATACAACTCTAACTGGCTAGATGAACCCTTTTGTCACATACGCACCGAACGACCCACCCGTACTGTCAATAAAGGCACCCTCTCCATTCCCCCCTTAAAAAAAGCCCACCTTACTTCCACCAGGGATTGCACCCTTTCCATTGCAGGCCCTAAGCAATGGAACGCCCTCCCCACCACACTCAGGCTGGAGCCATGTTACTCCAAGTTCAAAAAAAAACTCAAAACATGGCTCTTCCGACAAGCCTACCCTGACTAACCTCCCCCTCCCCCCCCTTGACCCTAACTTATTGCTCCTCCCCCTCCCCTACCAACCCCCGCCCTCCTGAACCCTCTCCTATACTTTCCTATAAGTAACCCACTTAAATTTGTATTCTTTCCTGTAAATAGCACGTTACAGCCTCAACTCTTGTAAATAATCTGCCTAAACTTGTATATATTCCTCTAAATAGCTCATTACAGTTTTAATGCTTTAATTTCTATGCCCCCTGCTCTATGTATAATCCTCCTTGTTTTCCCCTCCCTGTTGATTGTAATTTCTGCCTTTAGTTACAATGTGAACCGGTATGATGTTTGCATACTAATACCGGTATATAAAAGTTTTCAAATAAATAAATAAATGAATACAAAATTATATTTTTTCGTCTCATTTGTGTTTTTGTTTTACATTGAAGAAAATAGGAGAAGTAATCCATAAGCCCCATTGACTTCACTGTAAAATAAAAACATGGCCTAGGCCCAGGCCTGAAGCCAGGTCACATTGCCAAGGTACAGGCCTAGACTTATGCCTGATGAAGAACCCACTTGACAAGGTCTAGACCCAGGCTTGATACCATAGCATGGCCTGAGGATGGATCACATCACCAAGGCCCAGACTTAGGCCTTGGCCTGATCCAAGGCCCGGTATAAGGCCAAATCCCATCACTGACCTAGGCCTAGGTCTGACTTTGGGGCCTGGTCCAAGCTAGGTTCCTTCACCTAGGCCTGCACTTAGACTTGATGCCATTGCCTAGCTCAAGTCTAGGTCCCATCGCTGAGGCTTAGGCCTAGACCTAGGACTGATCCCTGGAACTGGCCTGTGACAAGGTCCCATTGCCAATGCCCTGACCCATCTCTCAAATTTACACATCTGGCTGAGTCTCGCAAGCATGCATTCATGATTGCTGGCCCTACATTATAGACATGCTTGGATTTGTCATTAGGCATACAAGCCCCGAATAGGGCAACAGTAATCTGGGGGGCAGCAGGCTAGCTGAAGATTTGTTGCCTTCCAATAAAAATAATATAAATTAAACTAATAAATGTAGTGTAAAACTACTTTAGTTTCATAATGTAATATAAACGGTGGACATGTTTGCCAATTTATTTCAGAATTTTGAATTGTTTGGCACAGGATCTACCCCTGAGCTGCCATAGGAAACTAGGGGGGACAGTGCCTTGGACTTTCTACCCTCCATTGTCCAATATTGGGGGGGGGGGAGGGAAGAAGGGAATGACAGCACCAACAGTGCCTAGTGGGTGCCAAAATCCTAATTCTGTCACTAGTTATGGAACAACTTTCCACTGGAAATCACAGCTGAGATATTTTCTCCACTTCAGGAAGCTTCTTAAATCTCACCTGGTCACTTTGGCCTTTTCTAACTTGCCTGTCACTTGATCTCCTGCTTGATTGTGCTTTGTAAAATTTTATTTTTTATTTTGAACTCCTGTGGTGTCTGTTACTTCTGTACTAATCTGTTTTGTCTAATTGTTGATTGTACGTGTTTTATTGTACTCTGCTGAGATTTGAAGATCACTGGACTAGAAATCTGTAAAATACATAAAAGAAATAAAGAAATGCAACCTTCATACATAGCCAGTTAAGTTTATCAAGATATGAAGGATTGCTTGTTCTAGTCCTGACATTTTTTGCATTTGTCCCATTGCTTCATGAGATTAATAGCCCTGAATTCTTTGCAATAAAATCCCTTCCCCCAAGGTACAAGGTAAAAATGGGATAGATGTTTTGGTATGATTACTGGAACCCCCTAAATCAATATCTGGGTGTGCACTCTGTATGCCTGTATACATATACATATGTGTATACATATATGTAAACGCAGCTTATAAGAAATTTTAAATAAATTCATAAAAATCAAATAAATAAATCTATTAAAAGAATGAAAAGAAAATAACTGTGAACACAATAGACCTAACTCTAAAACCTCTGTTAAAAAATGTTAGTGTGCACATTACAAAAAAAATGAACATGTTCATAAGCCATTTAGTGGCCTATGCAGTAAATGCTAGTATTAAAAATACACAAGAGCATTCGCAAGCTACTAGTATGCACACTAATCTCTAAAAATGTACCTTCTATGAGCTTGATGGCTGTGAGCTAAATAGCATGTCCATGTTAAACTGAGTATGGCCAATCCTCTTTTTTTTTTCTAATGGCTCCACCCCTTTTGTGTAAATCTATACAAAAAGGCCTGACTATGGGGCTGTTTGTCAGTGCTAAGGGCAAAAGCATGCAAGCATCTGGACTGGAAGAGAACTGAATGAACATTTTTACAAGATAAAATACTATATCAAAAGAATAAGCCTCACAGGTTTGCAAAAGTGGAGAATGACTGGCATCAGAAGGTCTTTAGTACAAAGGGGATGCAGAGTAAACACACACATATGGATAACTAACCAAAAGAATAATGTGCAGCAAATAAGTTATACTGAGCAATAACAGTTAGATACAGAAATATGTATTATGCTTTATTATTATGTGTAGTATTTATTTATTATGTGTAGTAAAAGCATAATAAATATTGCTGTAACTATTTAACTGTTATTGCTCAGTATATCTTATTTGCCGCACATCAGAAGGTCTTTGCCAGGCCTGACATATCAATCCCTTTGAGTCCAGAGAAGGAAATCTGCTAGCCCTGAGTCAGAAGGACATTGGCATCCTTCCATCTTCCTATACAAGTACCCTATAGTGCTGGGGCTGCAATGGCACATTGACAGATGTTGAAGCTGAAGCCTTGGAACATCTGCAGTATTTTTGGAACAGATTAAGCACAGCAAATAGCAAATACAGCAGTGGGCATCTTAATATACCAGCAAAGCTAAATCAGGCCACTGACAACTCAAGCATGAGCCTCATTTTGTGAAAATATCCTTTTCCACCTTCCACAGCATCCACTCACTCCATCTCCATTGTAGAATATAGAGCTTAGACTAGAAGTAGAAAGGCTAGAGAGTGGAGTACAGACTTGGCTGGGAATAGGCTGCATA
The DNA here is from genome assembly GCF_901001135.1 of Rhinatrema bivittatum. Lineage (NCBI taxonomy): Eukaryota > Metazoa > Chordata > Amphibia > Gymnophiona > Rhinatrematidae > Rhinatrema > Rhinatrema bivittatum. The sequence goes on from NC_042620.1 coordinate 168,923,752, forward strand.
ATGAGTATCCATCCTTGTTAACAGCCGGTGCATTCTGTGAGGGACTAAGTCTTCACGTGCTGCTATCTTGTCTCTAATGCAACACCAGCTTTGCAGACTATGGGAACAATTGTGACCATACAGGTTGCCCCTACTCCCTGGTCCAGACTATGAATTAACCATATGCTTGAGGTGGGGAGTACCACATGAGAAATTATATTTACTAATATGATTTACCTTCAGGTTCATAGCCTGAGTGGGGGATGGGGGTCTCAGTTACCATGATAACACAATTCTGTGCCTTTCTCAAACACTTGTGGCACCACAGACCAGGTAAAATCATCACACCACAATAAAAATGTAATTAATCTGTTTACTAGTATTACGTAAGTAGGCAGTAAATCCTAGGGATGTGCATAATTTTTTTTTAGGTTCGGGGTGGGCCATTCGGTAGTGAGGAAAGAGGAGGTAGGCAGCTGCCGCAGCAGGGGCCAGGAGTAATGAACTGGGAAGCGCTGGAGAGGGAGGCAGTTGTGGATGTGATTTTACCACCTCTTGTTGCCAGCTAGATTTGTGATTGAAAATCACCATAGATTTCGCCAGTTAAAAGTTTACCAGCTAGATTTTGGATGCTCAATGCTTGATCATAAACTTAGCTGGCTAGTGCTGAAAATCAGTGCTAACAGTTAAGCCTTCTTCCTCCCACAGAAATGAAAGTTGAGGGAAGCACTTCTGATGCCCCTTCTTACCTGCTTGAAGTTTAACAAGTGGGGCCAGATGCCCTCTAATCTCTCTCTTCATTCCCCCAAACTTTAACAAGAGCAGAGTGAGAACCCCTGTATTCCCCCAGTCTCCCTTCTCCCTGAAGTTGCATTTTGATGTGGGATGCCCTTCCAACCCCCCCATCTCCCACCCACTTGATGATGCATTTAAGTGCAGGATCTTCAATCTCCCAACCTTATTTCAGTGGCAGAACAATACCCACCTGATTTCTTTAAATAAAATTGTCCCATATCATCCCTGTACTCAGCGTACTCGTCTCCCTTTATTCATTCATCTAAAGCCCCCATAAATTCCTCTATCTCATCTCAGCTCAGCTATAGTGAGGCATTTCTATCACTTTTAGTAGTGGATGTAGCCTACCACCACAGTTATTATTTATTTATTCCTTGTCAAAGAAAGGACCAGTTCCCATTCAGAATCAGATTGGGAAGGAGTGGTTTGGATGGGAGAATGTTGAATGCTGAGTTGTAACTTTTTTAAATAACATGGGGAGGAGTCAAACCAGTCACTCCCCCTCTCACCAGTCAAACTGTTCCGTGCCCCATCCACGCACAGCCCACGCACGGGCCTGCTCACCTCGCTAGCTCCTCTGCAGGACACGGGTTGGCCTCCCCAGCGGCAGCCGCAAGCTCCTCCAGGTCTCGGCGTTCTGCGGCGGCGGTCGCCGAGTCTTCCACTGCGCACCAGGCCTCACGCCGGAATTCAGCGTCCCCAGTGGCATTGGCCATGCCCCTACACACGTGTGGATCGCCCAGCCTCTTGTAGGGCCAGGGGTGGGTCCTAGCTCCGCAGCGCGTCCTGATTGAATGTACGATATAAGGAAGTCTCTGCCTACACTTCCTTGCCTTGGCAATCGGATTGGCACTGAAAGTGTACTAGTTACCTCCACGTTCACAGTCTTGTTCCAGTCTTGTTCCAGTGTCCTACTGTTCCAGCCTTGTCCAGCGTCCTTCTGTTCCAGCGTCCTTCTGTTTCAGCATCTGTCCGTCCAGTCTCCCCAGGTAGTACCCTCGGACTGTCTCTCTGGTACTGACCTCGCCCTGCTCCTTGTCTCTTCTGTCGCTGCCTGGATCCTGACCTCTGCCTGCCTTGTGACCTCGTCTGACCTCTGGAACCTGACCCCTGCTTTGTTGAATACTCCTCGGACTGATCCTCTGATTCTGACCTCGGCTGCCATTGACCATGTCTCCTGATTCTGGCTTTGTCCCTTACCTTGTTATCGCCTATGCTGTACTGGCCTTCCTTGCTCCTCCAGACCTACAGCCTAGAGTCTGATCGTGCTCCCTTGCTGCTCGTGTGCATGCCTTTCTACCACCTCTCCAGGAGACGCTGCGAGGCCCACCTAAGTCCAAGCGGCCTGGGTCCCTACAGGAGGGACTGCAGGCTTCCAGAGGTGAAGCTCATCCTAGCCTCTGTCTCCTCCTGTGCTCTGCCTCCTGGGGGCAGGTGCTTCCTGGTCCCTACTAGGGAGCTGTTCTCCACTGCTCCAGGACAAGGGTCCACCTCCAAGCACAACACACTCCTCACACACACCCCAGGCAGTCTCTCACCAATCACCACTCATCAATCCAACCAGTCTTTCTCCCACCTGTAACATGATACAGTCACCCCAGTCACTGTTCCTCTCACCAGTCACCCCACCCCCACTAGGGGAATTAAAAGTATAATTATCCCGAAATGCCAAGGCCATTTCCTAAAAAAGAAGGGGATTGGCAACTTCAAAATATGTATTTGCATTATATGCTTTTGTTTTTGTTGACTAGAACTTGATGGCATTATTATATCACTTGTTTGTTTACAATTGTTACCAGGTGCTGGCCATCCCCCCTCAAACACCACCTTGTAACCTTGGCAACACAAACAAGTGACTAAGGAGACAGCCAATGGGATTGTAGAATCTTACATCTAGCTAATGAACTGCTCCCCCAGTTGACACTTTTTAACTTATCAGTAACATTTTTTGTTAATTCACCCTAAATCCCATGAAATACCAATTTTTATGAAATTTTGCCATTTTTTCTTTCATTTCTTGGTGCTCCTGAAACAAGTTGATATAGACAATTTCATTAGCATTGTCTATTTTGTTTAAAATGAATGCACACCCTTACTACGTTATACATCTGCTTACTTAAAAAAGACTGGAAGCACTTCGTTTGTTTAGAAATGATAAATTCAATTCAGTTAGGGAGCAGAACAAAGAAAAAGCTATGCAGTGTTAAAATATAAAGGTGAGACTTAATAGGAAGTTACAGTTCGTTAAATATTTCCTTCTCAAATAACTTTTTTTTGGGAAGACGAGGAGAAGAATGAAAGTCCATGAATTAGCATTTATAAAATTCCTTTGCTTGTCCTTTCCAGAAGGAACTTAGTCTTACTCCCTAAGCCCTGTGAACAGTGCAGAAAGCTAGCAACTCAACTCCTGTCTTATTATAGATACAAATAATTGTTTTTTGTTAACATTTTTTTCGATAAATGGACTTGTGATAAACATTTTTTGGTGAAATTTTTATTAGTCCATTGTTTTTGTTAATAGAGGATGTTGTTTGGAATATTTCTTTTTGCGTTATGATAAAAAATAGGCATGCCATAAGTTATTTTAAGGTGAATTTTAAAAGCCCTCCCTGTGCATTAATTAGGGGATGCATAACATGTCAGGCTCGAGCATGCCGAGTGGATTTTAAAAACTGCCCAGATAAGCACATAAATGCTGCAGTGCACACATCTCAAAAGTTTACAAAAAGGGGCAGGGTATGGGCGGGGCATGGGCATTTCAGGGCATGGACCTGAGGTGTACGCATAAATGCTTACGTGATCCGGTGCATGCTGAGGCACCCTGACGCGTAACTTTACTAAATAAGCAGATCTGTGGGGCTTTAATAGAGATGTGAATCGTGTCCTCGATCGTCTTAACAATCGATTTCGGCTGGGAGGGGGAGGGAATCGTATTGTTGCCGTTTGGGTGTGTAAACTATCGTGAAAAATCGTTAAAATCGTGAGCCGGCACACTAAACCCCCCTAAAACCCACCCCGACCCTTTAAATTAAATCCCCCACCCTCCCGAACCCCCCCCCAAATGCTTTAAATTACCTGGGGATCCGGCGGTGGTCCAGAACGGCGGCGGTCCGGAACGGTCCCCTCAATAGAATCGTGTTGTCTTCAGCCGGCGCCATTTTTCAAATGGCCGCCGCAAAATGGCGGCGGCCATAGACAAAAACGATTCGACGGAGGAGGTCGTTCCGGACCCCCGCTGGACTTTTGGCAAGTCTTGTGGGGGTCAGGAGGCCCCCCCAAGCTGGCCAAAAGTTTCCTGGGAGTCCAGTGGGGTTCCGGGAGCGATTTCTTGCCGCGAATCGTTTTCGTACGGAAAATGGCGCCGGCAGGAGATCGAGTGCAGGAGGTCGTTCAGCGGCGGTCCGGAACCCCCGCTGAACGACCTCCTGCAGTCGATCTCCTGCCGGCGCCATTTTCCGTACGAAAACGATTCGCGGCAAGAAATCGCTCCCGGAACCCCACTGGACTCCCAGGAAACTTTTGGCCAGCTTGGGGGGGCCTCCTGACCCCCACAAGACTTGCCAAAAGTCCAGCGGGGGTCCGGAACGACCTCCTCCGTCAAATCGTTTTTGTCTATGGCCGCCGCCATTTTGCGGCGGCCATTTTGAAAAATGGCGCCGGCTGAAGACAACACGATTCTATTGATGGGGCCGTTCCGGACCGCCGCCGTTCTGGACCACCGCCGGATCCCCAGGTAATTTAAAGCATTGGGGGGGGGGTTCGGGAGGGTGGGGGATTTAATTTAAAGGGTCGGGGTGGGTTTTAGGGGGTTTTAGTGTGCCGGTTTTCCTGCCCTCCCCCTTCCCCCGATTTACGATTTTTTAACGATAAATCGGGGGAATTGGTATTGTATCGTGGCCCTAACGATTTTTTGACGATTTAAAATATATCGGACGATATTTTAAATCGTCAAAAAACGATTCACATCCCTAGGCTTTAAGGGTCTCACATAACTGGGGGAAGTGAAGACTATTAAATTAGGGGGTCTGGAGAACCTGTCCCTTAACTGGGTGAACTAGGGATGAACTAGTGAAACTGGAAATGGTATTGGCGCATGCCCCTTTTAAAATCCTCCGATTTTTGCGGTAGAAGAAGCATTTGTGTGTACTTGTGCATGTCCAGTTAAAATTTGCGCACATGTGCGTGTCTCCAGGCTATTTTATACCTTGTACACATAGACACGCACGAGTTATAAACTAGCCATGTCCCTGGGCGAGGGCTGACAAATGTGCGCACATGTGCACCCGCATGCCACTTTGAAAGTTACTGTGCCAATGTATAACAACAGAAAAAAGAAAAGAGAGTCAAGTGTGTGTAATCTTGTTAGGATAAAATGGTTAATTCACCTGTGAACATTTATTTATTCTAGTAGCCTTCAGTGATAATGTCTCATGACATTAGTAAAGAAGGTAAAGATGCATTTTGTAGACCCCATGCAGAACTGGGTTACAGAACTATGGGAAGGACAATGGAAATTTCCATAAGTGAAAAGCATTTTATCTGCATTAACTATCTGTCTGAAAATCATCTTCCCTCAGTGTGGATAGATGTTTGCATAGTGTTTCACTTTTAGCTGCATTCATTCATTTTATTTTATATTCTGCTTTTTTCATTCATTTTATTTTATATTCTGCACTTCAAAGCAGATTACATTCAGAAACTGTAGGTATTTTCCTATCCCCAGAGGGCTTAGAACCAGGGATGGTGACTTTCAAACCAGCGCATGGGCACACATGTGCGCATGTGCATCAGCCTGCACCCAGGAAGTGGCTATTTTATAATATGTGTGCATACATATGCATGTTATAAAATAGCCTGACCACAAGCCCATGTGTGCCAAATTTTTAGTAGGCCCATACAGGCATGTAAATCCTGCTTCTACCTTGGAAATCGGGGGATTTTAAAAGGGGCATGTGCCCATGCCATTCCCAGTTTACCAGTTCACCCAGTCCAAGCCCGCTCCCCAAAGGTTTCATAGCCTACATTCCCTCCAGTTATAGTGGACCCTTTAAAGCCCTCAGAAATTGCTTGATCCTTTTACTTTTTTTAACTTACATATCATCCATAACAGAAGTAAAGTTACACCGCAGGGAATCTTGGCTCATGCCATGGCGTGAGGATATTTACATGCACATCTTATAGCCAGGTTCCAAAATACCCACTCCCTGCCCATACCACACCCACACCCCATCCCATTTTGGAAATTTTTGTGATGTGCACTTTTTAAAATATGGTCAGCATGCATAAGCCCAACTTTTTTGCGCAACCTCTAATTTTGGCATGCACCAGGCTTTTCAAATTCACTTTAAAGTTTGTTCCTGAGGCATTGGAGGGTAAAGTGAATTTCCCATGGTCACAAGGAATACATAGCAGTGGGATTTGATCCCTGTCTGAGGAGGTACAGTATTTTCAGAGACCTGCTAAGGGAGAAAAAAATGCATCCATAAATTGCATTTTCAAACCCTCATGTACAGTTTCCCTGCATAATCCTACCTGTAGAATAAACAGATGCAAGCAGCTGCACACATTTTTTTTTACCTGCAGTAAGCCTCAAAGCAAATGTGCGCCTGTGCTTTCACTTTGAAACTTGGTATAAAGCCTTTGGGTAAAAAGTACACGAACACTTTGTTTAAATTGCTTTAATTAAGTTTAACAAAGAACAGGCTGGTTAAACCTAAATCTCATTCGCTGCAGCTCCTGAACTGGTTCATATCCCTTTTTCCCTTTATTTCCCAATCTTATTCCTCTTAACCATACAATTCCTTCTTTAAATATTGAAAGACACAAAATTGGGGCCATCTGCTAGCTTTCTTATAAAAAGAAGAAATTCCCTTGCAATTAGTGTCTTGTTAATCTTTTTTTCTTTTACACACAAAGTAGAACTATTATGCAAATAGTCTGCAATTTGGTTTCAGATGTGCTTTGTTCAATGATGAGCAGTGATCTTCAACTCATCCCCAGCTTTTTCACAAAGTTTTATTTTTGAGGAAAAAAATGGTTAAAAAGAAAACCTTTAATGACACTTCATTGCTGCCTTATTTCTCTGCAGCTGGCTTTTGAACATCCTTTCAGTGTGCTACTTCCCTGGGGTAGATGACATCTGTATTCGAGAATTCAATTCCTTCAAATTTGCTTTCGCTTCTGGATGACAAATGAAAAGAAATATTCAGATTTTGACAAATAGCAACTGTTGTAAAAGACTCATGGGGATAGTTGGCAAAACAAAATACAAATATTTATTTACTCACTTTTAGATTCCATCATTTTCAAAGCGATTCATAACAGATCAAATTTCAATAAATGCAAGATACCATGCAATAAATGAATAAATGTGAACATTAAACATATAGGGCCAGATTTTAATTGCTACATCCGATTTTATAACATGCGCGTGCAGCCGCGCGCATGTTATAAAATCCGGGGACGGCGCGCGCAAGGGGGTGTACACTAGTGTACCTTGCACGCACCGAGCTCTAGGAGAGCCACAATGGCTTTCACTGTTCCCTCCGGCACCCCCCCACACACATTTCCCTCCCTTCCCCTATCTAACCAGCCCCCCAGCCCTACCTAAATCCCCTCCTATCTTTATTGTATAAGTTGCGCCTGCTTCCGAGCAGTCGTAGGTTGTGCACGCAGGTCAACGGCCTGGCCGCTGTGCCTGGAGGCTCTGGCCATGCCCCACCCCAGACCACCCGCCCCGCCCACACCCCGCCCCTTTTTCAAGACCCATGACATACGCACGTCCTGGGGCTTTACGTGCACTACCGGGCCTTTTGAAAATAGGCCCGGCCCGCGTAACTCACCCCCCCCCCACGCACGTAAATCTGTCTGGATTTACGAGCATAGGCTTTGAAAATCTGCCCCATAAGGGAATTAAATACAACAAATACATATAATAAACTAAAAGCCAGAATTAATAACAGTCTATCTCTAAAAATAATTAAGCAAACAGACCAGGTCAAATATCAAGTAAACTTTGCTGATTTGCTCTCACACCCTGCCCCCAATACATTTTTAAGTCTTTTAAATTCAGGGAGTCTTGGACACAAACTTAGACCCTGAAGCAAAGTATTCCAAGTCTGAAGGACTGTATAAATAAAAGAGATGTGCATTCATTTGAAACAATGCAAAAAATACAGGGGCGGATTTTAAAAGGAGCGCGAATAGCCTACTTTTGTTTGCGCTCCAGGCGCAAACAAAAGTACGCTGGATTTTAGTAGATACGCGCGGAGCCGCGCGTATCTGCTAAAAACCTGGATCGGCGCGCGCAAGGCTATGGATTTTGTATAGCCGGCGCGCGCCGAGCCGCGCAGCCTACCCCCGTTCCCTCCAAGGCCGCTCCGAAATCGGAGCGGCCTTGGAGGGAATCCTCTAACGCCCTCCCCTCACCTTCCCCTCCCTTCCTCTACCTAACCCACCCGCCTGGCCCTGTCTACACCTCCCCCTTACATTTCTCCGGGGATTTACGCCTCCCGGAGGGAGGCGTAAATCCCCGCGCGCGAGCGGGCCTCCTGCGCGCCGGGCAGCGACCTGGGGGCGGGTACGGAGGGTGTGGCCACGCCCCCGGACCGCCCCGGGCCGTAGCCACGCCCCCGTACCCGCCCCCAAAATGCTGCCGACACGCCCCCGAAATGCCGCGACAACCGGGCCCGCCCCCCGACACGCCCCCGACACACCCCCCCTCGGAGAACCCTGGGACTTACGCGAGTTCCAGGGCTCTGCGCGCGCCGGGAAGCCTATGTAAAATAGGCTTTCCGGCGCGCAGGGCCCTGCTCGCCTAAATCCGCCCGGTTTTGGGCGGATTTAGGCGAGCAGGGCTCTTAAAATCCGCCCCACAATGAATAAGGCCATCTTTGGTTTGTTCTAAATGGAATGAACTGAAAATGGCCTCCTATGGATATTTTTGTATTTGTGGAAATTTTTTTTTTTTTAAATGGGGCTTCTTGCAGCCATGGAAACCTCACCTATCCAGCAAAACATGTAATCAGGGCCCACACATGTCCAGCTTGGCCTCCCCTGCCCAGCTGGTACCTCCCCAGTTCTTTTTGACCCCCTACTCTTGGCCCTACCCTTGGCTACAACCCGCACCCCCCACCTCCTTACCCCCCCAAGTGACCTCCCCCCAACTGCCCATTAAACGCCCCCAGTGCTTCCACCCCCCTGAATAAATCACCACCCACCCCAACCAGCACGTTTATGCCAGCACTGCCCCCCCTGACCCAAAGCCCCACCTACCCAAACCTACGATACCAGCCTTTCCCCCATTGTCACACCATGCACACCCGCACCAACCTCCTCCCATCCCAATGCAATTGCCCCCCAACCACCAGACATCTCACCCTGTCTCACCCCAGATGCCTCAACCCAATCCCTACCACCCGCCATAACCCTCTCACCACCCTTACAATAATATCCCTACTACTCATCAACGCACAGTCTATCACCAAAAAAATCCCCATCCTTCACGACCTCCTGACAGACAATCACAACGACATCCTATGCATCACCGAAACATGGCTCAAAAAATCTGACACAGACCTAATCAACCAATTGCCACACGCAACTCACAACATCTTCTCACTACCCAGACCACAAAAAAAAGGAGGAGACCTTCTCCTCATAGCCCGCAAAAAGCTCAACATCACGTGCATCCCGATCACCTCCACACCGCCCCCTAGAAATAGGTCTATTTAAATCTAAAAACCTCCAAATCCTATTACTATACACGCCACCCAACTGCCTAAGTCAAAACCTCTCCACCCTCATCAAAACCATCTCATTACAGATTAACATGGACCTACCAGCTATAATATTGGGAGATTTCGACCTCCACATGGACTCCTCCCCACTACCCCCACCATGCAAACTACTCCTCGATACCCTGAATGCTCTGGACTTCAAGCAAATCATTCACTCCCCAACGCAGAAATCAGGTCACACCCTCGACTTGATCTTCATCAACAGCAAAATCTCAACCAACAACAGTCCACCCACCACCACCAGCATTCCCTGGTCTGACCACAAACTCATCCAGACCACACTACTCTTCAAAACTCACCACCCCTCACCAAGCGACCCCAAAAAATACATCCACTTCCCCAAACCATGCCCCAGCAATGTCATCGCCGAACACTTCCCTCATGCCCTAAATACACTAAGGGCTGGATTTTAAATGCCCTGCGCGTGTAAATCCGGCTGGATTTACGCGCGCAGGCATGCCTATTTTGCATAGGCCGCCGGCGCGCGCAGAGCCCCTGGACGTGCATAAGTCCCGGGGCTTCGTTAAAGGGGTGTGTCGGGGGCGTTCCGAAAATGACGCGGCGTTTCGGGGGCGTGACGTAGCGTTTCGGGGGCGGGCCCAGGGGCGTGGTCGAGGCCTCAGGACCAGCCCCCAGGTTGGGTGATGGCGCGCCAGCAGCCCGCTGGCGCGCGCAGATTTACATCTGCTTTCAGCAGGCGTAAATCTGCCAACAAAGGTAAGGGGGGGTTTAGATAGGGCCGGGGAGGTGGGTTAGGTAGGGGAAGGGAGGGGAAGGTGTGGGGAGGGCGAAGGAAAGTTCCCTCCGAGGCCGCTCCCCTCCCCCCCCCCCCCCATTTACATGTTCCCTACACAAAATCGCACCAACCACACTAGAAAAGGTGCCAAAACTGCATAGCTTTGGCACTGTCCTCCAGGAAAGACACCATTTTTAAAGGACTGGTATCTAGTTAGGAGCAAATCGGTATTGCTCTTGCCATGTATCATTCAGGATACAGAAAGTATGTGCCAGAATGGAAGCTCCCTGGCCCCAGCATATTTAAATGGCAAGAGGGTCTCTGACAGACACAGGTTGGGCCAGATCAGTTTTCTAGGGTGGGAATGGGAACCTGAGGTCCCAGAGAAGCCCAACTAGATAGGCCTGGATGCCAGAATTACATTTTGCTGGGTGAGAAGGGTTTCCAGGCCCTCGTGATGCCTGTTTTGTTTTTTTTTTCTTTCTTTAATCAATTTGGGGGCTTTTTGTTTTGTTTTCATTTAATATATTTTTTGGTTTGGCAAATAAATTGATCCAAAATTTCAAATTAAAAGGACTGAAAAACGAAAATACACCCCCCCCCCAAAAAAAAAAACAAAAAACAACCCCAAACCCAGAACAAAACATTTGGGGCTGTATATCCCTAGTAAGTAAATGAGTTTCCCTGTGCTGAGAAAGCCTAGCAATTAAATAAAAGGGACATGCTCAGAATGAAAAACATGACATAGTAACAAAAGATAGTAGATAGAGGCAGACAAAGACCAGTTGAATTTTACCGTTCACCCAGTTATTCTGTTCTGCACTCAGAAATGAATTTTCAAAGGGGTTTCACATGTAAAAATAGCTTATACTTATGTAAGTATGTAAGTGTAATTAGGTATATGCTCTTTTATCATTTCATGCAATTCTCTGTCTCACTTCTCTACCCCCATGAGAAACTCATCCTTGCTTTCCTTCCCTTACCTGCATGATACTCTCCATTGCTCCCATACTCCCATGATTGCAATATTCTGCCTTATTCCCTTGCCCCCTCCCACACAATGCTCTTCCTTGCTATGCTACCTTCTCTGTACAGAACTCTCCCTTCATTTCCTAACCTCCATATTATATTCTTGATCTCTCCACTACTCCCCTGCATGATCCTCTGTTTCCTCCACTCAGTCCTCTGTCTCTTCCTGCTTGATCATCTCTCTTATACCTGTATGATCTACTCTTACTCTTTCACCCACATGATCTGCTGTTACAGTTTGTTGAATTTTGGAATAAAGATTTTATTTTTTTTCCCCTTTTTTATTCCATTTTTTGTGGGTCCAATATTAAATACTTAGAATATCTAAGCTAATGTCCTGGTAGCTTGCATTGTTAAAAACTACATTCATATTTGTCTTTTAATGTGTATTTTGTGCAAATTGTCAAAGAGAAACTATTTTGCAACTGCTATTTATGTAGGAAACATAGGTGAACAAAATTAGAAATCAAATGTACAGTATGTCCATTGTTTTCCTTCCCTAACCTGAACACACTCACTGGAAAGTCTTGCTTTCATGTGGCTAAAAGTATGCACACTGTGAAAGCCCCTGAGCACTTCTAGACTTTGAACACAGTTTTCAGCCAAACCATTTTCTCAGGTAAATCACTCTTACCCACATAGGAAGCCAATATTCAAAGCCATTTAGTTGGATAACTCATAGTTATCCAGCTAAATGGTGAGTTTTGAATATTCCCTGCACTTATTTGGCTGTTAGCTGGATAAGTGATTATACAACTAAGATTTATCACACCCATGATATTTTCACATTGCAAGCTGAAAAGTGCCATGTTAAGCGCAGTCTATGCTTATATATCCTTATATATCCAGGGATACAAGAACACTTAGCTTCTGTAGAAAGCATCATTTTTTATTGATCAATATAAGTATTCTTGGGAGATGCTGGATGCCTTTTCTCTGACAAACTGACCAGCATCTCATTATATACATGAATTGATCCTTTTTTTTATACAATATAGTACTAGGTTAGAAAATTCTAGAAGTGCGTGACTACCCAGAGAATAATTTACATAGGTTGTCATGTCAACAGCATGGTAAATTTATCCCTAAGCTAACCCTGAGTATTTCTCCAAGGTGGGGCCCGTTTACCATCACTCTTTATATAGTCCTTTGTTCTGTTAGAATCTTGGTGGTCAGGGCAATTATCACATCTGAGGCAGTGTTTATAGATGCCCCTGAGAAAGAGTGCCTCCATAGTGTCATTATAGCCTGAAGCTCCAACCGTTGCCTTCTGCTTTTTTGTGATGCTATAATTAGGCATCACAACGTGGCACCAGCTTCAACTGCTTGTCCAGGTGTCCTGGAAATTCCTGCAGGTCAGGCTCAATAAGTCATTTGAAGTTCATACAGCCAAGACAGGCTAAGACAGCAGAGGATTCTGGGTCAGTTGCCTTTCTCCAAGTCGGTTCTCCAGCTCAGGCATATATATCAGCCCAGACAGGCAAGTCCATGGTTTGGGCTGCTCCTGGAGAGAGAAAGAGAAAGAAAGAGAGAGAGAGACTCTTTTTAAGGCTAGCATATAAGTAAACTATTTATACCACTATAGGAGGGTCAGCTAGAAACTTGAGGTGAGGTTTTGATGGTGGTCTAAGGTTTGGGGGTAGTTTTACATGCACAATCAGAGGTAGGAACAGCACAGTACACATCAGTGAAAATTTGTTGTGATTTAGAGTTGCTATCAAGCTTGGTACAAATCTAATCTTTGTGTACCTTTTTCTCACTCCAAATCACATCAAATCTTCACTGATGTGTACTGTGCTGTTCCTTCCGCTGATTGTGCATTTAAAACTGCCCCCCCCCCCCAAAAAAAAAAAAAAACCAACCTAGGCCACCACCAAATCCTCACCTCGAGTTACTAGTTGACCCTCCTACAGTGGTATAAAAAGTTGATTAATATGTGTGTCCACCAGAGGCTCTCTCTATCTCATGCAATGTTAACCACCCCTCATTTTCATAAACTCCTCCCTTTTGACTACATTTTTAGAATTTGCATACACATCTCTCAATATAATATTTATCGTATGTGTTATGATGTTATCGCGGATGTTAGGGCCCTAACGCCCGCGATAAGGCCCTAACGTGATTTGATGAATGACCCTGTTAGCCAGCTTACTGATATTTGGAGATAGCCAAATATGTTATTCAGCTCTCTACAGATGTGGCCGAGAGCAGGTTTCTTCCTCCTCCTACCCCCTTCACGCAGAGCCAGCACGTCTCAATAGGCGAACTAGATGGTCACCTAGGATGCCAGCTATTAGGGGGGTGACAAAGAGCAGCCTTTTGGGGCCATGAGTAGAGTCCATCCCACTTACAGCTAAGAGGAGTAGAGAGTCGGTTGGCCCTGAGCAGCACCCATCCTGCTCATGGCAGAGAGCAGCAGAGACTCGACAGGCTGCGTGCGGCGTCCATCCTGCTTGCAGCTGAGAGAATGTCTTGGCAGACCACGAGTGACGGCTTTGTTTGTGTGTGTGTGAGTGAGAGGGATTGAGTGTGTATGAAAGAGCAATGGGTTAGTGAGAGGGAAAGAGCATATGTAAAGGTGCGAATGTGAATGAGACAAGGAAACTAGGGGTAGCTTGTATAAAGTTGAACACCTGATTTTATAATATGCGCGTGCAGGTGCAAGCATTTTATAAAATTGGGGGTCGGTGCATGCAATGGGGTGCACAATTGTGCACCCTGTGCGCGCTGACACCTGCAGTCTTCCCAAGTCCTCTCCCAACCCCCTAACCTAACCTCCCTTCCCCTTCCCCTAACCAACCCGCCCCCTATCCCTGTCCTAATCCCCCCAAATAAATTATTTTACCTGCTGCACCTGCAGGCCGGCACGCAATTCTCCAACACAGCAGCAAATGGCTGCTGTGCCGGAGTCCTCTGGCCCCGCCCTACCCCGCCCCCTGGACCAATCCACCCCCTCCCCGAAGCCCCAGGACTTAGATACGTCCATAGGATTTACGTGCATAGGGCTTTTAAAATCTTCCCCTAAGTGTGTGAAAGAAAGGGCGCCTATCTGAGTAGATGAGGTCGGGGCTGGAACCAGTGGGAAGAGGGAGAGCAGGCACAAAGCAGAAGGTTCACATGGGGTGCCTCATACTCTTGCACCAGCCCTGCCTTCAAGGTTATGTATTGTGGCACAAACATGAGCAGTCAAGGCTTTCTCTTTTAGGTGCTTTTATTTACAGTTTCAAAACATCAACATTTCACATTTAAACCAACAAAATAGGGCAGGTATTTCAAGGGACTGCCTTATCCTGCTTACATAGTTTATCTTCACACTTCCCAAACATCATAATTTCAGGCTAGCTATTGTCAGGGGCTGCCTATTCCCTCTGTACTGACATAGTTTCAACTTCACAAACAGGTCAGAATGCTACAGGAGCTGCCTTCTCCTGGAGTACCAGGGGCCTGTCTAAATCTTCTAGGCCCTGATTCTTACCCTCAGGTATGGGATCCTCCCTGGCACCCTAATGCCAGCTTTAATCAGCTTTAAGATGGATTAGGCCAGATACCTGGAGCAGGTCCTTAAGGTATTCTGAGGCTCTTGGGTACCTACTCTGCCACAGGGATTTTGTAAAATGAAAGCCCCATCCCCATCCCCACCCTAACTCTCCCAACCTTCCAATACCTTGAAAATCTCTGATTTTCAGCCTGGATCACAGTACATTGCTACATTGCTGTGTGAATAGCAATGTTGGTAGCTTTGCTTTCAGTGTTAAATCTCCATAGCAATGCTTGAAGCGTCAGATTGCAATGTAATTGTTTATTAATACATGGATGGTTTTGGGAGATTGTGGGTAATGTTCCTTCTATGGTGTGTGCATGGTAAGCCATGCAAAGTATCTCATGTTGCCTCATACTCCATACTTCTGCTCACACACAACCCACACCCAGACATGATGCCAAAGTGGAAGCCATTCTATCGTTCCTCCTTGTTTGCCAGCCCTGTGAGCGTATTCAAAACTTGCAGGGCTGGCATATCCTGTTTGCTGATGTTGTGATGCATAAAGTCAGTATAGAGAAAGTGCCAGCCCTATGAGTTTTGAATACACTCACAGGCCTGGCAAACAAGCAGGAGCGGAGAAATTAGATCCTGTCCTTCACTCCCAACTAGGTATTCAGCAGCAAAAGCTGAAGTGGAAGACAAAGAGAGACCGAGGTGGATTGGCCTATCAAGCATGCCTCTATGAACTGTTCAAGCTGGTCATGTGGCAGCCAGCATTTCCTCTGCATTTGGTGCTTGCTTTGTTGTGCTCCCGTAGTCTGATGAGCATATTGAGAATGGCCTGGAAAAGCTACTGTAATAAATCTGCTCCCCAGAGGGGCAGAATTAGCAATCTGTAATAAATCACCCCACCAAGGGGAGGAGTTAGCAATCTGTTATGGATCACCCTGCCAAAGGGGAGGAGTAGTAATCTGTTCCATGCTGCTCCCCTAAGGGGAGGCGCTAACAATTTGTAATACTCCGTAGGCGGAGTTAATGATCTGTGGTGAGTTGGCTTCCCACAGAGTGGCAGTCTGTATAATACCGCTCTAGCAGTGTAAGGAATTAACACTTAATATAAATTGGTGAATCCCTGGGCCGATGGCAGATGACAGCGCCCCAGGCAGATATCCTGAGAGGGACCACCGGCTAGGCTGGAGTATGGAGACAAACACAGATAGTTCTTTATTAGACAGGAAGTAGAACCACCAGAGGTGGCAGTAGTGAGCTGATGTGCCCGGCAGGGCTGAAGTCCCTCAGATACTGGAATTGTGGTCTCTGGGTTGCTGAGCTGTAGAGAGAGACTATAGGTAGTGAGTAGACAGGGTATGCTGGATACATAACCAGTAGTAGATGATACACTCACAATAGTAGATATCTGTAATGACTTCTATGCAACAGAGAGTCTTCAGTATACTCAGGAACAGGAGCCGTAGGTGAATACTGGTTCCTATATGCAGTCTGGAATGAGAACTCACAATATCTGTGTATGAGATGGCTTCTGGAACAGAAGAGAATCTTTGGAGAGTTTTTGGAACATAGGCCCTCGTGGAGTGAGTACCGGTTCTTTTCTGCAATCTATAATAGTAGTTCACAAGATATAGATATGTGATAGCTTCTGAAATAGAAAGTCTGTGAAGGGTTTTAGGAACATGGCCCTTGTGGAGCGTGTACCGGTTCCTATCTGCAATCTGCAATAATGACTCACGGTCTCCGTACCTGCGATAACGTCTTAGACAGAAGACAGTCTTCAGAGATTAGGAACATAGGCTCTCGTGGAGCGAGTACCAGTTCCTATCTGTAATAGAACTCACAGTGTTCACGTCTGTGATCGCTTCCAGGTAGTAAGGAGTCTTCTGAGCATTCAGGGACGTAGGCCCTCGAGGAGCGAATTCCGGATCCCGTCTTAGCAATCTGAAATCAAGAAGAGAGTGGGACCCCTGAGGAGTGGGTACCCCTTGGTAAGTTGAAGAGGCAGAGCAGCAGTGAGAGAGTTATCCCCCCCCCCCTTGCTAACTCGATTCGTAGTTGCAAGCAAAGACCTTTTAAGTTGGAAACGGATGATGTCACTTTGGGGGGACGCCCCCGAGGTTCGCGCCCTTGCCGCTAAAAACTCTGGAGCGTGCGCCTTTACATGATCAGGAACATGGTGGATCCGCAGCTTCAGGCCAGCCCGGGGATTCCAGGGAGAAGTGGCGAGGAGAAGCCGCTGCAGCATCTGTCCGTCAGACCCGAAGGGAGTCGCCACACAGGTAGAGAGGGTGGAGTGAGGGCAAGAACAGGCATGAATACAACAGCTACTGGTGAAGCTCATTTCACCAGCATCAAAGAATGCAGAGTCTTCGGGCCTCTAGCAGCTGAAGAATAAGAAGAGTACCTGTGTGAATAAAGAAAGGCCATTGCACCTCAGCAGAGCCCAGGAAACTTGTGACAGAAGAAATAGAGGTTGTGGGCTGCTGGAGGATGAATGAGGATAGGCTGCATGTGAACAAGGAAAGACTATGGGCCACTGGTGGAGCTCAAGCCAGTAGCAGACAAAGAATGAACAAAATCTCCATATCAATGAGAGGCTATTGGCTGTTGGTGCAGCCCAGGCTGCCGGCACTGAAGAATGAGGAGAAGCTATATCACAGGAAGAAGGAAGGAGTGACAGAGTCTGCAGGCTGCCAGTGACTGAAGAATGAAGAGAGGACTCCTATGAGTGAGAGATAGAGTGTGTGTGTGTTTGTGTGTGTGTATGTGTGTGAATAAATTATAGAGCATGTTTGTGTGTGTGTGTGAGTGGGAGGATGTTTTTGTGTATGTGTCTAAGGGAGCCTGCCTGCCTGTGTGTAAGACATAGAGAGGGAACCATAGGGAGAGAGTGAGAAAGGGAACTTGCCTGCATTTGTGTATGTATGTATGTGTGTGTGTGTGAAAGAGAGAGAAAGATTGCCTGCCTGCCTGCCTGCCTGCCTGTCTGTGTGTTTATGAAAAAGTGAGAGAGGGAGCCTGCCTGCATCATTGTGAGTGGGAGAAAAGGGGCCTGCCTGCTTCTATGGGTGCTGGATAATGACCTATCCATCTAAAATCTAGCCAGATAAGTGGCTCATTATTCAAAAATTTGTTATTTAGCTAGATAATGAATGAATTTTCCAGCTAAATGCCTTGAATATTGGCCTCTATGTATATATCAAGAGAGAAGAGAAAGTTTGTGTGCACTATGCAGCAACCTCCTGTCCTCACCCCCATTGCAGTCTCAGAGCATCTGGAATTTCAATTTTATTCTTATTAGCTTTAATTATTGGTTTTATTTGATATGTTTGCTGTTTTGAAATATTCAATTAGACACTGATTTTCAAAAGCAATTCCATGCTTAAAAATGGGTTTTACACATGTAAATGAGTTTACCTGAGTAAGTGGGCTTTTGAAAATTGCTATAGTATATGTCATTGAATCGTCCATAGGATTTACCCACTTAAGTACACTTTACATGTGTAAATGACATTTGAAAATTGCTGTGATAGTAATTACATTTCCACATTTCAAATAACTTAATTATCACTGTTCCTGTGTAAACCACCTAGAAACTTTGATTGGTGGTATATACATTTTAAATAAATAAGACTCTTCTACTTTGAATGTCCTCTTTTGTATAAAATCTGTTATTATAAATGCAAACTTTTAAAGTTTGCCTGTGGTGTCTAATACCCTTGCACCGGCCCTGAAGAAATTAAACAAATATGCAGGGGCTTACTGGATGCAGCATTTAAAGACTAGATAGAGGATCTTGAATTTTGCTCTACATACACCAAGCAATTAGTGCAATGCCTGCAGAATAGGCATTATGTGAGCATAAGTCTTCTCCCTCATCAAAAGCAGTGAAATGGTATTCCACAGAAGTTGCAGATGTTTAAAATTGGCCACGATAAAGAGTAGTACAGTAGTCTAAGACAATGGTTCCCAACCTGGCGTCCACAAGACTATCACAGGGGGTCTGCCAGAAGAAAGACAACCAAAGTGCAACTGCTGAGAAATAAAGCAGGCTGACCTAACCTCTGAGGAGCTCTACTTTCTCCTGCTGCTAAACTCTTTGCCCATGCCAAGGAGAGGAAGATCACAACCTCAAGAAGCCCAAACTGGAACAGGGAAGAGTGTGGCTGATTGCCACCACAAGGAATTTTAAGCTATGTTGAGAGGCGGAAGAGAACTAAGCTGCCACCAGTACCTTAAACAGCCACTGCTCCACATGGCCAGAAGCAGCAGCAAGCATTTTTGGCTACTACTACTACACGTGTTCTTTCTGTCCTGCTAGCCTAACAGTAAGGGGAAAAAGCTTTACTGAGGAGTAGTATGGTCATGGTAGGGGTTGGAGGGTGAAACGTGGTCCAACCTCCCCTAATGGTTGGGAACTCCCGGTCTCAGCAGCTACTCACCAATGCATGCATTTAAATGCATGTAAAAATTAAAGAAATGCAGGTGGAGGTTTGCAGCTTTTCTGGAGGCAGAAAAGGGGTAAAGGGGACAGAGGAAAAAAAACCACAGTAAGAACAGCCTCAGGATGGAGAGGGCAAGAGGGGAGTCCATAGGAGTTAAAACACTTGGAAAATTCCTTAAGAGAGGAGGAGAGCAGGAGGAAGTGCTCTGAATTGCTTGCCAACTAATGGGTACTTTAAATGTGTGGCTGCAGCTTGATGCTTGTGATTTTGAATTTATATCAGTGCCTTGAAAATGCTGCTACAATATATTGCTGTGCTGAGATGTTGATATTCTTATTCAAGTGGGTCCTGTGTTGACTTTACTGAGATGGTGTTATATTTTTAGTACTGTTGTTGACTTATTTCAAGTTTAGTCCTGTTCTATATTTTACCTCGTTTAGTCCTGTCATTGATGGATATCAAGTTTAGTTCTTAATGAAGTCTCCTTCAGACATTGTCTGTAATTTTCCCTTAGACTGTTTGCTACCTTTTGAATGTGTTTTATCCTGCCTTGGGTGAATTTCTTATTCAAAAAGAATACTTGGGATGGGGCCATGGGGAAAAGGAAGGAGGGAGAGGACCATGGAAGGAGCAGCGAGGGAAAAAGGACAGGAAACCAGGCACTCAGGAAGGGGCCACGGGGCAGGGAAAAAGGAAATGCACTTGGGAAGGGGTTATATCAGGAGGTGTAGCACTCAGAAAGGGGGCCATACAGGAAGGGCAAGCAGGTGGCAGGAGGGTAAGCACTCAGGAGAGGACCAGGGAAGAGGACACAGGTGGAAGAGGATAGACAGGAAGGGGCCATGGGTGGGGGCAAGCAGGATGGAAGGCACTTGGGGAAGGGACAGGGCAGAAGGTTGAGCAATCAGAAAGGGGGGTCACAGGAAGAAAGAAGAAGCTTGCAGAGAGGAAAAAGCAGGACAAAGAGGACTCAGCCAAGGTCTGTAGGTAGACAAGAGGCAGGTGAGAGGGGAAGGCACTTGGAAAGGGGCCATAGCAGAGGTGGGGAGTCACATTCATGGAAGGCAAGGGGGAGAACACAGTTCATATCAGAGGCCAAAAAAGATATAGTTGTGATGGAGAAGGTACAGAGAAGGGCAACCAAAATGATAAAGGGGATGGAACAGCTCCCCTATGAGGAAAGGCTGAAGAGGTTAGGGCTGTTCAGCTTGGAGAAGAGACGGCTGAGGGGGGATATGATAGAGGTCTTTAAGATCATGAGAGGTCTTTAACGAGTAGATGTGAATCGGGATTTTCTTGGTGTTTGAGTACTTTCCAGGTTCTTGTGGCCTGGTTTGGCTTCTATTGGAAACAGGATGCTGGGCTTGATGGACCCTTGGTCTGACCCAGCATGGCAATTTCTTATGTTCTTATGATGATGAAGTACTGGCTTTTGATGTTTGTGCAGAGCACAAATTCCAGGTAATAGAAGTATATTTGAACAATGGATCAGGTCCTGGAGACCATGATGTTTTTGTAAGTTATATAATGAGGAGCAGGTAATCAAATATAAATATTAAATATATAAATAAATTCATAAAGGAAGATTCTGGTTAATGGATCTTTGGATAAAAGGACGGTGTTCTACTGTATTTTGTTTTTGGATATTTTGAAGGTTATAACATATGTTATCCGTATATCCAGTCATCACAACCCAATTTTTTGTAGGAGGAAAATAGTCACTAGAAATCTATTCTAATGGATATTTTTCTATTATTTTTATTTGTGATTTTCTTTTCTATAACAGCTTCTATTACCTCCTAAGTGTCTTGAAAAACAGAAAGGTTCAACTTTGTTAGTCTTTCTAAATTCTGCAGAATCTTGATAAGGCACCATGCAGGCGGTGCCTTCTAGTAACCATATCGAATTGTTTTACATGACGTGCATATTACAAATCACACCCCTTTCAGCTGTCAGCTCACTGTGGGAATCCTGTTACATTTTCACTCATTGTCATGTCAGCCCATTCAGTTCCATTGATTACATTACTAACATCTTTGAGGAGTCAGTATTCTAGCTACTGCAACCCCTTATATAAATTAAAGGGACCCCTTAACCTAGGTATTTCAAAAAGTCAGCAAGACTGAAATGCTATGTGAAAGTGATTAGCACTAAAATATAGTCTTATGTCCTCAGAAGATTTTAAATTAACCTTTTTTTTTTTTGCAATATGTGGAGCTTGGCCTGCATGATAGAAAATTTATTTATTTATTTATTTATTTAGAATTTTTATATACCGACATTCTCGATACAAATATCAAATCAAATTGGTTAGTAATCAAACATGTGCAGAAGTATCTTGAAATTTGGAAACTTAACATAGTAATGATGGCAGATAAAGACCAAATGGTCCATCTAGTCTGCTCAGCAAGTTCCTTATGGTCATAACTGCCACGTCATTCAGGTTATCCCTGTGTACTCTATTAAAGGTAGTAACTGCCATTTCATGCAAGTTACCCCCTGCATTCTGTTAAGGGTAGAAACATCAACTCCATGCAGGATACTCTCATGCAAAAAATGTTACACCTAAAGTTAACATGTTACCCCCTTTCTTCATTTCCAACCTCAAGTCTTTAGGGATCTGCAGTGCTTACCCCTTTTGAATTCATTTACTGTTTTCGTCTTCACCACCTCTTCCAGGAGAGCATTCCAGGTATCCACCACTCTCTCTGTGAGGAAATATTTCCTGATGTTGGTTCTGGAGTTTCATATCATGATTCCTAATTATACAGTTTCCTGTCCAATGGAAAAGGTTTGATGTGTGTGCATCATTAATACCTTTCAGGTATCTGAAGACCTGTATCACATCTCCCCTGCACCTCCTCTCCTCCAGAGTATAGATATTTAGATTATTTAGCCTCTCCTCATAGGTCTTACAAAACAGACCCCACACCATTTTGGTCATCCTTCCTCTGGACCATTTCCATCCTGTCCTATGGATATTTGGACTGGCATATTGGTATATTGTTTGTTTTGCTCCTATTAGGATGCAGCTGTATTATTCTCTTTCCTATAACATATATGTAGTCCCTGCTAGGAGCACATAAAATAAGAGTCCTGATGCTGGGGGGTTTATCTTGGCACTCTGTGGGTTAAAAAAATAGTTGGGTAAGATGTTGGATTGTACCAGGCTTAGATATAATAGTGTGCATTTGCCTACAGAGCAGGGAAATGTAAAATTATACCCTTTTACCCTCTGTAACCATTTAATTGCCCCCTTTGTGGAATTATTGCTCATGTCTGTCATTTGCTTCTTCCATATCAAATCCACATCTCTAGGATTCACATCTTTAAGATTCCAACTTATCAAGCTATATATTTTCTTCTGAGATGCCAGCAGTATAAAATAATAATGGATGAATCACAGGATCCATACTGCAGAAATTGTAACAAGCAACCTAATATATACACTGACCCTAAATCTTGATAGCAACAAACAAGTCAATTAGAGCTCCCTGAACACAGAGACAAAAACACAGCTCAACCCCCCCCCCCCCCGACCTTGATAAGCCAGGTAGTACTGACTACCTGAATCCATTAGCAATGGAGTCTGTGAAGGAGTGTCTCTAGAAACTCTTCTTAACCTCTACAGGATCAGGCATCTAGTCTGATCCACTTTAAAAGCCAGAGAGGGAGAGAGATAGCTCGGTGGGCAGGACCCTGATGAGGAAGAATTAGAATGTGGACCCAGCTGGGAACAGACAAGCCCCATGTCTCCAAGAGAAGGCAGCTTCTGACACTTCTCTGAACAAAGGTGAAAGCTATATGAGTTATGCTGCTGGATGTAAGCAGTTTACATGTTGTGAACACTGGTTATGTTGTAAAAGAAGGCTGGAGCTAGTGTGGCATATGTCCTCAGCCTAAGAAAGTTTACTTGAATATCCCACAGATCTTCATACTTGTAGATAGCTTTACCCATAATTCTCCTTAAGGCTTTTGATAAGAGACTGGGCTGCAGTGCCTAGGAGTAATCCTGTTATACAAGCATCTATCTTAACCAGCTGGAAAAGCCAGCAGGTCTTAAGGAATTCACCGAGAACCAGAGGAAGGTCATGGACCTCAGACTCCTTCCTCACTGCAAATCCTCTACTTCACACTCAAAATCCGGGCTTATATATCAGTGCTCTATTCCATCTAGAGATTTCTCACCTGGGTTTTTGAAACATTTCTTCATCTTACCCACATTTAAGAAGTTGCATAGAAAGATGACTGGATAAACTATTATTGCTTGTATTGTGTTTGGTGTTACATGCTCTAACTTGTTCAAAGTGCTGCTGAAAATGGGCAAGAAATATATTTTATAACTTACTATATCAATCTGCTCTTTTTGCAGTGGTGCTTCTGTCACCTGTACGATATCAGGAAGCTAAGTTGGAGGTTAGTTGGGTGAATAGCATTAGGAGAAAGCTTTGAGTATATTTAAGGGATATCACTACTTGCGTAACCTTTCAGTCTAGTCATTTTTAAGAAACTGGTTAGACTAGTGTCTGCAAGTTGTAAACCATAAGACGTTTTGCGATGTAATTTCACATACATAAATCTGATGTAACACACAAAGCTGCAGATTGAATACCAAACCCAGGCACTGAAGGTTTTTTGACAATTGAAGCCTTGCAATATCTTACTGAAAATGAAATGAGTAAATAGGAAAAGGCATAGATAAAAGTAAACCCCAAAGGTAAACATAGTCATTTCATAGGTACTGTATCCTCAGCTGTGATGATTTTGTCTACTAGAACCAAATAGCTCAATGGAAAAAAAATGAAGTCCAGTGGCCTTATGCTTCTTTTCTGACATTGTTATAGCTGCCTACTGATTATAAATAACCTGGATAGCTAGTTGTAGATGACAAGAAAATGGAGCACAGCACAAAACTGATTTAAATATAAAATAATTTATCAATGAATCATGAACTTTTCATTTTCCGATTTGTATCATTAGCATTATTATTAAAGCAACAAAGGAAAAAAATCTGTTTAAAATTATGATTGGTTATAATTGTCAGCACCAGAGTGAGCGGTGCAGCAATTTAGCAAACCAGAGTCCTGTCTTTCACATTTTTTGCAATGGATGCAAGTCTCATAATCCCATAAATGTACTGTATGTAACATGGAACCTCATAGAGGACCATTCTGAAAGGGAGTTAGCCAGGTAACTAAGTTCCTTGGCTAGATTCCTCTGAGTGAAAATTGTTCCTCTCATATCAGCTAAAAGTGCACACATGGTTTCTAGGGATGTGAATCGGGCTTCAGACGACTGAAAATATTGTCAATATTTTCAAAATAGTCAGAAATCGGGGGCGCCCCCAAAATGATAGGAAAACCCCACGATATTGATCATGGGGGTTCCCTTATCATTTTGGGGGAGGGCGGGAAAAACGGCACACAAAAATAACCCCTAAACCCACCCCGACCCTTTAAAAGTAACCCCTTAGCTTCCCCCAACCTCCCGATCCCCCAAAAAATGTTTTACAGGTACCTGGTGGTCCCATGGGGGTTCCGGGAGCAATCTCCCTCAATCTCCCGCTCCGGGCCATCCTCCCACTCCCGGGCTGTCGGCTGCCACTAATCAAAATGGCGCCGATGGCCCTTTGCCCTTACCATGTGACAGGGTATCCGTGCCATTGGCCGGATCCTGTCACATGGTAGGAGCACTGGATGGCTGGCGCCATCTTGTGCTCCTACCATGTGACAGGGGCTGACTAATGGCACCAGTAGCCCCTGTGACATAGTAAGGGCAAGGCTATCGGAGCCATTTTGATTAATGGTAGCCGATGGCCCGAGTGCAGGAGATCGCTCCTGGGCCCCCGCTGGACCACCAGGGGGGGCTAAGGGGTTACTTTTAAAGGGTCGGGTGGCTTTTTTGTTTATTGGCTCGGGCACAGCAGATAAACAAAACCGCGATCAGGCCCGATTGAAAAAAACCCACATGTGAATCGGAACCGGAATCCGAACCGATTCCGGTTCCGATTCACATCTCTAATGGTTTCATCACACACCCTCTTTTAGCCAGATTAAAAAGAGGTGTTTCTTGGAGCATAGTTAGGTAGTGAGAAGAAACAATGAATGTCAGATTGAATTTTCAAAGCTACATGCATTGTTGTGTCCCTATTCTGCTGCCTGCTGAAATAGCAAGTGCAAATAATGCAGGCACTTTATACCTACATATCTTTTAAGCAATTATCAAAGACAAACTTCCTGGGTAAATCAAATCAAGCTTTTTTTATAAACCACATTTATAAAAATGCATATAAAAAGGTGAAAAAACACCCATCACATATAAAACAGAAGACCACAAACATACTAATATCATACAAGTTAAAATAAAATAGGGTGGTTTTCCTATGAAAATTAGCTACGAGGTCCATGGGTTCCAAAATATCCATATAATTTGCAGCAATGTGGGCTACTGAAAATTGTCCCAAAATGTACAATAGAGCTTTTTTGGAGACAAGAATAAGAACTAGATAACATAACCTGAATCGTCCTGCCAAATGAGGTGGTGAAAGCCAGCACTTTTAACAGATATTTTGGCATGATTGGAATGAATGTGGAGGACTGTGGTGGGAAGTGGGTTAGGCGGTCAAATGGAAGAGATGAGGGGAGCACAGAAGGAAACTGGCATTGTGTTGCACATAGGAATTTATATCTTATCTACCCAAAGTGAATAATTTTAATTGGGAAGCCTGGACTGGCCAATTTGTTTTTTATCTGCCAGTATTCACTCTGGCCTGTATTTTAAAAGGCCTATTCATGTAAATCACCTTACACACACCGGGCCGATTTTAAAAAGGGCCAGCCGCGTGCATAAAGCCCCAGGACACGCGTAAGTCCCCTGGGCTTTGGAAAAGTGGCGGGGAGGGGGTTGGGCGGGGCGGTCCGGGGGCAGGGTGGGGTCATTTGCCGCTGTGCCACGGGATCACCTGCCGGCAAGGTGCCAGCACGCGCAACCTGTGCCTGCCCCGAGGCAGGTGCAAAAGGTAGGATTAAGGTTGGGGGGGTCTAGGTTAGGGCTAGGGGGCGGGTAAGTTAGGGGAAGGGGAAGGGAGATTAGTTTAGGAGTTTGGGAAGTTCCCTCCCAGGCCGCTCCGAAATCAGAGCGGCCTGGGAGGGAATGGGGGAAGGCCGCGGGTGTCGTCACGCACAAGTTGCACTAATGTGCACTTCCTTGCGCACGCCAACCCCCAAATTTATAACGTACGCATCGGCGCATGCATGTTATAAAATCGCGCATTCATGTGTGCGCCGGGTAGCGCGCGCACATCTTAAAATCTACCCCTACGGCCCAGATTTTCAAAAGCCTTCGCGCGTAAATACTTCTTACGCATGCCAGGCCTATTTTCAAAAGGCCCAGCCATGCAAGTAAGTCCCGGGGCTTTGGAAAAGGGGAGGGGCCGGGGGTGGGATCAGAGGCTCCTGGCACAGCGGCTATTTGCCGCTTTGCTGGGGGATCGCATGCCGGCAGGGTGTCGGCGCGCTCAAGAGATAAGAAAACAATTTTGGGGGGGTTAGGTTAGGGCTAGGGGGCAGGTAGGTAAGGGGAAGGGAGGTTAGTTTAGGAGGTTGGGAAGTTCCAAATTCAGAGCGGACTGGGAGGGAATTTGTCAAGGCTGCGGGCCTCGGCGCGCGCAAGTTGCACTAATGTGCACCCCCTTGCGTCGCCGACCCCCAATTTTATAACCTGCGTGCACGTGTTATAAAATTGCACGTCTATGTGTGCGCGCCAGGTAGCGTGCGCACATGGACGCGCGCGTGTAGGTCTGAAAATCTACCCCTATAGTACTATATGTGTTAGATAACCATATGAGATCCTTTTCAGTTCTATTGTTCCATGATTTCACACTTGCAGCAGGGAAACAAAAATATTTGATGTAGTTTGCAAGTTTTATATGGATTCTATACAGAAGAGGGAAATGGATCATTCCTTTTTATTTCATTAAAAAATAAACAAAAAACTGTAACACAGTACAAATGTAATATAACAAGTGAACATGTTTTTTTGCTTTCAGGAAGCCTTTATAATGGCGAGTATGGATCACCCTCATCTCGTACGACTATTAGGTGTCTGCTTGAGCCCTACCATCCAGCTAGTCACTCAGCTCATGCCTCATGGCTGTCTTCTGGACTATGTTCATGAGCACAAGGATAATATTGGTTCTCAGCTTCTGCTTAACTGGTGTGTCCAGATAGCCAAGGTAGGCTTTCATATTATTTTTTTCTTTTTGCAGTCCATAGAAAGAATTTGATAATGTACCAGACCACTTTCTCAACTAGCTGGAAACCTGTGAATTGTTTTTATAGCTTTTTACTAAGATTGAATGGCAGGTTGATAGAAAATCTCAATTCACGAAACATAAGTAAATGTTGAATGATGTTATATAATTACTGATTGCTAAACATTAAGATAGTACTAAAATGCGATGACAGAGTTTGCTCGCTTCTTATGACTGTATTCTGAGATGTTAGATACCTTTATTAAATTCTCTTCAACCAAGCCACAAGGAAAATTAACCCACCAAGGCCCCTGTACTGTCTTACTGCAGTAGTCTAATGTGATCAAACAGACCTCCAGAATGCAAGTGACAGAGCCCTTTCCCTAAGCTTGTTCACAGTAGAATTGTTCAGTTTTATGGCCAGATCAAAGATCACATGTGAAAGTGAATATGATTTTGCAAATGTTATGTGTCAAAACCTTTAACTTGATACCTTTTTATTTTATATTTTAGCAATTTTAAATAAAGTACCCTCAAGATAATGTTTAATGAAAATAGCAAATATGGAAAGAAAGAAATACTAATACAAAAGAAAGAAATCTGACCCAAAAAGAGGAAAACACATATTTATCCTTCATGCATATTTTTACATAGCCCTCAAATATATATGGAAGGCCCAAGAAAAAAACAAGGAAGTCAAGAGCTAGAATTTACAAAGAAATTAAAACAATTCAAATATCATAGCCACATAACATGGAGATCAAAAGCACAGATTATTTACATTCCTTAGCTTAATAGGCAGTTGCAGTGGAGGCTTAAACTGGAAAAGGACTTGCAGCTGCTACATTCCTTCAAGGTCATTTTCAAAAGCATTCACATGCTCCAGCAGCAACGCAGATGCTCACGTGTGGTTGTCCGCCGGTAAGGAAAACCGACGCTGATAAACTCGGCGTCGCTTTTCGTGACCAGTGTACCGACCCCCTCATTTAAATATTGGGAGCGCCTGGTGCGCATTAAGAGAGCTGGTACTGACTGTTTAGCGCCAGCTTTCTAAGCTACGTTATTGCATCACCCCCTTAACTAGATCTGTCTAGTAGACTTTAGGAGACTTAGGAGGCTCACAAGTAATGGTAACTATTTTACATCAGGCAATGACAATAGAATCAGTCTTGCAGCTGGGTTTGTCTGGCAGGCTGTGAAGTATTGTAAAACCTAAAAGCAATGACTAGAAGATCTAGTAGAAATGCAGGCATTTATATAGCTGTGTTTTGCAGGCTTCATGGGGGACCTAGAAGGCCAGATGTCCTGACAATGATCATACTAGTATTGCTGGCTATTTAGATTATTGCAAAGCTTTGTGGTTGGACATGGGAGGAGTGAATGCTGGAGTGAAGTAGGTGGGAAATTTGTATGCAATTCCACCCAAAATGGTGGAGTACAAAGGAGAGACAAAAAAGGCTATGAATTATTAGAATCGTACCTTTTCTAATTTAGATGCATATGAGAACATGTGATACAGTATTTATAGTTCTGATCAAGTTAGTGTTCCTGATTTAAAAAAAAATGTTGAAATAGAATAAATAAATTGAGATTTGAGAACAGGAGATGAAGAATGGATCAGATTTGCTAGAGTGGTATGTGACAGAATTTAAAGTTGTAAAGATGGAAGAAATAAGTGGATTGTGGGTTGAGCCAGTATATAAATTACTGACACATGAAATAGTAAATTAACTTCCAACAACCACATAGGACATTTAAAATCATTGTCTTCATTTTCTCCAAATGCTGTAGTCAGTTTCACCAGGTAACACTTGTAAATAGCCTGAATCTGATTGTAAAGAATGTGGCAGGTTTAGTATATGTACTTGAAATTAATTTTCAATGAAAAGCAACATTAGCAGTTTTTCTTTAAAAATTAGTGTAAATTATATATATTAAAAGTATCTGCGTACTTTGTATCTGCTCTTTTGTGCAGGTGGCTGAGGGATAAAATAGTGAATATACTTTTGAAAATGTCATCTACATGTACCATTTTCTACCTTTGACATAAATACACCCCCAGGAATGCTTCCTCATCTTCTGGCTCATAGTGCATGTATTATGGAAGTCTCCATATACTTTCATGTAATTCTACTTATTTTTAAAATGCTTATACATAGCTAAAACAAAGATATTGTTCCAAGAAGTTTACAAACAAAACATAAATCATCATGTATTCTTAAACCACAAAACATAAATAGAAATTAAATGATTGATTTTATTTATTTATTTATTTTATTTATTTTTAATTTTTATATACCGGAATTCCTGTATGCAATACAAATCAATGGCCACTAAGTAGTTTACTCATGATGAGCTTCTTCAGGTGTTCTCCTTTTCCTCAAATTCTGCCTCTTTTCATCCTTACTTATGAGAAAGAAGAGGAAGCCAAAGCTTGGGACTTACCCTGTGGTCCTGCCGATGCACCCTTCTTCTAGCCTGATAGATGTCCACCTTGTCCAAGGCTTTGTACTTTTGGAGACTGAGCCACTGGAGAGAACAGGAGAGGAAGCTATGCTCTTGCCTCCCCTTGGTTCCTTGGCATCTTTAAGCTCGGCAAATTGAATGCCTCCTATTAACCCGGCTACAGCGAGGGCTCCCCCCTTGTTGTGAGCAGGGTCACCAAATGATGATGATGGTGCAATGTTACTAGCAGAGAACACTGGGGAAGCAGAACTGCAGCAGCTTTTGGCAAAAACATCTCCAAGGGTGCAGGAGAGAGGCAACTACATAGCGAAGAAGATGGGAGTGCTGCTGGGCACTCTTTCAACTTAAGCTCCACAGCCATTTTTCAAACAAGTGAGACCAACTTGCTTTACTCTTGAATCTATTTGGGAAGCAATATTGGGTCTTAGTAACATCATTACACTCTTGTAGGAAAATGTGTGGAGTTGGATAATCAGATTCAGCAATTAGAGACTACTTCTTTATATTTGGGACACTAAATTGCTTCTGTTAAGGAAAACTGTCATCTAGCACAAAACATGGAACATCTTGAGAATATAATCAGAAATAAAAATCTCCTATTCACTGATTTTCCAAAGGTACCATCAATTTCTTCAAGAGAGATATTTAAGAAGTATTTAGAGGAGGTATTACATGTCCCAGAGAATTCCATTCCACCAGTGGCAAAACTATTCTATCTTCCTTATTATAAAAGGAGAGAAAATTAATTAATAGGGACATTTAAGTACTTTTACCACTTTCAATTGATCGGACTAATTCAGATGTTTCTGCTCAACTGGAGGTTTCAGACAGAGAAATGGCTACCCTAGACATTGGAACCAGATAGAGAGTGGCTGCTATATCTTTACTTTAGACATCACTCTGAAACCTTTTCGCAGCTAAAGGTCAAAGTGTTTCCTGAGGTTGCCAAAAAAAAAAAAAACAGAAGAAGCGGAAGCAATTTCTTCTTATGCAACCAAGGATTTCACAGCTGTGGGTATTTATATTTTATATTTCCCTGCAAATGTCTGAAAAGATATAGAGATGTTTCATATATTTTCTTTGACCCTTCCCAGCTGACTCACTTTCTTAGTTATAAAACTGATTAGTCTTGACCCTCTGCAATATCTCTATCTTAACTTTGCTTGAAATACCGGTAGTTCTAAATTAGATAAATGGCCAATGATAATTGCTGATAAATTCCTTTCTGTCTTCATAACCTTGGGTTGTGGTATTATATCCCCTCTAATTTGTGGACTAGACTTGGAACTGAGTGACTGAACATATTACTTTATTTGTTTCTTTTTCTTTTTTCTTTTCTCAGTTCTTGATTTCTTTTTCAAGATATTGTCTTGAATTTTCTAGTTGAAATTTATAAATAAAGAATTAAAAAAACAATACAATGATTAAAATTATACATTTTTGTTAATAAATCATTAACATATTACAGCTAAAATATTATAAAATTTATATTTAGACTTAGTACTTCCAAAGGCTTCATGAAACAAAAATACTCTTAAGTTGTTTGTGAAACATCTTAATGGCATTAATATGACATAAGCCACTAGGCAAGAAATTCCATAGGATAGATCCTATGATAGAAAATGCATGGAAGTGAGTTCTTACTTACCAAATCTGCTTCACCAAAGTAACATTTAATAAAGATTAATTCACTGAGTGGAGCATTGGGGAAGAGTGGTATGTTAGCAGCAAATTTGAAAGATAGGGGGGGGCAATGCCCATGATCACCTTAAAACAAATACCAATAATTTAAATTTAATCCATTGTTCTATAGAAAGTTAATGCAGCTGGTCCAGAGTGGGTGAAATATGCTCATGACATCGAGTAGAAGAAACAAGACAAGCTGCAGCATTCTGGAGGAGTTGCATCCCCCTTAGGCAGAATTTTGGCAAGCCTACAAGCAGGGAATTCCCAAAATACTTTGTAGATAGCTAAAAATTTTGAATGAGTACTCTAAAATTATTTTTCAGAAAAATGAATTTTAGATGTAGCAACTTTCATATATGTGGTACACAAATTAAGTTAGCATCAAGATAGAAACCTAAGTTTTGAACTGATTCTACAAATGGTACATATGCCCCATCAATTGTCAGCCCTTGACATTACTCTGGAGGAGAGGAGTATGAGATCCATATAGAGTCAATCTTTTGAATATTCAAAATTAGCTGATTGGATGACATCCAGTTTTTTATTTGTTCTAGACAATGAGATATAGATTTTAAGGTGGTCAAGAAATCTCCCTGAATAGGGAAAAACAATTGGATGTCATCTGCATATGTCTTATACAAAGGGACATAATCATGAAGAATTTCTGTTAATGAACTGAGATATAGATTAAATAGTGTAGCCAATAGAACGGACCCCTGTGGAACCTAAGAGGTAGATTTTAAAATGGTTGCACATGATAAAACCGGGAGATATGTGCGTGACTCGCATGTGCATGTGCCGCGTGGATTTTAAAAGACCCACGGCCATGCGCATATCTCCTGATAAGTGGATAAAAAAGGTTTGGTGAAAAAAGGGTGGGACAAGAGGGTGGGCTGGGCAGGGCATGGGTGGGCTTGGACTGCAGCATGTAGTCAGTTACGTGCACAACCGCGTAACTTGCTTCTGCTAGAGAATGCATGTAAGTAGATACATTTTTTTAAAAA
Source organism: Rhinatrema bivittatum (assembly GCF_901001135.1). Lineage (NCBI taxonomy): Eukaryota > Metazoa > Chordata > Amphibia > Gymnophiona > Rhinatrematidae > Rhinatrema > Rhinatrema bivittatum. The sequence goes on from NC_042620.1 coordinate 168,956,434, forward strand.
GGGTAGTTAGCAGGATTTTAAGGGTCAGGGTTAGTAGGGTAAAAGGGAGGCTAGTTTGGTAGGGGGTTTATGATGTCCTCTCTTTTACTGGGGTGAACTGGGAGGGAACTCGGAAATAGGCCTAATGCATCACCGCGCGCATCTACTAAAATTCCCTGATGGGTTTTAAGGGTCTGCGATAACTGGGGGGAATATAAACTGCTCAACCAAGGGGGTCAGGAGGACCTAGCTGTTAACTGGGCGAGCTGGTGGACAAACTGGTGAAACAGGCAATGGTATGAATGCACACCCTTTTTTAAATTCCACAACTTTCGCAGTAGAAGCAGGATTTATGTGCATGGGTGCACATGTGTACACAGTCATATGTGACTATGGCCTAGATTAATCATTTTGCTATAAATCTCACCCTAGTTTGATAGCACCCGGGTAGAGACTGCATCAAGCTAGGGCAAGGGTAAATAGTAGAAATCTCATCTTTTTGTATCTTTCCTCATTCCAGATCACATCATATCTTCACTGATGTGTATTGTGCTGTTTGATAAATATCGCAAATCCCGTTTCAGGCATATCGCACAGCTTAATGCCAAGAAAAAAGTGGTAGTTATTTCTGGTATTAAAACATATGATAACACGTGTTACGGTATCACACGGAATGTTAAACTCCTCCCCTTTGACTACGTTTTTGAAATTTGCATACACAACGCGAGATGTGAAAAATAACATGAGTTATAGCGTTATCACGGGCGTTGGGGTCCTAATGCCCGCAATAACGCCCTAACACATTTTGATAATGGCCCGGTAAGCCTCACCAGCTCATCCGCCAAGCATTTTATATATATCATTGCCAAGGCTAAATCATTAAGCAATATTTAAGCTTCCCTGTTCTTCTTTATCTGTTTTTCCTCAAACATAATCTTTCTCAAAGTCCTATTCTTCTTTTTTACTTTTGCTGACTGAAAAAATTAGCAGATGTTATTGACTTTAGCCCTGCTTTGTATGCTTATTGTAAACAGGAATGCATAAAACACAATTCTAAAAAATAAATTTGTAAGAAACTTTATTTTTATTTCTCCCATTGAGTGATCTTTTTCTTTTTCTTTCTTCATGGCTCTCCTCATAGAGCTATCAAACATTCTGTAAACCGCACATTTTTTTCTTTCCCTCTGCCCTCCCAGTTACGAATCCTCCTCTGCCCAAATAAAGAGACCATCTTCCCTTGGAAAACACTCTCAGACTTAAGTTTTGGGAAAATGTAGGTATAGGAAATGCAGAAAGCCCACAGGTCCATTTGGCTTCAGAGTTTTGGAATAATATATCTCAAGGATTTATTGCCTGAAGTTTTAGAAAAAACAGCCAAAAAGTGTTGTGGACATTTTTTTTATTATTAATTTACCATTTTTAGGGAAAGTTCCACAGTGGGGGTTTTTTGCAGAAGATTTTTTGATTACATGCTTTTTAGCATTTTTGAGGAAAAGTAGCACAATGTTTTTAGCAAACGTTTTTTATTGCACGCTTTTTTGTGATATATTTTTGATACCTAGTCTTAAAGAAAATGAAATGTTTTGGTTAAAAAATGGCACTATATAGAAATCATTCAAGGAAACCAGCCTGTATGTTTTAGTATATATATATATCTTTATTTTTTTTAACTTGTATCCAAAAAGTAAGCCTGGCCCTTTCAGTGCTCCTGTTTGGTTAGCAAGTGTCTTTATAAAAGTAGTACTTTCCTATGTCTTTACTAGTTCCAGGTCTTCTCCTCAGAAGGTTTGAGCTCTTACCAAAGGTTCTTAGAAACTTTGTCAGTCTAAAACTTCTTATCCAAAGTACCAAGCAGTTAACAAATGAAGACTAAAAGACAGTCATTTTCTGTACATAAACACAGAAAGAAAGATCTCTTAAACTAAAACCAAGAAGAAATGAGTGGCAGTGTAATTATATTAGTTATAACAGGTAGACTACAGAGGGTCGACGTTCACAGAAACCCACAGGCATCATTATTGAGATAAAAAGATACATTAATCCTGTCATAATTCCCCCATCACTCTGGCAAGAAGTTCATTTTTTATTCAGCCTTTTCGTTACAGCAGGAGGTTCTTTTGACTTTCCCATTTAGAAACTGAGGGTCTCATTTTCTAAAGTATCGCAGGCTTGCGATACTTTAGAAGATGAGGGGCCGAAACGGGGGGAAGGCCTGCGCTAGCCGGCAGCGATCTCACCGTTGCGGTGTGATCGCTGCCGGTTTCGCACCCAATAGCGCCACCATAAGAGGTGTAGCTATTGGGAGCAAAAGCTGCCGCGAAAAGGTACTTACGTTTTCACTGTCCGCGGCGTCGGTGCAGAGTTGGCCCCGGTGACGCCCCGACTCCTCCTCTTCCAGGGCCAACTCCGCCCCGACTCCATCCCCCCTCCTGGTATTGTGTGTGAGCGGCGTGGAAAATGAGGCCCTGAGACACTAAGGGGGTCATTTTCTATGTGGATCGCACGTGAAAAGTCCCTTATCGCGTGCGATACCAAGTTTGGGGTGCAGTTGGGGAGGTGTCAACCCCGGAAGTGGAGGAGTCGGGGCGGCACCGGGGCCGCCACCGCAAAGACTTCATCAACAGCGAAAGGTATGCACTTTTATCGCTGCCAGTTTTGTGCCGAATAACTACACCTTTTATGGTGTAGTTATTCGGCGTGACACCGGCAGTGATTGCACCGTGGAGGTACGATCGCTGCCGGTTAGTGCAGGACCGCCCCCCACCCCCACCCCCCGTTACCACGGGATTCAAAGAGCCCGGCGGTATTAGTAAATCCAGCCCTAAGTATAGTGTCTGTCTCTGTGAACAGAGCCCAAGTCTCTATTTGTCTTGGGATAAGTAGTCAGGGGATGTCGCTTAACCTCTACTTGTGGGTAATGGTGATATATGCATTGTCTCAGAGGGTTTTTAAAGGTATATTCCTATAAGTATTACTATGAGGAAGTCCTCTGGGGGAGTGTTATTTGCATCAATATAAGGTGGTGCTCAGAGTGAGAAAGTGTCTCTTCTTTTGCTCCTTTGCTTTGGTCTTTTGGTTTTGGAGTATCAAGCCCTCACAACTCCTTGAAGTGTAGCTGATCTGTTCAACCCTGCAGGGTCAGACATGAGAGATCAGTAAAGCATTACTGGACTCCTGGAAAGTGCCCTGAGGCAACCCAGGAGAAATATTGATCACAACAGCCTTGTGGAAATCTTTCTGAAGGTGTTTAAAAAGTACTGATGTGACTATGCTGAGAAGAATTCGATGCTGGGAAGTAAATGCCAAATCTCAGCAGTGTGGAGGAGGTATAGGAAATATTTTTAATAACATATTAGCCCACTAAAGATTTGAAGGAAAAGTGTTTTGTTGTTGCTGTTGAAGTTGCTGTAGTATGAGTGCTGATAACCTGTGAACCCTGATTCAACCACTAAATTGTAATATTTGTTTAATTCTGTCTGCTGGAAAGACCAAATTTAGACCTAGATTCATCATTTTGCTATAAATATAGTAAAAATAGTGCCCGTGATAAAAAAAAAAGGGGGGGGGGGAGGGCATGGTTAGGATAATTTTCCTGATACTGCAGTAGCATTTAACGCAACACCATTATCACACTGCACGCTGAGTAATCTACTACATGATTTTTAACATGATTTGGGCTGCTGGCTAGAGAGAAGGAGAGAGAGAGAGATTGAGAGACTCTGTAGAGGGTGGGAGGTTGCAATTAATTAAATTTAAAGGGTTGGGGGTGGGTTTGGGGTTTTTTTTTTTTTAAATATGAAGAGTTGGGGCAGGTTTCAGGCATCGTTTCGGGGGCAGACAAAATAAAATCAGCCCGAACTGCAGAAAAACAAAATTTCCCGCAGCAGGCCGATAACGAAGGCCGAACCAAAAGGTTCGGCCGAATCACATCTGTAATGGTAACTGTGCTGTTTGTAGGTATGACTGTGCATGTAGAACTGCCCCCGAAAATACACCCTACCCGCCTACCGTTCATAATGCCCCCTCTTATAGTGGTATAAAAAGTTCAAATATAAGTGAGCCTTCACAGAAGCGCTCTTTCACTCTCTCTCTCTCTCTCTCCACCCCCTCCCCCCAAACTGTCATTTGTGATAAATATTGTTTCAGCCAGTAACGCATGCCACATTAACTGACCCTCATTTCCATTTACTCTACCCAAACTCCTCCCACTTTAATAATAATCTAAATTTGCATAGCATTTTTAATACGGTATTTATCGCGTGTGTTATGGTGTAACCCACACGTTAGGGCCCTAACGCATTTTGATAAATGACTCTGTTAGTAATTAAAAGTTTCATTTCTAAGATACCTTTGAAATGAGACCCTCCTTTATCCCAAGGTGCGGGGTCATGTGAGGCATCTTTCAGTGACAGAAGAGTGGGGTTTGAAGATTTTGGATTTAATGGGGTAGAGTCAGAGGTGCCACAGAGGAGTTAGTTCCCTATCCAGCTTCAGAAGTACAACACTTGCCTTTATGCCACATCCACTACTCAATCTGCTTGACCACAGTTTTGGTTTTGAAACTACAGAAACTGGTCCTTAATTCCCAAACAGGCATCAGATGTAAGTGTGTGTGTGTAAATGTGTGTGTGTGTGTGTGTGTGAGCACGGCACACTCTTCTACTGTGGTTCTCAACCTTTTATGACTATGGTTCCCCTTTCAATTCTGAAGTGCCTTGTGTACCCTGTGGTTTGCAAAAATTCAAAATTTACAGTAAATACAATATTATATTTTTGTTGTTTTCTCTGCCATGATTGCAAGAGATTTTTCCCCTGAATCTTTTCTGTGCTTTCATATTGTTCATTTCCTTGTTAGCCTTTCCATTTTCTCTTTCCTTCTGTGCTTGTCTCTTTTCTTCAGCCATCTCACTGTCAATTTCTCAGAACTTTTTTCTTTAATTTTTCTCCATCTCTAAATCTCTCTCCTTTCCATTTCTCATCATTCATCTCTTCTTTTCCTACCCTTCCACTTCCCTCTACATTCCCCTGTTGACCCCTCCGAGCTCTCCATCTCTTCTTTGCTGCTCTCAGCCTTCCCTCTCCCTATCTCCTGCACTTAATTTTCTACTCACTGACCCTTTTTCCACACCTACCAGCCCTGCATCTCCATCTCTCTGATTCATTCCCTAATCTTTCAGCTCATCTTCCATTCTCCCTATTATAATTTTACCTCTCTTGTCTAAGCTTCACCACCAACCATCCTTCCACATACCTTCTCTTGATCTCTCTTCCCATCTTTCCCCATTTGCTTTCCCCATTTTCCAGCTCAATCTCCACTCCTAGCTTTCCACACTTCTTACCTCTCCATCTTCCTAGTCTTGGTAATTTTCCCATGGCTATACCTGGAAACTCTCTGGATTTCACCAGAGACTCACTGAATTTGTATCAATTGCTGAGTCTAAAGGGAAATGCTAAAAAGCTCCAGGCCTCTTCCTTTCAGGAAGCTTGCAGGGAACAGGAGAATGTTGTGAGCCTGGAGCACACACACTGAGGGCAGTATTTGGGAGAGGCTGCAACTGAAACAACTCCCTCTGCATCTGTGATTCTAGGATTTGGGACTCAATGAAGGGTAGAGTGAGGGTGCACAAGTCAGGGAACTGTGACTGATAGAGAGTGCTAGCAAAGAGAATGCTGAGGTCAGGAAGAGAGGAAGAGGGAAGAATGCTAAGCCATTCCTGGGGGAGTGGGAATGGTGGTGAAGGAGAGGAGGGAGAGAAAGAGAGTATAGATTAATGGGGGTGCGGAGAGATGGAAGAAATACAGCTGCTACACATTAATTCTCCCCCTGCAAATCAACAGCAATCTCAGGGTGACCACCATTCAAAAGTTCCCAAGTTTGTAACAGAGCAAACACCACATGCATGGGAGTAGTGGGACTCAGGAGAAGAAGCCAGTTAAAGGACTAAAGTAGAGACAGCAGGCACTACAAAGGCTGTGAAAGAACTGCATTTCTTGTCTTTACAGTTGTCTCCTCTTCTTCCTAAAATTGCCCAGAGCAGAGACAAATACAATTATAAAGTTTTCTTAAATTAAAGTGAAATGGATTTCATATCATTCAGAGGAAAGATACTTTACTTAATAATTGTTGTGGAGGCGGACAAGAATGTGGACCCCTTGCCTGAGGTGGAGTTGGCACAACCTGAGAGGGCAAGCCCTCACAGGTCTCCATCGCCGGGAAGCAAGGCTGGACTTGTTGCAGGGGCCGGCTGGAGCTTCACCAATACCAACCCTGTTCTCCGCAGATTGAGCCCTTGGGTGCGGGGGCCAGCTGGTCTTAGGTGGGCCCCTGTGAAGATGGTCGGGTAGCAGCCGGGAGTGTCATCCACAATCAGTCTAAGAAACATAGAAACATAGAAACATAGAAATGATGGCAGAAGAAGACCAAACGGCCCATCCAGTCTGCCTAGCAAGCTACGCAGTTTATCCATTTTTTTTTCACCCTTTTTTCTCCCTCCCACCCGTCACTATTGGCTTCCAGCACCCTCCGGCCCCAATTCCCTTCCACCCCTCCACCAATGCAGAGAGCAGAGCTGTATCTGCATCCTAGTGAACATCCAGCTCAATCAGGGGTAGCAACCGCTGCAACAAGCAGGCCACACCCCTGCCCCTTACCCACCCCTGTTTTGTTTGCTTGTTTGCTTGTAAGCTCAGAAGCCGGTGGATTGCCGATAGCCAGTCCAGAATCAGAAGCCAGAGGGTCACCAATAGCTAGTCCAAGGTCGAAGCCAGAAGAGTCACCGAAAGCCAGTCCGAGGTCAGAAGCCAGAGAGTCACCAAAAGCCAGTCCAAGGTCAGGAGCCAGAAGATCCATCTGCAGGGACCAATGATGGGAGCTGGAGCATGGACAGGGCTCGGAAGGCAGGAACAGGAACCAACACAGAACAGAAGACTTCACCAGAGCAAAGCAGACTCATTGCCAAGTCAAGAAATCAGAAGAGGGAACTCCCTTAAGTAGTCCCAGGCGTCAGACGTCATCCAGGAGGCTGGCCTACACTTGGTGTGGCTGGGCCTTTAAAAGGTTGCAGGAGCAGCAGCCGTGCACCTAGGGAGGGCCCTGCCCGGAGGAGGTTGCAGGAGGCATCGACCTGCGGCCTTGCGCCATGAAGAGGCAGTCAGAGGATGCCCCCCGGCCACAGGGGATGGCACAGGCCTGGCGACCACAGCCGCAAAAACAGACAGGGCTCAGTGCAGGCATTGAGGGGGCCTCCCAGCGGCTGCGTGGGAGCTGTTGGAACTCCTGGTGCCGAGAAGGAATGTAGGGGGAGCCGGCCACTGTCTCCTGCGGCCGGGATGCCTAACAATAATGGTAACATTATGCAACATTTCCCCAGTGGACAAGGTCCCTGGTGTAGCACTAATTAAGTTCTGAAGATAATTGGAAATGTTTTTAGAGGAAAAAGAGATTGTTGGATATGTTATAGTTGGCGTTTGTAAAAGATTCTGATCCAGGGACTTAAGATGATTACTATATTTGGACCATAAAGAATATTTTCACTGTGCTACAGAACTGACTACAGCTATACGGTGTTTTACAATTCTCTCTTGCCCACTGTGTTAAGGTAACTGCTAGGCAGTAAAGAACTTGATGGATAGCTGTTCAAGGTTACTTGTGTATCTCATTTCTCCAGCTAACAGAGCTTTGGGGTACATTTGGGAGTGCTAGAGCTAGACTACCACCCATATTCTCAGGATTCTTTCCTGAACAGGTGGGAAGAGTCAGTCTTTCAAGGCCTTAAGTTTCCTTTAAGGATTTCCTACTACTTACAGTAAAGAAACACACTGCACACAGTCAGTTGTTCAATAAGAAATCCATCTACTGGTTATTTGATTGCAGGTGAAAATTCACAGAGGGGACAGATTGGAATAATGTACTTCAATTCAGAAAATAAAGTTCCAAAAACAAAATCACCAAGAGTCACTGGAAAATCAGCACTTCCTGGCAGTAGGTAGTCTGGTTAATCATACAATATATACCTGTTTGTATTTTTAAATAATATTCATTACTTTATTACAAAAACATTTCTTTTATAAAAACATTGACATTACATATTTTCTTCTCAGTCATACCACATTCATTCATAAAAACGATACAATCAATAGTACATATTACACACTATATCAAAATATTAAAAACATACACTTAACAGCAACTTTATTTTAATTAAATTAATTAAATTATTCCCTTCTATTACAATTTTTATCTTATTATCTTTTCTTTTAAACTACTTTTTTTTTTAGATTACTCCTCTTTTTATTTTATTTGTAACCTATCATTAAAATCATCCATTGTACCTGAAGACTGGAGGGTGGCCAATGTAACCCCAATATTTAAAAAAGGCTCCAGGGGCGATCCGGGTAACTATAGACCAGTGAGCCTGACTTCAGTGCTGGGAAAAATAGTGGAAACTATTCTCTAAAACAAAATTGTAAAGCATATAGAAAGACATGATTTAATGGAACATAGTCAACATGGATTTACCCAAGGGAAGTGTTGCCTAACAAATCTGCTTCATTTTTTTGAAGGGGTTAATAAACATGTGGATAAAGGTGAACCGGTAGATGTAGTGTATTTGGATTTTCAGAAGGCGTTTGACAAAGTCCCTCATGAGAGGCTTCTACGAAAACCAAAAAGTCATGGGATAGGAGGCGATGTCCTTTCGTGGATTACAAGCTGGTTAAAAGACAGGAAACAGAGAATAGGATTAAATGGTCAATTTTCTCAGTGGAAAAGGGTAAACAGTGGAGTGCCTCAGGGATCTGTACTTGGACTGGTGCTTTTCAATATATATATATAAATGATTTGGAAAGGAATACGACAAGTGAGGTTATCAAATTTGCAGATGATACAAAATTATTCAGAGTAGTTAAATCACAAACAGACTGTGATACATTGCAGGAGGACCTTGCAAGACTTGAAGATTGGGCATCCAAATTGCAGAAGAAATTTAATGTGGACAAGTGCAAGGTGTTGCATATAGGGAAAAATAACTGTTGCTGTAGTTACACAATGTTAGGTTCCATATTAGGAGCTACCACCCAGGAAAAAGATCTAGGCATCATAGTGGATAATACATTAAAATCGTCAGCTCAGTGTGCTGCAGCAGTCAAAAAAGCAAATAGAATGTTAGGAATTATTAGGAAGGGAATGGTTAATAGAACAGAAAATGTCATAATGCCTCTATATCGCTCCATGGTGAGACCACACCTTGAATACTGTGTACAATTCTGGTCACCGCATCTCAAAAAAGATATAGTTGCGATGGAGAAGGTACAGAGAAGGGCAACCAAAATGATAAAGGGGGTAGAAACCTTCCCTATGAGGAAAGGCTGAAGAGGTTAGGGCTGTTCAGCTTGGAGAAGAGACGGCTGAGGGGGGATATGATAGAGGTCTTTAAGATCATGAGAGGTCTTGAACGAGTAGATGTGACTCTGTTATTTTCACTTTCTAATAATAGAAGGACTAGGGGGCATTCCATGAAGTTAGCAAGTAGCACATTTAAGACTAATCGGAGAAAATTCTTTTTCACTCAACGCACAATAAAGCTCTGGAATTTGTTTCCAGAGGATGTGGTTAGTGCAGTTAGTGTAGCTGGGTTCAAAAAAGGTTTGGATAAGTTCTTGGAGAAGAAGTCCATTAATGGCTATTAATCAATTTTACTTAGGGAATAGCCACTGCTATTAATTGCATCAGTAGCATGGGATCTACTTAGTGTTTGGGTAATTGCCAGGTTCTTGTGGCCTGGTTTTGGCCTCTGTTGGAAACAGGATGTTGGGCTTGATGGACCTTTGGTCTGACCCAGCATGGCAATTTCTTATGTTCTTATGTTCTTATTCTCCAAAAACTCAAAATGCTCCCACTTTTTTCTCTTCAAATTGCTCTCTTTACAAAGTGTTCCCTTCAACAACACTGAATTCCTTGTTCTTCAAAACACTCCCGACAACAGACTCCTGTTTCACCCAATGGTTTCCACAGGGGATCCACTTATCACTACTTTTATTGCTTTCACATACAGGGAACATCCGATCAATGTAGGTAGTCTAGGCAAGGGAACTTCTCTGGTTATTTCCTTGGATAGTACTTCCAAGCTGGATACAAACTCCTTAGGAAACTATAAAGTCATCTTGATATACTTCAGAAACTCCTATGCAGAAGCATTCCAGGGATATGCATTTGTTTTATTTTTTTGTTATTTTTCTGTTATTTTTAGTGTGCACTAACTTGATTTAGTATTGAGTAAAATGAAACCAAACTGAAAAAATAAAACTAATAATAAAAATGAAACAAACTGAAAAAATGAAGCAAATAATAAAAATGAAACAAACTGAAAAAAATAAAAAATTTTCAGCTGCACATCCCTAAATTGCTTTCCTTTTAAGCAGCAGTTCTGTAGGGTCTTTTCCCAACAAGGCAGTATTCCCCCTGATTCCCCGCAAAGAAAATCTTATTTTCTCCAAAACATTGAACAAAGCTCTCTCCCCTCTTCCTTGAGACCTCTTCTCTGTTTTTGAGGACTATCTCAGAATTCTGCTCTTGGACACCTTTTCACCTTCCTCCTCCCAAGATCCTATGAGCATGGGAACCACACCAGCCACACTCTCAGGACAGAAGATAGGAAAGAAGGAACTCCCAACCAATTAGGCTTATGAGTTTTGTTAAACCTTCACATCAGATAGATGCCATCCATCCATTAGGGGTGTATCATATGCACCACTATACACGTAGACATTAACTTTCACATTGCAGCTTGGGCACACATGTGCATGCGTGCATGGCCCACGCCCAGGGATGTGGCTATCTTATAACTTACATGTGTATATGCATACATGTTATAAAATAATCTGACCATGTGCACATGTGTGCCAAATTTTAAGTGGATGTGCACAAATGCCATTTCTGCCTTGTAAATCTGGGGGATTTAAAAGATGTACGTGCTGACACTATTCCCAGTTTTACCAGTCCATCCCCAGCTCACCCAGTTAAGCGATAAGTCCTCCAAACTCCCCTAGTTTAATAGCTTTTATTCCCCCCAGTTATTCCCAACCTTTAAAATTAAAACCCCGCAGATCTGCCTATTTTTCTTTATTTTTTAACTTACACATCATCCATATCAGAAGTAAAGTTACGCGGCAAGAGGCCTTTGTGTGCACCAGATCGTGTAAGTATTTACATGCACATCTCAGGTTCATGCCCCAGAAAGCCCATGCCCCGCCCCTTTTTGAAAATTTCTGAGATATGCGCACTCCGGGAGATATGTATCTCAGCTGCTTTTAAAATCCGCTCTGCACGCATGAGTCCAACATATTCACGCATCCCCTAATTAATGTGCACACTGGGCTTTTAAATTTTTTTTATTTATCATTTTCAATTTTACACTTGATAATCCTTCCAAAGTAGTAAACATTATACTTCATAATTTTCAGCATTACAAATATATAACACAAAATTTGTATTTATCCATTACCCCATACGTTTATATTGAAGGATATTCAAAGTATATTAAATTCAAGAAATATCTAAAAAAGAAGGCAAACGGAAATATTTAACAGGAGTGTCAAGAAATCAAAAATACAAAGAAAAAAGCTTTGCACAGTATCACAGTGACATTAATAAGTAGACCTACTACCTCTTAGATATTGGGAGATGATGTTACAGGCCTTCGGTCTTCAATCAACTGCCGCTATTGGTCAGTTTGAAAGAACACAAAAGTTTCTTCCCCTTTCTTTAAGATACATTTACAGGGGTCTCGTAGTATAAAAGTGAAACCCGATGAGATGGCGTTTTGTCGAAAAGATAGAAATTCTTTTCTGCGATACTGAGTAATTGGAGCCATATCAGGATACAACCTAACCTCTTGATCACAGAAACTCACAGGAAGTTTTTTAAAATAATTTCTCATTACATTCGTTACATCTTGGGTTGAGATAAGTGAAACTATAAGAACTTTCCTATCAATTATATCTAAGTTTGAGGATTCGAGAAAACCCATGTTGATGTGCATACTTTGCACATCAACATGGTCTGTGCACCCTCAAATCTCAATTTAGTCTACCCTTTAATTTTTTTCTAGATATTTATTCTCGCTATAAACATGCCGAATATTTACCTACGTCCTGTTGACGAGTTACTATTATTATTATCTATGTAATATTTAATTTAATTTATTATTAATATCTATATGTTATAGGTTATATGCTAAATGCTATATGTTATACGTTATATGTTAAGAAACGCTGTTCCATGTAACGCCATTTGTGCGAAAGTTTTGTTATATGTAAACCGACCTGATTCGATACTTGTATTGAGAATGTCGGTATATAAAAATCCGAAATAAATAATAATAATAATAGATAAAGGATTTTCATTTTCATTTCTGGCAACTACCCTGTTAATAAGAAATCTACAAGAATTTATCGAAGGAATATTTTGTTCAGAAAAGCCTAGGGAAGTAGTCAGAAATCTTTTTAAAGTTATATATGGTAATTCTCCCAATATTGGGGGAAAATTTAGGATTCTTATGTTCAATTGTCTCAGTCCATTTTCCAGTAATTCCAAACGCCGTGAAGATAAAAGTTGTTCTTTTATTATTGCTGAGTTTACTGCAGCATTTGTTTGTACTTTTCTCTCCATCTCAGACACTTTATTCATCAAGACAGTTTCCTGTTCTTGAGTTCCTAATATCTTTTCTTGCAGGTTATAGTTTAGGGAGTCCACTTTTTTTTCTAGCCATTTTTAAAGATTGCCCCTGGCCTGCTACTAAGTCCCAAATCGCTTCGAGGGTCACCGCCCCTGGCTTCGCTGGCCCCGACATCGACTCACCAGGAGCTTCTGACTGTTGGGTGTTCTCTCCGGCCACGGGAGCTCCCACCTGCTCCAACTGAGCCTCCCTCGATGTCTCCGGCCTCGCTCCATCTGATTCTGGGCCAGTTCGCATTTGGCCCAGTTCCTCGCCTTCCGCTCCCTCAGGGACTTCTCCCTCCAGCTCCGGCGGTAAGATGTCATCCGTCTGCGATGAAGCAGGTTCCCTGGTATGGTCGTGTTGCGCCGGGGGTGCACGCAGGTCCGGGCTGAGGGACGTCTCTGCCGGCGAAATTCGCTGCTCTCCTGCTGCCGCGTTCGCAATGGTTTCCTCGACTCCCTCATTATTCACTGCTTGGGATAAAAAATGAACGATATCCAGCTGACTTGGGCCAGGTAAGGGCTCTGGAGGAAAAACCCTTACTTTTCTCTTCCTCTTCGACGGCATTTCAGTTTAAAAGAAAATCTTTTTTAGAAAGAGTAGAGGTGGCTGGCGTTCGTCTGACCCACTATGCCGCCATCTTGGTTTGCCACCACACTGGGCTTTTAATATTCACCTTTTAGCCTCTCTGACCTCATCTTGCAGTGTCTATGGACACACTAAAGTCACTAGTAAGAGGTACTCTGGTGAAACCCATATATTAAACACTTGTATTGCTAATGCTTTCACTGCTTCCTAGGACTTCAAATCTTTTTAATAGGTAAGTTACAGGACTGGAGTGGTTGTATGACTTCAAGTTATAAGAAAATGGTGAATCAATTTTTCCTTTTTCATGTCTTATTTCAAAGTGCTCTGGGAGTTTATCATGCTTAAAAACTTAGCAGCAGGAGCTGCAGAAGCTGGTTTACCTGTTCCTTATAAAATGGAGTTGGATAACCTACCCAGCATGGAATTTATTTGCTTTGTATCATCCTTCAAATATTGTGCATGATGATACATATTTAGAGCAGAGTTATCAGGTAACTAAGGACAGGCTTAGTATGCTCTCATTTGTAAACGTTTCTTTTACATTAGCCATCCTTTTCTTAGGGAAATCATAAATAAACATCATAGAATGCAAAAGACAGCATTTAAAACTCAAAACTAACTCAGGTTGTGCCTGACAGCCAGGAAGTACCTAGTATCCTTGTTTATGAGGCTCGTAAGAAAGCATACAAATTGTACCTATTTTTACCCCTACAACAAGAACAATTTACCACTTTTTAAAAGCTCCAACCACATTTAAAAAGCATGCCAGGACAGTGTGAGTATTATTCAGTCAGCTGGCAAGTCCAGTATGGTCTTACAGAACAGAGACAATTCAAATGTTTCAGGACACAGTAGTTTAGTCTTTGGACTATTATTTCTGATTGTACAAGTTAATAAGAGCTGAATAGCATACAGTATAATTAAATCAGACAGCAACACACATTGAATTCCATTAACCTACAACTATACAGGTTACTTTATTTTTGCAGCTGGATAACACTTTAGAAAAATATGTTAAAATCTGAAGGAAATCTGCATGTGCTTTTTTATTATTTTCTTTTTTCAAGTGAATAATAGTGTAGATCTTGATGTGGAAGACAGTTTTGTTCACTGAAATGATATGGAAGATAAGCATATGGCAAGCATTAATGCAAATTATCATGCAAACACTGCACTTACACATCTTCAGCCTATCTTTAGTTTACAGACCCCCATCTGGTATAAGTAAATGTGAAAATCATACCATATTGTCTAAGTAGTTAGGCCATCTAAGCAGATATTTCCAGACACACCTTCTGTAGAACAGCTGAATCTTTAGTGGAGAAAGTATTGACAGGAAATGCCAGTTAGAAAGAAATGGTTGCGGTGAATTTCATAAAAATTAATTTTATAAAGCTTCTAGTTGTAATTGAATATTGTGTGCAAAAACCGGTAACCATTATGATTTGTTTCAGCTATTTGTGGTGCCTTTAATACCAAGCAGACAACAGGATTTTTGTCCCAAAATTCTCCTGTTTGGGTGCCAAAGTACTAAAGTGCATTAACATTAGACATTGATCTTACTGAGATATAAAGGAGGTGTATGTTAATGCAGGCATTAATGTATGCATGCTAACATAAAAAGTTAACTACCTCTCCCAATAGTGTAGTTAATTTTTTTGTAGTAATGAGCCTGCATTAAATTTTTAACACACATTTAACTGTGTTAATATTTTAACATATGTTGTTTTTTTTCTGTGCTAATAGGTAATGAGCTTTTCAGAATAATCTTGCAGCTCATTATCTCATTAGCATAGATTTTTTTTGTTTACTTTAACACAAGCTAGAGAACATGTATTAACAATACTGTTAATGCTTGTTAAATACCTACATTAGCCAATGCAGGCATTAATATGTGTTAAAAGCTTTATTTGTAAGCAACAGTGTGCAACAGATTCTATAGTAGCTATGGACTTCTTGGATATTATGAGGGGACGTTAAGTTCTTTTGACCATGTATGTAACTTATCCAAGCACACTGAGGAGAGTTAGTGCACCTATTGAACAGGTTGGTAAATAGGTAGAAAGTAAAGACTGCTCATGGCACAAAGAGGTAATGGTGATGGGGCCCCTTTGCAATAGTGATCATAATATGATCAAATTTGAATTAATGACTGGAAGGGGGACAGTAAGCAAATCTACGGCTCTCGTGCTAAACTTTCAAAAGGGAAACTTTGATAAAATGAGAAAAATAGTTAGAAAAAACTGAAAGGAGCAGCTACAAAGGTAAAAAGTGTGCAAGAGGCGTGAACATTTTTAAAAAAAAACAAAAACATCCTAGATGTATTCTACACATTAAGAAAGGTGGAAAGAAGGTGTAATGATTACAGGCATGGTTAAAAAGTGAGGTGAAAGAGGCTATTTTAACCAAAAGATCTTCATTCAAAAATTGGAAGAAGGATCCAACAGAAGAAAATAGGATAAAGCAAAGCATTGGCAAGTTAAATATAAGACATTGATAAGACAGGCTAAGAGAGAATTTGAAAAGAAGTTGGCCATAGAGGCAAAAACTCACAGTAAAACCTTTTAAAAATATATCCGAAGCAGACAGCTTGCGAGGGAGTCAGTTGGACCGTTAGATGATTGAGGGGTTAAAGGGGCACTTAGAGAAGATAAGGCCATTGCAGAAAGATTAAATGATTTATTTGCTTCAGTTTTTACTGAAGAGGATGTTGGGGAGATACCCGTTCCGGAGAAGGTTTTCATAGGTAATGATTCAGGTGAACTGAACCAAATCACGGTGAACCTAGAAGATGTGGTAGGCCTGATTGACAAACTGAAGAGTACTAAATCACCTGGACCAGATGGAATACACTCTTGAGTTCTGAAGAAACTCAAAAATGAAATTTCAGATCTATTAGTAAAATTTGTAACCTATCATTAAAATCATCCAATGTACCTGAAGACTGGAGGGTGGCTAATGTAACCCCAGTATTTAAAAAGGGCTCCAGGGGTGATCTGGGAAACTACAGACCAGTTAACCTGACTTCAGTGCCAGGAATAATAGTGGAAAGTGTTCTAAAGATCAAAATCACAGAACATATAGAAAGACATGGTTTAATGGAACAAAGTCAGCATGGCTTTACCCAAGACAAGTCTTGCCTCACAAATCTGCTTCACTTTTTTGAAGGGGTTAATAAACATGTAGATAAAGGTGAACCAGTAGATGTAGTATATTTGGATTTTCAGAAGGCATTTAACAAAGTTCCTCATGAGAGGCTTCTAGGAAAAGTAAAATGTCATGGGATAGGTGGTGATGTCCTTTCGTGGATTACAAACTGGTTAAAAGACAGGAAACAAAGAGTAAGATTAAATGGACAATTTTCTCAGTGGAGGGGGTGGGCAGTGGAGTGCCTCCAGGATCTGAACTGGTACCCGTGCTTTTCAATCTAACTAGATAAACGAAGCTTGACCGACGTGCCGCAAATGCGCAGTAGAGAGCAGCTCTACTGCGCATGTGCGGGCGAGCACGTCAGTCTTAGGCAGCGTCAAAAAAAAACAAACCAACATGGCGGCGGTAGCGGCAGCGGGCGGCGGCGGCGGCGGCAGTAGCGGGCGGCGGTAGCGGTAGCGGGCGGCGGTAGCAGCGGCGGCGGCGGCAGTAGCGGCAGCGGGCGGTGGCGGTAGCGGCGGCGGGCGGCGGCGGTAGCGGCAGCAGGCGGTAGTGGCAGCGGGCGCGGCGGTAGCGGGCGGCGGCAGTAGCGGCAGCGGCGGCAGTAGCGGCAGCGGGCGGTAGCGGGCGGTGGCGGTAGCGGGCGGCGGCAGCGGCCAGTAGCGAGGGAGGGAGGCGAGAGAGAGAGGGAGGGACGGACTGAGAGGGAGGGACGGAGGAAGTGGGAGGGACGGAGAGAGAGAGTGAGTGGGAGGGAGGGACTGAGTGAGGGACTGGGAGGGAGGGACTGAGTGAGGGGGAGGGACTGAGTGAGGGGGAGGGACTGGGAGGGAGGGACTGAGTGAGAATAAGGGAGAGGTGAGAGTCAGGGATGTGAGTAAGTGGAAGGGGGAGAGGGAGAATGAGGGAGAGGTAAGAGACAGGGCCGCAGCGGCGAAGACGGGCGGCAGCAGTGAGGGAGGAGAGAGAGAGAGGGAGGGACTGAGTGAGAGGGGGAGGAGAGAGTGGGAGTGGGAGTGTGAGAGGGGGAGGGAGGGAGGGACTGGGACTGAGTGGGGGGACTGGGACTGAGTGGGGGGGACTGGGACTGAGTTGGGGGGGGACTGAGTGAAGGGGAGTGGGAGGGAGTGGGACTGAGAGGGAGGGAGGGAGTGGGACTGAGAGAGAGGGAGGGAGGGAGAGGGATAGAGAAGGGAGGGAGTGAGTGAGACTGAGTGGGAGGGAGGGACTGAGTGGGAGGAGAGGGAGGGTGGGGAGGAGTGGGTGAGTGTGAGGGAGGGAGGTAGGGGGTGGTGAAGAGTGAGGGGAGAGAGAATGAGGGGGAGGTGAGAGACAGAGGGATGTAGCCCGTTTTAACGGGCTTAACGGCTTGTATATTTATAAATGATCTGGAAGGGAATACACGAGTGAGGTAATCAAATTTGCAGATGATACAAAATTGTTCAGGGTAGTTAAATCACAAGCAGATTGTGATAAATTGCAGGAGGACCTTGTGAGACTGGAAAATTGGGCATCCAAATGGCAGATGGAATTTAATGTGGATAAGTACAAGGTGATGCATATAGGGACAAATAACCCATGCTATAGTTAAACGATGTTAGGTTCCATATTAGGAGCTGCCACCCAGGTAAGAGATCTAGGCGTCATAGTGGATAATACATTGAAATTGTCGGTTGAGTGTGCTGCAGTCAAAAAAGCAAACAGAATGTTAGGAATTATTAGAAAGGGAATGGTGAATAAAACGGAAAATGTCATAATGCCTCTTTATCACTCCATGGTGAGACCGCACCTTGAATACTGTGTACAATTCTGGTCGCTACATCTAAAAAAAAGATATAGATGCGATGGAGAAGGTACAGAGAAGGGTGACTAAAATGATAAAGGGGATGGAACAGCTCCCCTATGAGGAAAGTCTAAAGAGGTTAGGATGTTCAGCTTGGAGACGAGACGGCTGAGGAGAGATGTGATAGAGGTGTTTAAAATCATGAGAGAACTAGAATGGGTTATTTACTCTTTTGGATAATAGAAGGACTAGGGGGCACTCCATAAAGGTTAGCATGTAGCAGATTTAAAACTAATCGGAGAAAGTTCTTTTTTACTCAATGCACAATTAAACTTTGGAATTTGTTGCCAGAGTATTTGGTTAGTGCAGTTAGGGGCGGATTTTAAAACGAGCGTGAATAGCCTACTTTTGTTTGCGCTCCAGGCGCAAACAAAAGTACGCTGGATTTTAGTAGATACGCGCGGAGCCGCGCGTATCCGCTAAAATCCTGGATCGGCGCGCACAAGGCTATCGATTTCGTATAGCCGGCGCGCGCCGAGCCGCGCAGCCTACCCCCGTTCCCTCCAAGGCCGCTCCGAAATCGGAGCGGCCTCGGAGGGAACTTTCCTTTGCCCTCCCCTCACCTTCCCCTCCCTTCCCCTACCTAACCCACCCGCCCGGCCCTGTCTAAACCCCCCCTTACCTTTGTCGGGGGATTTACGCCTCCCGGAGGGAGGCGTAAATCCCCGTGCGTCAGCGGGCCTCCTGCCCGCCGGGACGCGACCTGGGGGCGGGTCCGGAGGGCGCGGCCACGCCCCCGGGCCGCCCCGGGCCATAGCCACGCCCCCGGAACGCTCTCGACATGCCCCGAAAACGCCGCGCGGTTCGGGCCCGCCCCCGACACGCCCCCCCGACACGCCCCCCGACACGCCCCCTCCGAAAACCCCGGGACTTACGCGAGTCCCGGGGCTCTGCGCGCGCCGGTAGGCCTATGTAAAATAGGCTTCCCGGCGCGCAGGGCCCTGCTCGTGTAAATCCGCCCGGTTTTGGGCGGATTTACGCGAGCAGGGCTCTGAAAATCCGCCCCTTAGTGTAGCCAGGTTTAAAAAAGGTTTGGATAAGTTTTTGCTATTAATCAAGTTGACTTAGAAAATAGCCACTGCTATTACTAACATCAGTAGCATGGGATAGACTTAGTTTTTGGGTACTTGCCGGTTACTTGTAGCATGGATTGGTCACTGTTGGAAACAGGATGTTGGGCATGATGGACCCTTGGTCTGACCCAGTATGGCATGTTCTTATGTTTTTATGTAAAGTCAGAGAAATGCATAACATAATTTTGTTAAAGCTTTGTTGTAGAAAGAGGTAACAGTGATTCATCTTCTTCCAGCTATCCATACATTACTACTTATATTACTGTGACTGCTACTACTTATTTCTAATGCACTACTAGACAATTGCAGCAGTCTGCAGATACACATAAGAAAGAGTTACTGTTCCATGAAGTTTAAATCTAGTTATGACAAGCATATGTGACAAAGAAGAGGCACATTAGACACTAATAAATATAGGAAGATGGATGAGACTAGTAACAGAAAAGGAGGCTCTGTTTGCGATTTTGTTTTTACTTTTTTTTTTCAAACTTGTTTATTGAGTTTTTGAAGCATTGAAGGTACAGTCATCTCGGAAAAATAACCGTGAATAATGTAACATGCATATAACATATATTATAACAGTTTACTTCCACAGTATTAATGGCACCACGAACAAAAATTCTCAGAGCTTCTGTTCCCCCCTCCCTCCCTCCTCCTCTTCCCTCCCCTTACAACAGTATACCAACACAATTCCTGCCATCTTAGATTTTCACCTCATTCCATCCAGTAACAAGAATTATTGTGGCATTCATATTTTTCACTAACAATCTAAAGACACCCATGCAGGAATATGACTTCATTTTTACAACTTATATATAACATTCCGTACTGACAAAGTTAGAAAATTAAGGACATGTTTTCAGATATCTAACATAATGTTATATCAATTATATGAACTGGCTTTAGTTGTGAGATACTCAAAAGTGAGTAATTTCACCATTCTGTTGTGCCAATGAGCGATTTGTGATCTCTCATTACCTATCCATGTTGAGAATATTACCTTCTTCCCCACCAAACCAACTTTGTCAAGAAATAATCTTTACCAACTTCTAAATCTATGGGCAGAGCTCCAAATTTCAAAAGAGCCAAATGTTCAGACCCTCTGGTATTTCTACTCTAATACTTTAGCACAAAGCAACCATACCTGTTCCCAAAATTTCTGTATTTCCTGGCAAGACCAAAAACCATGATAATAACTTCCTTCCTCCAGCTTTGCAAAAATAGGCCTGAATTCCCTTCTCTTCATGGCAACTTGAAATAAAAAATCCTGAAAAAGATATATTGCATTATTTTTGTAGCTCCACACCATCTGTTTTCTGGAGGCTCACCAAATCATTTGTTGGTGTTCCCAATTTAGGGATTTAGCAATGTTTACACATGGTCGTACATCTCCCATTTTTTTCTGCCCTAATCTGTGTGCTTGCTCTATCACCAGGGGCTCCTTCATTGGGGGAAGCCTAAGACATCAGGTAACTGTGCAGTTAAAATATCCTCTAGCTTCTGCTCTTCCAAATCTTCCGGAAGCCCAAGAACTATAAGTTGTTTCACCTCAATCTGTTTTCAAGCTCTTTGAGCTTATCTTGCATTTTTACTCATTTCTCCAGCATGTGCACTTTGTTAGTCAATGCCAGTGACTTGTCCTCAATGAGCGAAACATGACCTTAACCCGCTTCCATCCTCGACCCATATTCAGTTAAGGAGGCTTTAATCTCATTGATTTGCCCTGCAATCTTTTCCAATTTATTTTTTAGCCCCTCTGTCACTGCTAGTTTTATAGCGTTCACTACCGCCTCACCACTAAGTGGCTGTGTAGGGCCTTCCGGAACTGCTGCTATTTTACTAGGCCTGGATTTTTCTTTTTCAGTCAACCTCCCTGGCATACTCGAAGGGGAAACGACATATCAATTGATATTCAGACAGATTTCTTCATGCATATTTAATTATTTCTAGGAAACAGGATGATAAAGATTTTAAAGTAGTGAGAGGGATAGCTCAACGATCCCGAAAAAAGGGACCTCCCGGGTGTACCGCATCACATGGTCTCCCCTTGTTTTTAAATGTTTGTTTATGATTTGAATTTTACTGTGTATGTTTTGCTGTAAACCACTGTGATCGTTTGGAGTTGATGGTATAGAAAATTTTTAAAATAAATAAAATTTATTTTAGTGAATTGGTTAAGATTTAAAAGCAGTTTCAAAATAATGAGTTTTAGACTGGATTTAAATTTAGCCGGAGGGAACATGATGCACTGATTCAGGAAGTCTATTCCAAGCATATGGTGAGCAAGATGGAAAGTGTGGAGTTGAGAATTGGTGGATGAAGAGAAAGATACAGATAAGAGTAACTTGCCCAATGAGCAGAATTGATGAGGAAGGATTTAAGGAGAAATAAGAAAAGCTAGGTAATGAGTTGCTGCAGAGTGAATGAATTTATAGGTGAGTTAAAGAAGCTTGAACTCTATGTGGAAATGGATGGGGAGAAGGGTAATGTGATCATAGTGATGTTGAAGGAAGCTGAGTCATGCAGCCAAATTTTGAATAGATTGAATTGGAGAAAGATAGTTTAGTATGAGACCTGTGAAAAGCAAGTTGTTGTAGTCTAAGCGGGATAAGAAAGTAGATGAGTATTTCAGTAGCATGCTCAGATAGGAAAGGATTGATTATAGTGATATAGAGGAAGAAAGGGAGTGCTTTAGCAGTATTTTGGATGTTGTTAGGGACAATGGAGTTTGAACTTGTGGCCCTGATTGCTGAAGGCTGGAAACCTGCAATGCAGCAATGGAAGCTGCTGGCTCTCTAGGAAGGCAGAGAATACTTATCCTTTTGTATTTGAGAGAGCTAGATGTATCTCTGTAGGAACTTCATTGGACCAACATTGGGGTGTTCCCCAAATTGAGATTAGCATATAAGAAGTACCATGAAAATCTTTGCTGGTGCAAAAGTCTCCTCGTCATCCATCCTGAGGAATCTTTGTTCATCCAGTCTTTGATCCAGTTCCTGTACAGTCATCTCAGCAACTCCTGTTCCTATTCAGTCATTTCAGTGACTCCTGTTCCTGCCTATTGACCCAATGACTCTTGTACATGTTCAAGTAATCCTAGAAATTCCCGCTCCTTTTCCAACTCATCTCAGTTGCTCCTGTTCCTGGTTCCCAATCTACCATAGGACCTAAATCACCAGCTTCTGGCTCCTGTACAACACCTGGCCACTACCTTGACTCTGAGGTTAGCCTCTCTAGGTACACTGCTTCCTCACTGGGGTGGAGCCTGATAGATGTGTGTACAGAAGGAGAGAGAGCCATCAAAGATGATGCCAAGGTGACGAGTTGAGAGCATAGGGCTTAGTCCGGGTCACTCTTAAAAGAGATGTATGTGTGGGTCATTTGAACCAAACAAGATGGATCCAAGCAACACAAGGTCGATATCACAGAACTGTATGGAAACAAAGCACTACTATTGTTCAATGAACAGGACATTGCCTGAAACCAGCTGATACAGCTGAGACTCAAACTTGTTGACAGACATTATATCCTTCCAAGCAGCACATTCTGATAAACAAGCTATGGAGATGATTTTCAAAGGAGTTAATTGCTTAAATGTAACATACTATTGTAGCAATTTTCAAAAGCCCACATACTCGAGTAAAGTGCAATTACAAGTGTAAAACCCAATTTTAAACATGTAAATGCTTTTTAAAATCAGGCTTTTTGTCTATTAGTGTGCCACCATCCCATGAATCTACCTGCTAAGAAGAAAATCAGCTTCTGAAGCCTACTAATAATAAACCAATGCGCACTGGTGTGTGTATCCAATCAGTGCTTACTTTTGGGATCATGGGCATTCACATGTTAACTTGAAAAAAACCATAAGAGACTAAGACAAACAGACTAATGTAATCCCCTCTCTGGTTTAGGGGCCAGAAGCGTGGGGCATATGAGGGTCCCAAGGCCGATCCTTTAACTTTCTCCCACTCCAACAAAGTTCCACGCACCAAAACAGGATTCTTTTCCAATGGGGTAGAGGAATAAATGCTCCAAAGCCCAAGATGGCAAGGGTGACTCTTTAGTTGTTGTCCTGGGGGACTAATAGTTCTTTTTCACTTTAAAGGATGTGAGTGCCAACAAATACACTGGAGGCTAACAGTGAGTGTCTAAAATGTAATCTTTACTGTCAGAATTCTTAAGTAGTAGAAATGGCACTTCAACATCAGATCTTGGCATAAAAAGGTGAATTTTACAGTTCTCCAACTTATCAGTGTAAATATCTCTCCGTACCCTTCATGGCTTGGAAAGTAAGATCCCCAGTTGGGCAGGGTATTCCTCATTTAGACAGAAAAACCTCTCCAAAAATAGATTGAAAAATAGATTACAGTTTTTGTACAGCCTCCCCAAAGTGTCCCTCTCCCAGGGTGAAGACGCCAGATGGGTGTTCTCAAAGTATACTTTAAGGTCTTACTCAAAGTTCCCCTCTTCAATTGTCACAATGGGATTTGTCTTAGGTAAAGTCCAGTAGCAGGGAATACCACATCTCCCTACAAATATCCCCTCTTCAGGAAAGAAGGGTAGCCACAAACTTCCTCCTGGGAACTCAGAAAAAATCTTTGCATAGATGGCAAAAATCTCTGGAAGCCTCTTGCAGTGGGTCACTTCTGATCTAGCCCCATCTGTGAGGACTGGAAAGGAGTGGAGTCTTCCCTAGCCCCTGATCTAACCTTACTGGTGGATACCCCAAAATTCTCCAGCCAGGGGTACCAGGGCTCTCACAAGAAGAAATCTTCAAAAAGGCAAAACTATTCACAAATCTTCAACCAAAAAATGGAACTGGTACTGAGGAAGGCACTGGTCCCCTTCCCACTAGGGTATATTGGCCCAGGCAATGAAACCCAGGGCCCAAGCAGGGGAATAAGCTCAAGAAACATACTCCTACTTTCTCTAACTCCTAACCAAAATGCCTCACTGTGAAATGCTACAGGCTGCTTTTATAAAACAACAGGGGCCTAGCCATTATGGCAACCTCAGTGAAGAAGCTGTTTCAAATGGTGCATGTCTCCCTCCACTACCTTTCCTATCCTAGCTCAAAAGGTTCAAGATTAGGGTCATGTGATGATCCCAAAGAGTTGCCACATTAAGAAGAAGAAGAAGCCAAGAAGGAGGGGGGTTTGCTTCTGGACTTTTCACTTTGGGGCCCTATTTGTGCCTGCTGCCACACCATTTGCTGTGGTCCCTGCCTGTCTACATGTGTTGGAAGTCCATGTGGCATCATCTCAGGACTTTTCTGTAACTTACTGAGAATAGTCTGCCATTACTTTCTTTCAGAAAGCCATCTGCCATTCTGACACTGTTAATAGATGTTTCCAGAATACATAGATGATGTGAATCATTCTACAACTTAAGCCAAGGAAGGATTGGTAGTCCCCAAGATCAGACCTTGCACCTAACAGCTGAAACCTTTAAGGAGAGATTGCCAAGTGCTGCACACGCTTCCAAGTATACATAAGACCTGGGCTAGTTTATACCTTATATGCTGAGTATTTAGCTTTCAATGCAAGGAAAGCTAGAACTGATTTGACATATGTGATTTAAGCCATTTTTAAATCTAGAATGCTTTTTAGGTGTTGCATAAAAGTCTAAGCAATGTCTCAGGTAATTGCCACAATACATTTCATAATAGAAATGAGAAAAGGTATAAAGAACTAATATCTAAGAAACATGGTTGAGTTATTTTCTGAAATCCAAACAATTTCAGTTATTATTTAGAGGCACACCTGACCTACAAAGGGACCAGGAGAAAAAGATTTCCTTCATAGAAACAGAAAAAGAGGGAAGAATGGAAGTGGGTTTGGGTTGAAAGACAAGAAGTTGTCTTGGCCATATTAAGTTTAAGATGGAAATCACACATCCAGGTAGTAATATCAGGATGAGATTTTTTGGCTAAATTCTTGGTGAAATTTCTGGTATGGAGAGGTGTAGAAAGGCATAAAAGTAATTCTTAAAGCCTTAGGAGGAGATCAGAGCACCAAGGGAAGAAATGTAAAAAGAAAAGAGAACAAGGCCCAGGACAGAGCTTTGAGGCATATTACTGATAACAGAATAGTGGTGGAGGAAACCACTAAAGAACACAGTTCAAGTATGATGACAGTGTTAAGAGGAAAAGCAAATAAAGCAATTAAGTAAGTATAGTGTTTCAAGGAGTAGATGGAGATCAATGGTGTCAAAAGCAGCAGAAATGTCAAGAAGGATGAGAACTAAGTATTATCTCAGGTCAGAAGAGTACTGCCTCTATTTCCTATGGCTTCCTATAAAATCAGCAAAAGCTGATGCAGGTCAATGTTTCTCCCAAGGCTGCATCAGGTTCACCTAATTATAATGAACATAGTAGAAATTGTTAAAGGAGGAATAAACAGGAATCTGTGGGCACCCCATCTGATTTAACATAGCTCACAAACTTTCATGATTTTTACAAGAAGCAAAGCAGTAGCACATTGCTGTTCTTAAATAATATAGCATCCAGCTAAACACGGTAAGATGTTAAGGTATCCAATCAAAGAACATCATATGAAATGCACTTTAAATACATTGTTTGGGGAGCTCAATCACTCATAAAAATAGCTTTCATTCAATTGCTGAATTTAAGCCACTTAGTTCCACTTAGAATGGTTGTATCAGATTGGGCAGAATGCAAGAATTTTAAATAAATAATGCATAAATAAAACAAGAGCATTCAGGCAAAAAATCTACTTCTTTTCCAGATTAGAGAAGTATTAGTCATGATCATCACCTCATGGAATTTACTTTACATGGTCCAAAATGAAACATTAAAAAAATTGCACCAATGTAAAAAAGGTAAACAATCATTCCATTACTGCATTCAAGCACACTTATCAAGAACTTGGTATCAGAAAATAACAGTGCTCAAAGATTAATCCATTTTCTCTTGCCCTCCATAGGCTGCAAAGTGTTTCTTACATAAGCACCTAAGGTCTCATCATATATCAGTTCATACCTCACTAATTTTTCTTTATTAAAACCCCTTAAACTCTTTTTAATATTTTTAAAATATTTTTTAAAACTTATTCTCAAATTGTTTCTATAAAGAAAATAAGGAGGTCCATATTCAAATGTCATTTAGATGGTTAACTCACACGTTATCCATCTGAATGGCAAATGTAGCGTATTCAGCCACTCCGGCTACATTTCTTTTGTCTGACTATATATTAGATGGATAAAAAAGGAGCATTTCAAGGACATTCTGGGGAGGGGTTGAGTTGTTCAGATAGCCTAGTCTAATATTGGGCATATCCGGCTAGATTAGGCAGATTATTTTAGGCCTGCTTCAGAGCAGGCCTAAAGTTATCCGGCCTCATGTGCCCAGTTAATTCGATACTTGCCAGAAGATCTTCAGAGGCCTTCCAGCCTGATGCCTACCCGTCTCCAGCCATCACCACATGGATCTATCCCCCTACTCCCTTGGCTCTCTTCTGACAAGCTGGCAAAAACCTTTACAATTTGAAAACTTTACAACTTTTATAAGATGATTGCCACTGGCCCCGGATTCCCCCCTCCCTCCTCCCTAAAGGTATTTTAAATATCCCTCCTGTGCCTTGTTTGATAACTGGAGATTCTCTTTTGTAATCTTCAAAGTCTGTGCAGTTCCTTTATATTCTTAGATTTGTGAAAAGGGTAAGTTATCCTTCATTGATAATGGATGAAAACTGGAATAGCGTAGAAAGGAATTTCTATCAGTTGGCTTTCTATAATGTACTGTACAATTTGCCATCAGATGCTTTATGAACCTCTAAATCCAGAAAAGAAAATGTGAAAATGATAATGCACTGTAACTTGGATATGTTCCTAACATGTATTTAGCCAAGTGAAAAAACTATGCAATTCTTGAACTATATCTGACCACAATAGAAACATATCATCAATGAATCTTTCCCGCATCTAATGTAATCCCAGGAGGGAGAATATAATGTCTAAGATTCTTCAGAAACAGATACGAAAAGCTTGGCTAGGAAAGCCATTAGGGTTGCTCCCATGGCAGTTCACAAAATTTGCTGAAAAAAAAAAATTACCTTCAAAAAGAAAGTAGTTGTTTTTCAATGCCAAGGGGATAGTTGTCTCCTTGTGTCAGAAAGGCATCATAGTGAACTCTTTTGGATACTTCTGAAAATCCAGAAATCTGCATAAAGCTGCAAACTCCTCCCTGAATGGGAACACGTTGATTCAGCTCAGATAAACTTACATGAAAACAGGCTACACCCCCCTACCTCACTGTCTCTCTGCCATGCTCGATTCCCTCCTCAGGCTTATCTTCCCTCTCTGCCCAGGTTATGGCTAACTACGTCCATGACCAGGTTCAATAAATGAATCTTGAGCTTTCCACCAGATCACCTTTATCTCCACCTCCTCCTCCTCCTCCTCCTCCCCCCCCACGTCAGTTCTCTCCCCTTTCTCTGGCCCCTCTCATTCTCTCCTCCTTTTCTGATGTCACAGAGGAGGAAACTGCTCATCTCTCCTCCTCCAAACTTGTTTTCTTTGACCCCCATTCCCACCCAGCTCCTCAGCTTTTTTTTTTCCTAGGGATGTGCAGAGCTAAAATTTGTTTTTAATTTTCTAATTTGGGTTTTGGTTTGTATAGTGTTTGTTTCAGCTGCCAAACCGAAATAAACATTTAAATAAAGCCCTAAAACATAAAAGTGAAATAAAGTGAAGCCTCCCTAGCCTCCCCGGCCACTCCCTCAGGTCCTGGGGCCTCCTGGGGTCCCTCTGATCCACCCATCTCTGCCAACAAGCTGGGTCCAAAGCATCTCCAGCTGAGCTGTGCCCAGCCCAGGCAGAGTCTCCCGAGGCCCTTCTAATCCCCATCGTAAAACACAAATAAGCCAGGAACCTACTTTTTCCCCTGCATACCACTTCTGCGGGAGTCTTCAATGAAGAAAGGGGCAGAAGAGTTCAGTTGCTCTTCCCCACTAGTGTCCTTTTAAAAATGCTTGATTAGAATGTTTGTCTTATTTAGATTGTGAGCTCTACTGAGCAGGGCCTAGTTCATATGTTTTTAGGGTTGTGCAGCCACAAAATTTTCAGGATTTTGGGGGTTTTTTTCATTTTTCAATTTCTTTAATGTTTTTTTTTTCTTTTGGTTAAGCTCATTTATCAAACACAACGCACAGCTATACAACAAAAAGGTGCTCGCCGCATCAGAAGCAGGCACTGAAGAGATGTCATTTCAGTATCATCCTCCTGGTCGATGGCACCATTTTCAAACCCCAGAACCAGGGGTGGGAGTGAGTAGGCTTTGCTCCTGTCCTAAAGGATTTTGCAAGGGCTGTGGAATGGGAGTAAGTGAGGTCCAGGAATCGGGCTCCCAGCACCTAGAGGATTATAACAGGAGGGTGGGAAGTGCCTGGGATGGACTGGGCTGGGTCCCGAGTTCAATTGTGTCAGAGTGAGGATGCTTCCAGGACTGCAGGAGGGCCCCTTTTTCTCTTTTTTTATTTTTAACAATGAATACAAAAATACCCCTAGTGTTTTTGAACATTACTGTGTATGTCAGGACTTCCCAAACCTGTCCTGGTGACCCCATATAACCAGTTGGGTTTTCAGGATATCCACAATGACTATGCATGAGATCAATTTACATATACTGAGTCTCCATGGTATGCAAATATATCTCATGTATATTCATTGTGGATATCCTCAAAACCCGACTGGCTGTGGGGTCCCCAGGACAGGTTTGAGAAGCCCTGGTGTATGTTGACTAATGCTACAGAAGTGATCTTGGATACCACAATACCAAATTTGCTAATATAAACTAAAGATTAAGCATTCTAGCTCTTTCTCTATCATGCATTGTTAGGTTAATGAAATATAATTCTGACTTGATTATGGAATGCTTTCTATTAATGATGATAAAGTGATCACATATATAATTGTTATGTACTAGTACCACATTTTGTTATCTGGTGACTGTCCCACATACCAGAATATATTCATTTACTGGGATGATTGTGCGTCCTAAATGAATTTAGAGCATTAGGCAGTCACTGATATTGTACATGTAACCCTTTGCTGTTTCCCCTAGGGCCATAAAATTATTTTTGTTTCTTCAGGGCTACTCTCTCCATCCTTTCCCTTCTCTCTTCAACTCCCAGGGAGTGAACTCTTTCTGTAAAGGGGAAAGGAAATATTTTGTGGCCCAGGTGATGGAAGGTTTTTCCTGATGTGTGTGTATTTCTCATACTGCAGTATTTTCCTCAGAGACTAACAGGCTGGACTCAATTTGGGTGTTTAAATAAGGTTTACTGATTATTTATGTAAATAAATAAGAGGAGACCCCCTCTGTCCTTACTCAGAGCCTACAAGCATCTAGGAATGTTCCTAGAGACAGGCCAAGGCCCAGAATGCCCAGGTTAAAAGAAAAGCACCTGAAAACTGCAGTTCCCAGGGACCCTCAGGCAAGAGCAAGCTGATGGCAAGCCAGGGGAGGGGAGACCTAGGGAGGCGGGGCCCTGAAGGAACCACTCATGAGGCAAAGACAGGATCTAGACTGGGAGGACATATTGCAGGGGGAGAGCCCTTTGCAGGCAGGGAAGCAGCAGTGTTCCTGACTCCAGAACCCATGGAGATTGGAGAAACAGAGGGGCCTCAAGATGATTCTCAGCTCATGGATACATCAGAATAATACCAAAGGAGGCAGGCCCCAACTGGGGGTTAGGACAAAGATCTTTCTTATGCAAAAAGAAAATAGAGGAGGGAAGGAAAACCAAACAGCTGAGGACTGCACACAAGGTGGATATCAGTGGGAGGAGAGGGAGATTGAAATCCCCAGCAGCATTACGCTGCTGAAGGAGAGGACGCGGGTGCAACAGTGCTTTGTTAATACATTTCTCCACTAGGAGATGTTTGTCATTGGATGTTGAAAAAAAACTGGCAATCTCACAATGCCAGAGAGAGCCTCTGTCAGGACTTTGTTGTTGTTTGTTTTACACACAGAGACTGAATTGACAGCAGTCATCTGAGTTTGCTAATTACTGCGGCAACAAGTGAGCAGGGAAATGGTTACCTGCAGGTTTTTTTTTTAATAAAGTCTGAAAGTGGCAACAATTACTGGAGTTTGCCAATTAGAGCTGCAAACTTTTACCATTAGGCAGAGAACAGTTATTCTTCCTGTTTTGTTTTGTTTTTTGTGTTTGGACTCTGATGGGAAAAGGCATAGAAAGTCTCCCAGCTATAGGGGAGGCAGTCTTTACCAAGCTTTCTTTTGGAGCCACTTACAGGAGGGTTGAAACCCGGCTGCCCTTCATTTTCTTTTTTTTTTCTTCATAGAGAGACTGGAGGAGGGGAAGCAGTGCTTGCCCTCGCTTCCCTGCTTACTACCTGGACATTTGCCTGTGAACACATAACTATTTTCCTCTGTGACTTGGTGTGCAAGGGGGGAATACAGAACCTGAGACGGTTGAGTCAGATCAGAGCATCTAAAAAGGGGTACAAGCAACAGCTTGCCTTCTGTATTTTTTTTTTTGGACCTTATTGTTACATAGGCCTGAAAGGGATAGGCCGTGGCCCCAGGCTTATAGCAAGAATCAGTACTGTTAGGAGGCTTTTTATTTAAATTTTTTTTTTTAGTGGAGTTGGAAGCTCAACCTAATTTGGAGGAAGGAGAACAGGATACTAAAGACTATTTTTTCCAGAGTACCTGTTGCAGGCACCCGGAGGCCAAGCCACAACAGAGTTGCACCACTCCAGCCCAGGAA
The DNA here is from genome assembly GCF_901001135.1 of Rhinatrema bivittatum. Taxonomy (NCBI): domain Eukaryota; kingdom Metazoa; phylum Chordata; class Amphibia; order Gymnophiona; family Rhinatrematidae; genus Rhinatrema; species Rhinatrema bivittatum. The sequence goes on from NC_042620.1 coordinate 168,987,536, forward strand.
ACCAGAGAGCCAATCTGCTACAATTTCTAAAATGTCAATTACTGTCTCACAAACTTTCCACAAATTAAACTGTACATCTGAAAAATTTACATTGTCTCTCTGCACATATTTAAGCTCTGGTATTCATTGCCAGAGGATGTGGTTAGCGCAGTTAATGTAGCTTGGTTTAAAAAAGGTTTGGATAAGTTCTTAGAGAAAAAAATCCATAAACTGCTATTAATTATTAAGCAATAGTAGCTTGAGATTTATTTAATGTTTGGGTACTTGCCATGTTGTTGTGACTTGGATTGGCCACTGTTGGAAACAGGATACTGGGCTTGATGGACCCTTGGTCTGACCCAATATGGCAATTCTTATGTTCTCTGCTGGGGTGCTTACATCCATCTCTCTAGCTCCTGGGAGGGAGTTTGCCACTGTCTCCTTATTTGTACACAAACAGCTCAGTATGTTGAGGAATCCTAGGGGGAGCCCCATGCCTTGAAAAGATCCTACCTGATCCCAAAGTTCTGTCTTTTACCTACACCTGATCCCTTTGGGGTGGAGATCCGGTTAGGAGTTTTCAGATCTTGTTTCAATCCCATGCTTTCCTTCCTCTCTGTGTGACTTCTCTGGGAGAAAAGCCTGATGTTCCATTCTTGACTAAAGTTCTCTAGCTCCTTCCTCCAAGTTGGGAAGAGGGGTGGTAAAAATCCTCCACACTAACAAATAGGAGGAAAAATCCAAATGTCTCTGTCCAAATATCTAACGCTGGGTAGTGCTGTCACTGATCTTAGTTCTTCTAGGAAGTAGAGAGGTAACTCACAGGTCTTCAGCCCCTGTTCTCTGGATTGGGGGGTTGTCCCTCTCTAAAGTGTACAGGTGTTCCCTAAAACAAGAAAACCTGACCACAATCGCCAACAACCTCTCTCTTCAAAAGGAGGAAGACCTTCTCAGACAGGGAGTGTGCTGATAAGGAATCTATTTGAAATACAAGAAAAAATACTAAGTTGGGTTAGTTGGTCCAACTCATCAGATGGAAAGGAAAACTTCTCCTTATGCCTCTCTATTCCTTTAGTTCCACCCTACACTCTTGGGATTGCAAATCACAGTCAGCTCTTTGGAGAGATTGAAAAGAGAATGGAAAATCCCTCTAGCTGTTATTAGAGTCGGCCACATATTTAATTATAAGCTTTATGAAGTAAAAATGAGCATTGTCATGAGGACTGTATTGTAATGATAGTGGACCCTTGTGCTGTGACATGGTTGACACAGCCTAGTAGGTGAACCACTAGGCATGTTGGATTCATGGACCCTTGAGCCGATCGGAACCGAAAGGGAAACTGCTGCAAGGTAGCAGCAGTGGCCCCGACCGGGAGGCGGCAAGGACGGAGATGTGGCTGGACCGAAGAAGACCCTGGGAAGCTCTTTGCGACCAAGGGCTTAGGCAAGGAAGAAGGGAACGGATGGAGCTGACACAGTGGTGAGGAAGTCTTCGCCCTGGAAGCCGAGCCTCCCCCGAGAGGAGCTCATAGGAGTTCGGCCGCTGGGACTTAGGAGATTCACCCTGGAAGCCGGAGTTCCCCCAGGAGGAGCCCGTAGGAACCCAGCCGCTGGGACTTAGGAGAGCCCGCGGGGGCAGAGTCAGGCGGGATCCAAGGTCGAGTGCCAGAGGGTCGTTGCTCACCAGTCCGGAGTCAAGTGCCAGAGAGTCGCCGCTTGCCAGTCCAGAGTCGAGTGCCTGAGAGTCGTCGCTTGCCAGTTCAGAGTCAGAAGCCAGGGGATCACCGTGAGCCAAACCGGGGTCAGGAGGCAGAGAATCGTCGTAAGCCAGTCCAGAGTCGAGAGCCAAGGAACACCGTAAGCCAATCCGGGATCAGGAACCAAGCGAGCACAGGAACGCAGCAACTAGAAGCAGGGAAAACCTGGGACCTTGTTGCAAGGCAATATCCTGGTCAAGCTGCAGGGTTTAAATACCCTGCAGCGTCTGATGTCATCCGGAGGTGTCCTCTGCCTTTTCCCACGCTGGCCCCTTTAAATCCTGGCCTGAGACGCGCGCGCCCGTCTAGGGGGCGGGGCCAGCCGCCGAGGGACGCCAGCTGCTGCGTCGCAGCGAAGAGGATATGGCAGAAGGGACTGCAGGCCCGGGCGAGGTGGGGAGACGCCGAGCCCGCGGCGGCCGAGGTCCCCGGAGGTCTGGGGAACGCGGGCCCAACGCGGAACCCTGACGGAGTAAGTAGCGATTCCGGGGCCGACCCGGAATCGCAACAAGGCACACACCAATAGTTGGCGAATGTGCCCTGGGCTGGGACAAGAATGGACCTTTACCTATACCAACCCCATTCCCTGCGGATTGAGATTTTGGGTTCCAGGGGTCAGCAGAACGTATGTGATAGCCCCACAGCACGACCAGGAAGAGAGAGTCTGGGGCAGGACTGAAACATAGAAACATAGAAATGACGGCAGAAGAAGACCAAATGGCCCATCCAGTCTGCCCAGCAAGCTTCACACATTTTGTTTTCTCATACTTATCTGTTTCTCTTAGCTCTTTGGTTCTATTTCCCTTCCACCCCCACCATTGATGTAGAGAACAGTGATGGAGCTGCATCCAAGTGAAATATCAAGCTTGATTAGTTAGGGTTAGTAACCGCCGCAATAAGCAAGCTACACCCATGCTTATTTGTTTTACCCAGACTATGTTATTCAGCCCTTATTGGTTGTTTTTCTTATCCCCTGCCGGTGAAGCAGAGAGCTATGCTGGATATGCGTGAAGTATCAGTTTTTCTTCTCCCCTGCCGTTGAAGCAGAGAGCTATGCTGGATATGCGTGAAATATCAGTTTTTCTTCTCCCCTGCCATTGAAGCAGAGAGCTGTGCTGGATATGTGTGAAGTATCAGTTTTCCTTCTCCCCTGCCGTTGAAGCAGAGAGCTGTGCTGGATATGCATGAAGTATCAGTTTTTCTTCTCCCCTGCCGTTGAAGCAGAGAGCTGTGCTGGATATGCATGAAGTATCAGTTTTTCTTCTCCCCTGCCGTTGAAGCAGAGAGTTGTGCTGGATATGCGTGAAGTATCAGTTTTTCTTCTCCCCTGCCGTTGAAGCAGAGCGCTATGCTGGATATGCATTGAAAGTGAAATATCAGGCTTATTTGGTTTGGGGTAGTAACCGCCGTAACAAGCCAGCTACTCCCCGCTTTGTGAGTGCAAATCCTTTTTTCCACATTTCCTCTTGCCGTTGAAGCTTAGAGCGATGTTGGAGTCACAGTAAGCATGTGTATGTTTATTGAATAAGGGTATTATCTCCAGGCAGTAGCCGTCATTCTGGCGAGCCACCCACTCTTCATTGACGGCCTCTTGACTTTATGGATCCACAGTGTTTGTCCCACGCCCCTTTGAAGTCAGGGCAGGCAGCGATCAGACAGTTACCAAGATTAAGCCAAAGGTCAGGACAGTCAGCAAGTAGAGTTGAGGTCTGTAGCAGAGGTCAATGTCTGGCGACAGGCAAAAGTAGTACATGCCCATAGCAGAGGTCAATGCCAGGCAGGCAAACAAAGGATCCAGATGGACAAGGCTGAAGGCAGGAAGAGGCAAGGTGGACTTGAAGGGCAGGACAGGCTGGATCAGGAACAAGGCTGGAGAAGCAACATGCACTGCTAAGAAGCAGGAGGACCTGTTGCTGAGGTGAGGTTATGGAGTGCTGCTGGAGCCTTTATACCCAGTTGCGTGATGTCATCAGTGAGCTCCAGCAGTTCTGCTTCCCACTGCAGGGTCTTTAAAAGGCACCAAATCACACATGCGAGTGCCTAGGAGGGCCCGAGGACCGATGGTATAAGCAACATGATGGCAGCATTCTTGCTGTTGAATACAATGGCAGCAGCAATTCATTCCACACCAGAGGATGCTGGCGACTTAGGGTGAGTACTGCAGGTCACGGGACACCCCCTGACTGGAAAACATTACATATATTTTGTTGATTAGCAGAAAAATGTTATCGTACCAAACAAGGGAATAATACAGTGTGATTCTCCCCTGTTAATTTGAAACCACTCTATGCAGGATAAACAAATGCTTTTTAATAAATTGTGCAGATATGGCATGGATGCTATTTTCTTATTAATAGTAATTTTAGTGCCCCAAATATGGCAAGGACATAGTAAATAGCATTGTATAATTATATACAGTAAAACATGAAAGCTGAAAGATCCCTTAATTGAAGTGAACATAAGATATGCCATATTGGGTCAGACCAAGGTTCATCTTGCCCAGTATCCTATTTCCAACAGTGGCCAATCCAAGTCACAAGTACCTAGCAAGTACCTAAACATTAGATAAATCACAAGCTACTATTGCTTATTAATTACCGTTATACCAGTTTATGGATTTTTCCTCTAGGAACGTATCCAAAACTTTTTTATACCCAGTTACACTAATTTCTTTAACCACATCCTCCGGCAATGAATTCCAGAGCTTAACTATGTGCTGAGTGAAAAAGAATTTTCTTCAATTTGTTTTAAATGAGCTACTTGCTAACTTCATGGAGTGCCCCCTGGTCCTTCTATTATCTGAGAGAAAATAATTGATTTATATTAACTTGTTCAAATTCTTTCATTATTTTGTAGACTTCTATCATATCTCCCCTCAGTTACCTCTTCTCCAAACTGAACAGCCCTAACTTATTTAGCCTTTCCTCATAGGGCAGCCATAGACAAAGGGAGGATGTATGACAAGTATAGATGGAATGGAAGGTTAAACAGCTTATTAAAGATTTGTATGCTTGAGGGTAGATAGGATAGGTTTTACACCATGGAACATCAGCAATCTTAGCAAGTTGCAAAAATCTGTAATATTAAGACATACTACAGTCCTCCCATATATTAGCATTGCCTAATTTTTCCCTTTAACAACAAGTAAAATGGAAACCCACAGGCACTATAAAAGAAGTAAGAACTAATATAAATGATATCTGGTGATAATGCTTCTTAAATGATTGCCCGACAACCTCAGGTATCTCAAGCATACTAAGTACAAACAGGCACATTTTCAAAAGGATTTACCCATGTAAACTTAGGTGAGCAAATCCTATGGGCAATTCAATGACATATATTGTAGCAATTTTCAAAAGCCCACATACTTAAAGTGCATTTACTTGTGTAAAACCCAGTTTTATGTGTGTAAATGCTTTTTAAAATCAGACCTTTTGAAAGTAAATTACATAATTTAGCTTTAAAGTTAAATCAAATATATTCATTACATTCCCTCATTTTTGTCTATCATTCATTTAATTTGAAAGGAGATATTAGGGTTTAAAGTTTTTGAAAGATCCTTTTTTACCCACAATTATTTATTTAAGTATCTTGGGTGGTATTATGGCAATTCTTTGCTTTACTTTTTTTTTTTAATTTGTTTTAATTGTGCAATATAAATACACATTTCAGTTTTTCATTTCATTTAACATTTACATGCCACCATCTTCCTCAGAGACTTGTAATAAGTAATATCAAATAGAGTAAATAATTCATAATTAAAAATATTAAATACAATTATCACTAAGTACAGTATCATAGCATTTCCTATCTCCACTCTCTCTCTAAGGGGTAGGAACAAGATAGAAACCTACCCTAAACAAAGCCATCACTCCCATACAAAACATAGGGGAGTCCCATTTACAATGGACCTTTCATACTCCCTGTTGCCCTTGAAGGAGCTCCCAAAGGGTCAATCCCCTGGACAAGAGCTGACTTTTCATCCTGCTACCAGCTTTGATGTCACCAGTGCTCACTGTTTGGTTTCTGGGTGCAGGAAAGGAAGGCTACAGGATGGAGAATGGCTCTCCAGGTCTTGTCTGTTGTCTTGGCTTCTGCTAATGCTGATGAGCTGAGTGGAGTACCAGAAATCAGAGGCCATTTCTTCATCTAGCTGCTAACTGGTCCGGTAGGTGAGGCAATACTCACTGCCCAGGAAGGAAGGCCACAAGATGAAGAGCAGCTTCTCCAGATCAAGCCTGCTGCCTTGGTCTCTGTAGTCAGTGATTAGCTGTTGGTTGATACAGACATCTCTAGTGATTAAGAAGAGGTTTAGATTACTCTGAAGTCAATTTCATGTTAGGTATCAAGAAATAGAGATGTGCATTTGTTTAAAATGAACACACTTTTTGTAATAAGTCAATTTACAGTTTGTTACAAATGGAACAAGCAAAAAATCAATGAAGCCAAAAATATCCAAAAGCTTTTTGGATATTTTGGCCTCCCTGGACTTCCATACTTCCCCGGCCCCCACTTACTACTTATCCCTTCCTCGTTGTCATCAACATAGAAAGGGACAGAAATGATTCCCAGTCACACACTCCTGCCTTCCTGATTTCCTTGGTGAGTTCTGCAAAGTTGCAGGCCCGGCCCAAACAGTGCCATTTTTTGTATGACCATAAAAACATTCAGTCATACAACAAAATGGTGCCAGCTGACCCAAAGGCTGATGCCATTTTCTATTATAGTTGTATGCTTTACGGCTGTGAAACACTGTGGTGTGAGCTTCAGGGGCAGCTCACACCACTCTCAAGCAGGAACTGATGGAGCAGAAGCGACTGGGGATCACTGCTGCTCCTTTCTACATGGAAGTCATCTGGAAGGAGTAAGTGCAAGCCATGAAGGTTCAAATTTAGTTATGGTATGGGAGTGGGGGGAGGGCCTGGGAAAACCCTGCATTGGCATGGGGGGGGCAGGGGGGCCCTAAGCCAATTACAGGGGCTGGGAAAGCTTGGGAAGATCTAATTTAAATTCCGGTTTTAAAATTTAATGTTTATTGTGGTTCTCCAAACAAACCAAACTGAAATAAACATTAAACAAACTGAATTCAAATTAAAAAAAAAACAGCAAAATAGCAAAAAGGTTCATTCTGTTTGTTATGCATATGTCTGTCAAGTAACATCTCAAGATGAATAGTCACAAATAACTTTATAACTTCAGAACAGCCCTATTTCACCTGACCTTAGCCCTTATTTTCCTTTGCTTTGATCCCTAAGATCTCACTGTAAGTAGATTCCACTCTTAAGTAGTAAAACGTCCATTTTCAGATGCTGGCCAGCTGACTTTGCTGGGATATTCAGCAGCACATGCACTCTGCTGAACACACCTGGCTTTGTCAAAGTTACCTGGATACATTTTGTCTAGCTAACTTTAGGACTCTTTAGCATTCCTGAAGTGATTTAATTATTTTAGCCATATAGTGCTGAAAAATCGACATTTATCCAGATGGCCAGTTTTGCCTCAGAATTCCCACCCTGCCCCCGAACTTGATGGATAACATTTAGCCGGATAAATAGTTTTCCAGCTCTCTCAAGGCTGGACAGCACAGCAGGATTTCAAATCCCACCATTGTCCAACTAAGGGGGTCATTTTGCAAGGAGTTACGGCTGGAGATAATTCCGCAAATCGTGCTAACAGCCGTTAATGTGATTTGCAAATTTTTAATTCAGGGGGCGGAGCATATGTAAAGTAGGGAGGATTTATTGTGTGCTGCAAAACAGCCGCAGCGTGGCTCCTAACTACACCTCTTTTATTTGTGTTACGTTGTGCACTAGAGGCCAGTAAAGGTTTATCGAGGTTCATGATGGCTGAGAGAGAGAGAGAGAGAGAGAGAGAGAGAGAGAGAGAGAGAGAGAGAGAGAGAGAGAGAGAGAGAGAGAGAGAGACTTGCTATAGTGTCTCCTCTCTAGACAGGTATTTGTATCCCTATGGGAGGCCCACCTAGTAACTCGAGGTGGGGATTAGGTATGAGTGTAGGGGGATGGGGGCCACTTTCACATTCAATATGAGACGTACGAACAGAACAGTGGTCTCTTGTGAAGATTTGATGGCCTTCGGAGTGAGGTAACTCACTCCAAAATGAGATTTGGGCAATGTTCTCTCCACCTAGCTTGATGGACACTCTACCTGGGCAACAACAAGCTAGGTGGAGAGAACATTGCCCAAATCTCATCTTGGAGTGAGTTTCCTCACTCCGAAGGCCATCAAATCTTTCTGTGTTTTTCCCAAACAGGTAAAGACTTATGGGGTAGATTTTCAGAGCCCTGCTCGCCTAAATCCGCCCAAAACCGGGCGGATTTAGGCGAGCAGGGCCCTGCGCGCCGGGAAGCCTATTTTACATAGGCCTCCCGGCGCGCGCAGAGCCCCGGGACTCGCGTAAGTCCCGGGGTTCTCGGAGGGGGGCGTGTCGGGGGTGGGCCCGGTCGTCGCGGCGTTCCGGGGGCGTGTCGGCAGCGTTTTGGGGGCGGGTACGGGGCGTGGCTACGGCCCGGGGGCGTGGCCGCGCCCTCCGTACCCGCCCCCAGGTCGCGGCCCGGCGCGCAGCAGGCCCGCTGGCGCGCGGGGATTTACGTCTCCCTCCGGGAGGCGTAAATCCCCCGACAAAGGTAAGGGGGGGGGTGTAGACGGGGCCGGGCGGGCGGGTTTAGGTAGGGGAAGGGAGGGGAAGGTGAGGGGAGGGCAAAGGAAAGTTCCCTCCAAGGCCGCTCCGATTTCGGAGCGGCCTTGGAGGGAACGGGGGGAGGCAGCGCGGCTCGGCGCGCGCAGGCTATACAAAATCGATAGCCTTGCGCGCGCCGATCCAGGATTTTAGTGGATATGCGCGGCTCCGCGCGTATCTACTAAAATCCAGCGTACTTTTGCTTGAGTCTGATGCGCAAGCAAAAGTAGGCTGATCGCGCTTCTTTTAAAATCTACCCCTATGTGTATTGTGTGGCCTTTGAGTGATGTTTAAATACTATGGGGCAGATTTTCAAAGGGGTACGCGCAGAAGATACATGCGTACCCCCTGAAAACCTGCCCCAAGCTCCCCCTGCTTGCGCCGAGCCTATGTTGAATAGGCTCGGCGGCGCGCGCAAGCCTCGGGGCTTTCCTGAGGGGTGTGTGTTGGGGCATGTTGCAGCGGCGCATCATTTGGGGGCGGGGCAGCGGGCGTGGTCCTGGCCCGGGGACATTTCGGGGCGTAGAGGCCTCCGAAACTGCTCTCGGGCCAGGGAATTGTGCACCGGCAGCCGGCCGGCGCGTACGAGTTACACCTGCCTCAGTCAAGCGTAACTTTTATAATAAAGGTAGGGGGGTTTAGATAGGGCTGGGGGGGGTGGGTTAGGTAGGGGAAAGGAGGGGAAGGTGGACGGAGGTGGAACGAGCAGCGCGCGCAGGGCTTGGCGTGCGCAAGTTACACAAATGTTCACCCCCTTGCATGCGCCGACCCCGGATTTGAAAAGATACACACGGCTACACGCATATCTATTAAAATCCGGCGTACTCTTGTTTGCACCGGGTGCGCGAACAAAAGTATGCGCTTGCGAATTTTTTTGAAATCTGCCCCTATATGTATTAGAGATGTGAATCATTTTTATAATGAATTGAAATATTGTACGATATTTCTAAATTTGTTATATATCAGGTAAAAAAAGAAGCGATCACTTTTCCCCCCGAATTTTCATAAAAATCATGTTTCAGGTTAGTGCGTGCTAACTCATGTTAGCGCGCGCTAACAAAAAACGTTTATTTTTGTTATTTTTTGTTACTTTTTGCTATTTTTTGTTAGCGCGCGCTAACCCAAAAACTGATTTTTCATGAAAATAAAAAACGGAAATCTACGGGAAAATCTATGAACCCAAAAGCGGGAACAATTGGGCACCCGATTCACATCCCTAATATGTATGTGGGGTGTGTGTGTGATGTATTTTTAAAATTCTGTTTAAAGGTTGTATTATAATGTCATGTTGTAAACCACCCAGAACAGTGGTCCGGTAATTGCGCAGGTTATAAATTGCTATAAATAAAATAAATAAAGAAATAGTAATATAATTTCCTATTTATATAAAGTGACTGACTAAATTTGGTCCTAGACTAATCTGTCCCAGGCGTTAGGGAATGCTTTGAAGTTGTTGTTCATTCTGGTAACTAAAATTACAACAAAGAGCTTATCAACTCACACCATTCTTTAAAGAGATCTAAGTGGACTGCTGTTTACAGTGTCATAGGATTGTTTTCTGAACTAGTAAAAGTGCTAAACCTTAACATTTTTCTCATATTTACCCTACTAACCTTCTTCCATCAAAATAACAAATAAGATTCACAGCTCTTAGAATCTGGTTTTGTAGTAATCTTAATCATAAACACATGCAAACATTACACTGATAAAATGTATAATGGGATTATAGCATGATTAGCTGAAGTGTTCCTAACAAAGGAAGGAAGATGTTTTTAAATCTTTGAACATGTTTTATTTTATTTTTATTTAGTTACATTTATTTCACACCTAATCACTATAGTGCTTTTTTTAGTTACATCACAATATAAGACAATGTTATACAATTATAACCTAACATTATAAATACCATAACCCCAAACAAAAATAGACATAACAGAACAGTTGTTTAAAACCCTAAAAAGCAACAAGAAAACCTAGAGCCCCATTTAAAATTAACAACAACGATTGTGCATCTTTCATTCCAAAACATCAATGAACATATAAGAAGCAAAATGTATTAGAATAAATAAGGCTGAGGGAACAGTATAGTCAAGAAATGGGCAAGTTGTTATGTTGAAAAATCTAGCTATTTCTAATACCTTAAGGGAGACATCAAGTAACTAAGATATATATTATTATTACAAATGTTCCCTTTTACAGTACAGGGATCATAATAGCTCAAGGAATATCCAGGTGCAGAAGAATCTATAAAAATGTCTTAAATTGCACCATAACTTTTCCATTATTGCCTCAAAGCATATCTTTATTGAGATGTATGTATTGAATGGATATCATTGGCAGTAGAAAAAATAGCATGAGTGCCTTTACTTAGATGCACCCATGTTAGAAATAAATTGGGAAGCAATATTGTAAGTAGCTTTGGCTATTTTGCAGCAGTTAGGTATGTCTTTTGGGAGGTGGGGAAGATGAGGTAGAATGAAATTAGAATATACGCATGCATGGGATAAATGGAAGGATGCTGGGAATGTGAGGAATGTTTGATGGGCAACAGATAAAATTAAAAGTATTAGCTTCTGTGTATTGCCTAGCTCAGAGTTTCCACTCTCCAGGTCAGCTAGGGATGCTGTGAAGACAGCATTCATAGTGCCTTGCGGGAGGGGATTCATATTCATTGTACAATGCCGACACCTAATAAATGGGTTTAGAGCCCATGATTGCAGCAGGAGCAGTGGAACACCTTTTAGGTTGGAGGGCTCAACCAAGCTATATCCCTAATTCTGCCCCTCATTGCCAATTTATTTTATATTTATATTTTTTAATTATGTTTCAAAAAATCAAACAAGCATACCGTGGTCTGGTCTGGGGGCCAGTCCGGAGGCCGCGGCCACGCCCCCAGAATGCCCACGATGATGTGCCGGCCATGACACGCCCCCTGAAATGCCCCCCCGACATGCCCCCGATGACGCACCGGCCGCAACACGCCCCCCAGGAAAGCCCCGGGACTTACGCACATTCCGGAGCTTTGCGCACACCAGCAGCCTATGCAAGATAGGCTTGGCATGTGCAGGGGGGGTTGGGTAGGTTTTCGGGGGTTACATGCGTAACCTACGTGTGTAAATCTTTGAAAATCTACCCCTCAATCTTTACAGTATCTCAGTCAAGTTTACTTTCCAAACACAAGTCTCTAGCGGCCAAATCAGATTTTGCTAAGATTTCTTTTTAGTTGGCAAATAATAAAGTTTACTTACAAGTGGTGTAGCATTCTCGGGCACCTTGAGAATTTCCACCAGGTAACTCTTGAGCACCTCTCAGGGAGAATCTGTAAGCATTTTAAGAAAACTGATCAATCTAAAGTTCAAGTTCCTAGTAAAGTTCTCAAAATTTTTCAGTTTCCTGCTGGTGACAGCTTTGTTCTGAATTAAACAAAGATGTGTCTTTGCCATCGGATATCCAACTCAATTCCTGGATAAAATTGGCCAAGTTAGATTCCTGTGTCTGTATCATTGCATGCACTTGGAAAAGTAAAAGCACCAAATGAAGAAATAAGTTGATGAAAAGAAGCAACTGTGGACCGGAAGGTCTCCAATGTCACTGTCTCAAACTTGGGAAGAGAGGGCCCAGGGAAAGTAATATTCAGACGAAAAGCTCCAACATCACTTGCTTCTTTCGATAGAGTGCCTTCTTTGTCTCCTCATTATGGCCTTCCCATCATGAGAACTTCTCCCAACAAACCAAGAATGCCCTCCTAACTGCACACCACCTGAAAGCTGGCTCTCCAACCACTGTTTTCCACCAATGGCATCGCACTTCTCAGTGTCATAGTTCCCGCAATGTTAGAAGATAACCCAGAAGTCAAAACACTCTCTGGATCAGCGAAGGCACCATCTCACACAGATTGAAGGGGGTAACCAAAAGTTCTGGACTGAGTGAAACATCAGTTCTGGAGCTAGGAGTTGATCTCTATGGGGGTCATTTTCAAAGGAGTTACGCATGTAAATGTGACATACTATCGTAGCAATTTTCAAAAGCTATTTACTCGAGTAAAGTGCACTTACTTGAGTAAATCCTATGGACAATTCAATATTGTAGCAATTTTGAAAAGCCCACTTACTTGAGTAAAGTGTATTTACTCGAGCAAAAACCAGTTTTGCTCGAGTAAATGCTTTTGAAAATCTGGCCCTATGTCTTACAAACTCCACCAGACCTTGGCTTTTCAATAGGAAGCATTAATCTGGGAATTTTCAGCTGACACCCCAAAGGTAAATTCACAGATGCAAGGGAATGAAATCTAACCTTCCCCTTTGCATGAAGAATAGAATAACTATGGGTAGCTGAAGACCACAACATGTCTCATTCAAGCAGCCACCAGTTTCTTACTGTATGCTTGCAGTTAGTCATTCTTATTTACATAAATCAATGCAGTGCAATTATTCATTCACAGAAAAAAAACCAAAATGCAAGAAATAGTGGTAAAGGAGAAAATTTATTTATTTATTTATTATTTATTTATTTCTTTTGTATACCGACATTCGATCGAGATATCACATCGGTTTCCAGATAACTAAAGGAATAGGGTGATAACAGCCCTATTTTACATTATAACATGGTATTAAATAGATATAAGAATATTTTACATTATAACATGGTAATAAATATAACAAGAATATTTTACATTATAACATGGTAATAAGTATAACAAGTTGTAACAGAACTAACAGGAGTACATGGAACATTAGACTATAGTATATAACATATGTACATAAATGGCTTGTTGATGGGGATAAATTATGGTAAGGAGAGCAGGGAGGGGAGAGGGGGGAGGGGAGAGAAAGGGATGTGTGGGAGGAAGGTAGTGATAGGGAGGGAAAGGGTGGTGGGAGATGCTTGTGTAGGGAGGGAAAGGTGTGGGGCGAGATGCTTGGGGAGGGGGCATGGAATGGATGGTGCGATTGGGCGGGTTATGTGTCGGGTGGGAAAGCTTTTAAAAATAGCCATGTTTTGAGGTGTTTTTTGAAGACTTGCAGTGAAGGTTCATTTCTGAGACAGGTGGGGAGGGTGTTCCATAAGGTGGGGCCCGCTATTGTTATGGCTCGTTTGCGGGTGACGTTGAGGTGTGCAGCTTTGAGATTGGGGACGGCTAGGAGTCCAGTGTTGGTGGATCTGAGAGTTCTTTGAGTGGGGTAAGGTTGTATTCCGTTGTTTAGCCAGTCCATTTTGTTGTTGTTTATTTTTTTGTGCATGAGGGTGAGGGTTTTATACTGGATTCTTTGTGTAATGGGTAGCCAGTGGAGTTCTTTGAGCGTGGGTGTGATGTGAGGGGATTTTTTGTTGTTAGAGATGATTCTGGCGGCAGCGTTCTGTAGAACTTGGAGTGGTTTGATGTGTATTTCTGGTAGTCCGAGGAGGAGGGAGTTGCAGTAGTCGAGTCTTGACAAAATGACAATGACAAAAACAGCATTGCAGTCAGTATTAAGTGGCTATTCTGTACTCTGTAGGGAAAGAGAGAAAATCAAGTACCAATCAGAGACCTAAAAATGTGGTCAACAGATACAGAAATAGTCCTAATTTTATGGGCACCACTTTCCTGATGAAAAAGAACTTCCATGTTCACCTCAACATGTTGCTTGTAATACTGTATATTATGCCATACAATCTTCAGAAAGAAGCTATTTGACACAATGAAAGTGTTTAGAAGAACATTAACAGTGAATTTAAGAGACTAAAATCATAACCAACATTCTGTAACCTGTCAATGCAAGACAAACCCAATATAAATCCTGTACCTACATTCTTTAAATATATACTCTGTATTCACAGAAGGCCCCCTCTCCCCCCCCCCCCCCCCCATACACAGACCCCTCTAACAATGGGAGCAGAACAGCTAAGTCAGGACCCAGCAAACTTTTTTTGTGCTGGGGCCACATTATAAGTTCTCGACCACAACGAGGACTGTGGGAGATGGGTTCCTCCTTGGAACTCCTCAATACAATAATCAAACCCCCAGTACTTGTTTCAGGCATTTCAGTATCAAGCAGGCTTAAGCACCATCAATTTTAGCACCTGGAGAGCCCATTCAATCATAGATGCCAACCTCAACCAATATCAGCAAAACCTTCAACCCAAGAGGTACAAGGCACTTTCCCTGATAGCAGACTAGCCCAGCTTGGTTATAAATGCAGAACACAGACATACCCTCACCAGATAAGAATAAAAAGTCATAAAGCCATAATTTCTTAGCATTCAGACAGGTTAATCCACACCAGTGGGTTATGCACCTCTACCAGCAGATGGAGACGGAAGAAAGCTGACGTCTCCAGAAGATGGTGGATGTGCATTTCCCCACTGGGGATTACTTAATATATATATCCAAAAAAAGAGAAAAAACATTTATGCTAAATTATTTTGTCATATATATATCATATATATCACACTGAATATAAGTACATATATATATCCCAAAATATAAGTACATAGAAATATAAATATTGGTATACAGAAAAAGATTTTTCATACAACAAATCCTTGTTAAAAAATTCTTAATAAAAATGTCACTTATATATATTAAATAGCAATACACAAATGAAAACAAAAAAAAAAAACATCTAGCAACAGAATGTCAAAATCACAAAGAATGATCAAATTATTCTTAGAGAAACTGTTACAAATATCCAATTTGTTCACAATGTAGCAAAGGTTATTGTGTAGGATGCAATATGCAACATTTCTTCTTCAAACAGTAGGCTGCTCAGATTTAATCTAGTAGAAGCTTCTATTGCATTAACCATATGTATGGCAGACACTGATTATCTACTTTCTTTATCTTCGCTCTCAACAAAAGATCTTCTGTTCACTCTAAAAATAGGGCTTCATCAGGAGAAGGAGATATCATAGAGTACCCAGATCAATAATACATTTGAAATTATGTTTTAACTCACAACATTAGCAATAGAAAAAAACATATTTATAGCTGTCCAAATTGTACAAATAAATCTGAACTGGACCTCCCTTCCCTGAGCGTTTTCTGCAGGAAAATAATTCACAAACCCTTTCTATTTTGCATGATTGCCATGTGTGTGTGTGTTTATGTGTGTGTGAGTATATGAAGAAGAAAACTGATTTTGCTCTGCTCTCCTGTGGTGATACCTTACAGTCCCTCCCTCAGATGAGTGCCTTAGTCCAGTAGCTTGTTTTCCAATGTGGACTTAGCTGTAAAAAAAAAAACAAACAACAAAAAAAAACAGCCGAGAAGCTAGCGGGTGCAGGAGGCCAAGCATGGTAGTGAAGGTCTTTGTCCTCTCTCTCCACAGCTGGAGAACGACTCTATACTCAGCTGGGCTGATGGGCTGAGTTCAGGTAAGCAGTACAAAAAAAAAAAAAAAAAAAGGAAGGTGTGAGGATTTCCATTCCCCTTATGGTCTCCGAGCCTCAGCACACCGATCCAGCGTCCATTCCCGCCTCCAATGGAGCTGGGGAAGTTGTGGCTGCATGGTAGGTTGAGCAGCCTTTTTGGCTAGGCCCTGCTCTCTGCTTTGATTAGATGCCACGTGGTAGACCGCAGCAGGTTTCACGTGCTTTTCTGCGCTCAAGTCAGCCGCAAAACATTGTTCAATGTTGGCTCGAACTTTCATGATTGGGTGGGCAGATATGTTGTGTGCCTATAACTTTTGGGTGCTTATTGAACAGGCCTTGTTTTTGGCCACCCTGTCAATGCTCACTTGTGCAGGCACGCAGCTGGCCATACAATGGTCAGATGCTTTGGGGCGTGCTGCTAGCGGGTGTTTATTTTTGTTCTGTTTGCCATATTTAGGCATCTCAGCTTGGCATCCCCCCATCCCCACCTAACTTGTATCAGTGCTGCTTGGAGGATCAGGGAGAGTTTTCTCCGGCTGCTTTTGCTGAGCCCGCTTTTCCCAGCCCGATGCGGGAATGGGTCCAGAGGGGGACTGGTCAGAGTGTTGCCTGGTTTTGGGCTCCCCTAACTGGACTGTCAGCAGGGGAAGATTTCTCAGTGGGCACAGGACTGATGCCCTCCCCGGCACTTGTTATGGGCCATGGCGGTGTTCGCTCGCTTTTCCACACATAAGCCTGCCATGAAACAGCTTGGTGGTTTGAGCAGTCAATTGGCTAAGCCCTATTCACAGGTTTTTGCTCAGTCACCAATGTGATAGGCCTAAGATTTCAGGATCACAGTCTGCGGATCCTGTACACCTGGTGCTTCAGGTAAGCGTTGGAGTTTGTCTATGCCTGCTACTTCTCAAAGGACCCTGGTAGCAAGGATGGTGAAAGTGGCCCTTAATCCCTGGAGGATGGAAAATTCCTCTGGGTTTGAAACTGTATAGCACAATGTTGCATTTATTTCACAGAGATGGGTTGCCAGCTCAGATCGCCCAGGCACTGAAAATGCTGGGGGTGCTGGGTACTGAAGTCAAACTAGAAATCCATTGAGATTCCTTAGGTGAAGCATTATGAATGATATTCAAGAACTGCTTGATCTTGAATGGGGCGCCTCGGATGTTATTTTTACAGGGGGAATGATCCTTGGTAGCACTGTACCACCTGGATCCAGCAGAGAGGGAGCAAATGTGCCTTCTTAAAGTAGATGCACTGGTGTGTGCCATCACCAAGTGTGCGACTATCCCTGTGGAAATGTGAGCTGCATGAAGGGAGGTACAGGATAGGAGAGTCAAGGCTATCCTTAAGCAGGCCTTGAGGCAGTGGCAATGAATTGCAGATGGTCTCTTGCTGCTCCCAGGTGGATCTCTATGCCTTGTTCTCTCTTAGGAAGCTGATGTTTGATTTGAATACAGGGCAGTGTCTTATAGGGATGTGAATCGGGCTTCGGATGATAGAAAATATCGTCGATATTTTCAAAATCGTCAGAAATCGGGGGCTCCCCCAAAACAATAGGAAAACCCCACGATAGTGATTGTGGGGGTTCCCTTATCATTTTGGGGGAGGGTGGGAAAAACGGCAAACAAAAATAACCCCTAAACCCACCCCGACCCTTTAAAACTAACCCCTTAGCTTCCCCTACCCTCCCGACGCCCCCCAAAACTTTTTACAGGTACCTGGTGGTCCAGTGGGGGTCCTGGGAGCGATCTCCCCCTCCGGGCCGTCCTCAGACTCCCGGGCCGTCAGCTGCCACTAATCAAAATGGTGCCGATGGCCCTTTGCCCTTCCCATGTGACAGGGTATCCGTGCCATTGGCCGGACCCTGTCACATGGTAGGAGCACTGGATGGCCGGTGCCATCTTGTGCTCCTACCATGTGACAGGGGCTGACCAATGGCACCGGTAGCCCCTGTGACATAGTAAGGGAAAAGGCTATCGGCGCCATTTTGATTACTGGCAGTCGATGGCCCGAGTGCAGGAGATTGTTCCTGGACCCCTGCTGGACCACCAGGGGCTTTTAGCAAGTCTTGGGGACCCTCCTGACCCCCACAAGACTTGCCAAAAGTCCAGCGGGGGTCTGGGAGCGCCCTCCTGCACTCGGACCCTTTTTGGTTTGGCTGCCTCACAGGCAAAAGGGTCTAAGTGGAAAAAGAGTTGGGTTCTACAAAGAAAAAAAACATAGAAAAGATTGAGACACAAAACCCCAATGCATAGCAGAGGCACTTAAGACAGGGGAGTGATGTGAATGCCAGCAAGAAACATACTCTGCATCACTGAAAACATTACAAGCAGGGTTTTGGATCAGTAAACCCTGACAATGACAGGAGTTCTAGTTGGTGCTTTCAGCACAGTGCGGTTTCTTGCTTTGTCCTGCTTGGACAGCCTATAGCTTTGCAATCACCCATGTGTGAGGACTACCATCTTGTTGTCCTTGGAGAAAGCAGAGTTGCTTATCTGTAACAAGTGTTCTCCGAGGACAGCAGGATGTTAGTCCTCATAAAACCCACCAGCCACCCCTGGAAAATTGGTTTCTCCATGTATGAGCTATGTCATGGTCGGAGGGACTCTGCCCAGGGGGCAGGGTGATAAGTACAACTGCACATGCTCAGTAGGGAGTACTCTAAAGTTCTACAATCTTTGAGATCAAAGTGCCAGACTGGGCTCCATCAATGATGTCACCCATGTGTGAGGACAAACATCCTGCTGTCCTTGGAGAACACCTGTTACAGGTAAGCAACTTTGTTTTCTAATGCTGTCTGCTTCTTCAGGAGTTGCACCATAATATTTCATAGCTGCAAATTTAGTAAATGAAACAGAGATCCATACTTGTGGCACATTATAGACCAGCAGTTGTAATGCTTTTGACATCATATCTGACTAATTGTGTAAGTAATAGTATTGAAACACATAAATATCACCTCAATACTGGGATGACAACACTTATAGGGTTGTACTTTCATTTGAAATTTGTTTCATTTCATTCTGCTTTGAAAATAAAATGAGAACAAGAGCAATCAGCCTTACCACTTCACTGGACAGAAAAAAAACAGTGCTGGCACAACTAAAAGCTAAAAAATTAAAGCCCCTTAATGTCTGCCAGCACCCTTTCCTCCATGAACCCCAAAAACAATCTCACCCCATCCATAGATATAAATCCAAATGGGGCAGGAGCAATCCCCATTGCTTCTACCCAGCCAAGTTGGTATTTAAAAATGGCGTCAGTCTCCATACAACAAAATGATACCAGCCAGTGGCAGTATGAATAAGGACTTGACAGAGCAGGAACACCTGAGTATTGCTCCTACTTCATTTGGATTTCTTAAGATCTAGAGAATGGGGTAAGAAGGGTCCAGGGTAGTTGGGGAAGAGGATGTTGCCTGCTTCAGGTTTGGGTTTTTTTTTTTTTTTGGGGGGGGGGGTTTGGCAGTGGAGGAAGAATCCTAGCCCATTCCTTTCTTTTTCTTTTTTGTTTTATTTCCCCATTTATTTTTGGTTTATTCCATTTCAATGAAAATGAAAAAAAAACAAAAACATAAAGAGATGAAACATTTCTGTTATGGAAAAGTAGACAGGCATCTTTCACAATTTTTGCAAGCTCAGATTAGTCCAATATTCATTAAGAAACTGCGGCCGTGGCGCTCCAAGACCGTGGCCCCCTACCTTGTCCGCGGCATTCCCTCGCCACGGGAGCCCAGGGGGAGGGCTCTGATTTGGGCTGTCACTTCCGCGTGGCCTCTGGTGCTGCCCGCTGCAGGGGAGCCATCCTGCTCCCCCCTTGTGGCATCCAGCGGCGTCTCTCCTCCGCAGGGGAAAATTCAAGATGGCCGCCGCCATCCTTAGGCGCGAAGCCGCGCCTCCTCTACAGATTTAAAGGGACCTAATCCCTTTAATTGGCTTCACCTGTTCCTGATCAGCCTAGGCAGGGGAAGTATAAAGGGAAACTTCCTCTGCTCCTTCAGTGACTTTGCAACGTCCTCCAGCGCTATCTAGTCTGCTTGCTTCGGTGAGTTCCTTGAAATTTGGATCCTGTTCCTGACCTCAGATTGGCAAGCGGTGATTCTCTGGTGTACGACTTCAGATTGGCAAGCAGTGATTCTCTGGTGTGTGACTTCGGACTGGCAAGTGGTGATCCTTTGGTGTGTGGCCTCGGACTGGTGAGCGACGACCCTCTGGCACTCGACCTAGGACTCCTTCTAGACTACCATCTCCAAGGGCCTGCCTAAGTCCCAGCGGCCCGGGTCCCTACGGGCTCCCAGGGTGAAGCTCCAGTCAGCCCTTGCACCGACACCCTGACCTCTCAAAGGTCCGCCTAAGTCCCAGAGGTCTGGGTCCCTACGGGCTCCTCCTGGGGGGACCACAAACTTCCAGTGGTGAAGACACAGCATCTCTTCTCGTCTCTTCATCCGCCTCCGCAATCGCCTCAGTCTCCAGTGCCAAGGGTCAGCTGGTCCCATCTTCTGCGCTGCCTCGCCACCCGACGAGAGAACCTACGGATCCTCAGAAAGGTATACCATCCTCCCGTCGGCCAAGGGTTCACAAGCCTGAGCATAACAGAAACAAACATTTGGAGGGAACTTTTCCAATGGTGCAGGAATTGGATTCTTTTATTAGAGGGGTTAAAACATTTATAACATTTTTGCACAAATACATACCCTGTGCAGTGGGCTGCACACTGCTTTTTAAGCAGTGGTTATGTAACAGACATAGAATTTTGGCCACAGTGAGATTAGGAAATGTTCAGATGGCTGATTTAGTGGGTAAAATGCTTTGAAAATTGTTCTAGTAAAATAAATTTGAATTTTTGCAAACCTCTAATATGCTACTAGTAACTGTATATTGACAACATTTTTAAAGGAGGCCAAGGTTAGTCTGATAAATAAAAGTTGAGGAGGATGGGATGTTCAAGGGGCTGTTGGAACATTCTGGTGTCCAGTCAGCATGCAAGCCTGCAGGGTCAGCTTGCAATCAAGTGTCATTAGTCAATAGGATCCCACTCTCCCTCTTCCCATCTGTTTGTGTCAGGCCAATTTGTGTAAATTAGCTCTCAGCATGCATCTATGCTCACCATATTACCATGATTTCTTTCTTTGCTTTCCATGTCCTCTTTCCTTTTTTTTCTATGCCCCTGGCACTGACGACCTATAGTTGGAGCAATTGAGCCTCAAATCCTTTGTGATTTTTATTTATTTATCATTGTCAGTGGTGTAGTAAATCAAGAAAGAAATGGACCTGTTACTGTGCAGATAACAGAGCCTTGCACAGTAGCACAGAAGTTATATTTTCTCTACTGACTGCTCTTTTGTCTTGGAATTTGGATTAATGAGGCTCTCGTTACTCCCTAGAAGGAAAGTTGCCCATTTCCAGATTTTCTATTTGTTTTCTGTTTTCTGATATGGAGGTACCTTGAGTATACCGATGAACATCATTTTGAGTATTAAATGGAATATTGTATTGTTTAGAAGAATGGTTTTCAATCATCTTTTTCTAGGCCCAGTGGAAGAAAAATATTTATCCCCATGACACAAATAATAATATCTTCTGACATAAGTTTTCATAAAATAACAATGAAGGGCAATAAATGGTAATTTTAACCATTTCATTTCAAGAAATAACTAAAATTAGACATCAGGGTTACTTCTGAACCATTTGAAACACAGTCTAAAATAAATGTGGTACAAAAAGGATCAGTTAGATTTTCATTTACTTTTAATATGATGAATGGACCTGCTTGATATTTGATTTTCTTCCAATCTGGATTACAGGATGAAAGA
Source organism: Rhinatrema bivittatum (assembly GCF_901001135.1). Taxonomy (NCBI): domain Eukaryota; kingdom Metazoa; phylum Chordata; class Amphibia; order Gymnophiona; family Rhinatrematidae; genus Rhinatrema; species Rhinatrema bivittatum. Next base: position 169,009,131 of record NC_042620.1, read on the forward strand.
ACTACCACCTTCATATCAGGTCTGCTATGGTGTCTGTTTCTCCCTGTTTGTTTTTCTCATATTTCCAGTGTTCACTCTCCTGCATGCTTATGCTTTCCTCCCCTTTGCACATTGCGCAGATGACACATATAGCTCTGCATGACACTTAGGGCCTTATTTTCCAATAACGCATTAGAGGGCGTTACCAATGCAAATGAGGCTTCTTTCGTGCAGTGGGGAAAAATCGCGTGCGGCGATGTTTTCGCCATTCACGAAAACATTAGCGCCGCACGCGATGTTTCCCCAGTGCACGATGATTCTTTCAGTCTTTTATCACAGTGCACGATATTTGCCGGTTTCTGTTATCGCGGTGCACGATAGTCCCAGACAGCCTGTTTCAGGAGAGAGAGAGAGAGAGAGAGAGAGAGAGAGAGAGAGAGAGAGAGAGAGAGAGAGAGAGAGAGAGAGAGAGAGAGAGCGAGCCTTACTATAGTGCCTATGCCCTACATAGGTATTTTAACCCCTATGGGAGGGCCACCTACTAACTCGGGGTGGGGATTAGGTATGAGCGTCGGGGGTTGGGGGCCACTTTCGCATTCCACATGAGACCTACGGACAGAACAGTGGTCTCTAGTGCAGATTTGCTGGCTGTCGGAGTGAGGACGCTCACTCCAAGAAGTGGTTTGGGCAACGTTCTCTCTACCTAGCTTGATGGACACTCTACCTGGGCAACAACATGCTAGGTGGAGAGAATGTTGGCCAAATCTCCGCTTGGAGTCAGCGTCCTCACTCCGACGGCCAGCAAATCTGCACTAGAGATCACTGTTCAGTCCGTAGGTCTCATGTGGAATGCGAAAGTGGCCCCCAACCCCCGACGCTCATACCTAATCCCCACCCCGAGTTAGTAGGTGGCCCTCCCATAGGGGTTAAAATACCTATGTAGGGCATAGGCACTATAGTAAGTCTCTCTCTCTCTCTCTCTCTCTCTCTCTCTCTCTCTCTCTCTCTCTCTCTCTCTCTCTCTCTCTCTCTCTCTCTCTCTCTCTCCCCGAAACAGGCTGTCTGGGTCTATCGTGGATGGCGGTAATCCTTTTCAGGCCCGTAACGCAGTCCATAACGCGACCTGACTACTCTCTTGCCTGCCTGGTTCTGACCTCTGCCACAGACACCATTTCTAATTTGGCTGCCTCTGGAACCCAAGGGCTCAACCTGCAGAGAACAAGGCTGGTATAGGTGAAGTCCCAGCTCCTGTCCTAGTAAGGGCATGTCCACCAATTGTCAGGGCAGGCCTAATGGGTTTGCCTACTAGGTTATGTCAACCACACTACATTCTAAGGGCTCACATCCATGACAGTTTGCTGTGGCCATGAGCTCGATGGACTCTTTCCTGACTCAGACTATCTCAGGGTTGGTCCTCCAAGTCCAGCAATAGCAAGACCAGCTCAACAACATGACTGGGATCCTTCAAGGCCTGGCGGCCTGAATGGACTCCATGCAGGTTCATTCCTATGCACCTGCACTTGCGCCTCCCCTATCCACTCCGAATTGAAAACCATGACCCATGCTTCATCTCCTGCTGCTGCCCAGGTATGAGGGCAATCCCAGGAGCTGCTGAGGTTTTATCAACCAGTGCAGAATGCACTTTGAACTTCAGGCCACCAGATTCCCCTCTGATTGTGCTAAAGTGACCTTCATGCTGTGTCTCACTGCTGTGGAAATGGAATAACTCCCTGATGAGAAACTTGGACAACTTCCTACACCAAGGAAGATTTTCAATGAGCCTGGTCAGACCTCATCTGCAGCTATAGAGCTGCATCACATCAGGCAGGGTAGTAGCACCATGGATGACTATGGCATTCAGTTTCACACCCTGGCCTCATAACTCCATGGGGCAAAGATATCTTGATTGCCATCTACTGGCAGGGCCTGTTGGAGTGTATTAAAGACAAGTTAGTGGGTCAGGTTCTGCTGCCTGCATTAGAGAACCTCCTCACCTTGGCTATAAGGATGGGCCTCCATTTCCAGGAGTGAAGGATGTATCCCATTGAAACAGACTGGTGCCTAAGTTCCAGTGACCTCTAGTCCCCACGAAAGAGGCTTCATCTGTGCTGTCTCAAGAAGAACCCATGCAACTTGGGAGATCCTGCTTCGCCAAGGAAGAGAAACTGATGTCAGCAACTTAACCTCTGCCTCTACTGCACAGCTCAAGGGCATTTCACCAGCCATTGTCTTGAGAAGGCAGGAAATGTCTGTACCTAGGGTTAATTGGAGAGGCAATCCTAGGCTGTGCCTCACCCACTCCTCAGTTACTCGTGCCAGTCCGCCTCTTCTCCTAGAATACAGAGGTACAGATGGAAGCCTTCTTGGACTCGGGTGCTGGAGGCAACTTTATAGATGTGGCATTCATCCACCAACAAATATATCTATACAGTGACCTTGGATAAAGTGGTGACCATCTCTTCTGTGTATGGCAAACCTCTCCCTGGCCACCTATCTGACTACCATGTCTAATATGTTCCAAATGGGACTCATGTACTGGGAGAGCATATCCTTTTAAATCTTGTCCAAGTCAGTCAACCTCATTTGTCTGGGCTTGCCCTGGCTCATGCTTCACAACCCACCTATAGATTGGGAAGCCCTACAGATAATCTGTTGGGGAACCTCCTGTCAACAATAATGCCTGTCCCAGATTGTGCTACTAGTAACCCTAGCACAGTCCCAGGTCTCAGATCTTATGGGTCCTCCCTCTCAAAATGCAGCATTTGCTGATGTTTTCAGTAAAAAAAAACATGCAGAGACACTGCCACCCTGTAGGTCTTACAATTGCCTAATTGACCTGCTCCCAGGTAAAATGTATCCAGGAGGAGGGTCTATCCCCTTTCTGTTCCCAAAACTGCTGTCCACAAAGAAGAATTATGCCCCTACCGGAGATGAACAAGGATGGATGAAACCCTGCTCCAGATTTTCCTAGATGTAACTGGACATGGCTGCAATTTTGAGCAGGATGAACTACCCTTCCTGGGCTATATTGTTTCCTGGCATGGTCTGTGCATGGACCCAGAGAAAATGAAGGCTTTTCAAGACTGTCCTCAACTCGTTGAGCTTAAAGCTCTGCAAAGATTATTTGGCTTCTCCAATAACTACCGACATTTCATGCACAGATATTCCTCTCTGGCAGCTCCTCTCATCACTCTTACTAAGAAGGGCGCCGATACCAGATATTGCACTGAAGAAGCAATCCAAGCCTTTCATCTCTCAAGCAGACATGTTACCAAGACTCCTGTCTCCCATACCCAAATCCTTCTAGACCCTTTATCGTGAGGGTAGATGCCTTTGCCATTGGGATAGGAACTGTCCTCACTCAAAATAATGATCAAGGAACCCTCATGCCGTGCTTTTTCTTCTCCAAAAAGTTCACCCCCATGGAGAACAATTATACTATTGGGGATAGAGAACTCTTGGCCATGAAATTGGCTCTGGAGGAGTGGCACCATCTACTGAAGGGGGATAGACACTCAATTGCAATCTTCACAGATCAAAAAATTTGGAATATCTACAACAGGCATAGCACCTGAACCCATGTCAGACCTGATTGTCCTTTTTCATCAATTGCTTCAACTTTGAAATTAGGTACCAACCAGCAGAAAAACATCAACAGGCTAATGCTCTTTTGCAATCCTTTGAGACCAAAGACTCCTTGGAACCTACTTGCCACATCATTGATCCAGCAAGAATCATGGTCACTACGGCAGTACCCATCCCTTTGAGAAAGTCAGTGGTCCCCAACCTCCTGTGAGAGAGAGTACTTAAATGATCCCATGATTCTCACCTGTCAGGTCAACCTGGAGCCACTAGAACCTTGGAGCTGCTCCTTCACCACTACTGGTGGCCTCAAGTAAAGCATGATGTACAGTGCTATGTATAGTCCTGCCCCAATTGTGCAATTCATAAGAGCTTCCATACCCAGTCTTGGGGGCTGTAACAGCCACTTGCTAGCCACTGAGAAACCCTGCAGCCATATGGCCATGGACTTCATCACAGATCTATCCCTCTCTAATGCCTGCACAGTTGTGGTGGACTGGTTTTTCAAGATGGTTCACTTCACACCACTTCCCGGCCTTCCATCTGCACTTCAGTTATCCCGTCTCTTTTTCCAGCATATCTTCTGATTTGACGGATTATCTGAACATATTCTATATTATCAATTTACAGCTCACTTTTAGAAAGGCTTATGCAAGAAGTTTGGAATCTCATTGGATTTCTTGTTTACATACCACCCACAAAGTGATAGAGAGATGGAGAGAACCAACCAAAATCCTTAAAGATTTCCTGAGATCATACATTAATGAATGACAGGAGGACTGGGCAAAATTATGCTACAATAACCATGTTGGAAGCTCCTCGAAATCGTCCCCATTCCAGATTGTATTTGACAGAGATTCATGGGTACTGCTTCTTATTCTGGTGTCAGGCCCCTGTCCCACAGCCAATATTGTGAGCCAAGACCTTAAGAACTTATGGCAGAAGGAGTGACAATGCCTTACTGTAGCTGCTGAGAGGTACAAAAAACAAGCAGGCAAAAGGCATCGGCAGCACCTCACCAAACCCAGAGAGTTGGAATGGTTGAATACTTGTAACCTGTGAATCAAGAACCCTTTTACCAAATTCTCACCACACTTCATTGGATCATTCCCCATCATTTGCCAGATTGGACCAATGGCTTATCAGTTAAAATTACCATCCACACTGAAGGTAAACCTCTGCTTCTGTCATTGCCCTCACAAGCTCCTCCTACACCAATGGAAGTAACTTTGGAAGAGGACACCGAATATGAGATTCAGAAGATCCTCAACTCCAAGAGTATCCAAAACACAACAGACTCCATTACCTCATCTCATGAAAGGGCTTTGGCCCTGAGGAAAACACTTGGGAAACCGCTTCCAATGTTCAAGTCTTCCGACTCGCTAAATAATTTCTTTGGCCTTTTCCTCAGAAACCCATGCCAGAAGCCTGGGGAGGAGGCTTGGGGGGGGGGGGGGTACTATAACATTTGTCCAGTTGTGGGAAGGCCCCATGACCAGCCACACTCACCCCAGACAAAACCTGATGCTGCTTCTTCCTCACAGCAAAGAATGCTGCCTTTGTTGGCTCTCCCGGTCAAGCCGTGCTGTCCCCTAAGGTGAGCGCGCTCACCTCAGCTTGACTCTCATAGGCCCCACGATGGGAAACTGGCAGCAACGTACAATTTATGTATTTATTTATTTAAAATTATTTATTACTCATGCCCTCCAATGTTTAGGATGAGTTACAAATAAAACATTCATAATAAATAACAATAGCAATGAAAATAAGATAGCATAAAATATACTATTATGACATATACGGTAAAAAAAATACGCTAACTGAATGCAATAGCCTTAGATGAGGTAAAAAATTAATCCTGGGAAATTGGTTAGCAGATCTCAGTATTACATTTCACATAAATCGTTAAATGCTTGCTTAATTTAGATAGGATTTGTAAGGCTTTTTTGAATTCTTTCACAAATTATTGTCAGCCTGGTGACCATGGGTGATGGGACCTGTAGTAAGAATTGATTTTTTTTTTTTATCTAAGGTTATGTACAGGAATGTACAAGTGTAAGATAGCTAGTAACCATGGACTTTTATTATTGTAAATAAGATGATGTAAAGTAGAAATCATTTTTATTGAATTCTCCATTGTATGGCTAACCAATGCAAAGAAAATAACACCGGAGTAATATGGTCATGTAATTTTTTATCAGATAATAAGCATGCAGCTGCATTTTGTACCAATTGGAGTGGTTAGATAGATGGTTGGGGCAGACCGGTATAAAGAGAATTGCAATAGTCAAGTCCTGTAAGTACTAAAGATTGAAGAACAGTTCTGAAGGCCATAGGTTCAAGTAAAGGCTTTATGTGTTTAAGGAGACACAGTTTATAAAAAGAGAATTTGTTCAACTGACTGGATGAGGGTTTGCATATCTAATTTGGTATCAAGGATGACTCCAAGGTTTTGAACATGATTTGATATTTGAATAGTAGAGTTATCTAAGGAGATGGATAATGACATCAGTGTGGGCTGGGGATTTAAACCCCAGCTGCACTCCTAGATGTGGCCTCAGCAACAGGTCCTCCTGCCTAGCAGTGCTTGTTGCTTCTCTTTGTTCCTGTGCTTGCCTCCTTGCCTTCCTGCTGTGCCTTGCTGCTTTCTCTCATCTTCATTGCCCTGCCTTGCCTTGATTGTCCTGTTTGGGTCTCATGCCAGTACCTTGTAGTGCCTTGTCTGTTTGTGTCTGCCTGATTCCTGGCTCTGATCCTTGCATCAGACCTGACTAATCACTTGCCTGTCGCCTGGTACTGACCTCTGCTATGGATACAGACTACTCTTTTGGACTTCCACCTGCCCCAACCTAGGCCTGGACCTGGATCCTGCTGACTCGATAGAGGTCTTTAAGATCATGAGAGGTCTTGAATGAGTAGATGTGACTCGGTTATTTACACTTTCGAATAATAGAAGGACTAGGGGGCATTCCATGAAGTTAGCAAATAGCACATTTAAGACTAATCGGAGAAAATTATTTTTCACTCAACACACAATAAAGCTCTGGAATTTGTTGCCAGAGGATGTGGTTAGTGCAGTTAGTGTAGCTGGGTTCAAAAAAGGTTTGGATAAGTTCTTGGAGGAGAAGTCCATTAATGGCTATTAATCAATTATACTTAGGGAATAGCCACTGCTATTAATTGCATCAGTAGCATGGGTTCTTCTTAGTGTTTGGGTAATTGCCAGGTTCTTGTGGCCTGGTTTTGGCCTCTGTTGGAAACAGGATGCTGGGCTTGATGGACCCTTGGTCTGACCCAGCATGGCAATTTCTTATGTTCTTATGACTCACTGCCAGCCCTGACCTCAGCCTATATCCTGACTCCATCTGACCACTCCTTTTGGGACACTCACCTAAAGACCTACTGGCCCCTGGAATCCAAAAGCTCATCTTGCGGGGAATGGGGCTGGGACATGTGAAGTTCCAGCTCCTGTCCCAGTAAGGGCATGTCCACTAGTTGTTGGCATGGGCCTAGTGGGTTCGTCTACTAGGCTGTATCAACCATGCCTCAGCCCAAGGGCAAACATTTATGACACAGGACATTCTGAAATTAGATATCCTTAGCTCCACAGATTTTATTTCATCTTTCCAGGTTCTTTAGCTCCAGTATTACAATGCATTAGTCATGCACATGGGGAAAAGAAGTATTTCTTAATATATGCATATATTTTTTTCTTTTCCTTTTTGGGTCTCCTATACTAGCTTAGAAGAATTATGTTCCTATATAAAAAAAAAAAATTAAAGGTAGAGCAGATGTTTTTCAAGGTATGTATAAAATACTTCTTGCTAGATAATAAGTTAATGAATGATTAACAATTATGCCTTTAACAGGTTATGATGGATAATCCTCCGACGACCCTTGTGGGCAGATTATTTAGTGCCTTATTTGGTAGGGATGTGCAGACAAAACGTTTATGTTCATAAGTTCATAAGTCGAAAAGGGGGGTCAATTTCGGTCAATATGGACATATGGAGAATTCCATAAGTTGAGTCTGTGTCCATACGTGCACCGGTTCCCTAAATAAAAATTTAAACCCCTCACCCTCCTTAATCCCCCCCCCAAGACTTACCAAAATTCCCTGGTGGTCCAGCGGGGAGTCAGGAAGCCATTCCTCTATTCCTTTGCGAGGAGCACGTGACGTCCGCGTCACGTCGGAGTGACGTGGCCGTCACGTGGTCCACCGCGGTTCCGCTCCCGGACCCCTCGTTGGACACAAACGGAACTTTTGGCCAGCTGGGGGGGGCCTCCTGACTCCCCCAAGCTGGCCAAAAGTTTTGGTAAGTCTTGGGGTAAGTCTTTGGTAAGTCTTGGTAAAAGTTTTGGTAAGTCTTGGGGGGGATTAAGGAGGGTGAGGGGTTTAAATTTTTATTTAGGATCAACGATCGCTATTTCCAACGTATTCAACATAGCTATGTTGAATAAGTTGGAAATCCGATCGTTTTCGCCTCATCACTTTTTTAAGTTAAAAAAAAAAATAAGTAGCGTTTTACATATAAGTTCAAAACGAATGCACACCCCTATTATTTGGGAATATGTTGCTGGGTCTATGCTCCTGCCTTGAGTTTGATCAGTCTCTGGCAGCCTGGTGGTCCTGCTTTTGGGAGTTAGGTTTCTTGCCCTCACCTTCCATTTCCTGAGGTTCTCCCTTATCATCCATCTGGTCAGCTTCAAATAGTCCGGCTCCTTTTGGCTTTGTCATGTAATATGGTACTGCTGATTTCTCTCATTTTCTCTGACCCTATTAGGTCTATTTTTCTAGTCCTTGGTATGTGGCTCTGGAATGGAGCTCAGTCCCTTCCTTTCCCAATACTCTGCTCGGGACTCTCCCTGCCATGTGTTTTCTTTTCCCTATCCTCCAGCTTGTCTTTAGTCCTGGGCTGTTCTGCTGTCTTCCTTCCAGCTCCAGGTATGTTCCTTGTGTTTTATATATATATATATATGTGTTTATATTAAAACATGATAATGCTAGCCTTCTCATAAGCTAATTTGTTTTTCACCACTTCTCTGATTACTCTGTTTCAGGAGTGATTTTCCATATTAACTTAAAGGACTGAAGCAGTTAAAGTCCATAACTGTTATTAACCTTTACATAATGACAACACAACAATCAGTTCTTGTTGTTTCTGGTTTCCTTGGCTAGAAATGGTAGAAAAGGAAGAGATTTAATTTCCAGCTTTAACTTGGTTTGTAGGTGATGACACTGCTTACAAGAAAAGGTTTTGTGACTTGTGAAATACACCAAGCATTATTTCAAATATAAAAGTGTGCAATGGGGTAGTCCAGTTGTTGTTTTTGCATATTCATCTTGATCTATGTCTCCTCAAAAACAAGTGGTTATTCAACTTATTCTTGTTATTTTAGTGACTACTATAGGTGCACAAGTCACTTGGCAGGACAAACCGTACCATGATACAGTTACTGTCTACAATATGAGCATTATGAGAGTTGTAGGGATTGAACTTGAACTCCTCACTGCCACTCATATCCTTTTTTGCAAAACTACCAGTTCGTAGAAATAAATATAATGGCAGATCTAGTTTTTGAAGTAACTAGTAATCAACACCATTTACATTTGACCATCAATGGCAAACCTAGGTCCTCTGAAAGATGATCCCAGCTCCCAATCCTCTGTCATCCATGTCTTAATTAATTTCTACCTGCACTATAGAAATTCTGCTAGATCTTTAAATGTAGCCTCTGGTGACAAAAGTCCAACACTGCTTTCTGTGCACATTTTTGTTTGTACATCATTTTATGTTGACATTTTTTTTTTTTTACCTTTCATAAGTTGCAGGAAATTAAATTAAAGCCTTTGGCAAAAGAAGTATACTTTCAAAATTCAGCAAAGAAACCGACTTGATGGATTTTGCACTTTTTTTTTTGTTTTTTGCTAATTTTGTCCATGTAGTCCAAAATGTGTAAAAGTCTTATTTATGCTTCTGCTGCTTTTAACTCCTAGAGAAAGGTTACAAAGACCAGGCCTAGATTTGCCAATAGGCACACCAGGCCTGTGCCTAGGTGGAAAAAATCTGGGGGACAGCAGGCAAGCTGAAGGTTTGCTACTTACCAGCTATATAGAATCACACTCAGCAGAGAATGGGAAGGGGAAGGAACAGAAAAAAGAAAAACCACTCTGTTCCCTATTCCAGGCTCCATTGCCCTCCCACCCCCATCTCGAGAGTAAGGAAAAGCCACTCGCCATCCCAAACCACTCCCTCCCTCCCTCCCTGTTATTCAAAGACACGAGGAGAGAAGGTGAGCATAGAGCAGATAAAGCAGAGCAAAGAAGGTTGTGCCTTAGACCTTCTGCTCTGTTATTCCTTATCTGGGGTGGGGAGGGGGCTGACAGCACCACTAGTGCCTAGGGGTGTCAAAATCCTAACTCCGTCACTGAGAAAGACATGGGCATTCATGATCCCAGGATATGAAGCTGAAATTTGCCCAGTGGTCACATGTGACCAGAGGCACCTGTATGAATTGACAAAGAGCTCTTTATTTTTTTTTCATCCTGAAACTGAAACAACCCATGAGCAGTTAATCATCTTAGCTCACGTCAGCTGGTATAATACATATTAGTCCCTCCAGCATGCTGTTACTTTTAGAAAAACTAATATGGCATCTTTGCAGATGCATCTCAAATGCTCATCACTCCAAAAGTGTGATTCTGCCAGGTTTACCTCATAGTTACTCAGCTGATACCCTGACATGAAGGATGGCCTGCAGCAGTCAGGGAGATCGACTTGCAGCCCTATGGCTGTTGGCAGGGATCCTGTAGCCTATGGATGTTCGCAAGGATCAATGGTTGAGTGCCAAGTACTACTTGCTTTTTAATAACATATACCCACAAAGAAAATGTAAAAATATGCAGTATTACTGAAATAAAAACATAAAAAGGCAAGGGGGAGGGGGCAAAAGGATTAAGTGGCTCGCATGGAAAGAGGTTTGCTAGCACCCCCATACTGATGATTTTGATATTCTGGGCTCGTCAGGTTGGTTTTAGAGCAGGCTAGAGTGCAGACAGTGCTTATATCTCTATTGGACTCATTAATACATTATGCGGAAGATTCTAGTCCAGTAGCAACTGCCACCTGTTATTTTTGATTTGTGCACTGCATTTGATTCTGTGGAGCATGCCATTCTTTTACATCATTTGGAGTCTTTTTGGTATTTGTGGCTTGACATTAAACTGGTTTTGATCTTTTCTCTGAAACAGCTGGTGAAATCTGTAAGACTAAGGGAATTTATCGTAGTTCATGTTCACAATTTCTGGAATCTGGTGTTCCTCTGGGTTTGGCGATCTCTCTAGTACTAGTTTTTAATCTTTATTTGAAGGCAACAACCAGGATCACAAAAAAGCCGATGCTATTTAGCTGATTATCTGTCAGGTTAAAACTGAAAAAATAACAATTATAAATCAGGATTAGAAGAGATTATACCATGGTTATTTGCAAATAAATTATGTTTAGATTCAATTAAAATGAAGGTTTGTGGGTTGGAAGGAGCCAGTGAAGATTTTGAAATCAGCTCTTATTTTGGGTGGTATAAATTTAACCCGTCATAATTGTGTTAAGAGCTTAAGAATTTTATTTGCTTCCTGCTTCACCAGGAATAATCAGATTGCATTTATTTCTAAGAGAAACGTTTTTCTTTTGAAAAATGACAGGAGTTGGGTGTCACCTAATAGACTAACACAGCTATCCTTCTGAAGAATTTTCTTTTGAGAACTGTTATGCAGACTCTTCTTTATCTTAGTTGACTACGTCTTTCTCTTTTTCTTTATACTTCTAGTCCAAAAAAAAGTGGCTAACAGCAAATCAATATACAATGTATACATCAAAATAAGCAAATCATCATGTATCATACAAACTTAAAAAATAAAATTTAAATTAGACAAAGGCTGGTATTGTGTATGAGGTCCCTGCAGGGCCAAGGGGTAAGCAGGTTGAGCCAGGCCTCTGAGTTCAGACAATGGTTTTGATTGGATTATTTATAATAGTGTTATGATCTGCTCCTCCAGAGGGGAGGAGTTAGCAATCTGTTATGATTTGCTCCTCCAGAGGGGAGGAGTTAGCAATCTGTTAGGAACCTGCTAGGGAGTTTAGCAATCTGTTATGAGTGAGCTCCCCAGGACGGAGGAGTTAGCGATCTGTTAGAGGTTTGCTCCTCCAGAGGGGAGAAGTTGGCAGTCTGTTATGATATCCGTGCTGAGTTGCAATCTGTTATGGTTCTGATGTCTGATGGGCGGAGACATAGATGAGAGCTAGCACTCTGTTATACTCAGCTCCTGAAGTGGGAGGAGTGAGCACACTGTAGTAAATAGGTGAATCCTTGGGCCGATGGCAGATGACAGCGCCCCCAAGAGGATATCCTAAGAGGGACCATCGGCTAGGCTTGAGTATGGAGACAGACACAGATAGTTCTTTTATTAGACAGGTAAGTAGAACCACCAGAGGTGGCAGTAGTGAGCTGGTGTGCCCAGCAGGGCTGAAGTCCCTCAGATACTGTAACTGCGATCCCAGGGTTGCTGAGCTGTAGAGAGACTAAAGATAGTGAATAGACAGGGTACGCTGTATACATAGCTAGTAGTAGATGACAGTCTCACATAGAATCTTAAGAAGGCTCAGTAGCTGGAAAGAGTTAGGCCCTCGAGGAGTGAGTACCTGGTTCCAGGGAAAGCTCTGAGAGAGCGGTGGCAACTCACAATTGTCTGTATTTGTAATAGCTTCTAGGCAGTAGAGAATCTTCAGAATCTTCAGGAACATGGGCCTTCGAGGAGCGAGTACCGGTTCCCATCTGCAATCTGAAATAGAGAAAAGAGAGCAAGGCCTCCAAGGAGTGGGTACCCCTGGTAAGTCCAAGGAGGCAGAATAGCTTGGACGAATCCTTGCTAACTCGAATAGTAAGCACAAGTGAAGACCTTATATGTTGGAAGCGGATGACGTCAATACAGGGGGACGCCCCTGAGGTTCGCGCCCTTGCTGGTACATACTTCAGAGCGTGTGCATGCCCTACGTCATCAGGAACATGGCGGATCCACAGCGTCGAGCCGGTCTGGGGGCGCCGGGGAGAAGCGGCATGGAGATGCCGCGGCAGCAAGCAGTCCATCAGGCCAGGAGGGAGTTGCCTCAGAGGTAGAGAGGGTGGAGCGAGGGCGAAGAGCAGGCCCAAACGCAACAAATAGTTTACTAATAGGACTTCCAGAAAAATCTGTAAAGAGAATGCATTTGTTATGAATTAGTGCAGCTTGAGTTGTGACTTGCTCTGGGATTAAGAAATATGTGACTCCATTGACTTCCTCTCCTATGGTGTATTCAGCATACACATCTTCTTGTGCCTTTTACAGCTCTTTATATGCTGAGTTTTCTCTACTTTAGACAGCTTTTACATCCATATCATCCATACAGAGTAAACAGTTAAGGTCCTCTCAAACTCTTCTTCTTGCTGTGTCTTATTTGAGATCTACCTGGTAAGTATGTACAAAGTTACGTACCTTCTCATGCTAACTGTCAGTTTTATGGTAGTCTATGAACAAAAATTAGGATGTTACAGAATGCTTCCAAGTTAAAAAAAAAACCAAAACATTTTAAATCTGGCTTTTTAAACAGGAATTTGGAACTTGATTGACTGACATGCTTAAAATATATTCAAATTTTATTTTGTTTTGTAGAAATTTGTTTTTAAATTTAATTTTGGTTATTGTGTAGTTTTGTTTCATCATATTTTATTGTGCTTAGAGTTTTTTAAGTAATAATAATAGAAAGTATTTTAATCTTAGTTTGTTTATTTTTTAAAATTTGGCTGGGGAGTTGGGAGCTCAAGCACTAACAATTTCATTATTATTTTGGAGGTAGAGAGTAGAGATAACTGGACTGCAAGCTTTTTTTTTTTTTTTTAAACAAACTTACCCAGCTGAAAGGTCAATTTTAAAAGCCCTATGTGAGCCGCCTGGATTTTAAAAAGTGCGTGAGTATGCATGTGTTTCATGGTATGCACACAAATCAAAGAGTTGGAACAGGGGTGTGGTCTGGGTGGAGCAATGAGCAGCCCATGATTGGTCTAGATCTGTAACATGAAGTCTGCGTGTAAGTATTTACACACACAAGTGCCCACCAAAGTCCCCTACCATGTAACTTTACGTCTGCTACAGATGGTGTGTAATTTTTCAAATAAAACAATTAGGTCTAATCAGTGGGTTTGAAGGCTTGGGGTTAATATGGTAAAAGGGAGGCTTTCTAGCTAGGAAAGTTAAAAGTTCTATCCTTTACTGGTGTGAACTGGGAACGGATTAGGGAAACGGATGTTAGCATCTGTGCATTTGCCTAGCAAAATACCCTGACTTACATGGCAGAGGCAGCATTTGCATGCATATGCATATGTTCATATAAAATTGTGCACACATGTACGTGCATACTGCCAATTAAATAACATGCATGCATATTGATGCGCATGGTATATAATGGGTGCATCCACTGGCACAAGCTGGCATACGTGCGTACATGTACACCCGCACGGCTGTTTGAAAGTTACCGTCTATATGTTGAATTTAACTAGTTAGTTTAAAGTTAGTTGGGTAAACCTACCTGGATAACTTTAGAGCTGCTCTCTATCATGACCAGGCTTTCTGGGCTATACTTAACTGGGTATTATCGATATTCAGTGCTACATGTCTAGTATAAGCTCTGTCCCCAAAACTCTCATACACCAACACTTTTTCATTCAGGTAAGGTTTAGCGCGGTAATGACTTACCATTTAACACTTGCTTGTTCAACAGAGCAGGAAATTCAAAACTCCGGTTTTGTTCACAGCGAGTTGAAACTTTTTCAGACAAACCTCTTTGAATATGGACCTCAACAGTGTTTGAATTTGTATCTCTGTATAGTATTAATCTTGAGGGTTCCTGACATCCATCAAACAAAACAGTCCCTTAGCTTGAATTTCTACTGCAGGCAATTTTGAGTAAGTATTTTGTTTGCTAGCTATTTCTTCCTTCACAAAGTCTTTAGATTTACTTAATAGTGCAGTGTCTTTATGTACATGTTCATTAGAGAAGTTCAGCACAAGTTTTATGTCTATTTAATAATGCTTTTTGTACTAATCAACAAACTGTGGTCATGTAATCATGTAATCATATGCAATCAAGGAAAATGGGCTAAAATAACTGAAAATGTTATCTAAAATTTTGAGTTCAGGGAGCACTACTGTTTCCATGGACACATGAAGAAAATTCCTATAAAAGTACAGGCTGTCTCCTAAAAATAATGTTACTATTTCAATACTGATAGACTGTAGCTGCATGTTTTTTTTATTTTTAACCCATGAAATTCTGTCAGTGTTAAGTAAATGTTTCAATTTGCATTAGGATAATTTTAGGTCACCTTTAAAACCATCCTTTTAATCATAATAGAAATAAATGAACATCCAAAATACAAATCGTTTACCAGCGGCTCCCACAGGACTGAACCACACAGCTGAACTGCCTCTATGACCTCTTCTCCTCTCTCCATGCTGGTGTGTTAATATTTTTCCAGTGAATTCCCCCCCAACATAAAAAAACATAGCAGAAGGGGCTTGACAATTTTGTATTCATTGCTTCCATTATGTAGCACTGAACATGAGGACAATTTTCAAAGCCATCTACACAGTCATATGGTGATTCATGTGCATAACTTGGCTGTCTTAAAATTGCCCTCCAGCTCAAAGAATGTGTGGTGTTTCATAATGCATAGACTTTTAGCAACATGTAAAAGAGGTAGGTCAGGGAATGAAATGATGTATTATTTTCCATGACAAACTGAACCGCATAAAAATCAGGTGCTAAGATCCTTGGGTGCTTCAAGCCCCAGGGACGTTTCAAAATGAAAGTGCATACATTAGGGATGTGCAGAGCAAAATTTTATGTTCATATTTTTTATGTCCGAAAGGGGGTCCCACTTGCGGCCAATATGGACATAAAAAAAATCCAATGAGTTGGGTATATGTACATATGTGCAAAAAAAAAATTTAAACCCCCTCACCCTCCTTAATCCCCCCCCAGACTTACCACAACTCCCTGGTGATCGAGCGAGGAGTGAGGACGTCATTTCTGCAATCCTTGGCGAGAAGCATGTGATGTCGGTGGCACGTCGAGTGACGCGGCGTCACGTGATTCCCGGCGAGTTCGCGCCGGACGGCTCGTTCGGCCCAAAAAGAACTTTTGGCCAGCTTGGGGGGGCCTCCTGACCCCCTCAAGCTGGCCAAAAGTTCTTTTGGGCCGAACGAGCTGTCCGGCGCGAACTTGCCGGGAATCACGTGGCGCCGCGTCACTCAGACGCGGCATCACGTGATTCCCGGCTCGTTCGCGCCGGACGGCTCGTTCGGCCCAAAAAGAACTTTTGGCCAGCTTGGGGGGGCCTCCTGACCCCCCCAAGCTGGCCAAAAGTTCTTTTTGGGCCGAACGAGCCGTCCGGCGCGAACGAGCCGGGAATCACGTGACGCCGACGTCACGTGATTCCCGGCAAGTTCGCGCCGGACGGCTCGTTCGGCCCAAAAAGAACTTTTGGCCAGCTTGGGGGGGCCTCCTGACCCCCTCAAGCTGGCCAAAAGTTCTTTTTGGGGCGAACGAGCCGTCCGGCGTGAACTTGCCGGGAATCACGTGACGTCGCGTCTGAGTGATGCGGCGCCACGTGATTCCCGGCTCGTTTGCGCCGGACGGCTCGTTCGGCCCAAAAAGAACTTTTGGCCAGCTTGGGGGGGCCTCCTGACCCCCCCAAGCTGGCCAAAAGTTCTTTTTGGGCCGAACGAGCCGTCCGGCGCGAACGAGCCGGGAATCACGTGACGCCGGCGTCACTCGACGTGCCGCCGACGTCACATGCTTCTCGCCAAGGATTGCAGAAATGGCGTCCTCACTCCTCGCTCGATCACCAGGGAGTTGTGGTAAGTCTGGGGGGGGGATTAAGGAGGGTGAGGGGGTTTAAATTTTTATTTTGGCTCAACAATCGCGATTTCCCACATATCGAACATATCTATGTTCGATATGTGGGAAATCCAATCGTTTATGTCAAATCAATTTTTTAAGTAAAAAAAAAATATGAGTTGCGTTTTACTAATGCGGTCAATCCGAATGCACACCCCTAGCATACATTCACTTCTAAAACTGGTACATAGGTTACAGGCAAAATGTACCCTTCAACTTTGTCCCAATGTGGGAAGGTAAAAAATGCCCCAAAGTAACAGTAAATAATTTTTTATATTATAATAAATCATAGGAAGTAGACTAGAAGAATATACAGCCCCTGTTTCACCTCCAGTGACAAATAGAAAAATTAGCCTTGCCCAAAAATACCTGAACAAATTTGGGTTAATTTCAGTTCCTTTCAAATGAAAAAAAAAAAAGTGACCTCCCTAGATCCTCTTGTGTTTATGCCACCACCTCCTGTGATCTCCTGGGGCCTGAGTGATGGAAAATAGCACCAGTCTCAGGGTCAGGCAGAACAATTTATAAAGAGTTGCAGCAGGGCATCAGTGAGTGGAGAGCACACCTGCCCCTTTCTTGCAAGACTTCCAGTAAAGGGATGAGTAGGAGCTGAGGAGGTCCTCGCTCATTTCCATGAGGTGGGAGGGGTTGGAGGGGCCTTGGCTCAGACCAGTGTAGGGTTAGGCTGTCCCCTAGCTTATTGGCAAAGGTGGGTTTCAGATGGGCCCAGTGAGGACCAAGGAAGCAGCAATAAGTTTCTTGGGGAGTGGGCAGAGAAGCCTCTCTTGAGGGGGTTATTTTTGTTTTGGGTTTTTTTAATGTTTATTTCAGTTTGGAAAATAAACTGAACTGAAATAAACATTAAACAAATTGAAAAAGTGAAACAAAACAACCAAACTAAAATGATTTTTTTTTTGTCTGCACATTCTTCACAATGAGTCACTGCTCCAGAGAGTTGGCAGCCTAAGTAGCTACCTGATGCAATGGAAGATAAAGTGATTTGCCCAAGGTTTCAGGACACACACCAGAGGAGCCAAGGTTCAATTCCCACTGACGTTCCTTGTGACCCTGACAGTCACTTTACCCTTCCCACCCCTCATTGAATCAGGTACAAATTTCAGCTCAGATTTATTAAACATTTATCCCACAGACACAGAATGAGAAGACTATGCATCAATATCTTAGATTCTTAGCCCTCTGGAGACAGGAAATACTTATATCTGCATGTAATCTCTTTTGAAGTGACTGACGTGCATACATACAGAACATAATGGATAAGTTCACCTGCACAATTGGGCAGGCAAGATATAATTGCAATGGAGAAGGTACAGAGAAGGGCGACCAAAATGTTAAGGGGAATGGAACAGCTCCCCTATGAGGAAAGACTAAAGAGGTTAGGACTTTTCAGCTTGGAGAAGAAATGGCTGAGGGGGGATATGATAGAGGTGTTTAAAATCACGAGAGGTCTAGAACAGGTAGATGTGAATCGGTTATTTACTCTTTCCGATAATAGAAAGACTAGGGGGCACCCCATGAAGTTAGCATGTGGCACATTTAAAACTAATCGGAGAAAGTTCTTTTTCACTCAACGCACAATTAAACTCTGGAATTTGTTGCCAGAGGATATGGTTAGTGCAGTTAGTGCAGCTGTGTTTAAAAAATGATTGGATACGCTCTTGGAGGAGAAGTCCATTACCTGCTATTAATTAAGTTGACTTAGAAAATAGCCACTGCTATTACTAGAAATAGTAACATGGAAGAGACTTAGTTTTTGGGTACTTGCCAAGTTCTTATGGCCTGGATTGGCCACTGTTGGAAACAGGTTGCTGGGCTTGATGGACCCTTGGTCTGACCCAGTATGGCATGTTCTTATGTTCTTATTTCCTCAAGTAAAGCACTGATTAACCCATGGAAATGCTTTTGAAAATTTGCCATCTTTGGAGATTTTTCATATATTAGTCTTTTTATTAGAAAGTATTAAGTATTTACAATCATTTAAAAATGAATGGTAATCCAAATTAACTCCTAGATTCATCAGAATGCTATAACTTCGCATGGTTAATGCCTGCGATAAGAAAAAGGGGCGGGGTTATGATAATTTTAGAATTATCGCACCATGAAAGGGGGGGGGAGGGAGAGAGAGAGAGCATACCTCTTTTTAAGGCCTTTATAGTAGTGAACTATTTATATCACTATAGGAGAGTCAGCTAGTAACCTGAGGTGAGGTTTTGGTGATAGTATAGGGTTTGGGGGCCAGTTTTACATGTAGAAAGATATGTACAAACAGCACAGTAGACGTCAATGAAGATTTGACATCATTTGGAGTGAAGAAAATTACACAAAGATGAGATTTCATCAATGTTCTCTCACCCTAGCTTGATAGAACCCTGGTTGAGAGTCCACCACCACCACCAAAACCTCACCTCGAGCTATTAGCTGGCCTTCCTATAGCAGAATAAGTAGGTGACTAGTATGTATGCTACCCCAGAGGCACTCTCCCTCTCCCTAAGCCTTAAAAGCAATTTGCAATCTTTAGCATGAATTGAGTTACGGCCGTTTTAGGAATATCACATAGCTTAACACTAGGAAAAGAGGTGTAGTTATTTCCAGCATTAAAAACATTTGATAATGCCTCTCATTTTCATTAATCCTGTCCAACCCCCCCCCCCCCCAAATCTTGCCCCTTTGAAAATTTGCATTAACACCATGTGATACCATAACTGTTGCATGTGTTATGGTATTATCACAGTCTTTAATGCCATAATGCATTTTGATGAATGACCCTGTAAATGGCAATTTTCATTTTGATTTTTTTAATCCCAAAATAAATGCCCAATTGCACCAAACCCCCCCCCCCACCCACACACACACATACACACATTTTTGTTTTTATTATTTTCAAAAGGTGGTACACCTAAAGGTTGATTTAAAAAGGGCTGCGCACATGCCCGTAAATGCTCGTGTCTCGCACACACAAATATACATGCTATTTTATAACCTACATGCGTAGCAGAGAGTGCATTGTATAAATGGACTCCATTTCATCATTTACGAGGTCAAAAATTCTTTAAAGGTGAGTCCATCAAGCTAGGGTGAGAGAACATAGTAGAAATGTCATCTTTGTGAGACTTTCCTCACTCCAAATGATGTCAAATCTTCACCAACTGTACTGTGCTGTTCGTACATCTCACTCTACATGTGAAACTGGCCCCTAAACCACCACTAACAGCTCACCTCAACCTATTAGACAGCCTTCTAAAGAGATATAAATACTTCACTACTGTGGGGGCCTTGTAGATAGTATGTATCTCTCTCTCTGTCTCTCGATTATCGCAGGATGCACTATGTTTACCACACCATGCAATACTACCGATGTGAAGCCGTAAGTTACCACGTGGTGCAGTAATTTAAAATTTCCCTAAACATGCCCCTTTTTCTTTACATGGGTGTTATCAATAATGCATTTTGATGATTCTAGGGGTTAGTGAGAGGTTACTGCCAACTGTTGTTAAATAAGCTATTGTAAGGCCTGTCCCTAAAGATGCTGCTCTATCATGGGATGTAGTGTCTATCTAACTGACCAAATTTAACAACATTAAATAAAGTATTGGAAAAATGTACTTTAAATCAGTTTGTTGATTTTATGGATTAGTATTCAGTGTTGGATAACTGCCCCTGCAGTTTCTGGAAAAACCATGGAACCGAATCACCATTAATTTTACTGACAGATTTCCTTTTATGTGAAATGGATAAAGGTTACTCAGAGATTTGGTTCATTTAGAATCAGTGATGTATTTGATAGGGGTGTGCATTCGTTTTGAACGCATATGTAAAACGCAACTTTTTTTTTTTTTAACTTAAAAAAAGTGATGATGCGCAACGCATTGCGATTTTCAACTTATTCAACATAGCTACGTTGAATACGTTGAACCTAAATAAACACTTAAACCCCCCACCATCCTGACCCCCCCAAGACTTACCAAAACTCCCTGGTGGTCCAGCGGGGAGTCAGGAAGTCATCCCTGTATTCCTTTGCGAGGAGCACGTGACGTCGGCGTCACTCCGACGTGACGCAGACATCACGTGCTCCTCGCAAAGGAATACAGCGATGGCTTCCTGACTCCCCGCTGGACCACCAGAGAGTTTTGGTAAGTCTTGGGGGGGGGATTAAGGAGGGTGAGGGGTTTAAATTTTTATTTAGGGAACCGGTGAACGTATGGACAGACCCTCAACTTATGGAATTCTCCATATGTCCATATTGAACGAAATCGACCCTCAACTTCAACTTATCAACTTATCACCGCAAACAATTTGTCTGCACATCCCTAGTATTTGATGCTGTAGATTATGAGATGTTGTTTAGACTTTCACAATTAGGTATCAGTGGCCTAGTACTCTTAGTTTCATTCATATTTATCAGATAGGAAACAATGTTCCATGTGGAAAGTAACTCATATGACTGTATTTCAATTAAATCAGGTATATCACAGGGCTCTGTCTTACCACTGTTTTATTTAACATTTATATGCAGCCATTGTTCAAGGTCTTATATGGGTTGAGTGATTTTTTCCTAATCTACGCAGATGATCTTCAGTTTTATATTCCTATTCAGAATAGTAGTTCAGATATTAAAGTTCTTTTTTACTCCTGTATGAGATCTATTGAGATATGGCTGAAAGAAAATATGTTAATGTTGAATGTTTCTAAAACCACTATATTTATATCGATTGGTTGAAAGACAGTAGATTATGTTCCAGCTAGGTATTATAGGGGGTTTGCAATTACCAGTGTAATGTATGACCTAAAACCTGGGAATCTTATTAGATTCATATTTATCATTAAAAGCTCAAGTGAACCAAGTGGAAAAGTCAGGATTTTTTAAAATTGAGGCTTTTAAAACTTCTTTAAAAAAAAAAAGTCACTGCTGTATGATCTGTTTTACAAGCTTTGTTACATGGGAAGCTAGACTATTGTAATAGTCTTTATATGGGGTTGCCTGAAAAATACTTAAAAGATATGCAAATGATTCAGCATACTGCTGCCCGGATGTTATCAGAAGTGGCAGGATCAGACCATATAACTCCAATTATGTGCAGCCTTCACTGACTGCCTATTGCTCTTAGAAGTAAGTTTAAAATAATTGTCCTGATTCACAAATTACTATATGGAAGTTCTCCCTGTTGGTAAATAGTTTGAAGCTGTTTTCTTCACAGCATCAATTACCCTCTTCTACTACTCAGTTATTGGTGATTCTCTTGATTTTGGGCTTATAAACCGCAGTAACTCATGCTTGTGCTTTCTCATATTATGGCCCTGTGTGCTGGAATGCATTTCCAGCTGATGTGCAAATGGAAAGAAATGTGAAAACTTTTCACAAGCAAAGGCATATGGAGACCATTTGTAAACTTGTAATTTTTAATATGTATTTTTACTGTTTATTGTTTCATTAATTGTTTTCTTTTAATTGAATATGTACGTTAAATTTCTAATCTGCACTGAACATTGTGGAAACTGTGGACAATAAGAACTTTAATAACTAATCAAATAAATAAAAATATCTTCTTGCTGCAGTGGAGTAAAAGTGAAAGTCATATTTGGTCTTAGGTAATGAATTTCCTATTGGAATTTTTGGTGACGATATAGTAAGATCTTCCATCAGGATGTAACTAAAATTTGCAGCCTCCTCCTCACCCACAATAATAAATGAAAAACTTAAGTCATCTGAAATACAGTGCTGCTCAGGTCCCTGACAATAAGAGTATTTTCACTGAATTCTTGAATAACAGAAGAGTAAAGCATTACTGGGTTTATAATTTTGGTCTAGAATTATGTCTCATTTGTATTGTTATACATAAGTAGGGTCAAATAATATAGACATATAATTGTATGATTAAAATATATACCGCAGTGCTTTAAAAAGTTATTTTGGGAACATACTGTATATCCTTCTTTTCTAAATTTTTGTGTGTCCATATAAGCTTTCAAAGGTTTAACTCTGTATTAAAATGAGCTAATACAAATGAATTAACATATGTATACTGTGAAGCAATGGTGCCACAATTTTCTGGGCTTCCAGTATCATTTAGTCCCACTATATAAATTGATGACATTCTTTGAAAAATGAGCCATTGAAATACATTATAGTTCCTGGTAGTGAATAGTTCTGTTGTACTAAACAATATAATCATCATCACCTTCATTTACTTCTTTTATTCTTTTCCAACTAAAGATCTCAAAGTGAGTTACAAGAAGTTAGAATCTGACAAGATACATCCATTCAGTACAACAGGATTAATATCTGTAAAAGGTACATTTAGATAAAGACATAGCAAGCTCAGGTAATCAGTAGTTAGATGTCTGAACACCAATAAGTTGGGATAAAATGATAGTTGTTACTTAGGTGTTGGCACAACTAGTGGGGCCTGCAGCAAAGAATGCAGAGAGTGGAAAGCAATGTTCCCTTTAATTTTTGAAAGGCTATCAGGTGAATTTTCAATAGGTTACTCACGCAAAAGGAGCCATATATGTGTGTGTGTGAGCCATGCGGTTTTTAAAAGCCACAAATTATGCACGGATATGTGCATGCACAAGCAAACAATCATGCACGTAACTCTGTATTTTAAAACTTGAGGATGCAGCACGCGGTGGCTTGTTGGCCGTGTATATTTACTGCTGCTCCTGATGAGAAGCAAGTCTGCAGGAATTGTGTTTTAAGTGTCCAGGTCAACTGGGGGGCATGCAGGATTAAGAACCAGAGGGGTCTAGATGACCTCAAGATCAACTGGGCAAACTACTGGACTAATTGGAAAAACTGGGACAGTGTCTCTACTTACATACATATGTTAAAGCAGGCAAAGTCCTCAGGAAGATGAGTGAAGTACACTTGCTCGACTAATCACTTAAAATTAGGAGCATACTTACACATGGTAGGCATATTTTAAAATATACGCGTGCAAGTCTGTGCATAATTTAAAATTTCATAGAATCTTCGCTCGTGTGCCTATATGTGTGTGTATGGGCACCCGTGCGCTCGTTTTAAAATTAGGCTTTATGTGCACAAACATTTTCTTTTGTGAAACTCTTTATAAGCTGAGTTCAAATTTTTGTGCTACAAACCAGTGTAATACCAATAATTAGAGATGTGAATCGGAACCGATTCACATTGTTAATTGTTTTTTGTGCGGCCCGATTGCGGTTTTGTTTATCAGCTGCGCCCGAGCCGATAAACAAAAAAAACCCACCTAACCCTTTAAAACTGTTCCCTTAGCTTTCCCCACTCTCCCGAACCCCCCCCCCCCCAAAAAAAACAAAAACTTTTTACAAGTACCTCGTGGTCCAGTGGAAGTCCCAGGAGCGATCTCCCGCTCTCGGGGCCGTAGGCTGCCACTAATAAAAATGGTGCTGATGGCCCTTTGCCCTTATCATGTGACAGGGTATCCGTGCCATTGGCCAGGCCCTGTCACATGGTAGGAGTAATGGATGGCCAGCGCTATCTTTAAAGATGGCGCGGGCCATCCAGTGCTCCTACCATGTGACAAGGGCCGGCCAATGGCACGGATACCCTGTCACATGGTAAGGGCAAAGGGCCATCGGCGCCATTTTGATTAGTGGCAGCCGATGGCCCGAGAGCGGGAGATGGCTTCCGGGACCCCCACTGGACTACCAGGTACTTGTAAAATGTTTTGGGGGGTTCGGGAGGGTGGGGGAAGCCAAGGGAACAGTTTTAAAGGGTCGGGGTGGGTTTAGGGATTGTTTTGGTGTGCTGTTTTTCCCGCCCTCCCCCAAAATGATAAGAGAACCCCAGGAACAAAATTGTGGGGTTCTCTTATCGGGAGCCCCCGATTTCTGATGATTTTGTAAATATCGTCCAATATTTTCAATCGTCCGAAGCCCAATTCACATCCCTACCAATAATAGGATTTCTTCTGCGCACTATGGGGCGGATTTTCAGAGCCCTGCTCGCGTAAATCCGCCCAAAACCGGGCGGATTTACGCGAGCAGGGCCCTGCGCGCCGGGAAGCCTATTTTACATAGGCCTACCGGCGCGCGCAGAACCCCGGGACTCGCGTAATTCCCGGGGTTTTCAGAGGGGGCGTGTCGGGGGGCGTGTCGGGGGCGGGCCCGAACCGCGCGGCATTTTCGGGGCGTGTCAGGAGCGTTCCGGGGGCATGGCTACGGCCCGGGGGCGTGGCCGCGCCCTCCGGACCCGCCCCCAGGTCGCGTCCCGGCGCGCAGGAGGCCCGCTGACGCGCGGGGATTTACGCCTCCCTCCGGGAGGCGTAAATCCCCCGACAAAGGTAAGGGGGGGGTTTAGACAGGGCCGGGCGGGTGGGTTAGGTAGGGGAAGGGAGGGGAAGGTGAGGGGAGGGCAAAGGAAAGTTCCCTCCGAGGCCGCTCCGATTTCGGAGCGGCCTTGGAGGGAACGGGGGTAGGCTGCGCGGCTCGGCGCGCGCCGGCTATACGAAATCGATAGCCTTGCGTGCGCCGATTCAGGATTTTAGCGGATACGCGCGGCTCCGCGTGTATCTACTAAAATCCAGCGTACTTTTGTTTGCGCCTGGAGCGCAAACAAAAGTAGGCTATTCGCGCTCGTTTTAAAATCCGCCCCTATGTTTTGAAAGAACATTGGTGGGAAGACAATAAAAGGTATGAGATGAGAGCTGTGATAAAGCAGTACACAGTCTTTAAGGACCTTAAAATCCTGCACTAGGACTTTGAACTTAGCTTGACTGATTATTAGATGTCAATGTAGAAATTTAAGGATGGGGTAAAACTTTTGAATTCCTCACACTGAGTAGGAATCAAACTATGATGATCTGAATGAGTTGTAAGCGTTAGTTGATGTTGTTTGGGATTCCAGTGTATAGCGAGTTGCAATAATCCAAGTCGGAAATCATGCATACCTGGATAACTGTGGCAGGGTCATCAAAGAAGGGACAGAGATGTTGTAGACAACATAACTGAAAGAATGTTTATTTAGCTACTGCTGGGACTTGAGCATAATGAACTTAGAATTCTTTATGAATTTTAAGCAATGAACATAAGAACATAAGGACATGCCATACTGGGTCAGACCAAGGGTCCATCAAGCCCAGCATTCTGTTTCCAATAGTGGCCAATCCAGGCCATAAGAACCTGGCAAGTACCCAAAAACTAAGTCTATTCCATGTTACCATTGCTAATGGCAGTGGCTATTCTCTAAGTGAACTTAATTAATAGCAGGTAATGGACTTCTCCTCCAAGAACTTATCCAATCCTTTTTTAAACACAACTATACTAACTAAACTAACCACATCCTCTGGCAACAAACTCCAGAGTTTAATTGTGCATTGAGTGAAGAAGAACTTTCTCCGATTAGTTTTAAATGTACCACATGCTAACTTCATGGAGTGCCCCCTAGTCTTTCTATTATTCGAAAGAGTAAAAAACCAATTCTCATCTACCCGTCCTAGACCTCTCATGATTTTAAACACCTTTATCATATTCCCCCTCAGCCGTCTCTTCTCCAAGCTGAAAAGTCCTAACCTCTTTAGTCTTTCCTCATAGGGGAGATGTTCCATTCCCCTTATCATTTTGGTTGCCCTTCTCGGTACCTTCGCCATTGCAATGATATCTTTTTTGAGATGCGGTGACCAGAATTGTACACAGTATTCAAGGTGGGGTCTCACCATGGAGCAATACAGAGGCATTATGACATTTTCCGTTTTATTCACAATTCCCTTCCTAATAATTCCCAACATTCTGTTTGCTTTTTTGACTGCGCAGCACACTGAACCGACGATTTCAATGTGTTATCCACTATGATGCCTAGATCTCTTTCTTAGGTGGTAGCACCTAATTTGGAACCTAACATTGTGTAAATATAGCATAGGTTATTTTTCCCTATATGCATCACCTTGCACTTATCCACATTAAATTTCATCTGCCATTTTGATGCCCAATTTTCCAGTCTCACAAGGTCTTCCTGCAATTTATCACAATCTGCTTGTGATTTAAATACTCTGAACAATTTTGTATCATCTGCAAATTTGATTACCTCACTCATCGTTTTTCTTTCCAGATAATTTATAAATATATTGAAAAGTAAGGGTTCCAATACAGATCCCTGAGGCACTCTACTGCCCACTCCCTTCCACTGAGAAAATTGACCATTTAATCCCACTCTCTGTTTCCTGTCTTTTAGCCAGTTTGTAATCCATGAAAGGAAATCGCCACCTATACCATGACCTTTTACTTTTCCTAGAAGCCTCTCATGAAAAACTTTATCAAATGCCTTCTGAAAATCTAAGTATACTACATCTACCGGTTCAGCTTTATCCACATGTTTATTAATTCCTTCGAAAATGTGAAGCAGATTTGTGAGGCAAGACTTGCCTTGGGTAAAGCCATGCTGACTTTGTTCCATTAAACCATGTCTTTCAATATGTTCTGTGATTTTGATGCTTAGAACACTTTCCACTATTTTTCCTGGCACTGAAATCAGGCTAACTGGTCTATAGTTTCCCGGTGTTGTGCCTGTCGCTGTCTGACGTCTCTGCTCCGCCCACCTTACCTCGTTGGCGACTCCTTTTGAGGTTGATGGAAGGCTAGCTGATGCGGCATCTCCAGGCCGTCCTCCTCCAGCGTTCCTGGACCGGCTCGAAGCTGCAAGCTGCCATGTTGACCAGATGCCTAAGGGTGTGCACGCGGCCCGACTGAATTACCAGCGTTGGCACGAACCTTAGGGGCGTCCCCCTGAAATGATGTCACCAGCTCCAGATATTTAAGGTCTCAGTTTTCGCCAGCAAGACGAGTTAGCAAGGGTTCGCTTCCTCCTGGTCGCTGCGGATGGGATTCGTTCTCCGCAAACCCAGCTACTCTGCCTCCTCAGACTTCACTAGAGGTACCCGCTCCCTGGGGGCCTCGCTCTCTCTTTTCTTTGCAGGTCACAGTCTGGAACTGGTACTCGCTCCTCGAGGGCCCACGTCCTGGACTTGCTCCTGGATACCACTTCTGCTAAGAAGTCATCGCTGCTTACAATATCAGTGAGTTTACATCTATCTCTTAGAGCTTTCCCTGGGATCAGGTACTCGCTCCTCGAGGGCCTAATGCATACAATCTCCTGGGCTGCCTCAAGAGATTATTGTGTGAGTGTTACCATCAAAGACGTGTTCCAGAACTCTGCATATACTGCCTACTCACATTCATAGTTTCTCTACAGCTCAACCACCCTGGGATCGCTGTTCCAATACCTGAGGGACTACAGCCCAGCCGGGCACTTCCAGCTCACTACAGCTACCTTTGGTGGTTTAATATATTGCTTCTAAGAAGTCTTTGTTGCTTAACATCAGTGAGTCTGTATCTATCTCTCAGGGCATTCTCTGGAACCAGATATTTGGTCCTCGAGGGACTAGTGCATACCAACTCCTGGGCTGCCTTAGGAGACTATTGTGTGAGTGTTGCCACCAAGGGCTTGTTCCTGAAAGCCACATGCTTTACCTACTCACTTTCTTAGTTTCTCTACAGCTCAGCCACCTTGGGATCGCTGTTCCAGAACCTGAGGGACTACAGCCCAGCCGGGTGCTTCCAGCACACTACTGCCACCTCTGGTGGTTTACTATAATGTCTAATAAAATAAAATCTGGTTCTCAAAGGAGGTGGCTGACAAAATTAAAGCTAAAAGAACAGCATTCAAGAAATATAAAAGATCCCAAAGGGAGGAACACAAAGAAGAATATTTGATTCAACTGAGGGAGACAAAAAAATTAATCAAGTTGGCAAAAATTCAAGCGGAAGAGAGGATTGCCAAGGAGATAAAAAATGGTGACAAAACATTTTTCAGATACATCAGCGAAAAGAGAAAGGTCCAAAGTGGTATAGTGAAATTGAAAGGTGATAATGATCAATGTGTGGAGAGAGACGAAGAAATGGCAGAAATATTAAACGAATACTTCAGCTCTGTGTTCACTAAAGAAGACCCTGGAGAAGGACCATCTCTACACAACAAGAAACTGGAAGGAAATGGAATAGATGAAAATCCTTTTACAGTAGAAAATGTGTGGGAAGAGCTAAAGAACCTGAAAGTGGACAAAGCCATGGGGCCTGATGGGATTCATCCAAGGATATTGAGGGAGCTCAGAGATGTTCTGGCGGGTCCGCTGTGTGACCTGTTCAATAGATCCCTTGAAACGGGAGTGGTGCCGAGTGATTGGAGAAGAGCGGTGGTGGTCCCGCTTCACAAGAGTGGGAACAGGGAGGAGGCTGGCAACTACAGACCGGTTAGCCTCACTTCGGTGGTGGGAAAAGTAATGGAGTCACTGCTGAAAGAGAGAATAGTGAACTATCTACAGTCTGGAGAATTGATGGACCAGAGGCAACATGGATTCACCAGGGGAAGATCCTGTCAAACAAATCTGATTGACTTTTTTGACTGGGTAACCAAGGAATTGGATCGAGGAAGAGCACTCGATATCATATACTTGGATTTCAGCAAAGCTTTTGATACGGTTCCGCACAGGAGACTGGTCAATAAAACGAGAAGCTTGGGAGTGAGTGCCGAGGTGGTGACCTGGATTGCAAATTGGTTGACGGACAGAAGACAATGTGTAATGGTAAATGGAACCTTCTCTGAAGAGAGAGCGGTTTTAAGTGGTGTACCGCAAGGATCGGTGTTGGGACCGGTCCTGTTCAATATCTTTGTGAGCGACATTGCGGACGGGATAGAAGGTAAGGTTTGTCTTTTTGCGGATGACACTAAGATCTTCAACAGAGTGGACACGCCGGAAGGAGTGGAGAGAATGAGACGGGATCTAAGGAAACTGGAAGAGTGGTCAAAGATATGGCAGCTGAGATTCAATGCCAAGAAGTGCAAAGTCATGCATATGGGGAGTGGAAATCCGAATGAACTGTATTCGATGGGGGGGGAAAGGCTGATGTGCACGGAGCAGGAGAGGGACCTTGGGGTGATAGTGTCTAATGATATGAAGTCTGCGAAACAATGCGACAAGGCGATAGCAAAAGCCAGAAGAATGCTGGGCTGCATAGAGAGAGGAATATCAAGTAAGAAAAGGGAAGTGATTATTCCCTTGTACAGGTCCTTGGTGAGGCCTCACCTGGAGTACTGTGTTCAGTTCTGGAGACCGTATCTACAAAAAGACAAAGACAAGATGGAAGCGGTACAGAGAAGGGCGACCAGGAAGGTGGAGGATCTTCATCGGATGACGTACGAGGAGAGATTGAAGAATCTAAATATGTACACCCTGGAGGAAAGGAGGAGCAGAGGAGATATGATACAGACTTTCAGATACTTGAAAGGTTTTAATGATCCAAAGGCAACGACAAACCTTTACCATAAGAAAAAAATCAGCAGAACCAGGGGTCACGATTTGAAGCTCCAGGGAGGAAGATTCAGAACCAATGTCAGGAAGTATTTCTTCACGGAGAGGGTGGTGGATGCCTGGAATAGGGATGTGAATCGTGTCCTCGATCGTCTTAACGATCGATTTCGGCTGGGAGGGGGGAGGGAATCGTATTGTTGCCGTTTGGGGGGGTAAAATATCGTGAAAAATCGTTAAAAAATCGTTAAAAATCGAAAAATCGAAAAACCGGCACATTAAAACCCCCTAAAACCCACCCCCGACCCTTTAAATTAAATCCCCCACCCTCCCGAACCCCCCCCCAAATAACTTAAATAACCTGCGGGTCCAGCGGCGGTCCGGAACGGCAGCGGTCCGGAACGGGCTCCTGCTCCTGAATCTTGTCGTCTTCAGCCGGCGCCATTTTCCAAAATGGCGCCGAAAAATGGCGGCGGCCATAGACGAAAAGATTGGACGGCAGGAGGTCCTTCCGGACCCCCGCTGGACTTTTGGCAAGTCTCGTGGGGGTCAGGAGGCCCCCCACAAGCTGGCCAAAAGTTCCTGGAGGTCCAGCGGGGGTCAGGGAGCGATTTCCCGCCGCGAATCGTTTTCGTACGGAAAATGGCGCCGGCAGGAGATCGACTGCAGGAGGTCGTTCAGCGAGGCGCCGGAACCCTCGCTGAACGACCTCCTGCAGTCGATCTCCTGCCGGCGCCATTTTCCGTACGAAAACGATTCGCGGCGGGAAATCGCTCCCTGACCCCCGCTGGACCTCCAGGAACTTTTGGCCAGCTTGTGGGGGGCCTCCTGACCCCCACGAGACTTGCCAAAAGTCCAGCGGGGGTCCGGAAGGACCTCCTGCCGTCCAATCTTTTTCGTCTATGGCCGCCGCCATTTTTCGGCGCCATTTTGGAAAATGGCGCCGGCTGAAGACGACAAGATTCAGGAGCAGGAGCCCGTTCCGGACCGCTGCCGTTCCGGACCGCCGCTGGACCCGCAGGTTATTTAAGTTATTGGGGGGGGGGGGTTCGGGAGGGTGGGGGATTTAATTTAAAGGGTCGGGGGTGGGTTTTAGGGGGTTTTAGTGTGCCGGCTCACGATTCTAACGATTTATAACGATAAATCGTTAGAATCTGTATTGTATTGTGTTTCATAACGGTTTAAGACGATATTAAAATTATCGGACGATAATTTTAATCGTCCTAAAACGATTCACATCCCTAGCCTGGAATGCCCTTCCGGAGGAAGTGGTGAAGACCAGAACTGTGAAGGACTTCAAAGGGGCGTGGGATAAACACTGTGGATCCATAAAGTCAAGAGGCCGCCAATGAAGAGTGGGTGACTCGCCAGAATGATGGCTACTGCCTGGACACAATACCCTTATTCAATAAACATACACATGGTTACTGTGACTCCAACATCACTCTAAGCTTCAACAGCAAGAGGAAATGTGGAAAAAAGGATTTGCACTCACAAAGCCGGGAGTAGCTGGCTTGTTACGGCGGTTACTACCCCAAACCAAATGTGCCTGATACTTCACTTTCGATGCACATCCAGCATAGCTCTCTGCTTCAACGGCAGGGGAAAAGAAAAACTGATACTTCACGCATACCCAGCATAGCTTCAACGGCAGGGGAGAAGAAAAAAGGATTCACACTCACAAAGCGGGGAGTAGCTGGCTTGTTACGGCGGTTACTACCCCAAACCAAATGTGCCTGATACTTCACTTTAGATGCATATCCAGCATAGCTCTCTGCTTCAACGGCAGGGGAGAAGAAAAACAACCAATAAGGGCTGTATAACATAGTCTGGGTTAAAACAAATAAGCATGGGTGTAGCTTGCTTATTGCGGCGGTTACTACCCCTACTACCCCCTAACTAATCAAGCTAGATATTTCACTTGGATGCAACTCCATCACTGCTCTCTACATTAATGGTGGGGGAGGAAGGGAAATAGAACCAAGAGCTAAAAGAAACAGATAAGTATGAGAGAAAAAATGTGTGAAGCTTGCTGGGCAGACTGGATGGGCCGTTTGGTCTTCTTCTGCCATCATTTCTATGTTTCTATGTTTCTATGTTTCTATAAAAGAACTAGTGTGTGTCTATCTCCTACACTAAGCCTGACCAGTGGTCCCTCTCGGGATTTCCCCCAAGGGCGTGGTCACCTGCAACTGGTCCAAGGATCCACCCACAACTATTCTAAATAACTACAGATTTCTAAATTCCAGCTTTAACAACAGAGTTCTCTGACAGATTGCTAACTCCATGGATCCGGCTTGTGTCCAGGTTTCCGCTTAACTCCAAGGATCCGGCTTGACTACAGGTTTCGGCTTGACTCCAGAGTTCGGGTAACTACATGGATCCAGCACAACTCAATGCTTTGCAGGCTATACCGGGCCTGGCTCAGCGCATTGCGGAACAACAGGACGCCTTGGAAAAACTTACTTCAGCTTTTCATCAGCTACACATACAGAAGGTTCAAAGTACTGCTTCTAACCATGAAAGTTAGTTACAGGAGGTAACTTTAAAGACTGCTGTACCACTGGCAGCTCTGATCCGCTTATCTGGAGAAATACAGAAGACTCGGGGCTTTTTAAACCAGTGCTGCATGCACTTTACTTTACAACCATCTTTATTTCCTACTGCTCTTTCCAAGACTACCTACATCCTTTCTAACTTGGATGGTAGGGCCTTGTCTTGGGCATCTACCTTGTGGGAGCACAAGGATTCTATTTTGCAGGACATAGAAGGATTTATGGACTTATTTAAATACGTTTTTGATGATCCTGCTCGAAATTCTGTAGCCAGTTTTGCTTTGGTTGAATTGAAGATCATTGGCAGAATTTGCCATAGAGTTTAAAACTCTTGCGGCAGAACTCTGCTGGGACCCCAAATGTCTCAAGACTCTCTTTTTCAGAGGCCTGGATACCCGTTTTAAAGACGAGCTGGCTGCTCGTGAAACATCTGACTTGCTGGACGAATTAGTAGCCTTGGCTACTCGGATTGATCACCGGCTCTGGGACAAGGTGAAACAACTCCGGCCTAAGATGTTCTCCGGGTTGAATTAGGCTAGCTCTGTGCCTGCACCTCGAAAGGTTCCAGTAATTTCTGCTGCTGTTAAAGATGAACCGATGCAACTTGGTCGTGGACATTTGACTTCTAAAGAGAGAATATTTCAGAAGAAGCGCGGCCTCTGCATGTACTGCGGTCAGCCTGGCTATGATGTCTCTACATGCTCAATTCATCTGAGAAACGGACGGGCCTAAGTCCTGCAGGAGGACTGTTCTTGGGCCTTACTGTGTCTTCTCCTCCGCATTCTCTCCCAGTCTCTTTGACCTGTGGACCGGGTTCGGTTCAGACTCCTGCCCTGGTGGACTCAGGGAAAGGAGGCAACTTTATTCCTCAAACTCTAGTGGAATATCTGAAGAGTCCTCTCGCCAATTCAGAAGATCCACTATTGCAATACAACTTGAAGTGGGCTTTGGACATTTCTCAACATCGCCACTTCTATTGAAGAACGCTATGACATCCCCAGCAGCCCTTTCCATTGCTGCTGATATTCATACGCCTTCACTGTTCACCGTGGCTCAAAGGCACTCAACATCAATACCGTATTCACGGATCCTATACCTTAGAGTATCTCTGTTACACTCTTTTCCATTCGGAGGATGTGCCTGATGAGCCACAGCACATATTAGACCTGAAGAAGATACTCTTGGTAACAACCCAGTCCGTATCCAGCTATATGTACTGGACTGTCATCTTTGAAGTGGTTTTTGGACGTTCTCTACATCGCCACTTCCACTGAAGTTTCAGTGACGTCTCCAGCAGCTTAACCACTGCTGATGATTTCCATAGACTGTAGCTTCAGACCAAGGACATGCTCATTTAAGCAAGTGACCGTGCTAAGAAGTACTACTATGCGCTCCTTGCGCAGGCTTCAGTCTTCAAGTGAGGAGACAAGGTCTGGTTGTCAACCAAGCACCTCTGATTCATCTACTCTCTTTTTGGATTGTTCCTCGCTACGTGGGTCCATTCCCAGTCCTTCATCGTATTGGCTAAGTCACCTACTGTCTGAAGCTACTACCTGGTCAATTTCCATAACGCATTCTACGTTTCATCTGAAACAGCTCATACTCAGCGAATTGTCTTCAAATCTCAAGATTCACCTGTCATCTATGCAGAAGATGACTTGAGATCAAATTCAAGAGATACTGGATGTTCGTAAAAGAGGCAAGATTTTTGAATACCTTTTATGTTGGGAAAGATTCAGCCCCAAAGTACACACTTGGGAGCCTCAGACCATTATCATGGATAAGTGATGCTTCATCGATTCCATCTCGTGCATCCTTCAAAACTTAAACCTGGTACCTGAAGAGGAGATTGCCCTTTGAAGGGGGGTACTTCTGTGTCTGTCGCTGTCCGTCATCTCTGCTCTGCCCACCTTACCTCGTTGGCGACTCCCTTTGGGGTTGATGGAAGGCTAGCTGCTGCAGCATCTCCAGGCTGTCCTCCTCCAGCGTTCCCGGACCGGCTCGACGCTGTAAGCCGCCATGTTGACCAGATGCCTAAGGGCAGGTGCGCGCGGCCCAACTGATGTACCAGGGTTGATGCGAACCTCAGGGGCATCCCCCTGAAATGACGTCACCAGCTCCAGATATTTAAGGTCTCAATTTTCGCTAACAAGACGAGTTAGCAAGGGTTTGCTTCCTCCTGGTCGCTGCGGATGGGATTCGCTCTCCACAAACCCAGCTACTCTGCCTCCTCGGACTTCAGTAGAGGTACCCGCTCCTCGGGGGCCTCGCTCTCTCTTTTTCTTGCAGGGTGCATTCCGGAACTGGTACTCGCTCCCCGAGGGTCCACGTCCCAGACTTGCACCTGGATACCACTTCTGCTAAGAAGTCATCGCTGCTTACAACATCAGTGAGTTTCCATCTATCTCTCAGAGCTTTCCCTGGGATCAGGTACTCGCTCCTCGAGGGCCTAATGCATACAATCTCTTGGGCTGCCTCAAGAGACTATTGGGTGAGTGTTACCATCAAAGACTTGTTCCAAAACTCTGCATATACTGCCTACTCACTTTTAGTTTCTCTATAACTCAGCCACCCTGGGATCGCTGTTCCAATACCTGAGGGATTACAGCCCAGCCGGGTGCTTCCAGCTCACTAGTGCCACCTTTGGTGGTTTAATATATTGCTTCTAAGAAGTCTTTGTTGTTTAACATCAGTGAGTCTGTATTTATCTCTCAGAACGTTCCCTGGAACCAGGTACTCGCTCCTCGAGGGCCTAGTGCATACCAACTCCTGGGCTGCCTTAAGAGACTATTGTGTGAGTGTTGCCATCAATGACTTATTCCTGAACACCGCTTGCTTTGCCTACTCACTTTCTTAGTTTCTCTACAGCTCAGCCACCTTGGGATCGCTGTTCCAGAACCTGAGGGACTACAACCCAGCCGGGCGCTTCCAGCTCACTACTGCCACCTCTGGTGGTTTACTATATTGTCTAATAAAAGAACTAGTGTGTGTCTGTATCCTACATTAAGCCTGACCAGTGGTCCCTCTTGGGATTTCCCCCCAGGGCGTGGTCACCTGCCACTGGTCCAAGGATCCACCCACAACTATTCTAAATAACTACAGATTGCTAAATACCAGCTTTAACAACAGAGCTTTCTGACACCCGGATTGCTCCTGGAGCCCTTTTTAAATATTGGGGTTACATTAGCTATCCTCCAGTCTTCAGGTACAATGGATGATTTTAATGATAGGTTACAAATTTTTACTAATAGGTCTGAAATTTCATTTTTTAGTTCCTTCAGAACCCTGGGGTGTATACCATCCAGTCCAGGTGATTTACTACTCTTCAGTTTATCAATCAGGTCTACCACATGAACTTGATGACTGAAAGGCAAGACTGTCCCTTTGAGGATCACATTGGTATATGAGAAGCCAGGTTCATATTTGCCTGTCCACAGTACTTTTGCCTTTTGTGAATTTAGTTTCAGTTTACTTAGGTGTAGTCTACTGAAGATTCCTAGGCATTCAATTCAAGTTAGCAATTGATTTGTCAGAATCTGGGTCAAGAGGAACTCTTTGAAAGTTAGCATAAAGCATGTGTGCTAAAATCATCTACATATTTTACAAGTATATGGGCTGTTTGAAAATTGCCTTCTGTAAGACATAGCATGGAGATTAACCATTAGCCACTCTGGGTCAAAATTTCCATTGCATAATATAGATTATATAAATGAGCACAGTTTCTGAAGCATCATGCAATAACTCCAAACACTGGCAGCATCATTCTATGTCACATTAATGCAATTTTTTACAATGAACATAAAAATAACTTCAGCATTTTATGGCAATTGGTGGTCATTCTATAACCTGGAAATAGTTTTTGTCAGTATTTCTTTCCTGTTAGTGGTATGATATTGAAGCTGGTACCTCACAAGTTAGAACCTAGCTCTCTCTGGTTGATAATAGTTTTGTACAAGATTGCCATACCTTTATGCTTTGTGTATTTGTGGTTGATTTAATAGAGAAACACAATGTTTGCTTATTTGTTTTCTGTGATTAGTGATATATTACATTTCACATAAAATCCTCCCTCTTCCCCAGCATATGATTTGATGAGGTTGCATGAAGGTTGATATGATTTATGCAGATGGTGAATTGCAAATTCAACCTGTTGTTTCAATAATGAATGGGCTGGAAAAGGCATTTATGTTACAAATAGGAGAAAAATGAAACTGAGCACATACACACATGCACCCATACAAAATTTAGTATTGTAAGCTATGCTTTCAATAATAATAAAAAAGGCTGATGTATTCCAGCTCTCTCCTCCAAACAATATGAGGAGCAACATTATAGATTTAAAAGAATGCACCTTTAATACTGATTTGCCATAATTCTCCATGACAGCAGTGACAGAAGCATTTGATCTGAGTCAGGCAGAATTTTATGACTCTATTAAATATAATTTCCCATCCTCCTATACACTCACATTTACTCCTCTTTTTCCATGGCACAGACCAACAGAAATGTAGCCTATAAAATGCTATAAATTTGGCTTACTCACATGGGATATGTCGGGGAGGATACAGTATGAGACAGAAAGCCCATGGTTTTTCTCTTTTTTTTGTTTTGTTCTGGAAGCCTTATCATTAAACTTAATTAAATATACAGAATTGCCATGGAAGTATATAATACATTTATTGGACATAAATGAGTATACAGTACCAATGTCTCTTTCTGGGGTATAATGCAGGTATGGCCAACTTTGGTCTTCAAGAACCACAAACAAACCAGGTTTTCAGTTATCCACAACAAATATGTATGAGATAAATTTACGTTCGTTTTTGCTTTGATAATTGGTAAAAGTACATGTGGAGTTTGCATCAATGCACCCAGTTGTGATTGTTATAGTTATGAAAAATCATAGGTGCTGAATTTTGAAAATGTTTGAAAAACGTATAGTTCTCCTTTAACCTGGTAAGCAATCCTGAGTTTTACAAATAGGAAACATTGTACAGCCTAGGGTAAATTTGAATACCAAGGCTAATATTCCTAATGTTAAAACATGCCAGTTATCTTTCACATTTATAGGGTAAATACAGTTTATGCTTCCAGTTCTACAAGTAAGAACCTTTCTAGTGCTGGAAGCATAAACTGTGTGTAGTTTATGCTTCCAGCTTAGGGTTCGAGGCAGTGGGGATGAGGCATGGATCATTGAGAGTGAGGGGGTGTAGAGTGGGAGGGCCCAGCGACAGAATTTATATTAAGGAGAGATCCAGGGAAGTGGATTGGGGTGGGGGCATGGACTACCTGCTGATTCCGAACACATTACTAAAATTTAAAAGGAGATTAGGGATGGTGGTTGCGTGGCCTGACAGGGCATCTATGCAAGTTTGTAGGGGAAGGTTGAAAATTGGGCCATAGGCCCTTTACTTCATCTTTTTTTTTTTTGTTTGTTTGTTTAAAGTGCTACTTAACTGGATTTCTTTTGAAGATATCCGGTTAAGTAGGAAATTATCTGGACACACAAGGCTGGATAAATACAAAATCTAATAGGCTATATTCAAGATAACCAGTTAGGTTTTTTAGTTATATGTTTACATGTAGCCGGATAACTTTAGGCAAGTATGTTTGGTTGTATGTTCTGCTGAATATATGGGACAAATTATCTGTCTGACTTTAGCTGGATAACTTGTCCACTAAACAGCTTACTGAATATTGGCCTGTGAACATTCAGGCAAAGTTATTTGGGTAACTTTCATGCTCATTTGCCTATTGAATATTGATTTTATAGTGTATTGCTGAGGTTGGGGAGCATGGATGTTAAACATAACATACCATTTTGGAGTACCACGGCATGGAAACTGCTGTGATGATCCATTGACCCAGTTAATGAAAAGCATGATGTGGTGATATCAGTTATGATGATCTTTCTTCAAAGATCAGGGGATAGACTCACAGAACAGCTCCAGAGTGGCTGTTGCCTGAGTATACCATGCATGTAGTTGATTATATCACATAACAATTCTATTGCTAGCTACTCGGATAAGGCTGCAATTATGGAAATAAACTAGCAACTGGGTTTCCCTGGCAGCCTGCAGGTACAATAATAACTAGAAGACCTAATAGAAATGCAAGTGCTCACAATCAAGTCTATTTGACAGGCAATATAGGGTACCTAGGAGGCTAGATGTTTGGACAACAGCCAGGCTGATATTGGTAACTTATTAGATTATTGCAAAGCTTTGTAAATAGACATGGGAGGGAAACTAAGTATAAATTAAGGGGTAGATTTTATAATGAACACGCTGATTTTATAACATGCACGTGGCGGCATGTGCATGTTATAAAATCCGTGGGCTGCGTGCGTATATGCGGATGGCGTGCACAAGGGGGGGGGGATTTTTGCAATTTCCACATGGCGACACATTCCGGCCTTCCCCAGTTCCCTACCCCCCTACCTAACCTCCCTTCCCCTCTCCTCTCCTCCCCACAAACCCTACCTTCTTCTATTTTTTTTTCTTTGTTTCACAACTTACTTTAGCTCCCGGGTCTTTGGGACAGCGATCAATGGTGTTGCCCCGGCTCGCCCCTTTGAAGAAGCCAGGCATTTGTACTCATACCAGGTTTTACGCGCATCACCGGGCTTCTTCGAAAATTGGCTCGGCATGCGCAAGGCCTGGCCATGTGCATAATGCCCGGATTTTACGCGCGCAGGGCTTTTAAAATCCAAGTTAATGTGTGGAATCCTTCTAAAATGGTAGCATAACACGTATAAGACAATAAAAATTGCCTGATTAGGAGAAATACCTTGTAAATGATCACACTGTACAGCTGCAGCTGGGATATATCCTTGCATTATGGACAGAAGTAATTAGGCAGACTGATCCAGTTGGTCTTTTTATGCTGTCATCTATTTTGTTACTAAGTTTTAAAAGTGGAGAGTTGGGGGAGCCTAACCATATGTAATATGGTCAGAAAGGTCTTTGCAGGAAACAGAGTAGGATTAAATGGACAATTTTCTCAGTGGAAGGGAGTGGGCAGTGGAGTGCCTCAGGGATCTGTATTGGGACCCTTACTTTTCAATATATTTATAAATGATCTGGAAAGAAATACGACGAGTGAGATAATCAAATTTGCAGATGATACAAAATTATTCAGAGTAGTTAAATCACAAGCAGATTGTGATAAATTGCAGGAAGACCTTGTGAGACTGGAAAATTGGGCATCAAAATGGAAGATGAAATTGAATGTGGATAAGTGCAAGGTGATGCATATAAGGAAAAATAACCCATGCTATAGTTACACAATGTTAGGTTCCATATTAGGTGCTACAACCCAAGAAAGAGATCTAGGCGCAATAGTGGATAACACATTGAAATTGTCAGTTCAGTGTGCTGCAGCAGTCAAAAAAACAAACAGAATGTTGGGAATTATTTGAAAGGGAATGGTGATGCCATCCCCATTTTGGTCATCAGCTCCCAGAGAGCTTCCATGGACACTACCTCAGGTTTAGGGAATAAGGCATTTCTTGCTTCAGGCTCAAATTTAAAGAAATCTTCGCCATTAAAGGCATTCAAAGTGGAAACAAAGTCCAAATTTAAGCTTGCAGTCAGCAGCCCTGCCATCCCTTCTCCTGTACCCTCCAGGCCTGCATTTTCTCTCCCATTTCCCACGGTGGTTCCTGCTGCTGCACTCAGCAAACCCTGTCGGGACCGATACAGCACTCACCGGACTCGAGGAATCTCTGGGGACCAGCACTGGAGGCGTTCTGGAGTCTGGGGGGCTCAGGGTGGTTTCTCCAGGGTCAACCATGGCTCCTCCCATGGTAACCTCTGCGGAGCATGTCGCCTCCACTCTTGAATAGTTAGGAGTCAGCTCCGCTATCGTACGCTGTCCGGGTAGAAGGGATGGCACTGCAGGATAGACGCGAACCCGACCTTTCCTTTTTGGGGGCATATTATCAGCGGCTCTTCAGCCAAAAGAAACTTGAAAAATAGCAGAAAACGGACAGCATCTAAGCAGTGCTGGTACACTGCCGCCATCTTGGCTCCACCCCCCTAAATTAAAGTTGCACAACAGCAGGCAAATGTGTCCTTAAAAATTGGAAGTTTTACCCATGAATATAATGCAAAATACCTAGATCATCAACAAAAGATTCAGAGATTGGAAGAACAAGTAAAGAAGTCTCAAGATGTGCAAGCAGCCCTGATGAAAGATCGCATCGCCACTAGTAGGAAATTGGAACAGCTTGAAAATAAATCAAGGAACTTAAACCTTAGGTTTATAAATTTCCCTAAGGTAATGGACGAGCAACCGAGAACAACTCTGAGGAAATACATGGTGGATATTTTGAAGATAGCTCCTGAAAATATTCCCGCTTTGAACAAAGTGTATTTTATGCCTCATGCAAGGCCTAGAGGAGAAGTAGCTGCTCCAGAGCTTGAGCTTGCAAACTTAATAACTTTTCTAGAGACTTTAACTCCTGAAATAATAGAGAGGTCCACTCTCTTGGTTTCTTTTATTTATTCGCAAGATCTCAGTCTAATAATGAGGAATTATTTCTCAAATATGATAGCAGAATTCATGGGCAAATCTGTGCAGATCTTCCCCGATTTGGCGCAAGCTACTCAGGAAAGAAGGAGGGGATTCCTGTCAATGCGACAGGATGCCCGTCTGTTGGGGGCAAGTTTTATGCTCATGTACCCATGTCGATGTATACTAAAGTTAGATAATGTTACCTATGTGTTATGAAAGTGGACCCCTGTTTCGAGGTAGATAGCTACCGTCGAAGGGCGAGGCCACTCGGACTGGAGAGGCTTGATAGAAGACTTCACCCTGGAAGCACGCAACCCCCCCACGAGGAGCCTGTAGCGGTCCGGCCGCTGGGACTTAGGCGACTCCTCTGAAGACTGTAGAAAGGTCTGGATGCAGGCGCCTTCTGCAGTTCGTGGGTTCCAGACGGCTGGCGCCTCCAGCAGGTTGTAGCAGTCTGAGACGGAGTCGTAGAAGAGTCCAAAGCCGGTCCGAGGTTCGATACACAGGCGGGGTCCGAGTCCAGTCCAGGGTCTAAGCAGGAGAAGGGTCCAAAGCCGTACCAGGGTCAAGCCAGGAGAAGGGTCCAACGCCGTACCAGGATCAAGCCAGGAGAAGACACGTCCACCAGTCCAGAAGTCAGCAGCCAAGAATCAATCCACGGAGCAGGGGAGCAGAACGGGACGAAGAACGAAGAACCAGGAACACAGGAACACACTCAGGCAGGAACCTCAATACCAAGGCAAGGACTGAATGCTCAGCCCTTGCCTTAAGTACAGGAAGCCAGGGGAGGAGTCTCAGGGGGAGCCATGACACTTCCTGTCATGGCTCCTTTAAGAATACCCATCAGCCATGCGCGCGGCTCCTAGGAGCAGAGGAGGAGGAGCCGGATCGCTGTGGAGCCACACCGCCGATCCCAGCAATGGCGGCGGCCGTCAGAAGGAAGGAAGGGACTGCCTGCTCCCGCAGGAACCCTCAACACTACCTGGCATCCCGGGTAAGCTATTTCCTGCGCACCCACCGGCCCGGCCTCAGTCACGGTCTGCCGCGGCCAGCAGCCATGACACCCAGTCCCGGTCGTGGCGTGCCGTGGCCAGCTGTGCTAACACTATGTTTTCTTTGTACCTGAACAAATGAAAGAATTACTAGAAAATAGGAAAAGATTACTCCCCAATCCTTCAGTCCAGGATGCTTTAAATGTGGAGTCATAGGAAAGGAAAGAATAGTTATTAACCGTTAAGCTTTTTTTCTTTTTCTCTTTAGTAATTTCTTCAAAGATTATCTACTCATATGTCCTGGTAGTAAACCCCCTTCACTTATATTTGAGGTCAAGTTTATTGGATATTATTATTGTTTTCTAAATATAACTGAGAAAGTTGAAGATGAAAGCTAATGTTTTTATGTTTCTGTACAAAGTGATAATCCTTTGTAAAATTTGTTTAAACTAATAAAGATAAAATTTAAAAAAAAAAGGGAATGGTGAAAAAAATGGAAAATGTCATAATGCCTCTGTATCACTCCATGGTGAGACCGCACCTTGAATACTGTGTACAATACTGGTCGCCGCATCTCAAAAAATATATAATTGCGATGGAGAAGGTACAGAGAAGGGCTACCAAAATGATAAGGGGAATGGAACAGCTCCCCTATGAGGAAAGATTAAAAAGGTTAGGACTTTTCAGCTTGGAGAAGAGACGGCTGAAGGGGAATATGATAGAGGTGTTTAAAATCATGAGAAGTCTAGAATGGGTAGATGTGAATCGGTTATTTACTCTTTCGGATAATAGAAAGACTAGGGGGCAGCCCGGGGCACTCCATGAAGTTAGCATGTGGCACATTTAAAACTAATCGGAGAAAGTTCTTTTTTAACGCTCAGTTAAACTCTGAAATTAGTTGCCAGAGGATATGGTTAGTGCAGTCAGTATAGCTGTGTTTAAGAAAGGATTGGATAAGTTCTTGGAGGAGAAGTCCATTACCTGCAATTAATTAAGTTGACTTGGAAAATAGCCACTGCTATTACTAGCAACGGTAACATGGAATAGACTTAGTTTTTGGGTACTTGCCAGGTTCTTATGGCCTGGATTGGCCACTGTTGGAAACAGGATGCTGGGCTTGATGGACCCTTGGTCTAACCCAGTATGGCATGTTCTTATGTTCTTAATAGGACCCATTTAAGATAAGACTACCAGTTACACTTAGATCCTAATTGGCATAAGGGAGCCAATTTTCAAATTATTAGGGATCTATGCAAAGTAACTTGTACAAACCAATTTTGATGTAGCTTTGAAAAACATTGAACACATAATGAGTGATGCAAAAATATTTAGCATACTTATAGTAAAAATGTAAGAAACAGCATGTTTATACTAGTCTCATTTAAATAAACCCAAAAATTCATTAACTAGTTAGTATGAACATGTTACTTATCAATGGCATACTAAAAAGCATGAGCACACTAAACTAAGCATATTCAGTTCTCTTTTCTGATTGCTCTTGCTAGCTTCCATGGGTTATATAATTAACTCTGGTGTGTGGGGATTGCTATCAATGCAGAGGAAGGAAGTGGAAGAGCTTGTACACTCCAGGTGAAGACGTCATAAGAGAGTGGAGAGTTTCAGGAGAGCAGAAAACTGACATGACTATATATTTAGAACTATCTGTATTATTTGTCAGTAAGGATCTTCAAAGACTGATGTGAGAGGATGTAGTTAGGGAAAGAAGGAAGGGGGAGATTCAAGAAGGAATATTGCCACTTTGGTCAGAAGCCATATTCTGAGTTATTCTCCCCTTTACAACCACTCTGTAATATATGCACGTCAATGCCTGCACCACACAGTTTGCTACTGCCTCAAAGCTTACAGAATTGAGCTTTGCACACAAAACAAAACTGCTCAGTTCATAAAAACCTTTGAAGCTCAGATGGATCTTCAGATTCAAGCCTCTGCATGCCTACAGTGTATTTTTTGCCACTGAAACTAACAGTGCCACTGTAACTAACAATCCCCATTTATTGCTTGGAAATACATTTGCCTTAAGTAAAGAAAGGTGGAAATATTTTTGATGTGCTCAAGTGTATCTCCTTTATTACCTTCTCTCTGACATTTTCTCACTCCTCTCCATATCTACCCTATCTTGCTGGTACTCTGTGAAAACTTTATTTTCACATTCAAGAGTACATGGGGGAAGGATGTAAGAAAGGGGATGCCCCTCTGGCTATTCATAAGAAGAGAAAAGAAAAACATAATAATTGCCAATAGGTTAAAACCAAGGGTTCATCAAGGCCAGCATCCTGTTTCCAACAATGGTCAAGCCAGGTCACAAGTACCTGGCAGGATTCCAAACTGCTTATCCCAAGAATAAGCAGTGGATATCTGCAACTTTTTCTTTATGGACCTTTCATTCAGGAACTTGTCGAAACCATTTTTAAATGCAGCTACACTATTACCTTTCACCACACCCTCTGGCAATGAATTTAAGAGCTTAATTATGTGTTGAGTAAAAAAAATCGTCTCTTATTAGTTTTAAATATCTTACCTACTAACCTCGTTGTATGGCCCCTAGTCATTTAAGTCTTTGAAAGAGTAAACAACCGATTAACATACATTCATTCCATTCCA
This sequence comes from Rhinatrema bivittatum, assembly GCF_901001135.1. NCBI lineage: Eukaryota > Metazoa > Chordata > Amphibia > Gymnophiona > Rhinatrematidae > Rhinatrema > Rhinatrema bivittatum. The sequence continues at coordinate 169,053,683 of NC_042620.1, forward strand.
CCCATTATTTTATAAATCTCTATCATATCTCCCCTTAGCCATCTCTTCTCCAAGCTGGAGTCCTAACCTCTTAATCCTTTCCTCACCCATCCCCTTTATCATTTTGGTCGCCCTTTTCTATACCTTTTCTAGTTCTGTTATATTTTTTTGAGATGTGGTGACCAGAACTGCAAACAATACTCAAGATGAGGTTGCACCATGGAGCCATACAGAAGCATTATGATATTCTGTGTTTTATTCTCCATTCCTTTCCTAATAATCCCTAGCATTCTATTTGCTTTCTTGGCTGCTGCTGGACACTGAACAGAAGATTTCAACATATTATCAGTGATGCACCTAGATCCTTTTCCTGAATGTGGAACTTTGCTTTATGAAGCTATAATTTGAGTTACTCTTCCTTAAGTGTATCACTTTGCACTTGTGCACATTATATTTCATTTGCCAATTGCATGCCCAGTCTCCCAGTTATGCAAGGTCCTCTTGCAATTTCTCACAATCCTCTTGTGATTTAACATCTTTGAATAATTTAATGTCATCCACAAATTTGATAACATCACTTGTTTCATTTTCAGGTCATTTATAAATATATTAAAAAGCAGTGGTCCCAGAACATATCGCTAGGGTACTCCATTATTTACCTTTCTCTACTGGGAAAATTCACCATTTAGCCCTACTTTCTATTTTCTATTTTTTAACTTGTTGGCAATCCACAATAGGATATTGCCCTCTATCCCATGACATTTTAATTTCCTAAGTCTCTCATGATGGACTTTGTCAAATGCTTTCTGGAAATCCAGATACACTATATCAACTGGTTCATCTTTATCCATATGTTTATTTATTTCCTCAAAAAAATTAGCTAATTGGTGAGGCAAGACTTCCCTTGGCTAAATCCATGTTAGCTGTGTCCTATTAAACTATTAAACACTTGCCCTGAGGAGAGCCCCTTGCATTGGAGACCTCCACCTTTTGCTCATTTCCATGGGATGGGGCTACCCCCCCATAAACATCCTGCTGTGCAGAACAAATTCTCTGAATGCCTGCAGTTCTTAATTTATGGACTGACAAGAGCATTGATAACAATGAGCTTGAGAATCATGCCAATACCTTGTGTTATAGGCCCCAGAGTTGAAGAAACCCACCTGGGAAGCAGCACAAGACTGCAAGAGCAAAATAAAAGCCGGTCTTCCACCTAGCCAGCCCCATCCCCTGCAGGTTGAGCCCATGGGTTCTGGGGGCCAGTAGGTCTCTGCAGCAGAAGTACATCATAGTGATAAGTCCACACAGGCAAGGCTTGGACAAGACAGGATGGAGACAAGACTGGACAAGACAGACAAGGCTTGGCAGGCTGGACCAGGCAGATTTGGCTGACAGGACAAGGCAAGGCTGGATACTAATCAGGACTTGGAACTAGACAAGATAGGGGTGAGACATGGTAAGGATAGGACTCTGGTACAATCAAGACTGGATACTAGAACCAACAGGACAAGATCAACAAGGCAGACTAGGGCAGGACTTAGACAATGCATACAAGGGAAATGCAGAACAAAGAACACAGAAGCCTTGAGGCAACAGGGCTCTGAATAGACAGAATAGACCCGAAGGTCCCAAGGTAGGATACAAGAGAGAATAGGCCAAAGGCCTCAAGATAGGAAACAAGGCAATATAGGCCTGAGGGTCTGAAGACAAGGCAAGACAGGCCACAAGGAAGACAGAAGGCCCATAGGCCACAAGGCAAGACAGAACAAGGGTCAGGTTACAGAGCCAGAGGTGGCACCATGAGAAGACAAGGCTACTATGGCAAGACGGATTTGCATGGCAAGAGCAGTGAGGAGGAGCTTGGCAAGACTAGTGATGAGGAACACCTCTTCTGGTGGGGAGGTATCATGAAGGTAGATAAGGTTATATAAAAGGCAAAATCCTAACACCTTGGAGACTGTTCATTTCCGCAATAGTGTACAAGTACAGCCTTGTACATTGTGAAGTATAGAGCAAAGTTTGAAGAGTCTCTGTGATGTGCCACTGTTGTTTGAGAAGATTTAATTGTGGTATTAATGTATCTGTGGATAAGAATTCTATCAAAAAGTGTTTGTTTGCTACATTTTGTTTTGGCAAAGAGAAGTGTAGTCAAATGCATTCATCCTCATGGGCCTTTGGATAAAGTCATACAGTGCTGTCTCCTGTCCGTGGCATTAATATTTCAGGCCTTCTGTTTCCAGTTAGCTGAGACCTTTCAAGAGCATGTTCAGTTTAGTGGGCTCACTAGTTTCCTTCAGTAAGAGGCATGCTCATGTTAGTAAATGAACACAAAGTCCTAATAGGTATTAAATAGCATCCAGCTAGTGATTTCTCACTAAATACCAAAAACAGTGAGAATACCACAATAGTATGATAAAATTAAGTAGTACTATTATTATTTCTGTCCATGAACATCTGATGTTCAAACACAAACTAGACAGGCAGTTTGTGTTTAGATCAGGTTAATATTAGAGATGTGCATTCATTTTTGCCGAATTGGAAAATTTCAACGAAATTGTCCAATTCGGCATGTTTCAGGGAGCCCAAAAAAGATCAGGATTTTCCTGTTTTTTTGCAAAAATATGTTTTTCTGATTAGTGCACACTAATGGGAGTCAGTGCGCCCTAACTCCCCGTTAGTGTGCACTAACAAAAACTAACAAAAAGTAACAAAAAGTAACAAAATCTAACAGTTTTTGTTAGTGCGCGCTAACGGGGAGTTAGCGCGCACTAACTAAAAATCGATTTTTCATGAAAAAAAAAGACCCGAACCGAAAAAAAAGCGACATTTTCCATGGCGGCCGAAAAACGAAGAACGACACGAACACAAAAAATGATGCACATCTCTAGTTAATATGTGCAGGCTGAAAAATATATGTGAATTTTGTCTCCTAGGCAATTTATTGAAAATTTACCCAAAGTCACGTTAGGATAAAACACATTTGAAAAAGGTTTATTCAGGTTGGTATTCAGTATTGGATGTTTTGGTGCCTTTAGGATAAGCAAACTAGTTACCGCCTTGAAAGAGGGTTGTGAAAGCAATGAGTTATTGACCTTGCATGCAATAAATTATTTGTCCACCTGCCTAGTACAAATTGCTAGAAACTATGACAAGAAAGGGTAGATAATTGTTACTGCAACAGGATGCAAGCCCTCTGAGTCACACAGTGGGAAGGGACATTGATGTAATAAATGACATATAGTGTTTGCCTTTTTTCAGATGTTCCAAGATGGTGAGGGATGGTGTGGATTGTCAGTTGTTCATATTTTGGACAGCCAAGCGGGCTTATGCAAGGCTATACAGATATCACTTGAGTTTACCACTACTACTTAATGTCTCTATAGTGCTACACGACATATGCAGTGCTGTACAAACACACAAAAAAGACAGTCCCTGCTCAAAAGAGCTTACAATCTATTAAGCCAAACATACAGGACAAAAGACTTGGGGGTAGATTTTCAGACGAGCGCGAACAGCCTACTTTTGTTTGCGCTCCAGGCGCAAACAAAAGTACGCTGGATTTTAGTAGATACGCGCGTAGTCGCGCGTATCGGCTAAAATCCTGGATCGGCGCGCGCAAGGCTATCGATTTCGTATAGCCTGCTCGCGCCGAGCCGCGCAGCCTACCCCCGTTCCCTCCTAGGCCGCTCCGAAATCGGAGCGGCCTAGAAGGGAACTTTCCTTTGACCTCCCCTCACCTTCCCCTCACCTTCCCCTCCCTTCCCCTACCTAACCCACCCGCCCGGCCCTGTCTAAACCCCCATCCTACCTTTGTCAGGGGATTTACGCCTCCCGGAGGGAGGCGTAAATCCCCGCACGCCAGCGGGCCTCCTGCGCGCCGGGCCGCGACCTGGGGGCGGGTACGGAGGGTGTGGCCACGCCCCCGGGCCGTAGCCACGCCCCCGTACCCGCCCCCAAAACGCTGCCGACACGCCCCCGAAATGCCGCGACGACCGGGTCCGCCCCCCCGACACGCCCCCCTCCGAGAACCCCGGGACTTACGCGAGTCCCGGGGCTCTGCGCGCGCCGGGAGGCCTATGTAAAATAGGCTTCCCGGCGCGCAGGGCACTGCTCGCGTAAATCCGCCCGGTTTTGGGCGGATTTACGCGAGCAGGGCTCTGAAAATCCGCCCCTTGGTGCATTTCATAAAGTAAGAAAAAAAAAAGAAAAATTTAGTTTATGAGGCTAAAATCAGACAATCAGGCCTAAGATTTAAAAGTAGCCTTAAAAGGCGAGAGAAGGAGCATGACGCACTAGTTCAGGAAGACCATTCCAAGCACACACTGCAGCCAGGTGGAAAGCATGGAGTTGGGAACTGGCGGTAGAGAAGAAGGGCATGTTTTTGGATGGGGCAGTGCAGAATGTGATGGCTATAGCTTCTGTCTTTGTTACAAGTCAAGAGAGACAGAGTGCCTACATATGATTGCCATATACTTTTTAAGGTGAATTTTAAAAGCCTGACGCACACTTTAATTAGAGGATATGCAAGTATTTTGGGCTTGCGCGTACTTAGTGGATTTTAAAAGCCGCTGAGATACACACATATCTCCCAGAGCACGCACATCTTGAATGTTTTCAAAAAGGGGCATGATCTGAGCGGGGCATGGGCTTTTCAGGGAAAGAACCTGAGATGTGATCCGGTGCACGCTGAGGCCCCCTGCTGCGTAATTTTACTTCTGCTATGGATGCTGCATAAGTTTAAAAAATAAATAAATAAATAAAGTAAAATAGGAATATCTGTTGGATTGTAAGGGTTGGGGCTAACTGGGGGAAGTGAAAGCTATTAAACTGGGGTGTTTGGAGGACCTATCTCTTAACTGGGCAAACTGGAAGAACTAGGAATAGCATCGGCGCATGTCCCTTTTAAAATTCCCCGATATATGTGGTAGAAGTGAGATTTGCGCACCCTTACACATATCCACTTAAATTTTGACACACGTGCATGCAGCCAGGATATTTTATAACGTGTGCATATAGTGTGCAAGTTATAAAATAGCCACATCCCTGGGTGCGGGCCGATGCACGTGCACATGTGCTCCCGTGCGTCGTTTTGAAAGTTACCGTCCCTGAGGGCAATGACTTGAGCAACTGGCTGTCCTCATAGTGCATGTCTCCACTATTGTAGCATTTTTGTATAATGATACACACACAGCTTGGAGTAGATGCAATATCGTGCACGCAAAAAATGTGTGTCCAACTTGGACGTACGTTTTTTGAATGCCCACACATCATCTCTCTTGGGCACTTGATCTCATGTTATAATGCGCTGGTGTGCTAAAAAGGACGCGCAATGGATAGCTTGTGGATCCCTAGTGTGTCCATGCCATCAAGCACCCAGGAGAAGTGGCTGTGCACAGGTAAGGAAAACAGACACTTGATTTTTTTGAGCATCAGTTTTCCTAACCTGTGCACAGCCATGGGTTAGGAAAATGGACGCTCATAAATTGAGCGTTCCTTTTCCTAGCCTGACCGCTGTCTTTTTTTTGTTGCAGCTCTCTGTAGTTCTTCATGCTGAGTATCGCAACAATATTAAGTAAGAGGAACCACAAAAAAACTGTATTTTTTACTCTTCTGAGCATGGCTCGGGGTGCCTCAAAACTTAACACCAGCTCTGGGCTGGCGTTAAATTTTTGAGCGCTGAAATGTTCGCGTGTGATGAGTGCTATTAGCTTCGTGTCGGTATGGATGCGCATTTTGGATGCGCTAATCATGATATTGCATTGGGCATATGTCTAGCGCGTCCAAAATGCACGTCGAGTCTGGTGTTTAGCAATGTGCTGAGCTCAGCGCCCGATATTGCATTGGCCCCTTTATATGGTCTGACATTTCTTACTTAATCTACTTCAGGCATTTAAAACAATGGAATAAAAACAGGGAGAAAGTAAATAGACAGATGGAGAAGTGGACAAGTAACCTGGGTGGTATGCAGATATTGTATAGGAGTGATAATGTTCACTTATCTGATGTGGAAACAAGTGAAAATGTTTTCAATTGCCATGGTTGGTAAAGCCATAGCTTAGGCTGGGGGGGCATGGGGAAATTGGGTTGTGGCCCATCTTTGAGCAAGGGTACTCAATCCAAGACTGTATTAACTAGCAATGTCTTAGGATGTATATTTTGTAGTAAAATTTATTAGTATATATTGGGTTCTGCAATATTTTAATTTTGTTATGGTGAGGAGCCTGCATCGCTGATCATTTGAGATATTAGGATGCTGAGAGGCAAAACCCTCCTCACTACCTTAATATTAGTATTTGTCACTGCTACAGTAGATTTTTTTTTCTTTAGTGAGTAAATTTCATAAATTAACCATGATTCATCAAGGATTGCACTGGTAATATATTGCAAATATGCCAATAAAGTTGTGAGCCTCCTTCATGTATAAGAAACTACTGGTAAAATGGAGACCCTTGACATGACTCTTCTGGGAGCAATATGCAAAGCAATCAAGAGTAACTATGAAAGAAAATGTATTCAATGTTGTTCTCTTCTGTACTGTATGCCTCCTGTGATGTCAGAATCCTTCAAAAGGCATGTGTACCTCTCTGATTTGGGAGAGCCAGCTCAAATCCTGCACTTTCATGTTAACATTTTATTAAGTGTATTCTAGGCTTCCATATCTGAAAAATGTTCCCTCTCTCCTCTTGCTCAAATCTAGTAACGAGATGCAGGGATAAATAGGATTACTATCTGTTACATTCCAGTCATCAACTCTCCATACTTCTTTGGGACACAAATATTTATCTCCAGTGCAGTCCAACTGAGCAGTAAATTGGAGATTCAGAGATGCAATTAGCTATGTAGACACAGCCGCTTAAGTCAAAAAGCATGGTAAACAGGATGAAATGAAAAGGAAAAGTGTTTGATTTGATCATGCTTCTTAAGAGAGGCTTTTTCTCTACATTCTGCTTGTCTTGCTAATTTCATTCCCCTCCTCTGCCCTACACCGCTTGAAAGAAGGATTTCTGACTGCTTATTGGTAGAGCTGAAGCAACAAAAGAGGGCATCATGTCCACATCAGACAATTCCATCTATTTAAATTTTAAGCAAAAGGCATTTGAGAAATGTGGGACAGATTTTTTTTTTGTAATATTTTAGTAATACAACTCAATGCATTCAGCTATATAAATGTTTCTGTGGTATCAAACCTAGAAAAATGCATGTGCTTCCCTGATGGCCTGTATCTACTTATCAGGTATAGTCCTTTGTTTTTAGTTATGATACTTGATTCAGATTGTATTACTCTTTGAACCTATAGCATCTAGGAAGTGTTATATATTGTCAGAAATTAAAGACAGTGAGGCAAAAGCCCTACATCCGTAAATTCAGCTGAATTTACTCGCATGGGGGGGTGGTGTTACACGCGCCAAGCCTATTTTGCATAGGCCCAGCGACGTGCGCAAGCCCCGGGACGCGCGTATGTCCCGGGGCTTGAAAACAGGGGCGGAACTTGGGCGGTCCGGGGCGGGAGCGTGGCCAGAGGCCTCCGTAGGGCTTCTAGGCCGGGGGATTGTGCGCCGGCACTCGACCGGCGTTGCAACCTACACCTGGCAGGCACAACTTACAAAACAAAGGTTGGGGGGATTTAGGTAGGGCTGGGGGCGGGAGGAAGGTTCCCTCCGAGGCCGCTCTGATTTAGGAGCGGCCTCAGAGGGAACAGGGAACAGGGAAAGCCATCGGGGCTCCCCTAGGGCTTGGCGCATGCAAGGTACACAAGTGTGCACCCCCTTGCGTGCGCCAACCTTGGATTTTATAACATGCGCGCAGCTGCGAGTGCATTTTATAAAATTGGGCGTAGATTTGTGCACGCTGGGTTGCGTAGATATTAAAATCTGCCCTAGTATCTTTAAAATGAGCACTCATGCACCCACATAAGTGCATATGTGGGTGTGAGCACCCACATGCTGGAATTTTACATCATCCATGCAATTGCACATGTACTTTTAAAATAAGCCTAATGCACGTATGTGTGCTCCTAATTTTAAGCGGTGATGTGATAAAATGTTATTAGCATATCTTTCTTTAGGACTTGTTGTCTTTTATACATGCAAGTCAGCACATTTTAAAACATGCGTGTGTGAAGGAAATATCAATGGGGTTCATTCATTCCTACTAATTTGGACTTTGCCAAATAGCAACTGTCTTAAAAGATATTCAGGGTTTTAGGAAGCAGGCAACTATCTCTTCAGCATGGCACAAAAAAGAAATTTGGGGTATGCAGAAAGCAGAGCCACCATAGAGACTCAATTAACTGCCTATGATCCACAAATAATCTGTCCTACCAGGGATTAGTCTTTCATACCCTTTCACAACATTTAGCTCCCAGAGTCCTCCTTCCTAAATATATTTACTCCTGCTTAGAGCTTTACTTTATTACTATGTAGCTTTTATTTTTCTATTATAAGCAGGTTGAATTAGCAGTGACCTGTGGGTGATGTCATCCAGTAGTACCAAACAGAGTTTTCTGTCTAAGCTATAAAGCTTTGTGCTCTACTGACCATGTGTGAGAGTGCCCATATGGTCATTGCCTTCAGAGCCTCCGCAGTCTTTTTTCATCCGAGCTGAAGCATGGATGCAATTTTCTTTCTCCTTGATTTTTTTTTTCTCATTTGATAATTCCTTGGTTGTTAGTTTTTTATTTTCATTGCCTTGCTTCTTTTACAGTCTCACAAAAATACTTTTCAATGCTACCCAAAAAAAAAGAAGAAAAGGGAATGATAGGCACTCTATGAGAAGTTCCAGTCAAGAGTAATATCTTCGAAGAAGAAATCAGTGCCCTCCGATTTCAAGGCTGCATAAATGGACAAATTATCTCCCTCACTGATGGGCACCCAAGTGTGCTGCAAAAATTGAAAGCCTGTGTCATGCTACAAGTCACAGTAAGTCCACCTCCCACAGTTCTTCCTCTAAGAGGAGTCATTCCGAATCTCCCCAGATGATCCATCTAATTTTGGGGAAGAGTGGGGAGGAAAAGCAGTGAAAGAAACTGCATGTGTCGAGTATGCCATGGTGGTTGATGCAGACAGTGCCAAAGCCTTTTTCTGACACATGCTGCATCAAAGAGACCTGCACTGAAGAAGGTTCCAATGGTGCACAATGCATTGAAGTGCCCAAAACTCAATTCACCTGCCCTCCTGATGCATGCTTCATTGAACAGGTTGATACACAGTGCTCTGGAGCCCCCAATACACTCTGCATTGAAGCGATTAGCTCATGAATCACCGGCACACTCGATACTGTTGACCTCAAAGTGTTCAAAGCATGATGCCCTGAAGCAATGTGCATCAAGGCACATGAAGTGGAATGCATCAGTGCACACCAAGTTGCAACAGTTAGTGCACTCTCCACATGTGACACAGGATGCTGCCAGACATTTGACACATTTGATGCAGAGTGCTTCCAGAAGTTGCAGTGTTTCCCACTCAATGCTTTCTTGCTACTTCTCAATTCATTTAGCTTCTCTACTCAGTGGTCAACACACTTCCAATAGAGACTATCCTGCATGCTGCTTTGCCTACTCAGTAGTAAGTGCACAGTCCCTTACTGGTTTCAAGGGGGATCTGTTATGATTCTTACCACCCATTCTGAGGGTGCTCCTAGTTTAAGAGTTCTTAGATCAAAGCCTTCACCTTCTAGGACCAGGACCCATTTGTATCATTTCCAAGGAACCTGGAGGGTTCTTTCTACCTATTCTGTCAACCTCAGGTGGGCATTTACATAGTCTTTGGTATTGGCATCCCCAAAACTCCCAGAGAAGGCTGTTCCTCTCCCTTATCGAAACACTTCATCATCCATAGCAGCAGAGATATCACTGTCAAGAAGAGCCAACTTTGCTTTTTTTCCTCTGTCACTTATGGACAACTTCCAATATCGCCTTATGCTTCTGAATGCACCTTCAACAGTTAGTGCTCTCAAGAGGGCTCAGATGCAGTTTCTACTGGTATCCTGTCAGATCCTCCACTAGTTCCCCTGGAGCATTCTTCTGCTCCAGAGGAACTCAGTTTTCCTCATTAAAAAAAAATAAAAATTGGGAGTAGCATTGAATGTTCAAGTGAAGAAGTCAGCAAATCCTCAAAACACAGGTAGTGGAGCTACTCCATAACTTGGATGTACCCTCCAGTGACCCTCCCATCTCATTTTATCCTCACTAAACTTCAGTCCCAAAAATGGGAAACACCCAGTTTGGCCATAACAGCAGCAAGGAAAATTGATATGAAGTACCACATGCAACTGACCTTGGTTTTTAGTATAGTCCAGCATCATGATCAAATTGGCCATAAAAAAAAAAAAAAGCGAAAAAGACCAGGATCCATTTGAATGTGCTTCCTAGGAAGGATCATAACCTACTTTACTCATTTGGAAAGAAAGTCTTCCAGAACACCGTGTTCTATATGGTATAGTATAATCAAAACTGTGTCTAGAAACTTGAACCTTTTGTTCACACTGAAACAGGTGAGCCATGCTCACTTCAGCCACTTACTGATCTGGAAGAATGTGTTATCTGCTTTGTGCTATGTATACATTTTTTTATACCATAGCCAGGACTTCAGTAGCATCCAGTGGTGCCCGTAAGATGGTGTGGCTTCAAGCCAGTGGTATATGCAAGGATGTGCATGAGAAGTTAGCAGATCTCCCATGCCTAGGAGACAACTTCTTCGGGGAGAAACTACAAGAAACAGAGAAACAGATCAAAGACCAGAATGTGGTGGTTCTGTCTCTTTCCATGGATAATGACCAATCTTCCTCTAGTTGGAAGTCTTACTACAGTTAATGGTGAACCTATTACCATAAATAGCCCTTCTGCTTGTACCAGCATTATCATCTGCCTCTTCAGCAGCAATACCACTTTCCTGGCTATTCTCATCAGCAGAAGCACCCACAACAGAAATCTTCCTAGCTTGCACAGACAAAGCCAGAGCCTAGTTTTTGACCTGGCTGAATCACTCCACATTCACACCAGTGGGAATCTGCTTCCAATCCTTCTTATTAGCAAAGTGTTGGATCACAATTGACTCATGGATCTTGTAGATCATGCCTTCTGGGTGCTATTTGTGTTAATCCCAATCCCCTCTGCTGCTGCAGTTGATTCCCTCTTTTCAGGACTAGTCTCAACTCCTGCAACTTCATCTAGAAGTACAGTCTTTGTTTCAACAGAAATCCATTCAACCAGTCCGCTCTTCCCAGAGGGCACAGGCTTTCTATGCGCGCTACATTCTCATCCCCAAGAAGTCTGAGGGATTGAAACTTATCCTTGACCTCCATCACTTGAACTAGTGTCTTCATTAGGAGAAGGTCGATATGCACTCCTTGTAAATGATCCTCCCTTTCATTTCACAGGGAGAATGGATCTGCTCCCTGGACCTGAAGAAAGCTTATACCCATTTTCCCTTTCCTCCTTACAAGTGGAAACTCAGTCAGGAGATTGTGGAGAGCCTTGTCCAGCTTTGGATGCTATCCCCAAATTGACCTCTTTGCATTGGAAACCAACTGAAAACTCAACTGCTTCTGCTCCATATGCCACAGCAGCCTGAGGATGTAATCCTCATCGACTGGGAGGGATAACTTCATATATGTTTTCCTCCAATACTACTAATAGCCAAGACTATGCAGGCGCTTCTTGGTGACAGGGGCAGAATGTTTCTCATAGCACCTGCATAGCCCAGACAGTTTTGGTTTGCATATCTCGTACATCTGTCTGAATGTCCTTCCATATGTCTAAGATGCTATCCATCACTCCTCTTACAGGAGGTGGTCTGCCTCCTCCATCCCGACTTGCCACAGTTCACTATCACTGTGTGGGTGCTGAATGCTCACTCCTAGTGACCTCTTCTTACTTGAATCTATCAAGGATGTCCTCAGTGACGTTACTCATTTAAGTGGACCAGATATTCTTCTTGGTGTTCATAGTAGGGTCTGACCCATTAAGAACATAAGAACATAAGAAATTGCCATGCTGGGTCAGACCAAGGGTCCATCAAGCCCAGCATCCTGTTTCCAACAGAGGCCAAACCAGGCCACAAGAACCTGGCAATTACCCAAACACCTAGAAGATCCCATGCTACTGATACACTAATGCAATTAATAGCAGTGGCTATTCCCTAAGTAAACTTGATTAATAGCAGTTAATGGACTTCTCTTCCAAGAACTTATCAAAACCTTTTTTGAACCCAGCTACACTAACTGCACTAACCACATTCTCTGGCAACAAATTCCAGAGATTTATTGTGCGTTGAGTGAAAAATAATTTTCTCCGATTAGTCTTAAATATGCTACTTGCTAACTTCATGGAATGCCCCCTAGTCCTTCTATTATTCAAAAGTGTAAATAACTGAGTCACATCGAAGGTTTCTGTGTGGGATGTGTACTCGTAATGCTGTGTTTAGCCAGTATGATTTTTCATCATGTATTAGTTTATGTATGGTACATAGGGCTTTGCATTTAATTCTGTGTTCAATAAGTAGCCAATGTAATTCCGCTAGGGTTTCAGTTATATGGTTCCTCCTTCTTTTTCCAGTTCGTATTCTAGCTGCTGTGTTTTGAAGTATTTGAAATGGCCTTAATGTTGTATTCGGAAGTCCTAGCAAAAGGGCATTACAGTAGTCCGTGCTGGAGAAAACTAGTGCCTGAAATACTGTTCTGAAATCAGCTAGCTTGAGTAGTGGTTTTAGTTTTCTGAGTACCATGAGTTTTGCATAGCCTTCTTTTACTTTTAGCGATATGTGCTGTTTTAGATTGATTTTAGGGTCCATTATTATTCCAAGGTTCCATACTTTTTCAGCTAGTTCAATTTTCTGGTTGTCTTTGAGGATTATTGGAGTTTGGATGATTTTAATATTTTTCCATTCTAAGTGTAGAAATTCTGTATTTTCAATATTAATCACAAGTTCTATTCAGTTTAGCAGTTGTTTTATAATGTCTAGGTACATGTTAGCTAGGTTTAAAGTTTTCTCTAATGTGTCCTCGATTGGTAGAATTAGTTGAATATTGTCTGAATAAATGTAATGTATAATTCCTAGTCCAGAAAGCAGATGGCATAAGGGCAGCATGTATATGTTAAAGAGGGTTGCAGACAGGGCTGATCCCTGCAGTACTCCTGTTTTGAGATTGACTTTTCCTGATAATACATTGTTGATCTGAACTTGGAAGAACCTATTATTTAGATATGAACTGAACCAGTTTATTGTTTTGCTGTGTAATCCGATTTCTTCTAGTCTTTTTAGTAGTATTTTATAATTTACTGTGTCAAAGGCTGCTAAGTCTAGCATTATTAGAATGTAATGTTTACCGCTATCAAAACCTCTTAGAATGTTATCTGTTAGCGAAAGAAGTAGTGTCTCAGTGCAGTATGTTATTATTATCTAGGTGTTCAGCTAGCTGTTTTTGTACTGGCTTTTCTATTAGTTTAGCTATTAAGGAAGGATTTGATACTGGGCAGTAGTTGTTCAGGATCGGGGGGGGGGGGGGGGTCACTTTTTTTTTTCTTTATGATTGGTTTTATAATTACCCCTTTCAGTATATTTGGCATAGTTCCTTCTTCTAGGGATAGGTTTATGATCTTAGCTAATGTAGGGGAGACTGTGTTAGCTGTTTCTTAAGTTCAAATGTTGATATTGAGTCGATTTTGTGTGGAGCCAGGTTTATGTTTTTTAGCATGTATTCCACCTCCATCTCGGATATCTCAATAAATGATGGCCATCGGTTAAAGTCTCTTTTTTGCATTTTAATTTCTTGATTGGTAGTGTTTGGAAGTTTGTTTCTTAAGTTAGTAATTTTGTCACGGAAACATTTTGTTATATTTTGATTCTGGTAGATTTAGTGGTGATTCTTGTTTGTCATTGGTGAGATCTGATACTATTGAGAATAAGGTTCTTGGATTGTTAGCAAACTTTTCTATTTTATTGCTGTAGTATTCTTTCTTAACATTAAGGATTAGTTGTTTGTAAAAAGCTAGATGTGTTCTGTATTTAGTTAGGGTATCGACTGTTTTGTGTTTTCTCTATCATTTTTCCATTGATCTGAGAGTCCTTTTTGCATCTTTTACTTTTTCGTTATTTTATTTATTTATTTATTTTAGTTTTTTCTATACCGCCATTCGTGAGAGTATCACATCATGCCGGTTTACAATAAACATGCCAGGGATTATTTTGTATTGCTTCTTTTTTACGTAGGAGTTCCCTGATGAGATGGTCGAGACGTTACGTCCCGTTTAAAGGGTTAAAGACTCTTGTTTAAATACTCTTTGTATGCCCCTGAGGAAGCTATTAAGCGAAACACTGGCCGTGTTGGGCTATGTAAACAATTATTTTCAAGAGTCTGTTTTATGATAATCTCTATGGATGGAGGAATATTTTAAGAAAAATTGAAAAAATGTCATAAAAATATTTTTTGAAGTATTAAAAGATGATGAAGGTGAATGATTAGAAGACCGGTTGGTGTCTTTTATTTAGAAGTCACAGAACGTCAGGCTTGCTGACACCTTCTTAGGCTATAATTTAAAAAATTTGTTGGGTTCCACACCATTTGTTTTTGGTTTTGGTTGTTGTGGTGAACCGCTAACTCCCATTGTTTAAGTTGTAGATTTCAATTACCCCAATATTGACTGGGTAAATGTGACATCAGGACATGATAGAGAGATAAAGTTCCTGGATGGAATAAATGACAGTTTTATGGAGCAATTGTCAGGAACCGACGAGAGAGGGAGCACTTTTAGATCTAATTCTCAGTGGAGCACAGGATTTAGTGAGAGAGATAACGTAGTGGGGCAGCTTGGCAATAGTGATCATAATATGATCAGATTTGAAATAATGACTGGAAGGAGGACAGGAAGTAAATCCATGGTGCTAGTGCTAAACTTTCAAAAGGAAAACTTTGAGAAAATGAGAAAAATAAAAAAAACTGAAAGGAGCAGCTATAAAGGTAAAAAGTGTGGAAGAGACATAGACATTATTAAAAAATACCATCCTAGAAGCACAGTCCAGATGTATTCCACACATTAAGAAAGGAGGAAGGAAGGTAAAATGATTACCGGCATGGTTAAAAGGGGAGGTGAAGAGGCTTTTTTAGCCAAAAGATCTTCATTCAAAAATTGGAAGAAGGATCCAACTGAAGAAACTAGGTAAGGCATAAGCATTGGCAAGTTAATTGTAAGACATTGATAAGATAGGCTAAGAGAGAATTTGAAAAGAATTTGGCCATAGAGGCAAAAACTCATAGTAAAAACTTTTTAAAATGTATCCAATGAAGAAAGCCTGCAAGGGAGTTATTTGGACTATTAGATGATCGAGGGGTTAAAGGGACACAGAGAAGATGAGGTTATTGTGGAAAGATTAAACAATTTCTTTGCTTTAGTGTTTACTGAAGAGAATGTTGGGGAGATACCCATTCCGGAGAAGTTTTTCATGGGTAATGATTCAGATGAACTGAACCAAATCACAATGAACCTAGAAGATGTGGTAGGTCTGATTGACAAACTGAAGAGTAGTAAATCACCTGGACTGGATAGTATATACCACAGGATTCTGAAAAGAACTAAAAAATGAAATTTCAGATCTATTAGTTAAAATTTGTAACCTATCATTAAAATCATCCATTGTACCTGAAGACTGGAGAGTGGCTAATATAACCCTAATATTTTAAAAGGGCTCCAGGGGTGATCTGGGAAACCACGGACCAGTTAGCCTGACTTCAGTGCCAGGAAAAAACAGTGGAAAGTGTTCTAAAGATCAGAGTCACAGAACATATAGAAAGACATGGTTTAATGGAACAAAGTCAGCATGGCTTTATCCAAGGCAAGTCTTACCTCACAAATCTGCTTCACTTTTTTGAAGAGGTTAATAAACATGTAGATAAAAGTGAACTGGTAGATGTAGTGTATTTGGATTTTCAGAAGGAATTTGACAAAGTTCCTCATGAGAGGCTTCTAAGAACAGTAATAAGTCATGGGATAGGTGGTGATGTCTTTTCGTGGCTTACAAACTGGTTAAAAGACAGAAAACAGATTAAATGGACAATTTTCTCAGTGAGAAAGGGTAAACAGTGGAGTGCCTCAAGGATCTGTACTTGAACCCATGCTTTTCAATAAATTTATAAATGATCTGGAAAGGAATATGACGAGAGAGGTAATCAAATCTGCAGATGATGCTATGTTGTTATGTTTAGTTATCTGTGAACCGAGATGATGTTCCCAACGTATCCCGGTATACAAAAACTCTTAAATAAATAAATGATACAAAATTATTCAGAGTAGTTAAATCACAAGCAGATTGTGATAAATTGAAGGAGGACCTTGTGAGACTGGAAAATTGGACATCCAAATGGCAGATGAAATTTAATGTGGATAAGTGCATGGTGATGATTACAGGGAAAAATAATACATGCTGCAGTTACATGATGTTAGGTTCCACATTAGGAGCTACCACCAAAGAAATAGATCTAGGTGTCATTGTGGATAATACATTGAAATTGTCAGCTCAGTGTGCTGCAGCAGTCAAAAAAGCAAACAGAATGATAGGAATTATTAGGAAGGGAATGGTGAATAAAATGGAAAATGTCATAATACCTCTTTATTGCTACATGGTAAGACCGTAACTTGAATACTGTGTACAATTCTGGTCTCCATATCTCAAAAAAGATATATTTGTGATGGAGAAGCTACAGAGAAGGGCAACCAAAATGATAAATGGGATAGAACAGCTGCCCTCTGAGGAAACACTAAAGGGGGTTAAGGCTATTCAGCTTGGAGAAATGACGGCTGAGAGGGGATATGATAGAGGTCTTTAAAATCAAGAGAGGTCTAGAACGGGTAAATGTGAATCAGTTATTTACTGTTTTGGATAATAGAAGGACTAAGGGGCACTTCATGATGTTAGCATGTAGCACATTTAAAACGAATCTGAGAAAATTCTTTTTCACTCAATGCACAATTAAACTCTGGAATTTGTTGCCAGGGATGTGGTTAGTGCAGTTAGTGTAGCTGGGTTTAAAAAAGGTTTTGATAAGTTCTTGGAGGAGAAGTCCATTACCTGCTATTAATTAAGATGACTTAGAAAATAGCCACTGCTATTACTATCAACAGTAACATGGAATAGACTTATTTTTTGGGTACTTGCCAGGTTCTTATGGCCTGGATTGGCCTCTGTTGGAAACAGGATGCTGGGCTCGATGGACCCTTGGTCTGACCCAGAATGACAATTTCTTATGTTCTTATGTATGTATTGTTTTGTGGAGAGGTTTCAGTCTCTGTTGCACCTACTGCTATAAGGAGACCACACACTGCAACACCTCTGCTTCCATTCACTCTTGTGTATGGAAACCCTGTAACTTTTTCTCAAAATGTATACTATAGGAATTACCCCACCCAGCTTGGCACTTCTGGAGCTCATATCCTCCATGGCATTTTGGAAGGGATTCAGGATTTGTACCAGCTACCTCATTACCCAATCATGATGCTCTAGAGGGCAATGTACACCTATCTCTGATTCCAAAGACAGATTATGAAGGGGTGTCTACTGCTCCACTATCCTTTGCAGCATCATATAGATGTAATTAACTATTTATTTATTTATCATATAGATGTAATTAACTATTTATTCCACCTTCTCTCCTCAATCTTTTAACCACTCTTTTTACTTAAGACATAACAAAATGCTTACCATGTTATCGTGTATATAGTTTCCATGTTATAATGTAAAATAGGGCGGACCAACCCCCCCCTATTTCTCAGTTCCCTGTAAACCGATGTGATATTTCGATCGAATGTCGGTATATAAAAGAAAATAAATAAAATAAATAAAATAAATAATTCCAATGGATGCCAACACCTTGAATGAACTGCTTATGAGCCACCCCAAAATCTTCCTGATTCTCAACGAGAAGCTGCCCTGCCTTCACACTTTTATGGAAATGCACTGCTATGTCCCTGTATCACTTTATCAGCTCCTTTAGGAATAGATTCCCATGATCCTTGGGTCCCTGTCCCAGGGCATCCCTCCCTTCCAGGTGCAGAGAGTGTGCAAAGTAAGGACTATCCTGAAAGCCACTAGCTTCTATTGCTTTTATCACCTTTGTACTACTGCCTGTCACAAAGAAACCTATCTGAAGGCTCTCTGGCCTAACTGCCAACCCTTCAGCATCTTTCTTATGGCTGATAGAATATTGTATGGGGACTACGCATCAACTGGATGTGCAGCAAAGCCCACCCGCACCTTGATTCTCCATTCTCAACAGAGCTACTGCCAGCCCCTGCCTCAATCAGGTCTCACCAGTGTGCCATCAGGACGAGGTAAGCATGCATAACATTTATGCTGGTCCAGATATTGCTGGTATGATGCATGCTACTCCCTTGTGCCTTATTCAGCTACACCTGCATATGACTACAGTACTGGTTGTACAGGCTGGGGATGAACTTCCTACTAAATAAAGTCTTGGAGAAGATTTTGTAATTGGGGGCTAACGCATGCAGCAGATACTTAAAGCTCATATTCTTCACTATGTGCGGGGCTCATCAATAAGGGAAGTAGTTTCCCTGATGCTACTAATTACTATTTTAGATTCTGTGTGCCTTTTGCCCTGGGACAGTACTACAGATCACCACCCCAATTCATCTATGGTGGGTTCCTGCATCAGATGCATGGCTGGCGCTGCGGGCTTGCCATCTCACTGCTAGAAGATGCCACGGGATCAGCTTGGAAAAGAGCCTTCCCCTTTTCAACCCCTTTCCTCTGGCTTTTACTAGCAGAAGCTGTTCCCAGGCTAGTACTGCCACCCTCCCCTGGTGCCAATGCTAGAGGGTGCTGCTTATGCAGGTAAAGCTGCATACCAGCATTTGTCAGATGTCCTTGCCGCAGTGAATAAACTGAGCAAAACATGAACCTCCCAAACATTAAAGTGTCTCCAGATCTGGAATTTCTTCTTTGATCCCTTCTCTGCATTCTTGGAAGCTGACACTGGCACTGGAGCTCAGATACAGGGTGGACCCTGAGGAAAAATGCCAGGGGCATTCCTCTTCCTCGTGCTGTCTTCCTACACTGCTTTCTGTTCCTGTATGTTGATCTTAACATTATCAATATCATCTTTCTCCCATCACCTCACTGGAGGTTAAGACTTTACTGATTAAACTTCCAAAATTCTCATTGGCTGCTAGCTCTTCAGTATTTTCTGATTCAGAGAATACAAGAAAAGATTATTTTTCTGAATTAGTTGATAAAATTAGTGCCTTCTCTGCCTCAAAAGCAGGAACCATAGAGCAGTGTGCTGCTGGTTTAGGCTGTTGCACATTTCCTGCCTCTGTCCATGATACTGTCTTGCTATTTCCAATCTTGGATGACTCTTCCATCTTTTCTCTCTGTTCTATGACAAGAGGAGATGGTGGCACATGCTCGCCAAATTTCATTTTCTTCTGCCTTGAGCTGCCATCCTCTCCTGCTATTCTGCACCTAAAAATGTCCTCCTTCAATTTAGATACAGGACTCCTTTTTGGATTGCTGCCCCTGCCAAAGCTGCAAACCCTGCAAATATTCCCTTCTCTCTCTTTTCCCAGGAATGATGGATTTTTTGAAGTGCATTGCCTACTGGGGGTATGTATATTGCAAATGAATTTTAGTGATACTGTAACTGCTCACTCTCTCGCACACACACAAACACACACATAACATATACAGTGTATGAATGCTGTGCTGTGTGCACTGACTCCACACAAAGAAACTGTTAAACGCTAACAGAACTAAAAACATTGGCACCCTGGTAAGACTCCTCTCCTCAGTATCTGAGTATGCACTGCTCACGCCATTGGTATCCAGTCAGAGACAAAAACATCACTTGCACTGTGTCAACTGCAATCTCCGCATTGTCTCCCAGCCTAATCCTCCCCCAGTGAAGAGAAAAATCAAATTAAGCAGTGGTGAACTGCTTCTCTTTCTGTACAGTGAGTATGTGAAACCACTGTAACATAGAGAAGGGCAGCAGCCCTTTACCAGAGCAAAATCCAAAAGATTTTAAGCTTTTTTAAAACTGAATTTCTAGTAGTTGATCCTTCTCTGTCAAGGGCTAGAGAAGAAAACCAGCTCTGCTTCTGCATGCTCAGAATTCATGGTGGGATGACGTCATGTCAGCATCACTTGATCCAGATAGCAGCTATAGGCTGTTTTAGAAAGATGGCTCACTGTGATTTTTCTTCTGAGTGGTTTCTTTGAGAACTTGTAAAGCCTTGGTTCTGACAAGGCTGTGAGGTTACACAGGCAAGAGTTGGTTGCTAAGTTACCTGCACCTGTTTATTTTCTTAGAGGTTGATATTCAGCACCACCTGGATAAGTAAGGACTTAACCAGCTAAGTGGTGGCAGCAGAATATCTGGCTGCATTTAGCAGCTTCCACTTATCCAGATAAGTACTTAACTGGATAAGTAGCAGGCCTAAAGTTAGCCAGTTAAGACTTAGCTGACTAACTAGCATCTTATTTGGGGATATTCAGCAGCCTAGTTCATCAAGGCAGCAAGCTAGACCCTCTTCTATTAGCCTTATGTCACCTACCCCATGTATTTTTCAAGCCTCTCTCTCTTTACACATTGCCCCCTCCCTTGTCATATTTTACTCCCTATTCTTTAATAAATCCTTCTGAATCACTACAATATACTCTTCCTCCATTAAACTTCCATTATCCAACAATATACTCTTCCTCCATTAAACTTCCATTATCCAACAACTCTTCCTACCATCACTTCTGCAGCTCACACTTCTGCAGCTCACTCTTCCTACCATCACTTCTGCAGCTCAGCTTTCACACATGGAATAGCTAGGCCCTCTTCTTTTTGGAACACAAGAAGAAGAGGGTCTAGCATGGAACACAAGAAGAATAGAATCAATGAAAAATATTAACAGGGCCAGCAAACACTGTTGTCACATCTAGCTTCCTGGATCATAGTATTCCTAGAGGCCTCCTCCAGCTAGTGGTAGATTCTGGGATCAACAAATCCCCCTTCCACATAGCTTGAAATAAAAGGGCCCTGAGCCAACCCATGAACCAGGGAGAGGGTGAATTCTATAGGCAGGTCCCTGGTAAATCTAAAAAAATACAAATCAAGAAAAATATTATAGGTGATGGCTAAGGTGATAAATAACTACAAATTCCCTGTAACTGCTCACGTTAGACTTTTCATCACAAACTGGACACATTAGTATTGTGTGAGGACCCAAAATATTAGTGAAAAGGTTTTCTACATAAAGTTGATCTTTTTAAAGATAAGGGAAGACAGCTCTCCATGTTATGTCTTCGGGCTCTTAATATTTGGTTAGACTGGAGAAAGGATAACCTAAGTAGCACATAGCAGAGTAGCTGTGTCCCCATCTCTACTGGGCTGTCAAGCAATGAGCAGTGACATATAGCTTCTGCATTTTTGTACTATGTAATTTGTCCATGTGTGTGGCACAGCAAAGTCATTTAAAGAACTCATATCTGCAATAAAAACATTTCAAAATTTAGAAGCCAGTTCAGCCATATCTTTTCTTATTAAGGAGTTGCTTCTACAAAAATCCCAGAAATAGTAAGTGACAGGTATCAAAGTTCTAGAAGCAGATGTATCAAGTCTTTTATGTATGCTGTGTTCCCCAATATATCTTATTGCATGTTCTTGTAAGAAGCAGAAGGAACAGAAGGTAAGGAGGCTTTATTAGTGGCTCTACCCATGTGGATGAAAGATTTGTTGGCTAAGCTAGTTGGGTCCAATCAGTAGTGGCATATAGGAAGCGGCAGTTCCCTATATCAGGGCATGACTTCTGGGGATTGCCTGGCCATAATTCTATGGAGCAGCTGATTCAGAACTAGAAACTGTATATGTGGCAGATGAGGCTCTATTTGCCTATACTCATAGCCTTGCTGTCCTGCTATTGTGAGCTGTGATGGGAAAAGTTATTTCATAATATTTTTACATATGCTAGCTTTAATTGTCAGCATTTAATTCTATGCTGAACCTTGCATTTTTAGACTCTAAGAAGGCATTTTATATGTGTCTTGTTGCTGTTTTTTTCATGGTTATATCCTACTCATCCTATCTGAATAAGTGTTAGAAAGCATATTTAAAAAGGACATTTTCAAAAGTATATGATCATATGAAAATGCTGTAGGTACTTTTATCCTCTGTTTTTTCACTAATTTTCAAAGAAAAATCACACACACATTTTCCCTTGAAAAATTGCCCAAGGACAAGATACCTGTGGAGATTTACTCCTCATTTTTCTATGGGTTCTTTTTCCAACCAAAACAATGTGCCTGGCTTTGAAAATCCAAAATTAGCCTGCCCCAGGAGCACCTACACTGCAATGCGGGTAAAAGTACTTGTCTTATGGAACTACATGCATACTTTTACCTGCAAATAAGATGGACAAATTTCAAAAAGCCCTTTCTCCCAGGTAAATAGCCATCTATATGGGCAAATGTTTTTGAAAATTGCTCTCCCAATGAGATAATGTGGTGAGTGGGTTAATAGTTAGACCATGCTGATTTCATTCATTGAGTATGTTGTATCTTTTTCTAGAGGAAATGACTTTGAATTAACCTCAACATGTTGAACTTGTGCTGTGGAAGGGTTTCTTTGCAAGTTCTGTAAAATTATCTGTTGAAAATTGATTGGTCTGTTAATTTAAGTGGGTTTTAGTTTACCAATTTTTTAAGTCCAGGAAGAATACCTTTTTGTCTCCCTGTGTGTAATACTCACATTTTCATTCAGAAGCACTCGCATTTCTTAATTATCCTCTCCATGGGTAGTCATGTGTGGAGAATACTGAAGGCTCAGCAGAGCATTGTTCTTCTGAATCCTCAGAGAATGTTAATGCTGACACTACAACACTTCAGTGTCCAACACGCCTCTCCTTTTTCTCTCTCTTCATTACACCAGCTAATTACTTTGACCACTGGTGACTGTACTTCATCTCTCTCTCTCTCTGTAACCTCAGCAGCCCTCCGCTGTCAGTGTAATTTACAGTAATAGCATAACATTCTCCTGCTGCTCCCATTCTTCCCTCGAGATGCTTAAAGGCAAACTTTCTTCTGAAGAATGAGCTATGCGTAAATGCATTTATAAGACATACTATTAACTGGTTAAACTGTGGAAATTCTTCTTATGTCAATAGCATCTATTTAAAGAAATTCTGCACAATAGCTGAAATGTTTACTATCTGCTTCCATGCTAGGAATGGGCCAACTGGGGTTTGAGTTATGAATGTATACGGTGTCTTCTGTGCTGCAGAACTGATTGTATACAGTGACACATGAGTACTCAGTGTGACTGAGTCATCCTTGCTAATATAACAATGTAGTAAACTAGTATTGTATGTGTCTTTTAATATCCCTACAATCCTGGGGATCCTTACTCACATGGATATATACAGTGTGTTAGAGATGATAAGCTGTTTAGGTATCATAAGGTTTGCATGCATGTAGAAAATGTGTGTAATCAAGTATAGTATATGAAATGTGACCAAGTATGTGTGAAACTGAGGGAGTAAAGGCACTTGTGAAAAGAAAATTATTCATATATTAATCTAAGAGAGATAGTGTGATTGTTGTATAAGGTAATCAACTTCAACTTCATTTTTATACCCTGTCTTTATCAATAGTTCAAAACTTGGAATAATAAAATCTAACTAAAATTTAAGACAACGGAAACAACCCTCAAGTCCCACCCTCATCCAGTTCAGCAGCAATAAGATACATAGATTGCATGCAATGCAACAACAAGAAACATAAAATACATTTTTCTACCAAAGTTTTCAGTTCAGAATACTGCTGCTTGCTTGTTGTCTAGGCTATGTCCTTGAGACCATATTCTGTTACATTTTGTTGCCTGCATTTGCTTCCTAATATATTTAGAGACAAATTTAAAATCTTCAGTGGTGTTTAAAGTTCTGCATAATGTTGTATTTAAATACCTAAAGGACCACATGTACCAAGAATTTCCTAGTAGATATTTACATACTCAAACCAAAATTATTTTGTGACTATTCCATTAGTCACAGAAGTAAACATGTTAACACTAATAATTGGGCTTTTTCTTGTATTGGGCTTTTTCTTGTATTGGGTCTTTTCCTGTATTGAACTAAAATTAAAGAATTATCTGGACTGCTCCATCTGTGATTATAGGTGAATACTATTCTTTTAGGAAGCTAGTAAAGAATGTTCTCTTTGCAACTGCCTTTACTTAGACTCCCTTTCTGTTGTTTAGTTTGTAATTTTAATTTAATTTTTTATGTGAAATTGCTTTTGTACTACATACTCCATAAATAGAGGATATATTTATTCTCTTACTTGTTTTCTTTTTACCTTCCCCATCCTCCTGCCTTCACTCACTGTCTTGTCAGAGCTGACAAAATTGCATTTGACTTGTATCCTATTGGAAACCCAGACTGACATGAGTGGAACTCTAATTTCCTTCCATGTAGTCATAAAGTTTTAATCAAATAACTTTTTAAATCATTTTTTGTTAAGAGGAAGGTTAGAAATTGATTGGTAATGGTCTAAAACCTCAGGAGAAGACTTAGCTTTTTTCAAGATTGATCTAACAATGGCCTGTTTCAAGACCATAAGAAAATAACCCTGCTCTAGAACTGACTTAATAATCATCAAAAACTATGGATATGCATTTGTTTGAAACAAATGAGTAAAATACAATAAATGAGACCATTTTTGTTTCATTCATGGACTCCCCACCAAAAAAAAGGTATGGAGGGTGCCCGAAATTTAAATAATAATTGTTTTGTTTGTTTTCCATTCAAGTTTATGGTCCACTGAAAAATGTGACAGTTAAACTGGTAAAGACAGAAATAAACCAATATCTGTGTGAGTTAGCAGCTGGGCCGTGAATGAGGCGGGAAAAGTAGGCAAGTAGACAGGATGAAGAATTAATCAAGGTGAAATACTTTTTAACTAGCCTATAGCTGGCATCTGGATCAAGTGATGCTGACATTCTCCCATGTGAGCCCTGAGCATGTGCAAAGAAAATCTATTTTCTCTGTTGGATTTCATAGGGAAAGCTTGTCTTTTCAGAATTAAAGAAAAACTTTAAAAAAGAATTGTGTTATTGTCAACGGGCTTTTTCTTTTCTTCATTGCTATAGCCACAGTGCTCTCACTGTGAGAGAGAAACAGAGGTATTGCTTTCTGTCTGTACAATGGGGCAGTGTACTAGACTAGGGATATAGAAGCATTGTACACTGATGTTTTTGTGTGTCTGTCTGATTATGCACAGTGTACTGCACTGATGATCTGCAGACAGATTGCAGTGAAGAAAAGTATAACCTTGTTAGCCTTCTCAGTTTATTCACTTTCTGACAGTTTTTTTGTGTGCACAAAATGAGTCAGTCATCAGTGCATACTCATACTATATATGTGTGTGTTTGTGTGAGAGATATTTTTGTACACACTATGAAGGCTAACCCTAGAAAGACAGATTGCTGTGCCATTAGCAAGCTGCTAACTCTGCTTGTTGTTGCACCTGGTGATCTGCAGTCTTCTCCCGCGAACTGCCACACTTCCCCCCAGACCAGGCCTCCTACTATGCTCCTCAATGCTGCCAGGCTGCCTCTCTCTCCAGTGTGGTGGAATGCCAAGCCCTCACAAGGCAGGACACCACCAGCATATCCCACAGCAAATCACCGCTGACACCCTGGGCCCCACTCCTCCTAGGGAGCGCATGTGCAGATGTCATCAAATTTAAAGGGTCCACTTCAGTAGAGAACTGGAGGCAACCTTTGCTGACATTTTCCTGGCTTTAAAAGGGCCCTGCGGATGCTCCTCCAGTGCCTCGGCAACAGATAAAGCTACTTGTGAGTAGTGTGTGTTGTCAATGTTCCATGTCTTCGATCCCAGCGTTCCAGCTTCTTGTTCTTCAGTTTTAGTATCTTTGTTCTCCAATTCCTGTGGTCCTTGCCTTGTTCATCAGTCCCCGTGGTTATTCTTCAGTTCTTCAGTGTGCCTCAACTCCTTGACTTCCTGCCCTGCCTCTCTGTCCAGCTTTACCTATGGATGGATACCCAGTATTGACCTTAGTCTGATTTCTGAACATCATTGAATTTTGCCTGCCACTGATCACTGCCTGCCTCTTGGACATCCTTTTATGCTGCCCACCACTGACCCCAGCTTGCTACCTAGAAATCTCAATGGATTTATTGACCATTAGCAGAGGCCCCCACCTGAGATCTTAGCCTAGGCACTAAAGGCTCAACTGGAGGGGAATGAGAGCTGGTATAAGCAAAGCTCCAGTTGGGCCTCTGCCTCATCTGACTCTACCTGCTGCACCAACTCTACCTCGGCCCAAGAGTCCACGACTCCAACAAATTGCCAAGGCCATGGACCTGGCAGATGACATCCCTGAAGGCCATTCCAAGCCTTGCTCACAAGCTGCAGGATCAACAAAAGATCCTTGAAATACTGGCTGCCTTCATGGACAGGATAGCTATGCAATTAGACATGCTCACTACTGTAGCAGCTCCATCACCATCTACTTCCGTGATGCCATTTCCAGTGGCCCCAGTCATCCTATACCCCAGTTACTGGCCCTGCCCTAGTGTGCTGGAGACTCCAAGTAAATCCGGGTGTTCTTGAATAGGTGTCAGATGCACTTCTCATTACAAGCACCACTGTTTCTGGACAACTTCACAAAAACAACATATGTCATCACACTATTGAATGGAACGGTGCTGTCCTGGGCCTTTCCCCTATGAGAATGTTCAGATCCCTTGCTACATGCCTTGCAGAAATACACCAAAGCATTCTGGATGGTCTTTGAGAAGCCTGGGTAAATGGCCATATTGGGTTCTGACCTCTTACTCCTTTTCCAAGTGTCCTGCACACTGGTAAATTATGATATTGAATTCAGAACCCTGGCAACAGAACTCAACTGGTAGGAAGATTGCCCCAATGCCATCTTTCTTGAGGGTGTCTCCTCATGAATTAAAGATGAGCTCGCTGCTTATAACCTCTGAGTCTCCTTGGAAGGACTCATCACACTTAACAGGAATATTGACTATCAACACGAGCAAAGAGCACTAGAGACTCTGCCTTCCTGAAGGAATATTATCCTGGCAACCTGGTTCCAGCAATCCCTTTTGCTGCCAGTCACTACTCCTCTATCCTTTCCTGAAGAACCCATACAGATAGATCACAGCCATCTGGCCCCCAAAGAGAGACTCCACCGGAGACAGGGTCCAATGTTTGTATTGTACTGGCTGGGGTCATCTTCTGGCACAAAATCAGGAAACACCAGTGCCTTGGGTCTGGTGGGGAGATGACCCTAGACCTTATTACCCCAGGTCCACAATTACTATTACCTGTGACCCTGGAGTTGGGTCACATCAGCTTCTTCACACAAGCATTGGTGGACTCAGGTTCTGGCGGGAATTTTATCATGGAAAAGTTGGTGGATCAGCTCCTCATTCCTATAATCCAGAGAGCTTCTCCTTTAATAATCTCTTACATCCATTGAGATCCACTTCCCGGTCAGAACACCTTGACCACCATGCCAGTGATCCTCCACACAGGCTTGATCCACCAGGAAAACCTCAGCCTACCCGCCATTCCCTGGGCCATCCATCCCATTATCCTGGGATTACTCTAGCTCCAGCAGCAGCATCCCCAGAGTGATTGGGCCACCCTACAACTCACCAAGTGGGTTCAAGACCATAGGGCCTCTTATCTGGAGTATGTCATCTGACCATTGTCAAAACCTTGCCAGGGCTTCCCTAACAGTATGCAGTTTTTGAAGATGCCTTCTGGATGCCAAGCCACTGCAAGCAAGAGTCTATCCCTTATCACTTCCTGAGACCCGGGCCATGTCTGAGTATATCCAGGAGAACTTGGGGATGCAATATACAAGGTTGAAGAAGTATTGGGCTCACAACATAGAAGCAAAAAGATTAAATACCTTCTGTTATGGAAAACTATGGATGGAGGATAATTCCTGGGAACCAGCCTCCCATATATTGGAACATAGTCTTCTGAAGGAGTTCCATCTATGCTATTTCAAGAAACTCCAAGCCTCAGGGAGGGAAATTAAGGGGGGAACTGTTGCATTTGTTAGTCTGTGAGTTCCTCCCATGAGCCGCCACATTTATCCCCCATGCCAGGTCTCCCGTGATGTTTTCTGATGATGCCAGGCTACATTTCCCTCCAGCGCAGCGGGACGCCATGCCTCAAGGTGGCAAGATGCCGCCGACACCACTGGACCCCCACTCCTACTAGGGAGCATACGTGCTGACATTGTCATATTTAAAGGGCATGCAGCAGGAATGACTTGGAGGCTCCCTTTGATGATGTCATTCTTTGGGTCTTAAAAGACCCCTGCGGATGCTCCTCCATTGCCTCGGCAATAGGTCATATTACTTGCAAGTAGTTTGTATTGTCAGAATTCCCTGTCTTTGGTCCTAGTGTTCCAGCTTCTTGTTCTTCAGTTCCAGTATCTTTGTTCTCCAGTTCCTGTGGTCCTTGTCTTGTTCATCAGTCCCTGTGGTTGCTTTACATTTCTTCAGTGTGCCTCATCTCCTGTGCTGCTCCTTGCTTCCAGCCTTTCTCTCTGTCCCGTTTTCCTTATGGGCGGATACCTTGGCCTGAATAACCTTGAACGCAACCCACCACTACCCCAGCTTGCTACCCAGTGACCTCAATGGATCTACTGACCATCAGCAGACGTCCCCATCTAAGACCTGCAGCCCTGGCACTCAAAGGCTCAACCTGAGGGTAACAAGGGCTGGTATAGACAAAGCTCCAATTGGGCTTCTGCCTTGTCAACTCTGCCTGCTGACAGTGGGGTCCTGCAGGTTGTGCCAACTCTACCTCGACCTAAGGGTCTATGACTCCAGCATTAGCAAGATGGTTCTGTACTTGTTAAGCACCGAAGTGACCTCAGTCTGTAAAATTGAGTGTGTGTGTGATACACATGCATACTAGAGTGGTACTGGTGAGCATTGATATTTATAAATTCCAATTTGATATCAAAAGCCATTGTAGTGAATTCAAATTCCATCATGCCAATGTGATAAAAGCAGAGAGGATGGAATAGCAGGAGCAGAGGATTAGATGTTTCTGTAGACCTAGCCCAGTCTGTCAGAAGTACAAGCAGTACTAGTAGCAGCGAGAAAAAAAGGAGTCCTGCCCCTAAAGTTAAAGACTTTTTTAGCCACAGAAAGCCAGGAGAGGAAGTGTCATGCTGGCTAGGGTCAGGAATACCCCCACAAGAGCAGGGCAGGACCACAGGACTGGATTGGGGTTTATCTTCTGCCTAGTTAGCCTCCTACCCATAGGTTGAGCCCTTGGGTTTTGAGTGCTAATAGGGCTTTCATCTTCAGCAGAATATCATGAATGAAGGTAAGTCAAGCTGGATCAGGCAGGACAGACTGGAGAGACTGGACACTGCAGGGCAGGCACAGGCAGAAACTGAGGTCATGTACAGGCTGGATATCTCATAATCCATGAATCAGAAGATATTGAAGAGCTAGTAGCCAAAAATAATTTGGGAGCTCTAGTCAGTAGCTACTTAGCCTCCAGTGAGGAAGAGGAGGGAACAGATGATGTCACTGCGAACTGTCAGTATTTTGACACCTGGGACATGAGTGGGGCAGGATGCTGGTGTTACTGGCTAAAGCAGAACAGGAATTGACTATCTTCTGTCTGTCCCAGCCATCTTTCCCTTGGCTTATTCCTTCAGGTTCTGGTGGCCAGCAGGACTTTGAGCTAGACAGGGAACACACACACACACACTAGGTTCTCGAAGGTGCCCACAGGAGCGGGACAAACCTGCAGTAGTTATGTTACAGGTGACCACTGAAGCAAGACAGATAAGGACACAAGATAAACAGGACAGTTCAAACAAGACAGGACAAAATATGTTTCCCGAAAGTAGGGCCAGAATACGAACATAAAACTAGAGCCTGGAAGGGAAGGGAGCAAGTCAAAAACAGAAGAGGGTTGAGGCTAGGTCCAAAACTCTGGCAGACACAGTAAAGATGAGCAAGAATACAAGGCAAGACAAACAAGGCCAAGAATAAGAAGCAAGAATGAAAGCAGACCAAAACATGAGACCAAAAGCAGGATTGAACCAAGAACAATATCTGAGACCAATATGTGAAACCAAGCATGTTGTAATGCATGCTTATTTATTAAGTAGCACAGAACATGGCCACCAGCAAGACCTCCAAGTCATAGAGCAGCAAGTATTCAAGACCCACTGAGGTCCCCTGCTGGTGGGAGGTAAGAACTACTGACAGACCCTCACATAAAACCCCTCTAAAAGGACCGATTCCAGATGCCCCTAGGGTCCTCCAAGATATCATATAAAAATGGGGTCAGAGACATCTGTTACCTAGGCAACTGTACCACCCTCTAAAAAGGAGAATTTTCAGTCTCTGTAAAAGAGTTTTCCAGATCAGATGCTTGGAAAATAGTCTTTGGAGCACATTCTCCAAAGCAGATTATGGAACGGAGTCTGGAAACAGTGTCTCTGGAGCAGAGCATGGAACAGCTGTGGCTGCTGGGTGTGGATTCTCTGGGATGGAACCTGGAATAACTACTATTGGATGTGAAGTCTCCAGAGTGGATTCTGGAATCAAAGCTGTAAGGACAGCAGGTGCTGGCTTATCTGGAGCTAGAGTGATCTGGACAGCTGGCACTAGGCTTGTTGGAGCTGCTGAAACAGAAAGATTCACTGATGTATGGACTGAGGCTGGAACTGCTAGGATTGGATTCCTTAGAGTTAGGACTGCTAAGCCAGCAGGTACTACATTTTTTAGGGCTGTATAGCTAACATGCATTGGATTCTTTGGAGCCAGGGCTGCATAGTCAACACGCACTGCAACACAGGCAACACTAACATTAGTGGTTAAACTAAGTATAAATATAGACACTAGGTTTTGCTAGGAATAGGAATATATGGTTCTTTTAAGGTTACAAAACTTAAATGTGCTAAATACCTTCTAATCTTCACCTACTATTAACTTCATAGGCAGACTGCAGTGAACACTAGCCTGAGCCTTCTCTGTTTCTTCTATGTCTTAGAGTTTGTGTGTGTGTGTTTGTGTGTGTGTGTGTGTGCATGCACACACAAGGAGTCAGCACAAATACATAATTTGTGAGAAACATTTTTGTACACACTGGAGGGGTTACAGGGTATAATATTGTACTGTATAACTGTAGTACACTACATACGCATATCCAATTAGTAAACAATATGTGCCACTACCAAGCAATTTCACTCTGCTTCCTAAGCAGTGCCACTCTTCTTGCTGCATTGCTCTGCCCCCTACTATTTGTAGTAGGGGGCAGAGCAATGCATTAATCACCAGTACCATTGCTGCTGCTCCAAGATATTCTTAATACCTTTGTGTGGTTCCTTCTCTGCGCCAGCTGACTTTGAAATTCTTTTCAAATCCCCAACCTTTACAGAACTTGATGACCCTTGACCTTGCCATGGCAATCTGATGCTTTTCACACTTGCATTGTTCTGCACTTACCATTCATGATTTTAATTGTCAGCACCTCTGCAGCTGCTGCTCTAAGTCATTCTTGCTACCTTTTGATGGGTCCTTCTTTGCTAGAGCTGTTTTCAAGGTTCTCTACCCTGGCAATCTGATGTCCTCAGACATTTACTTCAAACTCCCTTACCTAATGGTTCATACTGACTATTGGTCTCATCCAGTATTTAGCCTTCAACTGATTATACCACAGGAAAAGACAGGGGCAGCAGAAATGTAGCACACCAAACCAGGATCACACTCCTTCTTTATTACTGCTTCTCAGAAACTAGAGGTAGTATTTACAAAAACTGATTCAGAAGAATGGTGTCCTGGAATCCATGAATCACAGGATATTGAACAGCTAATGGCTGAAGAGAATTGGGGCCTCTAGTCAGAAGCATCTTATCCTCCAATGAGGATGTGGAGGAGGCTGATGAAACGTACAGGGCTGAGATTATACACAGCAAAGGGGAAGATCAACTTTGCACCTTGAATACTGTGTACATTTCTGGTTGCCGCATCTCAAAAAAGATAAAGTTGCAATGGAGATGGTAAAGACAAGGGCAACCAAAATGATAAAGGGGATGGAACAGCTCCCCTATGAGGAGAGGCTGAAGAGGTTAGGGCTGATCATTTTGGAGAAGAGATGGCTGAGGGGAGATGTTACAGACTTGGCTTGCCCAGACCCCACCCCCTTTTTGAACTTTTTGATTTGTATGCATACTCACATGGTTTTTAAAATCCACACAGTGTGTACCAGACCGAGTCACACACATATCTCCTGGCTTTGGCACACTTAGCGCTTTTAAAATCTTCCAGTTAGAGTTTATAGCAATTGGAATATGCCATTTTTAGGAATGTGCATTTCTCATATTTTTATATGTTATTCTTTCTTTAGAATTCCACTGTTCAGAGGCTTTCTATTTCATTTTTGTCTGCATGTTCTGTTTCTAGTCCCTTAATTCTGTATTAGGTAAGGGACAAGAGACTAAAAGTTGGAAATGAAGAAAAGAGTGCATGGAATAACTTGATAGTGTGGTGGTTATTACCCTTGATATTGTTGATGCAACTCCATCATTACTCTCTACTTCAATGGCAGGGGGAAAAAGGGAATTGGATTCATTCAGCAACTGAGGGCCCTTACTTTTACAGTCTGGGGAAACAAGTATGCTTTGGAATGTTGGACCCTTGAGCCGAGATGAGGTTGTTGCTACCGCCAGGGGAAGGCCCCTGTCAGTCAGAAGATCCAACTGGATCTTCACCTATACCAGCCCATGTTCCCTGCAGGTTGAGCCCTTTGTACTGGGGCCAGCAGGACTTAGGCATGGGTCTCTCGAGGATGACGCTCCCAGAAGACAGGAGGCTGAAGCGACGTCCGACATACCAAAGGTTGGGGCAGGCAGCAGACGAGAGGAAACAGGAACAAACAAGGAGTCAGGGCAGGCAGCAGCCAAGCAGAGTCTGAGAACAGGCAGATGGTCAGAGCAGGCAATGATCAAGCAGAATCCAGGAACAAAGCAGGGTCAGAGCCAGGAGAGCAATCCGAGGGGACAAGGAGCAAGGGCAGGAACCAGAGATGAGGACCAGGAATGCAGGACTCAGGAGTCAGGAGCTGGAGCAGGAATGGGAATCAAGAATGCAGGAACCAAGGCAGACAACTTGAACTCTAGGAAAGAGCAGGAGCTGTTGCTGAGGTGAGGGAGGAATGGCAAGGCAGGGTATTTATACCTGCCTTGCTTGACGTCATCTTCCCAGGCTACATGGAACTTTCCTGCCACTGGCCCTTTAAATTCCGGGGAGTGGCACGCACGCCTAGGGGAAATGTGGAGGGGCGTCAGTATTGGTGGCGATGGGAGAATGCCACAAGGGCAGAGGCAGACTGTGGCGGCGGAGGCCAGCGCTGATGGCGATAAGCAGTGAAGGACGGGGCAGGAGCCAGGCCTCCTGTCCTTCAAGGTGAGGGGACCCGGCTGCGTGGACCCGCGGTCGGGGTGCCTAACAGTATGGGGGTAACTTGCTGATGTGGCGGTTGCTAACCTTAACCAATAAGACTGATAGTTTGATGCAACTCAAACATTGTTTTCTGTTTCAACAGCAAAGCATAACAGGGAATTGGATTCAAAAGCAATCAACGAGGGCTAGTGTGGAAACTGATAAGCACAGGGGTAACAGAGAATTGGATTCAAACAGCAACCAATAAGTGCCCTGACTTTTATGGTCTGGGAAACAGATAAGCATGGGGTAAACTACACGACATAGAAAATACTACCATAAGCTTACTGGGCAGACTTGATGGACCATTTGTTCCTTTTCAACCATCATTTCTATGATTCTGTGTTCTGCCTGTGCGTAACTGAAGTGCAGTATATCTGTTAGTGTGTAGTTTCTCTTTAGGCATTTGTAGCAGTCCGACTTATTCTGTTACCCCAGTAAGTGGTGTATTAATATTTTAGGGCCTGGCATAGTATTTGGATTGCTGCTTTTTCATAAAGTTGCTGTTGAATCCTGAGAATCAATCCTGGGATTGTATGGTATGGCAAAGTTCTAGGCATCTGTTTTTGCAGGGGTTTGTATTACTTCACAAAATGTTTTGTAGTGGATGGGTTTTTTTGTTGAACTGACACTAGAATTTGAGTATAGAGGTGTGAATCGTGTAATCGATCGTCTTAACGATCGATTTTGGCTGGGGGGGAGGGAAATCTGATTGTCGAGGGTTTTTTTTTCTAAAAATCGTTAAAAATTGTAAATCGGGGGAGGACGGGAAAACCGGCACACCAAAAAAACCCTAAAACCCACCCGAACCTTTAAAACAAATCCCCCACCCTCCCGAACCCCCCCAAAATGTTTTAAATTACCTGGGGTCCAGTGGGGGGGTCCCGACGCAATCTCCTTCCGCTCTCTGGCCACCGCTGCATTGAGAAATGGCGCCGGTGGCCCTTTGCCCTTATCATGTGACAGGGCAACGGTAGCGCCGGCGCCATTTTGTTTCCTGGCTCCCGACGTCACGCTTGCGGGAGATCGCCCCCGGACCCCCGCTGGACCCCCAGGGACTTTTGGCCAGCTTGGGGGGGCCTCCTGACCCCCACAAGACTTGCCAAAAGTCCAGTGGGGGTCCGGGAGCGACCTCCTGCACGCGGGCCGTATTGCCAACCTTCAAAATGGCGCCGGCGCTACCTTTGCCCTCACTATGTCATACGGGCGATGGTCCCGTATTGCCAATGGCGCCGGGTAAGGTATCTTTCTTTTTTGGGTAAGGTATCTTTTGGGTAAGGTATCTTTCTTTTTTGCAGTGCTTTCTGGATGGCACCACAGCAGTGAATATAAATATAATATACCTGTAAGTGATGTGTTTATCTCAAAAGTCTATATTTTAAATGTCCTTCGTCATGTAAAATCTCCCTTTCTGAGTCAGGGAAGTGATTAATATGAAATTGTAAAATACATAATAATGAAGTGTGTGTGTGTGTGTGTGTGTTGGGATTGGCTCAAGACTGAAAGGTTTGCTTGGAACCTAATACCCTTGCACTGGCCTGAAAGAATACACAGCCCACAGACCTCCCCCATTCTCTCATCTCCTACATCCCTGGGGCAAATGCTGGGGAAAGGTGGGAGGCAGGTGGTAGTGTGGCAGGGTTGTCAGCTTCTTAGGAATTTTATTACTGAAGCTCTATCTGCCACTTGTCTGGGAACCCTGACCTCTGCATCCCCACTTCCTAGCATTTGCAATCACCGAAAGGGCAAGATTTTAAATGGGAACCTCTACCTTGCCTTGGTCTCCTCAGTGATTTGACCTCTGCTGTGCCTTGACGTGGGGGGCATCCTTGCCTCAGGCAGCAGATTGCCTTAAGCTGCCCCTGCCTGGGCTCATTGCAAATAAAAGTATGTGCGTAACCTGGTTTTGCATGCTCTTTTACACATACTGAAGAGAGGCATTCTGGGTGGGGGGATTAGATTTGGGGTTGAGTTGCAATTTACACACATACTTTATGATTTTAAAAAGTATTCACATAAGTTGACAGGCATAAGTTTTTGAAGTTATAATTTGTGTGCATACTTGACCCAAGTACCCAAGACTTTTCAAAACAAACTTATACATGCAATTTTGCTTTGAAAATACTCTTTGAAGTCTGCATGTACAATGTAGACATGAATTTAACAGTATGCAGGCTGTTATAGAATAGCCTTATACATGTGTTAGAAACTCTATTGACTGGCACAAGCCCAGTTTCTCTAAATGAGTCAGAAAATCAGTTGGTGATTCACACCCCAGTGATTCAGCATGTTATATTAAAAT
Source organism: Rhinatrema bivittatum (assembly GCF_901001135.1). NCBI lineage: Eukaryota > Metazoa > Chordata > Amphibia > Gymnophiona > Rhinatrematidae > Rhinatrema > Rhinatrema bivittatum. The sequence continues at coordinate 169,089,483 of NC_042620.1, forward strand.
CTCTTGAAAATAATAATTTCTTTCCTGTCAGTGAACAGAACAACACAAAGTCAGTCAGCTATAAGAAAAAGGAATTATCAGATGATGGATATCTAAGGAATATCAATAGAGATAATGCATCAGGTCCTGGAATTTTTAAAACCAGGCAATCTGATTTAGCCTACTGGAGTGCACTTTCTAATTCATAAGGCAATGACCCACAAAATATTATTCCAACCTTTCCTCCACCCCTGACCAAATAAACATGGTGTATGGTGATAAAAATATCCATCAGAATACACTTGGGATAGTTTCACTGTATCTCCCTCATCCACCTAAGTTTAGTTAAAATTAGAACTGCTAGATTATGTTCAACAATCAAATTATGGATTGAAATACATTTTTCCCTAGCTGATCTTACATTGAATAGGTCAACCTGTGGTGATGTTGCAGAAAGAGGACTTTTTTTCAGACAGAATATCATTTGGTAGCCTGGAAGACACCAATGGTACCAAATATCTGTAAAGTTGTTGTTTTTGCACATTTTTAGATCTCAACCCCTGCCATCGCATGACTTCAATCAGCTGCACCTCTAAGCAAAGACACATTATAATAAAGTATATAGTAAATTGGTCTTAAACAAAATAACTAAAAATAAGTACCTCAGGAACCAACTAAGTTCAATGAATATAACCCATCTTTAGCAATAACAACTAAATACAATATTATACAATACAAAATCCAAGGAGGTACCGGTAGTTCCAAGGCACATTTATGAAATGCTCTAAAACCTCCACAGTGGCTCCAAAATGGATTTCCCTTTGCAAGCCACTGTGACGAGCTTCCAGAAGCAAATTGCCTGGTGGAGTTCTCAGCCCGATTTAATGGAACTGTCAATGGTGACGTCAGTGGGGAGTAGCTTTGGATCACTGTCCCTTTATGAGGCAGGAGGTGGGGCTTTGGAACCCCTGACAGATTACTGGTCCTCAGGCTTTCTGGATGATGTGCTAAAAAGCAAGGAAGAAGCAGCACAGCCTAGTCTTGCTGCTCCCTTATAGGGCTTGGTATAGTAGCTACCAATTAAATGGAGGATTGCAGCCCGATTTTAGCAGGGCTTCCCTTTCTTCCAAATTATCTCAGTAAATACATCTGACTCCTTCCTGTAATTATTCTTCCATTTTATCAGGCGCCATTTGAAAATGTCTAGTCCTCGATCCATTTTATACATTATTCAAGTTAAGAGGAGATTTAAATCACCATACCTTTAGTGTCTTTTTAAAACCTAAATAATGTAGGGGTTAGGATATGTAAGCACTGCAATCCATGCTGGAAGAAAGTGGCAATGGACTTTTAAGATGCAATTTTCAATAGTCTGTGTAAGTCAGCACATACACTCATAAGTCATTGTGTCTAAAATTACAGCAGTATTTTCTACATTGTGCAGCGGGAGCTTTATAGTTTATAAAATGTTGCATGTTTCTGCCCCAAAAAATATGCACATGTATTACAGTACACATGTATATTTGTAATGTAGGAAAACATATACTTTCTGTACCCATTTTATAAAATTACATACGTATGTTTTACACATGTAATCACTGTAGCGTGTGCATAATCTTGAGTTATACATGGAGGTATATATTATATAACGAATGTGTGTATACCATTTATGAAAATACTTCTGTAAATATTTGCAATCACCATTTCCCCGACACCCCTACCAGACCCTCCAGCACTTCATTCTGATTGCCCCACTTAACCCAGGTCTCCCACCCAAAAACTGCAGACAAAGACAGTGCTATTTCACTTCCATGGCTTAATTAGTAGATATAAAAGCATACTGACAAGTTTGGTAATGAATGCATGCATTCTGTTTACAAAATAATTTGTATGCAGACTTCTGTACCAACCCATGATGCCCCTTTTTCCCTGTTAATATTTACACATGACACTGCAAGTATACATGTACTCATGATGTTTCCAAAGTAGCATATATGAATATACATGCTTTATATATGCTAGTTTTACGTGTAACCACATGTAACTCTTTGAAAATTACCGCCTTAAAGTGGTTTTCGCATGAGAAACTTAAGCCATTGTTGAAGAATAGAGTTATAAAAATTATTGTTTTGCTGTTATCTTGAACAATAGAAAATGTGTGATCTAAGCTAATGCTTCAGTTTTTCTATAAACAGAAAAATGTTACCAGCCTCAAAATCATTCCCTATTACCTCTCCAGCTCAGACTTTTTTGCCTTAAGTAGGAGTAAATGCATTTGGCTGTGAGGGCTCCTGGAGGAATACATGTGGCATGCATTTGGCTGAATGGGTGTTCATGACCATTCCTGTGAGTGGCATAGAAAAAAAATCAATGGAACATGCATAATGGTATTTTCTCTTGCATGCTCCAAATATATTTTTTTCATGCTGTGATTAATATTTTCTTGTTTGTCAATTATCAGGTGTTACAACAGATGCTGTTTGGATTATTGACTCTGTTCATAAGTTTTTGGATAAATAAGCCCAGAGCCCTCAATCACAGTTCACAACAAAGAATCTGCTGCATTATTGATCTCCTACTAATGCTATATTTAGGGCAAAGTCCACCGTGGATAGGTGGAAACCTGCTGCAGATTTGTCACATGGCAGTATTTTCAGGAATCAATAGGAAGCCAAGTAGATCCACAGGCTTTACAGAATTTTCACAAATTTAGTGGCAAATCTCATTTTACCATGTTTACACATACACACACACCTACAGAAGAATACTGATCCATTAACTTAAGGCTGATAATCAGCACGTTCATGAGCAGGAAAGTTACCTGGGTAACTTTATATGGATGTTCAGTGGCACTAAACTGCTTAATTCTGTCGCTGAATATGCCTGGTTCAAGTTGCCGGAATACCTAGGTAACTTTCCTGCTAGGTAAGTTTCCTCTTGGGCAAAGTTGCCCGAGTAACATTAAGACAGCTATTTTCTAGGGATGTGAATCGTTTTTTGACGATTTAAAATATCGTCCGATATATTTTAAATCGTCAAAAATCGTTAGAGCCACAATACAATAACAATTCCCCCGATTTATCGTCAAAAAATCATAAATCGGGGGAAGGGGGAGGGGAAGGGGGAGGGCGGGAAAACCGGCACACTAAAACAACCCTAAAACCCACCCCGACCCTTTAAAATAAATCCCCCACCCTCCTGAACCCCCCCAAAATGCCTTAAATTACCTGGGGTCCAGAGGGAGGGTCCCGGTGTGATCTTATACTCTCGGGCCTCCGGTGCGTTATAGAAATGGCGCCGGCGCTACCTTTGCCTTGTCATATGACAGGTCAAAGGTAGCGCCGGTGCCATTTTGTTTTTTGTCCCCCGACATCAGGAGCGTAGGAGATCGCTCCCGGACCCCCGCTGGACCCCCAGGGACTTTTGGCCAGCTTGGGGGGGCCTCCTGACCCCCACAAGACTTGCCAAAAGTCCAGCAGGGGTCCGGGAACGACTTCCTGCACACAAATCGTTTTTCCGTACGGAAAATGGCGCCGGCCATATGGCGTATGGCCGGCGCCATTTTGTACGGAAAAACGCGCCGGTACTTTTGTTCGCACCACCAGCACGAACAAAAGTACTGGCACGCGTAGTGTTTGAAAATCCGCCCCTTAGTGCTATCCCTTTCTGCCTCTGGCCCTGAGTCTTCATGGAATAGGAGTGAACCTCACACTGGCAGGGAAGGAGATAATTGTAAGGGTAATTTTTAATTTTTTTTTTTAGTATACCAATTTTCATCACAATTTCAAACCAGTGTGCAATAGAAAGGAGCGACCAAGCATCGCGTTTTCAGAGGGAGGGGAGAAAGGGGCCGTGGGCATGGCTGCACCTGCTTTTCATTTCTTGAAACAAAAATGAATGAAACTAAATTTTTTTTTTAAATGAAATAAGACATTTTGTGATATTTTTTAAAGGAAACCATTACATCCCTCCTCTGCCCCTGCACTTTGAAGCAGGCACAAATGTACACATAGACAAAATGAAAATGAAAGCCCCACAAATATTTTTCCTCCCTTGACTTAATTCTATTCCCTGTTATGATCATGGGAAACATTAACCATCTCGTGAAGAACACGGGCATTTTTATCTGCAGTGAGGATGGGGGCAATTTTCAGGGGCCCTTTTTACATAGGTAAATAGCTGTATCCTCTGATAAGGAAATTCTCCTTATCAGAGGATACATTTTCAAAGGGATTTGGCCAGGCAACTAAGTAGTAACCTGACTACATTCCCCTGGGTGAAAACTCTCCTCCTTATTGTGGCCAGATGAAAGCTTGTGTTTTCACTGTGCGGTTACTTTTAAATGAATTAAAAAGTGGTATACCTGGAGAAGTGGTTAAGGCAAGATGCATAACAATGTGCATAGAACTGAATTTTCAAGTTTCTGTGCATTTTTTGCCCCATTTTTTCGTCCATAGAAACAGCAATTGCAAAGTATGCAACAATTTGTACCCATATACCTGGTAACCCTATACATCGCAGGCAATTTTCAGAATTAGCTACAAGGTCTGTGAATACCAAAATATCTGCATTTTCAGCAACGTAAGCTATTGAAAATTGCTCTTTTATTAGAGGCTCCATTTCACAGGAAGGACAGCACTTTCAATCTGAGTCAAAATCCAGTTAACTAAGAGAAGTAGAAACTTTCTAATCACATTGAACCTACACTGGAATGGATTCCCTATTCCTAAATTTCATAATAATGTAGCTTTACATGGTTTTACAATGGTTTGTCTGCTGCAATAATATTTCAGTTCTTGCTTAAAATGATCATTATGATAAGATTATACTTTATTGACTTTAAGTGTGAATCAGGATCCCACACTAATAGTATAGACCCCCACAAGAATAGTACAATGTAAATTTTATTAAGGTTTCACAGTCATCAAGGTGCTTTTGATGGACCTAGAACAAAATCAGACATTATTTCTAAGCCCTCAATAAATATAAGTCTTCAAGATTGTGGCTGCTGCTTTTTTGTTCCTGGAAAAAAAAATTCCGCTGCACAAACATATAATTTTTGTCTCTTATTTCCAGTTGAATAGTGGATGCCCTGCTAAAATTGAACCTTCAGTAATAGTGTATTCTGTCTTGATGAGCTAACCCGTTACCAGGGAAAGACTAATTCTGAAAGCAATCAATGCCCCAAAATAAACCTGCCATTATAAAATGCAGAATATGGTTTATAATGGTAGTAAGTCCCTTGAAATCAATCCTTGCCAGACTTATCAATTGTTTTATTACATTATTTAAATGCACCTAGATTTACCTAAGGCTGCTAATGAGCAAACAGGTTATTACAACTACTAATAAGTAATTTCAAAGGGATTGTTGCTTAATTATAAACATGGAGGTTGAGAAAACAATTATGTAGTTGATTATGAAGTTAGATAAGTCCTTTGGGTTATCAATGGACATAGATAATTTTGAGACATCAGTATACAGAGAAGCAATGTGCATTTTTAAAAAATGAATAAGGAATCCAAACCAAATCATATAAATTAGATCCATGGCCTAAAAATTAGTTTGCATTTGTTTTCATTTCCCATTAAAGTCTATGAGACAAGCAAAATAGCTGGATTTTTTATATATTCTCAATGCATATATAGGGGTAGATTTTTAAAGTTATGAGTGGGCGTAGATTTGTTCGCGCAACCCAGGACGAACAAATCTACGCCCAATTTTATAACATGCGCACACTGCCGCACGCATGTTATAAAATCCATGGTCGGCGCACGCAGGGGGATGCACAATTGTGCAACCTGCGCACGCCGAACAGCCTGCCTCAGTTTCCTCTGAGGCCGCTCCGAAATCGGAGCGGCATCGGAGGGAACTTTTTTCCGGCCTGCCCCCACCCCACCTCGCTTCCCCTACCTAACCCATCCCCCAGCCCTAACTAAATCCCCTCCTACCTTTGTTAAGAAAGTTACGCCTGCCCGCCGTGCCGTTCCCCGGCCCGAGGGCTGGTTCGGAGGCCTTGGCCACGCCCCGGAATGCCCCTGGGCCGGCACCACGCCCACAACCCTGCCCCCGGAATGCCCCTGAATGCCGCACTGCCCCGACATGCCCCCGACATGCCCCCGGCACAACCCCCGAGCAAAGCCCCGGGACTTGCGCATGTCCCAGTGCTTTGCGCGCAAGTCCCCCGCGCGCATAAATCCGGCTGGATTTATGCGCGCAGGGCTTTTTAAATCTTTCCCATAGTGTTTAGCGACCAGTGATCTCACTCTTGGCCCTAGACTGACTGGAGCCAGAGTGGAAGGACAGGGAAGAAGCCAGGAAGGAGGACCAATTAATTTCAAGCATTTTTTAACCAGCCTATCCTAGAAGATATCTGCATGGATTGACACTGACTTCAACTTTTTTTCTTTAAACTGAAAGTTAGATTGTACAGACAGCACCATTTTCAACTCATTTGACTCTCAGTGGGAAGAGAAGGGGTGATTGATTTTTAAGCTTTGAGAGTTGATGGAAATTTGAGTAAAGATTGGGACTAGAAGTGAAAAGTCAGGTGAGCTTTAACTCTATTGTTTCCTTTTATCAGGCCCACGCTTTGTTACTCTGTATTAAAAATCTTTTATGTTTTGCAGTGGTACAGCACACATACACACTATCAATCTGATATTGTCAAAGTACCGCAGAAGGAAAACTCAGCTCTCTGTAAGAGAGTGCAAATCAGTGTACTGACACAGAGAGGTCAACATTCATAGTGTGTTTAGTGCAAAACTTATGCAGCAAAACTTATGCAGCTACGTAGCAGCCACTGAATATGCATGTATGTTCAGCGGCTTTTACTTAGCATTAGAAGTCCCTTATAAAACTAAAATGTATACACATGCAATGGGTAGATTGGGGGCAGAGTGAGTTAGACATATAACTTATATGCCTAACTACTGATATTCAGAGATAAGTGTGTAACTTTGCGTCTAAGTTTAGATGCCCCTAGAACAGGTCTAAGCTTAGCCAGGTAAACTTATCCAGTGAAGTGTGTACATATATGCGTATATTCAGTGGCTTTGCCATGCCACTGATTATACATCATAACTTAGTTGGATAAGTTATATCCAGAAAAGTTACTTAAACAGCCAGCTTTGAATATTAACCTCCACAATTTTAAACAACAAAAGTACACTGTAAGGGTGTGTGTGTGTGTGTGTATGTGTACTGTGTACTGATTAGGAAACAGAGGAATGGAACCAAACTTCAATATTTGCCTAGTCTTATCTTGGCATGGAAAAGTGGGCACACAGAACATATAGTGATCTACTATTTTTCCCATAAACACTGTCTTCATCTGTGAGTGGGGAAAAAACTCAGTATCACTGCTACCAGGTACAGGCAATGTGTGACGGTAGTGAAAAGAGGCGTACACTCTAACACTACAGTACTTATAAAAAAAAGACAAACCACTTTCCAGAGGCAGTGAGCACTCCTAGCAGTTGCTTCAAATTTCCATCATGCAACAGAGAATGGGAAGAAGAGGAAGATGCAGTAAAAACAATAGCAGAGGCATAGGAAAAGCTTCGGGAATGATTCCTAAATGTAAAAATCCCAATACATCTTGTAGGGCTAGTAGACAACTGCTTCCCACCAAAGCTAAAGAGAATTTTTTACTCAGGGGTAAATCATTGGCATAGGCAGTGTCAAGCAAGAAGAAGCTAAGGCTGGAAGAAGAGATGTGCTGCCTTCCGTCACGGTTAGTGCTATTCCTAAGGTACAGGGGCAGGAGAAGTCAGAGTCAATGGAAAATAGCTTTGGCACTGGCATTGGATGGGCAAGGGCAGTATTAGTAGTGGAGCAGCCAAAAGCACCGCCGCATATCTCCCTGTTGCTTCCAGAGAACTGTCTGCAATAAATCCTGCAAGGAACTACTGATTTAGAGGAAAGTCAACTCTGAATCAAAGGAGATAGAATAGTTAGTAGCTGTGGAAAAGCTAAGGGTCTAGTTACTTGCATGATGTCCTCTGTTGAGCATGTAAAGAAAGCAGAAAACAATTCTAGCAGGACAAAGAACACCCCATTCCCCCCAGGAAGAGAAGTTAGTGGGAGGCTTGAAAGATGCCTCTGTCTTTTTTGCTTTTAAGTCCACCCTCAACCCCAGTGTCAACAGCAGTACCCAAGGCTGAAGAGAGGTATAAGAAGTTCCATAAGAAATCTAAGGAATGGAGGCACTTCAGAATGAAGGAGAATCCATATTTTGCAGAGTGCTTTCACTGTTCTAAGTTCATTAGTAGAGGGAACGTGCTGAGGCATGGGAAATGAATGAAATAAGTACACTTCTTTTTTCATTTGAAATGAATAAAATAAATGTTTGAGGCATACAAAATGAATAAACAGAAACTTTTTTTTTTCTGCACTCATCCCTAGTATTCTGAATCACTTGCAAGCAACTGGTAGTTTTCAGAATCAAAGCTGCAGAGAATTGCAGTAGTCTAAAAAGTTCAGCTCTAGATCATGCAATACTGTCTTAGGATGGGCTTTCACTTATTATTTTTGGACAGTAATTAATGATGTTTGAAAAGCCACATTTTAATATCTCAAGTATGCTTGCAAATATTCTGCAGAATTGGCCTATTTGTGAAGATATTTACCACAGATTTTTCATTCAAACAGTACCAGTTCTGCAGCCTTTCAATTGATTTTTAAAGGTGTGTATGTGTGGTGGGGCACTAAAATTGCACTAAAAGGAGACATTTTTGTATATATTATAATGAAAAAGAGAAAGATGAGCAATATTTGTCATCAGACCTTTATAACCAATCTTATAGAAACATAGAAATGATAGCAGAAGAAGACCAAATGGCCTATCTAGTCTGCCCAGCAAGCTTTCACACTTATTTTTTCTCATACTTATCTGTTACTCTTGGCCCTTAGTAACTTCTTGGTTCTATTTCACTTCCACCCCCGCCATTGCTGTAGAGAGTAGTGCTGGAGCTGTATCTAAGTGAAGTATCTAGCTTAATTGGTTAGGGGTAGTAACTGCCACAATAAGCAAGCTACTCTCATGCTTATTTGTTTACCCAGCCTGTGCAATTCAGTCCTTGTTGGTTGTCTGAGTACAATTCCACTTTATTTCATTCCCCCCTGCCGTTGAAGCAGTGAGCTTGCCTGGATATGTATTCCAAGTGAAGTAACATGCTTAATTGATTCGGGGTAGTAACCGCTGTAACAAGCAAGCTACACTCATACTTATTTGCTTATCCAGACTATGTAATTCAGTCCTTGTTGGTTGTTGTCTGAATATAAATAATATTTTATTCATTCCCCCCTGCCGTTGAAGCAGTGAGCTATGCTGGATATGCAGTGAAAGTGAAGAATCAGGCATTATTTGGTTTGGGGTAGTAACCGCCGTAACAAGCAAGCTACACCCTCTCTTTTTTGTGAATGCAAATCCTATTTTCCACATTTCCTCTTGCCGTTGAAACATAGAGCAATGTTGGAGTTGCATTAACCGTGTGTATGTTTATTGAATAAAGGTATTATCTCCAGGTGGTAACCGTCAGTCCTGCAAGCCACCCCATGTCTCTTCTCTTCATTCACATTGGGGTACATTTGATAAATCTACGCGCACACGTACTTTTGTTCTCACACCAGGCGCGAACAAAAGTACGCCAGATTTTATAAGATACGCGTGTAGCTGCACGTAACTTATGAAATACGGGGTCAGCTCGCGCAAGGGGGTTCCTATTTGTGCACCTTGTGTGCGCCTAGCCCTGCGCGCACTGCCCGTTCCCTCCGAGGCCGCTCCGAAATCAGAGCGGCCTCGGAGGGAACTTTCCTTCTACACCCCCCCCCCCGCACCTTCCCCTCCCTTCCCCTACCTAACCCACCCCCCCGGCCCTATCTAAACCTTCCCCTACCTTTGTTGTTAATGTTATGCCTGCCAGAGGCAGGCATAACGCTGCGCGCGCCAGCGGGCTGCTGGCGCGCCATCACCCAACCCAGGGGCCGGTCCGGGGGCTTCGACCACACCCCCGGGCCGGCACCACACTCCTGACATGCCCCCAGAAGGCCCCGAAATTCGCGCTGCCCACCCAACACGCCCCCGACATGCCCCCCTTGCGAAGCCCCGGGACTTACGCGCATCCCAGGGCTTGCGCATGCCGCCGAGCCTATGCAAAATAGACTCGGCATGCGCAGGGGGGTTTGAAAAGGGTTACGCGCTTACCTTATGCATGTAACCCTTTTAAAATCCGGCCCATTATCTAGTCTTTATGGATCCACAGTGTTTATCCCACGCCCCTTTGAATTCCTTTAGAGTTTTAGTCTTCAGCACTTCCTCCGGAAGGGCATTCCAGGCATCCACCATCCTCTCCGTGAAGAAATACTTCCTGACATTGATTCTGAGTCTTCCTCCCTGGAGTTTTAAATTGTGACCCCTGGTTCTGCTGATTTATTTGCAACGGAAAAGGTTTGTCGTTGACTTTGGAATATTAAAACCTTTCAAGTATCTGAAGGTCTGTATCAAATCCCCCCTGCTCCTCCTTTCCTCCAGGGTATACATATTTAGATTCTTCAATCTCTTCTCATAAGGCATTTGATGAAGACCATATACCTTTTTGGTTGCCCTGTCTTTGTCCCTTCGGAGATACGGTCCAAAGTACTCCAGGGGAGGTCTCACCAAGGACCTGTATAAGGAGATAATCACTTCCCTTTTCTTACTCGATAATCCTCTATGTAGCCCAGCATTCTTCTGGCTTTAGCTATCACCTTGTTGCATTGTTTCGCCGACTTCAGATTGTTAGACACTATCACCCCAAGGTCTCTCTCCTGCTCAGTGCACATCAGCCCTTCACCACCCATCGAATACATTTCTTTTGAATTTCCACACCCCATATGCATGACTCTGCACTTCTTGGCATTGAATCTCAGCTGCCATATCTTTGACCAGTCTTCTAGCTTCCTTAAATCCCATCTCATTTTCTACACTCCTTCCAACGTGTCCACTGTTGGGACACCTTGAAGTCACGATTGCAGACTCAGGAAGATATTTAAGTGCTTTCCTTTACTTCTTTTACTGAGGCAAATTGGAAGAACTGTGACTTACTGGGGGTTGAGCGGTGGCTGGCCCCAACGGCTAACGTTTTACAGCGGAGCATAGTTTCTATTGGGACTGTTTCTGGTGTGACACCTTGACGTCACGATTGCAGATTCAGGAAGGTATTTAAGTGCTTTCCTTTACTTCTTTTACTGAGGCGAATTGGAAGAACTGTGCCTTACCGGGGGTCGAGCGGTGGCTGGCCCCAACGGCTAACTTTTTATAGCGAAGCATAGTTTCTATTGGGACTGTTCTGGTGTGATACCTTGATGTCACAATTGCAGATTCAGGAAGGTATTTAAGTGCTTTCCTTTACTTCTTTTACTGAGGCAAATTGGAAGAACTGTGCCTTACCGGGGGTCGAGCGGTGGCTGCCTTACCGGGGGTCGAGCGGTGGCTGGCCCCAACGGCTAACTTGGCAGAGCAAAGTTTCTATTGGGACTGTTTCTGGTGTGATGCCTTGACATCATGATTGCAGACTCAGGAAGGTATTTAAGTGTTTCCCTGCAGCGCGCAGTCAACGCCGGCACGCTGACGAAGCCATGTGTGACTAAGGCGCATATGCGGCTTTGTCTGTTCGGCTTCGTCTGCTTCGGGGAGTCTGCAGAAGAATTTTCTTGTTGCCTTGCAGTTCAACCTCTTCAACCTCCTCTGATACTCTAACCATGAGTAACTGGTGGAGGGAAAACAAGTGAAGGAATAAATAATTTCAAAAATTAATGCCTCATACAAAGCGCAAGGGGAAGATTAGGGCAGAGACCCCGACTGCCCCAGTGATAGTACCTTTGCAACCTGCCATAACTGTTTTTTTCTCCCCTGCGAATCAAATAACTCCGAGTAGGCAGTCCGTTGCATTGATAGACGATGAGCACACGTCTTCAATGCTGGACACTTATACATCCTTAAGCCCTGGAGCTCCAGATATTCCCTCTCATCCCAGTAGCCAACAGCATCAGATGTCTGAGACAGCAGGTCTTCCCAAGTTTGTGACTGAGAGTATCTCCATCGGGGTGAATAAAGATTTATTTATTTATTTATTTTATTTACAGTTCTTATATACCTCACAAAGGGTAGGGGACTATCCGTCTAGGCGGTTTACATGTTAGTACATACACAAACAATATTGTACAGTTAAAAAGACAGTTCATAAAATCATATACAAAACATATTAAAATTCATAAAATAATCAGATAACTTTTCAGGATCATGTAGTGTAATAAACCTAGTATATATTGTATGCTTGAGTGAAGAGATGAGTTTTTAACAGTTTTTTAAATTCTATGCGGCTAGCTGTCAGGCGGATATGTTCAGGCAAAGCGTTCCACAATAGTGGACCGGCAACAGAAAAAGCTCGTTTGCGGGTCAGTGCTAAACTTACAGATTTTACTGTTGGTACTTCAAGAATACATTTATCAATAGAACGGAGCTGTCTGGAGGGTCTGTAGATTCGTAGTAAGGAACATAGCCAGATGGAGTTATTATTGTACAGTAGGTTGTGTATAGTAGATAGAATTTTGTAAGTAATACGGTATGAAATTGGTAGCCAGTGCAGATGTTGTAATACAGGAGTAATGTGTTCTGTCCGGGGTGTATTGTATAACATGCGAGCGGCTGTATTTTGTATCAATTGTAATGGTCGTATAGCTGTTTGTGGTAAACCAAGATAGAGAGCGTTGCAGTAGTCTAGTGAAGATAAAATTAATGCTTGGGTAATCAATCGGAAATCGTTCGGATGGAGGAGTGGTTTAAGTTTCTTTATCATGTATATTTTGTAAAAGGATTTTTTTACGAGTTCAGATATATGATCGGTCATGGTCAATTTTGAATCTATCTTTACACCTAGATTTTTTGCATGAGGTTTTATATTGATGAGTTGGTTCTGAAAAGTGAAAGTTGGTGGGGGGCGAAAAGCTGAGTCAGGTACAGTGGATAAGTAAATTAATTCTGTTTTACTTGTGTTTAGTTTGAGTCTATTGTGAGATAGCCATGTTTTTATTGTGGATAAGTATAGATGTAATAAAGAGAAAGTTTTTGACCAGGAATCAGTGAAAGGTATGATGAATTGTATATCGTCTGCATAAATTTTGAAGTTAAGATCTAATCCAGCAAGCAAGCAGCATAGAGGTAGTAAGTAAAGATTAAATAGAAGAGCTGAAAGTGCGGAGCCTTGTGGTACTCCTGTCTTGGTAGAGTACCAGTCAGAGTAGTAGGGACCGACGGTGATTCTTTGTTTACGATTGGTTAGAAAAGAAGAGAACCATTGTAATGCAAGACCTGTAATGCCAATCTGAGATAGTGTAGAGAGTAAGATGTCGTGGTTTAGCGTATCAAACGCAGCTGAGATATCGAGTAGTACCAGTATATAATTAGTATTGGAATCAAAGCCTCTGATGATTGAATCGAAAGATGATATTAACAGGGATTCTGTGCTGTGACCTTTTCTAAAACCATGTTGATTATTATGTAATATATTGTTTTCTTCGATGTATTCTGATATTTGGTGTAGGACTACAGATTCTATAATTTTTGCAATGGATGGTAATGAGGCAATTGGTCGGTAGTTAGTTAAATCTGTGGGGTCATGATTTTTCTTTTTGGGAATGGGAAGAACAGATGTTTGTTTTAAAGAGTCGGGAAAAAGTCCTTGGGATAGAGAGGCATTCACTAGATTTGTGATAGCGGGAGCTAAGTGATCTCTGGAGTCTCTGAGTAAGAAACCTGAACAGGGATTGAAAGGACTATTTGAAGGTTTGGATTTTGCCAGTATGTTAATGATAGTTTTGTTAGTAACTGAAGAGAATTCTGGGAAGGTATGGATCATTTGAGGAGATGAATTAATGGTTGCTACTATGTTCACTGGCGAGTCTGGAAAGGAAACCCAACTGCAACAGCAAATACCTGGAGCAGTGTGTGTGTGTGTGTGTGTGGGGGGGGGGGGGGTATTCCAGATTATACGCCAAGGTCATCATCACTGATCGATAGAGAGGGCTTGACTCTGAGATGACAGATTCAAGAATCTAAATTGGATTTGAAGCCTCTGGGTTTACAGTTGGTATCAAAGCAAGAAATTACATTGGAACTGGTATGGAAGGCACTGACTACATTAGATTCCTCCATAGTAAAGTTAGCAGAAATAATATCAGAAACCAAAAATCATATATGTAAAATAGAACCTGTTGTTAATGAGAATACTAATAAGGTAAAGGTAATAGAGAGTCAAGTATGTAAAATGCAAGAAATACAGGGGAAAATAATGCAGGAAGAAATACAAAACTCTAGGAAAATTGAAACCCTAGAAAATGAGATTAGATATAAAAATTTGAGAATTGTAAATTTTCCCTGTATAAAATTAAGTTTTTCCTTAGATATTTTTAAGAGGTATCTTATTGAAATTATTTTACTTCCTAAAGAAGCAATACCACCAATAGCAAAAATATACTTCCAAAATGAAGGTAGGAAAGATAATAGGATACAGGAAAGTAATAAACAATTGCTAGGTGTTGGAGATAATTTGACGGAGTTTTTGGAGCAATCTATGACAGAACAAGATTTCAGAAGAACATTATTGGTTTCATTCATATTTCAAGCAGATAGAGATTTAGTTTTAAAACATTTCTTTCGCAATCATTCAAAAAGTTTTCTTGGAGGACAAATTTGGGTATATCCTGATATTGCCAGGGAAACGCAATTGCAAAGGAAAAGTTTTCTATCAATGCAACAGGAAGTCAGAGACCTTGGAGCTGAATTTATAGTGAGATACCCAAGTAATGCGTAATTAGGCTAAATAATAATAGATATGTTTTCTTCGAACCTATTCAGGTGAGATCCTTTATTAATGCAAAAGTTCCCAGAGAAGTAAGTAATCCAAAATATAAACTGGAGAATAAGAGAAAGGGTTTGCAATATTTATGATCATATTTCCTTGGTGATGTGCAGTAATTACATGTTTTAGAGCATCAGATTTTCCTTTGACAAGTCATACAGTATATTGGTATAAAAGTTTTGAAATCTGAAGTTGAAATTTCTTTGAATATTTAGAAATTATAAATGGTATAATTGCCTTTAGAAAATTACTTGTTACTTTGTATTGTAATGTATACCAATACCTGTGAGAAGTTTTGGTTTGAAATTATGACCGGTTCATTGATAATTGTAAAGTTATCTAAATCTTAAAAATTATAAATAAAGAATATAAAAAAAAAGAACCCACAGACTTTATCCCAAATTTTCAAATCAGTCTTATGCACATAAATCCACTCAGAGAATCGGCACTTTGTCCTAGTACACATGTACATGTACACAAAGAAAGTTATACTTGCTTACAAGCAGGTGAAACTTTCTACATGTATCTTTACTAGCATACTTTAGAAAATCAAAAGTATGCATGTAAATCATTTCCCTGATCCCAATTCCACACCCCTTACACATCTCTTCCTACCCCTAATATGAGGTTTTACTGAACTGTTTCACACACAAACCCTAATTGCTTGGTTTTATATGCATAAGTTACTTTGAAAATCATGCCCATAGTCCTCAGGAGTATATAATACTAATTATGGGCCGACAAGAAATCCAAGTCACCATTTTTTTCTTTGAACATTTCCAGAGTTTTCTTTAGGGTTTCATGCAGTGTTGTCTAGAGGGTGATTTTTAATTCTTGTAGACTCCAGATCAACCCCTATTTAACATATAGAACTTGATGCACTAAAGTATTTTTCCTGTTATGGGGCCTATGCACTCAAGCTTTGTGGGCATTTGGAATAGAATGCAATACACAAAATGTCAACTGTGAGCAGCAAACTGATCTGAAAAATTCCCCCACTTACGTTGCTTAAACCTGACTTTACACAGATATGCACGCCCACTTACAAAATTCAGCAGACACATGCATGCACCTAGGATATTTTATAATATAAACACGTACGTGTGGGTATGTTATAAAATTATGTCTCAGCATGCGCCGACACACATGTGTAAATGTACATCCACGCATCCATTTGAAAGTTACCATCCCTTCAAATATGTACAAAAACTGGCACAGAATCTCATGTAAATGAAGGGATATCAGATTCAAACGAGGCTTTGAGTTCATACTATTTAGAACATGCTCTCTGAGGCCTGAAATTTGATACCTGCCTTGGACTAGGTATTAGGTTTATCTGTGTAAAGTCAGGTTTAAGCAACGTAAGTGGGGGAATGTTTCAGATCAGTTTGCTGCTCACAGTTGACATTTTGTGTATTGCATTCTATTCCAAATGCCCACAAAGCTTGAGTGCATAGGCCCCATAACAGGAAAAATACTTTAGTGCATCAAGTTCTATATGTTAAATAGGGGTTGATCTGGAGTCTACAAGAATTAAAAATCACCCTCTAGACAACACTGCATGAAACAGACAGACATATAGAAATAACCAATTTAAAAAGAAGATATTTTGTGCTTATAAATATATTGTTGGATCATGAAGAACTACAGAAATATGCTAAAACCAAAACTGGTCACTGCATGCACCCTATATGCACGCCCACTTACAAAATTCAGCAGACACATGCATGCACCTAGGATATTTTATAATATAAACACGTACGTGTGGGTATGTTATAAAATTATGTCTCAGCATGCGCCGACACACATGTGTAAATGTACATCCACGCATCCATTTGAAAGTTACCATCCCTTCAAATATGTACAAAAACTGGCACAGAATCTCATGTAAATGAAGGGATATCAGATTCAAACGAGGCTTTGAGTTCATACTATTTAGTAGGGATGTGAATCGTTTTCCATATCGTCTTAACGATAGAAATCGTGTGGCAGGGCAAGAAAATCGTCTTAGGCACGATTTTTTAGTTAAAAAATCGTTAAAAATCGTTTTTTCCGATTAGTGCGCACTAACTCGAGTTAGTGCGCACTAACGGGAGTTAGTGCGCACTAACTGGGAGTTAGTGCGCACTAACTGAAAATGATACAATTTGACACTTTTCAGGTCAGTTAAGGTCAGTTTAGGAATGAATATGTATTCCTATTGGCTGCCCTCTTATTTATTCATGTTACCAAGTTTCCTACTGACAGTATATGGGGGATGGGAAATGGAAACAGTTGGTAGCTTGACAAAACAAGTAATGTGATCAGTCAATGTGACTAGAACTTGTGCCCTAACCCTGATACCAGGGGTATTGTGATCTTCCTGCACACAGTGCCCTATCCCTATTAATACCAGGAGTGTTGTGATCTTCCTGCACACAGTGCCCTATCCCTAATACCAGGGGTGTTGTGATCTTCCTGCACACAGTGCCCTATTCCTGATACTGGGGGTGTTGTGATCTTCCTGCACACAGTGCCCTATTCCTGATACCGGGGGTGTTGTGATCTTCTTGCACACATCCCGATATCAGGGATAGGGCACTGCATGCAGGAAGATCACAACACTCCTGGTATTAATAGGGATAGGGCACTGCATGCAGGAAGATCACAACACTCCTGGTATTAATAGGGATAGGGCACTGCATGCAGGAAGATCACAACACCCCTGGTATCAGGGATAGGGCACTGTGTGCAGGAAGATCACAATACCCCGGAGGAGTGAGGGTCAGGCAGCTCCCCCCTGTCTGTGAAGCCAGCCTCTCACTAGTAATGCAGGGAGGGAGCTGTCTCAGACTTCACCATCCTCCCCCCCCCCTTACCCACACACCATTCACTAGCTGGGACATGGGGGAAGTCAGGAGTGAGGGTCAGGCAGCTCCCCCCTGTCTGTGAAGCCAGCCTGTCACTAGTAATGCAGGGAGGGAGCTGTCTCAGACTTCACCATCCTCCCCCCCCCCTCACCCACACACCATTCACTAGCTGGGACATGGGGGAAGTCAGGAGTGAGGGTCAGGCAGCTCCCCCCTGTCTGTGAAGCCAGCCTCTCACTAGTAATGCAGGGAGGGAGCTGTCTCAGACTTCACCATCCTCCCCCCCCCCCTCACCCACACACCATTCACTAGCTGGGACATGGGGGAAGTCAGGAGTGAGGGTCAGGCAGCTCCCCCCTGTCTGCGAAGCCAGCCTCTCACTAGTAATGCAGGGAGGGAGCTGTCTCAGACTTCACCATCCTCCCCCCCCCTCACCCACACACCATTCACTAGCTGGGACATGGGGGAAGTCAGGAGTGAGGGTCAGGCAGCTCCCCCCTGTCTGTGAAGCCAGCCTCTCACTAGTAATGCAGGGAGGGAGCTGTCTCAGACTTCACCATCCTCCCCCCCCCCTCACCCACACACCATTCACTAGCTGGGACATGGGGGAAGTCAGGAGTGAGGGTCAGGCAGCTCCCCCCTGTCTGTGAAGCCAGCCTCTCACTAGTAATGCAGGGAGGGAGCTGTCTCAGACTTCACCATCCTCCCCCCCCCCTCACCCACACACCATTCACTAGCTGGGACATGGGGGAAGTCAGGAGTGAGGGTCAGGCAGCTCCCCCTGTCTGTGAAGCCAGCCTCTCACTAGTAATGCAGGGAGGGAGCTGTCTCAGACTTCACCATCCTCCCCCCCCCCCCCTCACCCACACACCATTCACTAGCTGGGACATGGGGGAAGTCAGGAGTGAGGGTCAGGCAGCTCCCCCCTGTCTGCGAAGCCAGCCTCTCACTAGTAATGCAGGGAGGGAGCTGTCTCAGACTGGTATCAGGGTTAGAAGATCACAACACTCCTGGTATTAATAGGGATAGGGCACTGTAAGAGATGACTGTAGTAGATTGAATAAAGATCTGATGTTTCTGCTCTCCTCACACCAAACAAAAACAACACACAAGCAGAGAAGCCCTTCTTACAAAGCTGAGCTAGTGAGTTAAGTAGGAGGAAAAGTAAACATACTGGTGCCAGTGTGGCTACTTAAAAAATACACTTACCAACAATCAATTACATATATTTGAACTGTGTACAGTTCCAGCCAGGACCACCTTTCTAAAATGCACAGTGATTGGCAAATTCAACATGCACTAGCATTTCAGGTGCCTGCTAACAAAAATAATAAACAAACAAGTTCTAGTCACGTGAGTGCTGATCATTACATTACTTTTTTTGTCAAGCTTCCAACTGTTTCCATTTCACATCCCCCCAACCATATTGGTAACATCAATAGATAAGAGCACAGCCAGCCAATAGTAATACATACATACATATTCATTCCTAAGTGACCTTTACTGACCTGGGAAGTGTGAACACTTTGTTTCATTTTCTGTTGGTGTTCGTTAGTTTCCAGTTCCATTTCCCATCCCCCCAACCATCACCTCAGTGGTAACCTTGGTAACATCAATAGATAAGAGGGCAGCCATCCAATAGGAACACATATTCATTCCTAACTGACCTTCAGTGACCTGTAAAGTGTTTATTTGTATCATTTTCAGTTAGTGCGCACTAAATCGAGTTAGTGCGCACTAACGGGGAGTTAGTGCGCACTAACTCGAGTTAGTGCGCACTAACACGATTTAACGATTTTTAACGATAAATCGTTAGAATTTCTATTGTATCGTGTTCTATAATGATTTAAGACGATATAAACATTATCGGACGATAATTTTAATCGTTGAAAAACGATTCACATCCCTACTATTTAGAACATGCTCTCTGAGGCCTGAAATTTGATACCTGCCTTGGACTAGGTATTAGGTTTATAGGGTGCATGCAGTGACCAGTTTTGGTTTTAGCATATTTCTGTAGTTCTTCATGATCCCACAATATATTTATAAGCACAAAATATCTTCTTTTTAAATTGGTTATTTCTATATGTCTGTCTGTTTCTCTATCTATATATTTCTCTCTCTATATATATACACTGCATGTATTTTTATAGATAGATGTGATATATAGAAAAAAATAAACAAGTGAGGAAAAGAGACAGAAAAGAAGATGATGGTGAACCATGATAGATTGATAGACAGGCAGCTTGTATCTATTCTTTCTTTGTCAAAGTTTACCATCTATCTCTGGTCTTATTACATGCCAGCTCAGGTCTGTGCCGTTCCAGACTTCTGCACAGTAGCACAAGCCAGGGCCTCCTGAGAGCTGTCAGCTTGCTCATCTCTGGCAGGCGGGTTGACAGCACACCACAGGCAGTCATGAAGCATAGAGCTGCTACCGTACCTTTGACTTTTTTTTATACACACAGAATGCTTTCTGCAGAATTCATACATACATACATACCGAACAGTTTCTTGCAAAAAGAAATCTTTTCCTACTCACTAGGTCTAAGTCTCTTAGGACTTGTAAAACAGCCTTCATCTCTTTCACAATCTGTATGCCCAGAAGAAAGGTTAAAAAAATGTGTTTGTGTATGTATGTGTGGTATATATATATTTATAATACACACATATGTACATTGTATATATATACACACTCAAAAGAAAATCAGTAGGGAAGATATTGTTTATTTCAAACATTTTATAAGACCCAAGCAGTGACATTTCAAACTCTGATTTGTAGTCCTGTTTTCTCAATAGAAACAGGTGGTCTACAAATCCCAGGATGCTCTGGGGATTAGCATATAATTGCCAAAGTCTGTGTGCCCATATTAGTAAGGTTACCAGATGGCATCCTTAAGGACAGGTTGAGCCTATTTTGTTTGTTTTAAGGTGTGGGGGGAGGAGGTAAAAAATAAAATGTTCCTCTATGAACTTTCATCTCATGAAATACATGGATTTTTAGTGCCTATATTTTCTTTAGAAAAATCAACATTGTAAATCTCATGCTGTAAGAAAACAAACAGGTTTTAACATTTATCAGACTAATATATTATTAAGACTAAGCAAAATTACGGGAGAGCATTAAACTGCTTATGGACTCCCATGAGAAAGAATGTGGCTAGTTCTGAAACAGCCTTTTGACTTGAAAGGAAACTGGGGTATACACCATAGGCTGTAGTAATTCCTAGAAAACTCTGGCACATTTCAGTGCATTTTCCACTCATTCTTTGTAATCCCCGAACTCTCAGTGCCTATGTGTTGTAGCAGTAAGGTTTCTTGTACGCTGTTTCTTTCTGACTAGTTTTACCTACTGCCAGCTCATTATACAGTCCCGGTGAAAAAAAATAAAAAGCATTTTCATTCTTTTTTTGTTCATTTTTAAATAATTTTCTGCTTTCAAATAGATACCCTACTGATGCACTACTGCTCTCTGTCAAACTAACCTTTTTCTTTCAACATGTTCTTGTTTCTGCCTCACACATCAGGGTAAAACCCATACAAAGCCTGGCATGCCTAGCAATCCTGCTGTGCTTTTTCTCCCCATTCAGGCAGATGTTTGATCTCAACTTCTTAAGCATACAATTTTTTTCTCTCTGTTTTATTTAGCTTCAGATTTAGCACTTAAGACCATTCCCTGCTGTATAAACTTTATTTCCAAGTTATAATTTTTACCCTTTGTCTAATGGTCATACAGAGATTCAAATCCAGCAAAGTAAACAAAACTTACTTCAAAGTGAATCATCACCAGAATTATATTATTGCTAGCAGTATTACCACACTTTCTATGAATACAGTGTACGTAAGTTTAATTATGATTTAAAGAAATCTTTCTCTGAGTTGACTTTTTAATTGATCGTGGTATATTATTCAGATTTTATCGTCATCCGTGTGATGCCTCCCAGGGAATTTGTCAGGAGTCAGCAGCACGCTAATTATTTAAATTTGTAATGGTAGACATAGTGAAATATGATTTTTTACAAGCCTTCAAATATTAATAATTCTTCAGGAGTTAAATATTGGTCACAGGAGGAAGTAGGGCCGTCATCACTGTGGGATCCAGCTTGTCTTCCTGGTCCAATATTGGTGTACATCCTACAGAAAAAATAATACTGTGTCTTTAAAATTAGTAAGAAAAGCTCCCTTCTTAGATCTTTATTGTCACCTGAAATTTATCATGTTAGCAACACACATTATCCCTCATGTTACAGAAATATGTTAATGTGTTCTTTTAAAGCTATTTACAATTTCTTTCAAAATTATTTGTATACATTTGTATCAGTTGCTGGTTCAGGTAAATTGAAAACTATCAAATTATTTTTCTTCTTGTTATACCAGTCCTTACGTATGGAATTTTCCCCTACTACTGACAGAGACAGAGGGCATCAGGGGCGGATTGAAGGAAAGTAACAGCCCGGGGGGATTTTTTTCAAAACTGGCCCACAGGGTATCTCTCTGACTCCCTTGTGCATTTTCCTTGCGGCACATGTTTCAACAGTTCCCAAAAGTATGCCAAACTGACACTTCATAGGTACATCATGTGAGCTGGAGCCTGGCAGAATTGAGCCAAAAAATGTCCAACATAAATTTCACATTTTTCCCACAATAACTAAGTAGTAGAGCACACCCTAGACCAGGGGTGAGCAAACAGAGCTTTGTACCTTCTTCTGTTCATGCAATCTGTTGCCATCTGCCCCCAAGTCCAGTTACATCTCTCATAATTATATCTTGGATTCCTGGTCTGGTATTAAAGCCAATTGTCAACACATCAGTTATTGAACCAGTTGCCAAGTAATGTGACAATCACACTGCCAGTCAGTGTAGATACACACATAGCTTCTCAGACATAAACACCCACACACAGGGGCAGATTTTAAAAAGTTGCGCGAGCGCGTACTTTTGTTCGCGCAGCAGGCGCGAACAAAAGTACGCCTGATTTTATAAGATACGCACGTAGCCACGCGTATCTTATAAAATCTGGGGTCGGCGCGTGCAAGGCTGCGCAAAATCGGCAGCCTGCGCGCGCCAAGCCGCGCAGCCTGCCTCCGTCCCTCCAAGGCCGCTCCAATTTCGGAGCGCCCTCGGAGGGAACTTTCCTTCATCCTCCCCGCACCTTCCCCTCCCTTCCCCTACCTAACCCACCCCCCGGCCCTATCTAAACCCCCCCTTTACCTTTGTTGGCAAAGTTACGCCTGCTGGAAGCAGGCGTAACTTTGCGCGCGTCGGCCGGCAGCCCCGCTCCGTCCTCCGGACCCGGGGGCTGGTTCGGAGGCCTCAACCACGCCCCTGGGCGGGCGCCACGCCCCCAGGCCCGCCCCCGAAACGCCACGGCCCGCCCCCGAAACGCCACGGCCCGCCCCTGAAACGCCGCGTCAGTAGGCCCTGCCCCCGACACGCCCCCTTACAAAAGCCCCGGGACTTACGCGCATCCCGGGGCTTTACACGTGCCGGCAGCCTATGCAAAATAGGCACGCCGGCGCGCGCGGGCCTTTGAAAATCCGCCCCACACTGTTTCAGATACCCACTTAATGCCCAAGAGAGGGTGTGTGGGGGGTGTCTTTCTCTCAGACACAAAGACACTCATACACACTCTCACTTTTTTGTTATCATAAAGAAAGTGAGTATATGGGTGTCTTTCTGTGTAATGGAGAACTCCCCCCCCCCCCCCGACATACACGTTCCATCATTGTGCTACTGCTCATAAGCTCATATAAAGGCCGATGCATTACAGTGCGCTCAGCCGACCGCTCTGCTTAACCTGCAGTTGGATGCAGGTTGTGTAGATGCATCCACAAGCCCCTTATGCTAAAAGGGGATTAGCGCCTCCATAACACATGTCCAAAGTGCTGCAAAACTAATAGAGCTCATCACATGAAAATGCATATTGATGAGGCTATTATTTAGTCATTCCAAATGCAAAAAAAAAAAAAAAAAATGTGCATCTAATACGCACATTTTTACACTCAGAAATTGTCTCCCAGAGCAGGCATTAATTTCTGAGTACCCCCAGAAGGTTGTACTGAAAAGCAGTACAACTGCTTGTGTGGGAAAGGTTGGCAGGCCCGATGCAGGGGGATGGGGTTATTTTTTGCCACAGTCTCAATATAAGGGGGCCATCAGCAGAAATTGGTAAGAGGCGTTCAGCTGGCTGCCTCTCCCTGCAAAGGGAGATAGGGTTGGGTGAGGGAAGACTGTGAGAGCGTTTCCACCCCTGTGGTAGTGAGGGGAGGGGGAGGAGTACCACAGAGATCAGCGACACTGAGGAAAAAAGACAAAAAAAAATAAATGCAGTCCCATAGAGCCATGACTGCAGCTGCAGGGGCAAAAAAATGTAAAAAGCATAGGCTTCTGGAACCACGGCTACTGCTGCGGGAAAAGAAAAAAAAATTAAAAAACAGAAATGAGCAGAGAGACTTGGTGGAGGCTCCTGCTCTGACAGAGCAGCTGCTGTGGGGCCTGGTGTTAATCGCAACAGCTCCGCAGACATAGGGCCACTGTGAGCAAGACCAGTGTCATGTGACTGCCCTGAATGGCCAACCAGAGCATGCCTAAAGCCCTAAAAGGCCAATCTGCCCCTGGAGAGCATAATTTTTTTTATGACTTTACTCAGGACTATAAGGGAGGTGTGGTCCTAGGAAGTTGCCAGTAGTCTCTGTCACCAGCAACTGTGGACATGTGAGGACTGGTAATTGAGCTCCCAGAGCCTTGTTGTGGCCCAGCCTGGTAGAGCCTTCATTGTCCTGGGACAACAGCCTTTAGGGGGTGATTTTCACAATGGGAGCATATCTCCCAGGGATTCCCTGGTTGAGTCAGCTGTGGGTAATTCCAGTACCCTAAGGGGTCTGTGGATTCCCCAGGGAAAGCTTCTCTAGTGTGCTAGGTCAACCAGAGAGGGAGGCATAATTCTTGGGGGGAACAAAAAGGGAATCTTCTAGTCTTCTCTCTCTCTTTCTCTCCCGCCTCTCCTCCCCTTGCCTTCCCCTCTTGGTCTGTGGAACAAAGTTAAAAAAAAATAAAAAAGGGGATCTGAGGAAGCTGCTGGCTGCCGCAGGCCCTGGAAATTGTTCAGTACTTATTTAGCTGAGGCATAAAAGAGAGGGTACTGAGGCTGTGGTATTCCTAGGCAGGTTCACACCACATTTAATAAAAAAAAAAAAAAAGACATTTGTCTGCACCATCAGAGACCTCTAGCACCATATTTGTAGGCAGATTTGAGCTGTGACTTTCATGCCACTACAGGAAGCACAGCACAGAACTGCAGGGGAATACTTTGTACCACTGTGACTGCATAGGTTTCTTCTCCTCCCTCGACCATGCATTGCTTAGGAGCAGGAGTTGCATGGTCTGCAGGCTAAGCAGGTCCCTAGCATTGCTGGATCATATAGCCATGTATGTGACGATCAATACCCAGGCTCTCAGAAGAAGATTGGCTCCCCTCCTCCTGGCCCTAGGGAAGAGCAAGTGAAGGAAGACTATGCTTGAGCCAGGACAGCTTGCATTAAGGGAAAGAAGACCCTTTCCATGCTTGGGCAAAATCTCCTTTCCTTTCCAGTTGATATTCCAGCAGCAGATATCTCTGGTGCCAGAACTCTCATCAGAAGGGGTCCTGATCCTCCTCCCTTACCCTGCACAAATACACAGGATCCTAGGGAAGGCTCCTGGTCAGGCAAAGATTATATCTTCTGATCCTCCAGGGGCTCTCAGAAAGAAGGATAATTCTCTTCAGAAATCAGCAATAATTTGGCTATTCTGGAAGGAGAAACTTTCATCCCTTATTACTATTCTACCTCCTTTGAGGATAATAGACCCTAGCTCAAAGTATCCTGTGGCTGGAGGCCCATTTCTCCAGGAAATCATGAAGCTGTGATGAAGCTGCCCACTGCATAGCACCTTGAGGTGCATAGTTCTCTTGGAATAGAATAGCTTTCTAAGGAGATCTTAAAGGGGGTAGAATCATAAGTAAATGTGCCCATTATCTCTGGAGGAATGAAATAGTCTTCTTAGAATCCTATGAGTCAATGCTTTGGTTTCAGAAGTTATTAAAAAAATGACAATCCCTGTAGAAGGGGGCCATAGCTTTGAAGGACCCCAGGACAGGAAGATAGAATCTATTTTGAAGTAAACTTTTTCTACAAATTTGATGGCTCTGCAGACCTCCATTTGTGGGGGTTACACTGTCCAGGTGGCCTTTTGTTGGGTTTAGAGCTCCCGCAGAGCGCTGAGAAGACTGCTTGGGATTGACCATAACTTTACTAACAGATACTATATATTATTGGTTCCCAGCCCTGTCCTGGGGACCCCCCCAGTCAGTCAGATTTTCAGGATATCCACAATGAATATGCATGAGAGAACATTTGCATGTTATTGGAGGCACTGCATGCAAATTTTCTCTCATGCATATTCAAACTTACCATTAGGGTAGAATCAAAACCCAAGAGGCTCTCCAAGAATAGGATACATCCCGGGATGTAAGGGCCCAGGCTCCAAGGACTGGCACAGATGCAAGCTGGTTAGGTGTTCCCCTTCAGGTGTGCAGAACAAAAATTGTCCCATCGAGGGGCTAGAAGAATGAAAATAGACCCCCCACCCCACCCCTGTGACAGCAGGTGGTAATCACTCGATCAAAAATATGCAGCAGGTTTCTCTGGCAGTAGTACCAGTAAGTAGCCACCTATTTGAGGTACTATACAGAGTGGACCTGAATTATAATAGATCAGTGTGTCCTGGACATCATACGAAGGAGATATGCCCCAGAGTATATGAATCTGATCCCACGGGCCTTTATGATTTTCCTATGTATTTCCCACCTCAAAAGAGAAGTGATAAGGGAGACAGTGTTAAAATTTCAGGGCCTCCAAGCAATTATTCTAGTGCCCTACGGAGGGCAAGGTACCTGTTCAATATATTTTGTTGTACCATAAAAGAATGGGTCCTCTGTCCGGTACTGGATCCAAAAGGGATCAACACATGTGCCCCAATTCCAGATGGAAATTTTATGTTCAGTCATGGTGGCAGAAAGGTAAGATGAGTACTTAGCCCCCTGGATCTAGTGGAAGCATAGTTCCATATTCCTATTCGGCTAACCCACCATAACCTATTGAAGTTATGTGTATTGGGTAAACGTTCTCAGTTCTAGGCATTGCCCTTTGGGCTAGCTATAGTCCCCAGGATATTTACCAAGGTCATGGTGGTAGTGACAGCAGCACTATGCAAACAGGGCATAATGAGGTACCCTTTTTTGAATGGTTGGCTCATAAAGTCCAAATCGGCTCAAGAGAGCCACTGGGCCTCAGAGGTAGTGGTCTTCCTCCTACACCAGTTAGGCTGGGTGATAAACTATTCAAAGAGCAACCTACAGCCATCCCAGACCTTGGAATTCTTAAGGGCGCATTTTGAAATGAGAAGAAGGGTGAGTTACCCTGTCACCCAACAGGATCTCCAAGGTAATTGAAAGTGCTAGTCTTCTGTGCTCAGGAGTTGCCAGGCGTATATGACTATCTTCATCTTCTGGGACTCATGGCACTGTCACTGTACCTGATCCCATGGGCCAGAATACACATGTGGCCATTGTAGCAGTCCCTACTAAAGCTTTGGTCACCCTCCTCCCAGAATTATCAGCTTCAATTTCAGGTGTCCTTTGGGGTAAGAAGGAGGCTGAAATGGTGGCTACAGACATCCAGTTTACAGAAATTGATAGCCCTAGATTCTACCATCTGGATCATAATCTCTACTGATGCCAGCATGGGAGGTTGGGACACACATAGAGTTAGATAGCCCAGGGGCATTAGTCAAGGGAGGAAATGTTATGATCAATAAGCAGGCTAGAGACTAGAGCCATCAGGCTGGCTCTACTTTGTTTTCTTCCATTGATAAAAGGGACGGGAGTCAGAGTTCTGTTAGACAATTCCACAGCAGTGGCATATGTAAACAAAGAAGGAGGCACAGGAAATGACCCAGTTATTCAAAAGGGTAGAGGAGAACCAATTCCTCCTCTCAGCATATTACATAGTGGGGAAAGAGAATCTTCAAGCCAATTTCCTCAGGAGAAATAGACTAGACCCAAGAGAATGGGAACTTGGTTGAGAAGTCTTCCAGAAAATAGTGGATCAGTAGGGTCACCTAGACACAGACCTAACAGTGACATGGGCCAGCGCCAAGGGTGACATATTCTTCATTCACTCAGCAGAAGCAGACTCCAGCAGAATAGATGCAGTCCTGTATCCATGGCTATGACTTAGTTTGCTGTATATTTTCCCATCATAGCCTCTTATAGGCAGGACAGTAAAAATAATAGAAGGTCATACTTCACTAAACATCCTAGTAGCCATGTACTGACCCAGGAGCCCCTGGTATAGGTGACCTATATAATTTTGTATACCATACTTTGAATGCTATGCACACCATTTAGTGTGCAAATGTAAAATAAATAATTGTTTGGTTGTTATACTATTAATGTCCAGTACATTGAATGCCACACATTTTTTGTTGTGATTTCCTCTATATGTGTGTGCTGTTTACTCCGCTTCTTTTCCATGCTATAACCTTTCATTCAGCACCATCTTTCTTGCCTATGGTGGTATCTTCATTTCATGTGAATCAGTTGGTTTTACTTCCAGCCTTTAAAAGTGGCAATTGTCCATGGAAAATTAAGAGCCTATGACTCCTAGATGTGTGACAGATACATCTGAGTCACCTAGAGGTGGCAAACTCCTTTAGTCCAGGCCAGAGCTCGGTCAGGAATAGAGGGAAGATGGAAACAATATACCTATCCAAGCAAATCCTTTTTCTTCCTCGTTCTTCTTTATTCTTGCTTTGTCAAGCCTTTCCTTACATCTTGGCTCATTCAGAATAGACTTGTGATCCATTATTATAATAATATTAATTATAATATTGATTAAAATGTTTCAATTAGGGAGATTTTATTTTGGTCATAGTGCTTAGGCAGAAGGCTACTGGAAACTGCCTAGGATCACACTTCCCTTATAGCCTTGAATGAGGACATAAAAGCCGTGTGTCCTCTGTCTCTATAAGCTGTGGAAGGGGAAAATCCCATGCATAAGGACTCATCTAGCAGAAATCAAGGGAAGAAAATTATCAGGTAAGAATGTATTTCACCATTTAAACTAAAGTTAAATATTTATTTACATTTGTTGATAATATTGGATTTAGATAAATAAAGGAACTTTATAGAAGGGTTGAATAGAAACATTGGATATGATGGCAGATAAGGACCATAAGGCCCATCTAGTCTGCCTACTTTATTTTTTCTTAAAATACCATAGACTCCAGTTAATCTCTCCTGCCTTCTTGCAGCCATGGATCCTCTGTGTCTATCACATTCTTTCTTGATTTCTGTTTCTGTCTCACCACATCCCATGGGGTGCCATTCAATGCATCCAACACCCTATCCATGTAGCAATATTTTCTGCTATTACTCTTCAGTCCATCAGCTTTAAGTCTTATTCTATGAACTCTTGTTCTAAAACTGCATTTCTGTTGAAAAAGATTACCCTTTTAAAATAAATTCCATGAATTAGCTGTGGATTTCTATAAGAATAGAATAATATGCAGCATTTGCCATAAAAAGGTATAAATGCAGTTAGTTTGTTCCTTTCAGACTTCAGGTGTGAGGAAGATGGTATATAAGTATAATTGATAAAATAGAGACTAGATAGGGATATCCTTGAGGTTTTCTTAATTATTCTTTTGAGTTTTTAAAAAAAATATTTAGAGACTTACAGTAAAAAGTAATTTTCAATTTAACTGCCAGTTTGCTGTTCTGTTAATTTGAATGTTCTTCCCCCTTTCGTAGTGACCTTCATCCTTCTGTGCTTGTAAGATGCAAAAGTTGCTATGTTGACACAAGTGAAAAGCTCTAGTTCCCTTAGCTCATATTTCAGGCATAGCTTTAGCAAGGCAGGTTTGATGCAACATATTCTATTATTTGGACAAATAAGCAATGTATATGGGGTCAGTTCACCCAATTTGAGGCCAAAGTGGAGGCTGTAGTGAATACATATTCGGGCAAAGGGTGTTTTTTTTTTTTTTTCAGCTGAATATTGTAAAATGCTACTTTTTATTGGAAAAATATAACATTGGTAGTCCAAATACTGGGTAATTGGCTGTTAATGAGCAAATAGTAAGGCATTTGGGACTAAACCAGCTACGAACCACAGAATATATTATTGGCGTCAATAATGGAATTGAGAAGAAAGAGTCCTTGGAATATATGCTTGAATGACATCTGTGCAAACTAAGAAGAAGCAGCCAAAATTACTCACATTTCAATCACTATCCTGCCACTTTTAAATTCTCTCTTCAATATGTATTCACCCATTCTCTTTAGAATATAATAGGAACAGAAGCAGCAGCAAGAAACATATAGAAAAATGATTTATTAGAGTCCAAAAATACTCCTGCAGATGATCAATAAGGTTCAATGCATGATAAACATAGTATTAAATTAGAAATATGCAGCAATTCCCACAAAATCAAATTTTTTTGTCTGTCTGCAGTTTTCCATTGCTGAATGATATTTATCCCACAAAGGTGGAACATTGGCTCTTGTAACAGAGCAAAAGAAAGCAAAATTACATTAGTCCTTGAACCTAGACACTTTCAGCATCTAATTAAGGGTGTGATTTTTTTTATTCTGTTTGAATTTTCATTTTCTTTTGTTCATTTTGTTTGGGGGGAAGGTGGAGCTTATCCCTATTACCCTATTGATAATTACCTTGATTCAATAAGGGTGAGGGCTTTAAGGAATATGTAAATCTGTGTAATTCTAGAATGTAAAGTAGTGTTACAATTATTTTCTTAGTAAACCCTACGACTCAAGGGAATCTGGGTTCAGATCTACCATACACCGAGGCCAGTTGGGCCTGGAAACAGCATGGAAGTAGATCATTCAAGCCTGGGAAGGGAGGATGACTAGCATTATAGTGCTGGTGCCTGCCAGTCAACAGTGCAGTTCAGGGGAGGCACCCCTTACAGATCACCAAGATTTTGTTAACTACCTAGATATGCCTTGTAGGGATGGCGGATTCAAAGGTGAATGGTTAAAGAAGGGAAAAATAAGAAAAAAATAATGTTGCAAAGATTTAGGGAATTAATGTTAGTATCTTTCAAGCACAATTTATCATTTTAAAACTGTTTATCAACTAGGAACAAATGTCTCATTGTTGGTTCCTTTGAATGGAGAGTTAAAATAATTTTTGATCTAAAACAAGTTAATTGCTCAGTAGAAATTACCTAATACTGAAAATAATTGCTCTCATAATGGAAAATCTTGATGACCTCAAGGTCTCTTGAGTGAGAAATACCTATGTACAATACAATAGATTTCTATCTAGTAAACAAGATTGCAGGACATCGCCAATGCGAAGTTAATTATGGACTTGATGTGCCTATGACAGTCATTATTATTATATATTCTATTGTCTCATACATCTACCTTAATTTTCCAGATATACACAGTGGAGCAATGATTAAGGGAAAACTGTGTCCTGATATACACAATTAAATGTTTAAATGTATTCCACATAAATATATTCAATCATTATATACAACTTATTTTTAAGCAACTATTGAATAAACTCCTAGAAAGTACTATGCAGCATTCTTTTATTTTAGAATGTAAGCAGTGCTCTTGAATTGGAAAATCACGTCAGAGTCCATCTAAATAGTTGGGCTAAATATCACAAAAAACAAGTGGATCAGGAGAGCAGGTTTTATACAGGTAATTGCATAACAGAGGCCTTGTGTCTACTGTGCTGAAATAAAGCAGTTTGAAATATCCACACAGGCAACATATTTACTGTCTTCTTAAACAAGATTCAATTTAGATATGAAATAAGCAGAACAGGTAATGGTTTTCTGTAGAGTGGGGCAATTTTGACTCTTCTTTACTAGACTTTTAACTTAACTGACAATTTAAAGGAAGAATTCAAGCCACTGAAGAAAAATAGTTACAATCTACACATATATTGCCATTCCTCTACAAAACTAAACATAGGCCTGGATTCACTAATGCCGCAAGGCAGAGTGAATCCCGATGGTAACGGTGGATGGGGGGGGGTGAAGCGGGGGGCGGGCCTGCGCTAGCCAGCAGCGATCGCACCTCCGTGGTGCGATTGCTGCCGGCATCGCGCCGAATAACTACACCATAAAAGGTGTAGTTATTCAGCACGAAATAGGCAGATATACAGAACCTTACCATTTCACTGTCTGCGCCATCTTCACAGAGTTGGCCCCAATGACGCCCTGACTCCTCCTCTTCCAGGGCTGACTCCGCCCTGATGTAGCTAGCGCACGTGTGCGCTAAGCTTTCTAGCTATCGCACGCTTGCACTAGTAGCACAAGCGTGCGATAGCTTTAGAAAATAACGCCCATAGTGGAGGTAAATTTCCAAAGGAGATTTGCACATACAACTGGGTTTTAAATGTGTAAATGGGCTTTTGAAAATTGCTACTTTTATGTGCCTAACTCCTTTGAAAATTCACTCCACAGTATACTTAATTTAAAGGATTAGAAAAATCCAAAGAGGTAAATGTTTTGAACTGCACGCATTTGTTGGCTCGTGCATATGGACTTTACAGAGGACTGGTGAAAAATATATTAAACTACTGGACAGCCATTCTCTATTGTCTTGGTAGGACATGTGATTTATCTATAATTTTATATACTCACCATTAATGCTTCTTTTCATAGTTATTTGATCTATGATTTAACAGTTATTCCTGATTAACTCTCTTCCCTCTGCCTTCATGAATATCTGTAGAGGCATATATACTAAAACTTGTGCAAAAATAATAAAAGTGTGCATGTTCTGAAAAATGTAATGTGCAGGTTTGAACAGCACGTAATATACTATTCACAAAATGTCAGTGTGTAGATACTAAAAAAATTACCTCCAGAGCATGTACATGATAGCAGTGTGTACAATATCCTAAAAAAACTATAGCATTTTACATGAAAAGAACCATTCAGTGTACAGTTTTCTGAGGTAAAATATCACATGTAAATATAATATAATTTACAGATTGTATGTCAACCAGGAAATCCTGTAAAAAGGAAAAAAGACACTTGAAAGCCATATGGTATTAAGTCTACTATAATATATGCTGGGTGTGGATTTGGCAATCAGAAAGCCATGAGTAAACCGAATTACAATTACAGTACAATAAATCTCCCATACCAAAACAGCACTAATTGACAGAACTCACAGTAACAACCCTACTTATGAAAAGGCAACACTATAAATATTATTCCAGGGCTAAATTAGAAATGCACCTCCTATTAGAAAAACAGAACAAGCCTAGCTGCTATATATCCCTACACAGAAACTACATGCTAGCATCATATCTCAAGTTCAATCACACATGCAGAACAAAGACAAACACATATACAGAATAAAAAGACCATAAAGTAAAAATAAAAAATGTGCAGACAAAATCTGAATGTGAAACCACACTAGACTCTGTATGCATCACAACAATGGAAAAACAAAAATTACCATTCTTCATAAAATATCAAACAATAAAATTAAGAAATTTAAAACATCAGAAATAGTATAAACTATACTATTAAAATAATATTTCAAAATAGCTGACAAATAGAATGGCATCCAATATTTAACAGCTCTTAACTATTTTAAAAAATTCAACCACTCTCCATACCTGGGAACTTTTGATTTCCAAAATGCTCTGAAATTGTCATACATTAGCTAATGGGGTGGAAAGGGGATTGTTGTACACAGACGTTTTCCTCTCTCTCACACATGCACACACACATACACCCACACACACACACATATATATATATATATATATTGTCACAATCTCGTCCCCTCCGCTCAGCACTCTGTGGAGCCTCGTCAGGGTTCAGGAATCCCTCTCTGCTCCTATACCACTTCCTGTCCACCCGTATGGCTCCTGCACACCGCTGCTATTGACTCTTCCATGCCTCCATTCAGAGTGCCCGGCCTAACCCCTGCACTCCCAAACAGTACACAGAAAAAGTGTTTGTCAATAAAGAGTTTAATGTGGTTCTGTAGCCTCACCGGCTGCAGCCCATGTAGTAAGGCCTGGTTGTCTTTGCAAACCCAAGCCACAAACGCTTAGGTTCTCCTTAACCAGCCAAGAATTAAACCGCATTTAAAGCAACATTTCCCTTCCAACATTTCTCAAACATCCCTTTTACAAACACAGTATTTGACCATCCCCCAACCTCCTGGTTATTCCACCTCCATAGAGGAACAGCTGGAATTTTTCCTCTCCCGAGCTTACCTCCATCTCGTTCTCTGACTCTGAATAGCTGGGCTTTTGTGGCCAGCGCCACCACGCTGGCACGCCCTCTTCCTCTAGTTCCATGGACTCTGCTGATTCATAGTCATCAGCCCCTGTTTCCCCCACCTGTTCCTGCTCACTTTCCGGCCAAGGGTCAGGTGCCAGTTCAGGGAACCTGGGAACTGTAGTTCCTGCTGCCCTCCTGTTCACCCTCTGGTGTCTAGGTTTGGTACTACCTGCAGCTGTTTTCCTATATCCAAGCTGTTTCTGCCCCGAGTCAGGTTGTACTGCATCACAATATATATATATTGAATGAAGCTTGATCGACGTGCCGCAAATGCGCAGTAGAGAGCAGCTCTACTGCGCATGTGCGGGTGAGCACGTCGGTCACAGCAGAACGTCAACTGCTTGAAAACATGGCGGCTGCAGCGGCGGCGGCATCGGCGAGGAGCTGTAGCGGCGGCGGCATCGGCGAGGGGCAGTGGCGGCGGCGGCGAGGAGCTGTAGCGGCGGCGGCGGCAGCGGCGAGGGGCAGTAGAGGCAGCGGCGGCATCTGCGAGAGGCAGTGGAGGCGGCAGCGAGCAGTAGCGGCGTCGGCGAGAAGCAGCGAACCCGGTGGTGAGGGAGGAGAGAGTGAGAGTGAGGGGAGGTGGGAGGGAGGGTGAGAGTGAGAGTGAGGGGAGGGGTGAGAGGGGGAGGGAGGGTGAGTGGGGGGTGGGAGGGAGGAGGGTGAGTGAGTGAGTGGGGTGGGAGGGTGAGAATGAGTGGGGGTAGGAGGGTGAGAGTGAGTGGGGGGTGGGAGGGAGGAGGGTGAGAGTGAGAGTGGGGGGTGGGAGAGAGGAGAGGGTGAGAGGGAGGGGTGGGAGGGTCAGAGTAGCCCTATGTTATGGGCTGCAAGTGTCAGCTGGATATCAACATGGCGGCGACGAGGAACGGCGGCCAGTAGCGTCAGCGAGGAGCAGCAAACTCTGTGGGGAGGGTGGAGAGAGTGAGAGGAGGGAGGTGAGAGGGGTGATGGAGGGAGGAGCGATTGGGGGGAGGGAGGTGAATGGTGGGAGAGAGGAGAGTGGTGGGAGAGAGGGGAGGAGGTAGGGGGGGGGGAGTGGGGAGCGGTGGGGAGCAGTGAGGGGAGAGGGAGAATGAGGGGGAGGTGAGAGACAGAGAAAAAGGGAGTGGAGGAGGGCTGAGGGAGAGGGGATGGGATTGAGAGAGGGTGGGCTGTGACTGAGGGAAGGGGAGGGAGGTGAGAGTGAGGGGAGGGAGGCAGTGGGAGACAGAGGGTGAGTAAGATTGAGTGGAGGGAAGGGGTGAGTGAACGAGGGGAAGGGGGATTTAGGGAGAAAAAGTGTAGAAGGGTGCTGTGTTCGAAAATGGACTGAAAAAAAAATTAATGTAGCCCGTTTTAACGGGCTTAACAGCTTGTATATATATATACACACACTGTCCCACTCTCACACCTTCTCTTCCTCACACACATTTCATTCCCTCTCTCTTTCACTCATATATACTCTCATATAAGTGCCCTCTTTCTCTCACTATACATACACACCTTCACACAAGCTTCTTTACACACATAGGCACATTCACTCACATAGGCTCCCCCTCTCACACACATGCACACAAACACTTCCTCTCTCTTACTGTCTCATTCGAGACCTTTCTGTGCCTTCAGTTGTGGTTTGATGGGTTCTGTCCGCAGCCCCATTGGGCTTTTATCATGATCTTTGGCACAGACGGGATGAACTTCTCCCATGGCCCTACTGGACCTCTTCAACCTTGGGCCGCGAGCAGGATGGGCTATGCCCATGGCCCTAATGGACCTTTCACCTCATCTTTGGCTGCGGTTGTGATTTGTTCCATCAGCAGCTCCATTCAGCTATTCTTCTCTGTGTCTTTAGCCAACGGCCAGTGGTTTGCACTGGCAATTTTTCCATCCCCTCCCCTCCCCCCCCACAAGGTTTTGTGCTCTAGGTGACTGCCTAGTTCACCTAATGGAAGTGTCATCCCTGCTCCAACAGCCACCAGTCATGTACCGCTGCATCTACCCTAAGGAAATTGGATCTCCCCTAAGTTCTCTTATACCTCCCAACATGAAGCCCTCTCACACTCCCATGTTTTTTATATGGTAAAACACCACTTAGTTGTATCATTGGTTGGCAGCATTAGTGCACATAAGGAAGAATCTTGTGTCCTTCTTGCTCATGAAGATGGGGAATCCTCTCAACTGGCAAGCCCTCATTCTGGATGTATGGATCAGGGATTCAGGATTGATGCCAGTTGTTGTTTTCTGTTGGGGTGCTCAGTGGACTTTATCTTCCTCAGAGGTTGAGAGCATGTATGTTTGATGACTGTATGGGGGAGGATGGACTGATGGTACTGACAGATGGGAAATGGATGGTGTCTGGCAGTGGGGATTGTGGTGGGGGGGGGGGGGGGGCAGACTATCATAGAGGGATTCAGGAGAAGAAGAAATCTCCCATGTTAACTGCTATTTCACTTTGAGTGGTTAACATGGGATGTTTCCAGACACAGCCAAACAGTTTAATACCTTATTGTGCAAGGCAAAGACCTAACACCTACTCTGAGGTAGGTGCTATATGTGGCCCCTTCTTAGTTTGGACTATGAATTAATTACCCCTTTGTTTGGGGTAGGGAGTGCCACATGAGAAACTATATTTACTAATATGATTTATCTTCAGGTTTGTAGCCTGAGGAGGGAATAGACAGGGTTCTGGTCACCCCAACACCACAAATAACCTCTCACTTGTGGCACCACAGACCAGATGAAATCATCACACAAGAATAAAATAGTAATCAACCATTTTACTAGTATTGTGTAGGTAGACAGTAAATCCAACCAGAACATTAAATGGGAAAAGTACAGTGTAGAAGTATAATATAAACTTGCAGGTTTTTTTTTAAATCAAACAACGCAGAAATAACACTGGGTATGACATGTTAGCCAGGGCACCCAGCATACTCATATGGAGAGTAAAAAAACATAAGGAGTGCTAATAGAGAAAGATTAGAGGAGAAAGCAGTGAAGTGCACAGCTTTCAAAAATTGTCTTTACCCCGAGTACTCAAAAGGGGGGGAGGGGGGAATCCACCCCAATGTAAGCAGTTTGCAAAGGATGCACTCTGTCCCAAATACAAAATTATGTGGAAATAAAACAAGGAACATATTCCTTTTGATGTTGGAGCTGGCTAGTTGACAAACCAAATGGATTAGTAATGCAGTGTATGAAAGGTTTCTCTCTTCTGGGGAGCTTCCCCAAATGGTTTATTTGGTACTAAATAAAAAGCTGGCCTAGTTTCAGTGTCTTACAGAAAAAACATGTTCCATCAGCGTCTCTGTCCCAGCCCTATCTTGGGTGTCTGTTCCAGCCAGCAAGGGTTTATGCTTGAGTTTGGCTGAAAGGCTGAAGCAGTTAAAATGTGATACTGAATCTGTGACAGAAAGGCAAGGAAATAAACTTTCTCCCGCATCTGTTAAGATACAATCTGTGGAAAGTTTAGATTACTTAACTCAGTCTCTTAGGAGAGTGATGCAGAAATGGTGCTCATGGACATGGATATCTCTAGAAAGGAAGTCTCTCTGCTCTTTGCTCCTCTGTCCCTTGCTGGGATTGTACATGTAGCTTGGTTATGAATCATGAACAGCTGTTTGTGTGTGAAGAGAGAGCAGTGTTTAGTGGAGAGCAGCAATGATCGGTGTTTGAACCGGTCCTGTTCAGCATTTTTGTGAGCAACATTGCGGAAGGGATAGAAGGTAATGTTTTTGTCTTTTTACGGATGATACTAAGGAAGGAGTAGAGAGAATGAGATGTGATTTAAGGAAGCTTGAACGGTGGTCGAAGATTTGGCAGCTGGGATTCAGTGTGAAGAAGTGCAGAGTCATGTATCTGGGGTGTGGTAATCCAAAAGAGCTGTATAGGATGGGGGGGGGGGGGAGGGGGGGGTGAAGGGCTG
This sequence comes from Rhinatrema bivittatum, assembly GCF_901001135.1. Classification (NCBI taxonomy): domain Eukaryota; kingdom Metazoa; phylum Chordata; class Amphibia; order Gymnophiona; family Rhinatrematidae; genus Rhinatrema; species Rhinatrema bivittatum. The sequence continues at coordinate 169,127,507 of NC_042620.1, forward strand.
TTGTGCACAGTCAAGAAAAGGAACTTGGGGTGATAGTGTTCAGCGATCTGAAGATGGCAAAGCAATGTGACAAGGCGATAGCTAAAGCCAGAAGAATGCTGGGCTGCATTGTGAGAGGAATAACCAGTAAGAAAAAGGAGGTGATAGTCCCCTTGTACAGGTCTTTGGTGAGGCCTTACCTGGACTATTGTGTTCAGTTCTGTAGACCATATCTGAAAATGATCAGAGATAAGATTGAGGTGGTTCAGAGAAGGGCAAACAAAATGGTGGGACTCTCCATCAAATGACTTATGAGGAGATGCTGAAGGACCTAAATATGTATACTCTGGAGGAGAGAAAATGCAGGGGAGATATGATACAGACCTTCAGATACCTGAAAGGTTTTAATGATGCACAATCAACAACAAACCTTTTCTGTTGGAAAGAAATCAGTAGAACCAGAGGGTCATGAAATGAAACTCCAGGGAGGATGACTCATAATCTATGTCAGGAAATATTTCTTCATGTGGATGTCTGGAATACCCTTCCGGAAGAAGTGGTGAAGACAAAAACAGTAAAAGATTTCAAAGGGGCATTGGATAAAAACTGTGGATCCCTAAAGGCTAGAGGATGGGAATAAAGAAAAGAGTGCAGGGGAGTAACTTACTGGTGTGGCAGTTACTACCCTTAACCAATAAGCCTTCATACTGTTGATGCAACTCCATCATTGCTCTCTGCTTCAATGGCAAGGGGGAAAAGAGGAAAAGGGGAATTAGATTCAGACAGCAACAAACAAGAACATTGAATTTTACAGTCTGGAAAAACAAGCAAGGTGGTAACTTGCTGATGCCGCTGTTACTACCCTTAACCAATAAACCTGATACCTTTGATGCAACTTCAACATTGCTCTCTGCTTATTCAGTAAGAGGTAATGGGGAATTAGACTCAAACAGCAACCAACAAGGGCCCTGACTGTCGGTTTGGGAAACTAAGTCACCCCTCTACTTATTATATGGCACGGCAGGTACTACCATAAGCTTTCTGGCAGACTGGATGGACCGTTTGGTCTTTTTTCAGCCGTCATTTCTATGTTTCTATGGTTATTAGCTCTTCAGGAGATGAACTGATTGCAGGGCTGCCATTTGCACTCCTCTCTTCCTGGCTCCTGACTTCAACTCTTGGCTGTCCCTGACCCTCACACACAGAGCCAAATTCTATCTTTTCTACCTTAAATAGACTCTCAGCATTCCTTTGGCTTCTTCCTCTGCTCTCTATATAGTGCTGTTTTCTGGGCAGGCTAAACCGTACAGCCCTTTTCTCAACTTGTTAAGACTGTGAGTGCTGGATGCTGGTTCTTACAGAACATTTGTCATTCACAGAAGAGAATACCCGTGTTTTTGATGTATTTTTATATTCCTTCACTTTGGCTGTGGTGGCTTGGAGTCTCTGGGCAAACTGGGAATAAACTTGGAAAATGGCCATTTGCAGTGGCGTGCATTCCTTATAAAATTCCCCCACTTATGCGCTAGAGGCAACATGTGCGTGCTCATGTGCGCGTCCATTATAAACCTGTATGCACATGTATGTATTTTCAACCTATTTTATAACATACATGCATAGACATGCATATGTTATAAAATGGCACTAATTAGTTAAAACTTTTGACAATCTCCTCTGATCCCCCTCCCTTCTTCCTAACATGTAAACATTAAATTAAAAAAAACAAAAAACATTCTCCAATTCCCAGTCCCCTTCCCTGCCATCCCACACAAGTACATTTTTTTAAAAATCCTGCCTACACACTTTGACTTCCTTCTCTCCATTTCAGCACCCAGTGTGCAAAAGCAAGGACCCTACACAGTAGGACCCAATCCCCCACTCCATGCTCAATTGCAAAAAAAAAAAAACAAACTTTTTCCCCCAAACTCTGATCCCTTCCTCAACTCCCTCCCAATACTTTAAAAGGTGAATTTTAAAAGCCCAGCATACACCAAAACCAGAGATGACGCGTACAAGTCGGGCTGGCAAGCACCAAGCAAATTTTAAAAGCCTCCCAAGCATGCGTGTACTTGCCACTAAACATACAAATGAAAAGCTTAAAAAAATGGGTGAGACACGATCTGGGTGGGGCATGAGCATTCCTGGACTTTAACTTGAAATTAGCGTGTAAATACTTATGTGCACAGGCACACGCCAGGGTCCCCTGCCGCATAACTTTGCTTCTGCTGTGGATGACATGCAAGTTATAAAATAAAGATAAATTAACAAGATCCGCTGGGTTTTAAGGACTGGGGGCTAACAGGGGAGAAGGGAGGCTATTTAAAATGCATTTACTGTTTCATATTGTGTGTGGAGTGTGCTAAGTGTCAACACATGCTACATATTTTTCTATTTGTACTGTTGATTTTTTTAATAAACAGTTTGAACAATAAACTAGGTGATTAAGAAGTCCTATTTCTTACCTGGGTGAACTGGGAACATCTCATAAAACTGGTAATGGCGTCGGTATATGTGTCTTTTAAAATCCCCCCACTCGCGTGGTAGAAGTGTCCTTTGCATGCATAGACACACCTCCACTTAAAATTATGTGCACATGTGGCATGGTCAGGCTATTTTATAACATGGGCTCATATACGCACATATGTAATAAAATGGCTGCTTCTCTGAGCGCAGGCCGACAAACTCGTACATGTCTGCCTGCATGCCTGTCATGTCCTTCTAGCAGGAAGGACATGACAGCCCTCCTGCTGGCTCCCCAGAGGCATCGTTCAGAACTGAGTCAAGTAGCTTGCAGGAGGGTTGCTTCACCTGCTAGGGAAGAGAGGAATCCTTCAGAATCAGGTATAGATTCTGGAAAGGTGTCAATTTGGAGGGGATGGCCTGAGCGGTGCCCTTTAGTACCTGCTTGGGTAGGAGGAAATGGGGCTTTGTTAAAATAAAGATGGAGAACCAGGATGAGGAGAAGAATCAATGTTTTTGTGAAACCAGGCTTTGTTTAAATCGAATATCAGAGAGAGAGCTTGAGCCACTGATAAAGATTTTTTTTTTAAAAATTCTGGACTGGGAAGATTATAGTGAGGAAGAAGATTGGGCATCCCAGCTTGGATTTTGAAGGTTTTTGTTAAGTGTGAAGGAGACAAGAGGGGATCAGGTGGTTGGCACTTTTTATTTAAATTTTAAATACTATTGGGAGGGAAGGTGACTGGTCAGATTTAGGCCTGTTATTGCAGCACCTATATTCGACCAGCAAAATTAGCTTCCTAGTTTTCTTCCCCTGACCTACTCTTACTCCCCCCTCCCCCACACCCCAGCCTACCACAAATTTGGCTGCCTAAAGTTAGACACCTAAGTTTCATTAGGTGGCTAATTTAACCACTCAGCAGGGGAGGAATTTCAAAGATTTTAATCTTGCCAACTAAATCCTTATTTAACCGACTAGATACATATGAATATTTATCTCATAGCATCAAGCTGTGAACCTGAAAACTCTAACTTAATTCCTTTTTCCATAACTTTAAATTCAACCTTGACCAAGTTATTGTAAAAGCTATATCTTCAAATATATGAGTACTTTGATAGAGGAACTGTATTGATTGTAAAACCCCTGGGGAAAGGGAAAACTTTGAGTATCTGAAAGTAATCCACTTTGAAGTGGCTGACCAGTCAAAAAAGGTAGACTATAAAAATGAAATATATAAATAGATATAAAACTCTGCTGCACTTCTAAGTGCTGTATGCTTTGAAAGCAGAGTATTAGTAATAATTAGATACTGTAATTACAAATATTGTAGCTTTTTTGGATGAAAGTTTCTGTATAAATGAAATATCGCTATCATTGTTGAACTCAAAGGTCAGGCTATTTAATATCCATCTCATTCAAAAGTTAATCCTTGTATCTCATCTTTTCATACAAATATTGTTAAGCAGAATCTAAATTACTTGAAGGCTGTGAGACAGCGCCTATAAAAATGTAGTTCTGTGATGTTCAGGCTCCTAGCTGGAAGACACTCCCTACCCTTTCCATTAAAGTGACCAGAGTGTAGTAAATCCAACTTCAGGTTATTTACTGATATAAAGTTCATTACATTGGCTCATGGGGAGGATACATTTGAAACTTGTCATGGGACTGCAATCATATTTTCAAGGGGGCTTATACCTCGTGGAGTTCCCTTTCAAAATTCGGACTGGCCATTTATCTATAGGTATTTTATCTGTATAATTTTGTACTTGCTTTGAAATAGGTGCAAAAGTAATGTATTTTTCTGCACTATAAGACACACCTGACCATAGGACGCACCTAGGATTTAGAGGAGGAAAATTAAGAAAAAAAAAATTCTGTCCCCATGATGGGCTCTGTACGGAGCTCCCCCTTGGTGGCCGTACATGGGTTATTTTTTTGGTTTTGTTTTTTATAGTAAGGCAGAGAACATCCACACAGGTACTCACACTCACTGGTTTTCTCTCCCTCACATACATACATAGGCTCTTTCACACTCACTAGCTCTCTCCCCCACTCAACTCACTGGCTCTCCCTCACATATGCACATACCCACAGACAATCACACACTCAGACTCTCTCCTTCATACACACAGCTCTCTCATACCAGTTATTTTAAACTTTCATGACTGCTCCACAGTTCAATGATAAATAGTCAGGGCTATATTACATTGATTAGGAGAGAAATTTGCTCCTAATATTTCAGCAGGTAGCCACTTTATCAGCACAGGCAGTAATTCTATTTGCTGGTCTGTGTCATGTGTCCTCCATCCCAGGCAGTATACCACCCCCATGACCCTCCAATACATCCAAACAAATTAGAAGGAAATGGCACCATCCACAAACCACAAGGAGTGAAGTTCTTACTTTGGACTGCAAGTGAGGTCAACAATTGACCATGTATCATCCTCCGCCGGGAGAGCCCGAGCTCCCCACTGGTCCCGGGGTGCATCTCACAGCGAAGATCGGCGTGACACAGGTCAGTCATCACCTGTTTGAACCGCGTGGGCTATGGAGGCCCCTCCAGTTCAAACAGCTCCCTGCCGGACTGTGTTCCCGGGGTACATCCCACTGCAAAAGCCGGTGCAGCGCAGGTCAAATGCCAGCCGTCTGAAGTGGAGGGGCCTCCATTGCCCACGCGGTTCAAACAGCTGATGTCTGACCTGCACCACGCCGACCATCGCAGCAAGATGCACCCTGGGAACAGCAAACCAGCAGGGAGCTCAAGTTCCGCCGGCAGAAGACGACACACCTGTGCCACCATGCTGATTGGGCTGAGTTGGGAGGAGGCAGGGGACGGCGTGCGAGAGGGAGAGACGCTACATTCGCTACATTTGCTCCATAAGACGCACAGACATTTTCCCCCCATTTTGGGGGGAAAAAAAGTGCATCTTATGGAACAAAAAATATGGTAAATGCTGAATATAAACACCGGGAATTTGTAAATAAATCCTCTGATGTACTTTCCTTCTAATTATCTTGCATAAATTATATTAAACGTGTTTATTGTGTAGTATTATCTAGGTGAACTTGGGAGGGAGGGGGCTGGTGTTTGGACTGAAGAACCAGGAGGACTCTATGACCTGGAAAAGGACTGGATGAACTGGTGGACTCATTGGTAAAAGTGGTCATTTCCTTGATGCGTGCATGTTTTTAAAATGCAGTACTTTCACAAGTCCTACTTTATTTTCATGCATTTAATATATTTGTGTATAATTTTAAAATATATAGGAAAAGTAGGTGTGTTTAATGCATTGATATATGCTCTTTCAATGCATTGCATGCATTTACTTGTATACGCATGTATCTTTTATAAAATGCACATATCTCATAGACAAATTATAAAATACTACTGTAGATCTGCTCATGCCTATATACAGTAAGACGGTAAATTCAAAGCGGTGCACGGGTGCACATTTGTCGGCCCATACCCAGGGATGGGCCTATTTTATAACATACGTGCCCATATGCATGTTATAAATAGCCTGGCCGCATGCACAAATGTGCTTTATTTTAAGTTGGCTCACACCTATGCATGCAAAAGCTGCTTCTACCGCATAGGTGGGGATATTTTGAAAGGGACGTGCATAAATGCAATTACCTGTTTTACCAGTTCCTCCACAGTTTGCCCAGTTAACAGATAGGTCCTTTACCCCACCCAGTTTGATAGGCTGAACAATCCCCAAGTACCTGCAGATGCTTTACACCTCTCAGATATGGTTTGTTGTTTTTTTTTCTTTAAACTTACATGCTGTCCATAGCAAAAGTAAAGTTACATGGCAGGGGACCTCAGCATTCAGTGGATTGAGTAAGTATTTATGTGCAAATTTGTTGATTAAGTATGAAAGCGACTATGTACCACTTATGCCTTTCCCAGACCCTGCCCATTGCCAGCCCTTTTTGAGAAGTTCTGAGATGCGCACGCATCGGCATGTACGCACGTATCCATGCAACTTTTAAAATCTGCTTGGCACGTACGAGCCCAACAAATTCACAGGAGCCTTAATTAGGGGTTGATATTAAAAGCAGCACGCCCATGTGCGCGCGGTTCCTGGTGTGCACACATGGAGATGCTGATTTTATAATATACGCACGCTAGCGTGCGCATGTTATAAAATCCAGTGGCCCTACATGCATGTGTGGGCGACACATGCAAAGGGGGGGGGAATTTTCGCAAAATATGCACAGCGACGCAATCAGGTTTCCCCCTACCTAACCTTCCTCCTTCTTCCCCTCTCCTCCCTGCCTCCTAAACCTAACCTAGCTATCCCCAAATTTTTTATTTTAGTACACATGTGCGCTCAGTTTTAAGTGCAAAATTCCACTTCCACTGCCCAGTTAAGGGATAGGTGTTCCAAACCCACTAGTTTAATAGCGTTCCTACCCCTTTTTTAGCCCTGACCTTTAAAAGCCCACTGATCTGCCTGGATTTTTTAATTGTATAAGTTACATTTCATCCATAGCAAAAGTAAAGTTGCGTGGCAGGGGGTCCCAGTGCACGCCAGGATTTTTACGTGCAAATTTCAGGTTAAAATTCTGAAATGCCCAGGCCCCACCCAGACCATGCCCCGCCCCCTTTTGAAAATGTTTCATTTGTGTGTGCAGCATCATTTATGCACGTAACTGGGGGGCTTTTAAAATCTGCTTGGCGCATGTGAACCCAAAATATTCATGCATCGCCTAATTTCAGTGCACGTCGGGTTTTTAAAATTCACCTTTAAGCGCGTATATGCCATGTTGTGCCTTTGTTTGAAAGTTATCCTCCCAATATTTAGATGCTTTCATCATAAGTTAATCAATTATCTATTGTTATATAATACTCATGAACGCCAGTCTCTTTCTTTCTCTCTTTACCTTTCTTTGTCCCCATGCAATGATCTTTGATTTTGAAAAAAATCGTTACCTTGATTGTGAACCAGACTCAAATTGACAAATCCTGATTTCTAAGTGTAAATCACAAAAAACTTGACCAACCCATTGCTTCAGATATGTCCACCTGAGTCAGAGGTTTCAGAAGCTGAAAAAAAATGGGCCCATGGATGTTATGTTTCTATTTTATTACTTATGTTGTGTATAGGTTCAAGCATTAATTTCTAGACACATTTTAATTAGCTATCCATAAGATGAAGATCTTGAAAACTCCTGCAATTTTTTACTCCTCACATAAATTTTTAATTTAGAACTCAAAACTTTTTTCCCTGTAATATTATTGGAATCTGAACTATTTTTTTAATTTTTACTAGTTTTTAGCTTAAACTATAAGTAATGACAGCACAATTTATTACCCATTAATTGTGACATCTGTTTGTTAGCAAATATTAGAACAATAATCAGCCTTGGCAGACATGTGGTCAAGTTATCTCATGGTTTATACTGATGGATAGCAGTGCTATTTCCATTAAGAATGGTACAGCATAGGTCAAGCATCAAACCCATCTACTAAAAATGTTAGTGAAGTTACTCTAATGATAGCAAATTCTGCAGGGTAAAATACTTTTCTAGCTCCATCTTCCAGCTCTGCCAGCGACTAATGTTTCTTGCACGGTTCTAGCCCTAACTCAGTATCTCGGGCTGTGCTGGAGGCTGGTTATGATCTCAGAGCTTTGGCAGCTTCTTCCTCTTCCCTCAGGTTTCATCAATGGTTATGATGATTCTGTATTCTTTATCCTAGATCAAACTAGATTGATATTAGATGGTGAGGCCTTAATATGTTAATTTGTTTAAACATAAATTATACCCTATTAATTGAGCTTGCTGCTTTGATAAGGCATTACAATTGGCCATGGAAATATGCTTTGCATTTATTCTAAGCTACTTATTAAAAGGTGAGGGCCGGATTTTAAAAGGGTTACGTGCATAAGTTATGCGCGTAACCCTTTTAAAAGCCCCCTGCGCGCCCCGAGCCTATTTTGCATAGGCTTGGTGGCGCTCGCAAGCCCCTTGGAGGTGTGTAAGTCCCGGGGCTTCGCAAGGGGGGCGTGTCGGGGGCATGCCGGGTGGGCAGTGTGAATTTCAGGGCAGGAGGCGTGTCGGAGGCCTCGACCATGCCCCCGGGCTGGGTGATGGCGTGCCAGCAGCCCGCTGGCGCACGCAGAGTTACACCTGCTTCAGGCAGGTGTAACTCTGCCAACAACAGTAGGGGGGGTTAGATAGGGCCGGGGGGGTGGGTTAGGTAGGGGAAGGGAGGGGAAGGTGCGGGGGGGTGGAGAGAAAGTTCCCTCCGAGGCTGCTCCAATTTCGGAGCGGCCTCGGAGGGAACGGGCAGCGCGCGTAGGGCTCGGCGCGCGCAAGGTGCACAAAAGTACGCACGCGCGTAAGTTTATAAAATCTACCCCTGAATTTTCAAAGCTGGACGTGTGCCAAAATCGGGAGACGGGTGTGCATCTAGCACTTGCAGATGTTCACCCACTTTATAAGGTGGCCAGATGCTTGCACAAGTGCCGATGCATGAATATCTCTATCGGATAAAAGAGAGGCAGAATATGGGTGGGGCATGGGCTTTTTTGGGCGTGGGCAAGAGATGTGCATCCAAGTAGCTAAAATGGTGACATTTAAACAGCTGCATGGGCACACATATATGGGCTTATGCCGGCTCGTGCCAAAGGCCACGGCCATTTTATAACATATGCACATATATGCAGGCATTATATAAAATAGACTGGACAATTTTAAATGGACAATTTTAAATGGACGAGCACATTGTCAGAGGATATGGTTACAGCAGTTAGTGTAACTGGGTTTAAATAAGTTCCTAGAGGATAAATCCATAAATTGTCTTGACGGTAATTAATAAGCAATGGTAGCTTGTGATCTATCTAGTGTTTGGGTACTTGCTAGGTACTTGGATTGGCCACCATTGGAAACAGGATGCTAGGCATGATGGGCCCTTGGTCTGACCCAGTATGGCATGTCTTATGTTCATGTGCGCGCAAATCCCGTTTCTACTGTGTAAGCGGAGGGATTTTAAAAGGGGCACGTTTCCATGCAGTGCCTTTTTCACCAGTTCGTTCTCAGTTCACCCAGGGAAAGGATAGGACTTCCCAAACCCCTAATTTAATTAGTCTCCCTTTCCCCTGTTAGCCCCGACTCTTAAAACCCCACTGACTAGCCTAGATTTTTTTATTACTTACAGATCATCCCTGGCAGCACTACAGTTACACAGCAGAGGATTCCAGTGCGAGCTTCTGCGTGTAGATAGTTCCAGAATGCCCACATCCCACCCTTGCCCCACCCAGATGCCTCCCGTGCCACACCCATTTTTTGGGCTCTCTCACTTGTGCGTGTATTGGGAGATAAACGCGTACACTGGCACCTTTTAAAATCCATGTGGCGCACGCCAGCCGGACATACTTGCAAATCTCCCAACTTTGGCGTGTGCCGGCTTTTATAATTCACCTTTAAGTACCTGGTTATGCATCCAGTTTCAGTGCTGCAGAACTTTACTTCTGCTATTGATGAGGTGTAAGTTTGAATTAGCAAATTTACAGGTATTTAGGAAGTGTTTGAAGGGTCTGGGTTAACTGAGGGTAAGTGCAGGCTAATGAACCAAGGGGTTTGGAGGACCTAACCAAACACTGGGCTAACCGGTGGACATACTTGTGAAACTGGTCATCAGCTGGATACGCATCTGTTATAAAATACCCTCACTTGTGTCTCCGTAACTTGACTTGTGCTGCTGGGCATGCAGAAACTTAAAATTAGGTGCACATATGCACACACCTAGGCTATTTTAGAACATGTGCATGAATGTTATAAAATTGCTGCGTTTCTGGGTGCGCACTGACACATGCGTATATGTGTGCCCCTGTGCCTATTTCAAAGCTGCCATCCCTGAACATTGTAAACCATATGGCTACCTTATTACACAAAATGCTATGTAATTAGAATAATATTGTTGATGATTACTTTTAGAGAGAAAATAGTAATTTATATTATTGATAAAATCGGAGCGGCCTCGGAGGGAACCTTCCTTCCGCGCCCCCCTACCTTCCCCCCCTTCCCCTACCTAACCCACCCCCCAGCCCTACCTAAAACCCCTCCTGACCTTTATTTTTCAAGTTGCGCCTGCCGGCCTAGAGGCCCTACGGAGGCCTCTGGCCACGCCCCCACACCGCCCTGCACCGCCCACACTCCGCCCCTTTTTTCAAAGGTCGCCGGGCCTATACAAACTAGGCTCAGCACATATAACCCCCCTGCGCGCATAAATCCAGCTGGATTTATGCGTGTAGGGCTTTTAAAATCTGCCCCTATTTGTTGCTAGGGAACTTGAGAGCTAAGGTTATGTCAATTGAAGTGGCTGTTAAAATCCAACTATATTCATGTCTGATGTGACAAGATTTTAATAAAGCATCAAGAGCCTGCTAATTTATGGGCCACATTGGTCAACCTTTGGGATTTCAAAAGCCATTTTGTCTGTAAAACTACCTCAGGCATTTCTAATCATTATATTATATTCTTTATGATTTTGAAACTCTTAGGTAAATAGCTGAATTTCTGATACACCAAGTCAGCTAATTTCAGTAAAGTATTAGAACAGCAATAAAAAAAATGATTAGAAAAGTATGTCAAACAACTTTTTTTTTGAATATGTGGCCAGAATTGTGTATCATAATATGTCCAATTTCAGTAAGATGTCAAGAGAAGAAGCCCCTTCCCATTCATCCACTGAAATGCACCCAATTTATCTATTTTTAAGGGGTTGTGATTCACATTAAGCCCTAAATCAGGCTTGTCTAATGTACTTGAGGGATCAGCTGATACACATTGCAATAGTGCTGATTTCAGTCCACTACCGAAAACCTACTCATCATTTCTCAAGTGAATCTGACCACCGTGGCTCGCAGAATTTATTTTCTCTTCTGCTGAATCCAGCCTCTGGACCTCTATATCCAAAAGGAACTAAGATTTTATCCTACATTGTCTACTTTCAAACCAAGGCTCATCACGTTTTCCAATATTCTTTCTGTTTAACAGGAATATTTTTAGATACAGTCTACGCTAGACATTGCGAGGATAATTTTCAATAGTGTGCAACTCAGGATACACACGCTTAAGTATGAACTCCTAAAGTTATGCCTGTATTTTATAAACTGTAAGGCAGGAGCCAAAGTTTATAAAAATATGATGTATTACAGCCCCCAAAATTTGGATATATGTCTCAGGACATGCACATTTTTAAAATGCAAGAATCAGCATAGTTTATGCATCTATTTTATAAAAGTATGCACACAGTAGGCCATTTAGAGGACAAGTTATCCGGCTATAGTTAGCTGGATAACTTGTCCAGTATATTCAACAGGATAAACGTCCTGCTGAATATACTTGTTTAAAGTTATCCCTCTACATATATAACACATCCAGCTATAATTTAGGCAGACAAGAGGCCGAATATGCAGTATAAGCCATTTAGACAGATATCTTTTGTGTTATCTATCTAAATGGCTTTTGAATACTTACCCCACACATTTCACATGTTAAATAATTGTAAAATGGATGTATATCATCATTCAGTTTATTCGCAGAGGCTGGTATTTTATAAAGCTGGCTGATTATGAAAATACTTCCAAACCCCAATTCACTGAGGTCTTCACCAGTTCAACCCTACAGCACTTGCTTCAGACTAAAGAGAAATAAGAACATAATAAATTGCCATGCTGGGTCAGACCAAGGGTCCATCAAGTCCAGCATCCTGTTTCCAACAGAGGCCAATCCAGGCCACAAAAACCTGGCAAGTACCCAAACACCAAGAAGATCCCATGCTACTGATGCCAGTAATAGCAGAAGCCATTCCCTAAATCAACTTGATTAATAGCAGTTAATGGACTTCTCCTCTAAGAACTTATCCAAACCTTTTTTAAACCCAGCTACACTAACTGCACTAACCACGTCCTCTGGCAACAAGTTCCAGAGCTTCATTGTGCGCTGAGTGAAAAAGAATTTTCTCCGATTAGTCCTAAATGTGCTAATTGCTAACTTCATGGAGTGCTCCCTAGTCCTTCTATAATATCTGTGACTTGTTAGCAGGTGTAAAAGTATGTGCACATGTTTGATGATGTATGCATGCTTTCTGTTTATAAAAAAGATAACTGTATGCATGCTTCTAAACCACACCCTGGAATGCATTTGACATGCCCTTTTTGTACACACATACTTTTCCACGTGGCAGCGACAGTACACATATATTTTCACCTTTCTTAAAATGTGTTTACCATGCACAGATTACTTACATACATATGTTAGGGATGTGCATTCATTTTCAGAGGTTAGTGTGCACTAAAAAGTTTAAGGGTAAATTTTAAAGGGGGCACACGGGTGAATCGTCTATTTTGGACAGAAGTGTTGAAACCTGATTGGTATATGTTTCTCTGCTATATGTCCAGGCACTATTCAGCCTCCACTACAACTGGTAGAGTTGCCCTTGGCCCCAGATTCTATACAACCTAATCCTATTATGTTGGGAAATAGTCAGGCTGTTCCAATGTACCACAAGCCAATGTCTCTGGGTTGGCTTTACTGAATACAGCAGAAAGTATACTGCTTTACTATCTGAGTTATGTCATCAAGTTCTACTATGATCAGTAATATCTACACTTGAGGGGAATATTAGTGAGGTTACCTTGAAAGATAACTGGAAGTTGGTGGCCAAGTTAGATCAAACTTTAACCCAGATTATGTCTCAGCTCTCCGGTTTTTCTATTGAAAGTAGAGCTAAATTTGAAGAACATAAGTGCCTGAATTCATTGGAAAGTATTCTTTACTTAATGGGATTTGAACATCTGTACAAAATGCAGGGTTATCCTCTATAAAGTATAGGATATATAAAGTATAGAATCTATAAAGTATAGTTCAATCATAATTGTTTGGAAGCTTTGGAAAATTCTGTCTGGTCTGAAAATTTAAGATTCCTAAAATTTTCCATTATGATATTATCATCTATTTAAATATAAAAAATAATATTTGAAGGAGATTTTAGGTTTCTTAGAGAATCAAATTCCCTGTATTTGTAAAATATACTATTTATGCAGGCAAAGAAGGAATGTGGAGGGATTACTATCTTTTTCTGGGCAAGGAAGTCCTGAAGTATCAACCTTCCTAAAACCCTTAGGGGTAGATTTTCAGAAAGCGCGATTTGGCATACTTTTGTTGGCGCATCAGGCGCAAACAAAAGTACGCTGGATTTTAGTAGATACGCGCGTAAAATCCTGGATCGGCGCGAGCAAGGCTACTGATTCCGTATAGCCGGCGCGCGCCGAGCTGCGCAGCCTACCTCCGTTCCCTCCGAGGCCGCTCCGAAATCAGAGCGGCCTCGGAGGGAATTCTCTAACGCCCTCCCCTCACCTTCCCCTCCCTTCCTCTACCTAACCCACCCGCCCGGCCCTGTCTAAACCCCCCCCTTACCTTTGTCGGGGGATTTACGCCTCCCGGAGGGAGACGTAAATCCCCGTGCGCCAGCGGGCCGCTAGCGCGCCGGGACGCGACCTGGGGGCGGGTCCGGAGGGCGCGGTCATGCCCCCGGACAGCCCCGGGCCGTAACCACGCCCCCGGGCCCGCCCCCGAAACGCTCCCGACACGCCCCGAAAACGCCGCGCGGATCGGGCCCGCCCCGACATGCCCCCGACACGCCCCCCCTCTGAAAACCCCGGGACTTACGCGAGTCCCGGGGCTCTGCGCGCGCCGGTAGGCCTATGTAAAATAGGCGCACCGGCGCGCAGGGCCCTGCTCGCCTAAATCCGCCCGGATTTAGGCGGATTTAGGTGAGCAGGGCTCTTAAAATCCGCCCCTTATTGATTGATATTGTACCTACTACAGTTTCTTTAATTGTCTCTTTTAACTTAGAAAAGGACAAGAGATGTTGTATTTTGCAAATATTGTTTCAATAAGGATTTATCTTTTTGGGGTAGTAAAATACAAGTTTTTTCTGCTGTTTCAAATGAAACACAGGTAAGAAGGAAACATTTTCTTTCTTTGAAACAGAAGATGTCTATAGGGGTCACCTTCTTTCTTAAATTTCCCTGCAAATGCTTGGTTTTCTTTCATATTAATACATTTGTTTTCTATAACCAACTTCATTTAGAAGCATTTATCTCAGATAAAAGTTGATACAGTATTGGGGATGTTTGTTACGTAGGTATAGTTGAATATTAAAATGAGGAATCCCTTTTCTATCCTTTATATCTTTTCCTAAATTTAAATTTACATTTCTTAAATTGTTTATACTTTCCTCCCTTTCAATTTTTCTTGATTATAGACTTATTATTTGATGTTAGGATAAAGTGTTTCTTTTGGGTGTTGTATAAATCATATTTTTTCCTTAAGAACGTAAGAACATAAGAAATTGCCATGCTGGGTCAGAACAAGGGTCCATCAAGCCCAGTATCCTGTTTCCAACAGAGGCCAAACCAGGCCACATGAATCTGGCAAGCATCCAAACACCAAGAAGATCCCATGCTACTGATGCAATTTATAGTAGTGACTATTCCCTAAGGGCCAGATTTTCAAAGGGTTACGCACACCGGGCCTATTTTAAAAAGGCCCAGCGACGTGCGTAAAGCCCCGGGACGCTGTTAAGTCCCGGGACTTTACTAAAGGGGCAAGGCGGGACAGTACGGGGGCGGGGCCAGAGGCCTCCGACAGAGTGGCTATTGCCGCTGTGTCGGAGGATTGCGTGCCAGCAGGCACAACTTGCGTCTGCCTAGAGGCAGGAGCAAAAGATAAAATAAAAATTTTGGGGAGGGTTAGAGTAGGGCTATGAGGAGGAAAGGTTAGGGGAAAGGATGGTAAGGTCAGGTTAGGGGGAGGTAATGGGGGAAGGCAGCGTGGCTCAGCATGCACAAGGCACACAATTGTGCACCCCCTTGCGCGCGCCGTCCCCTGATTTTATAACTTGCGCGTGCTTGCGCGCGCAAGTTATAAAATCAGGTGTACATGTGCTCGCCCCAGGTAGCACGCGCACTTGTACGCCCATGTGCATCTTTTTAAAATCTACCCCAAGTCAATTTGATTAATAGGAGTTAATGGACTTCTCCTCCGAGAACTTATCCATACATTTTTTGAACCCATCTACACTAATTGCACTAACCACATCCTCTGGCAACAAATTCCGGAGCTTAATTGTGCATTGAGTGAAAAAGAATTTTCTCTGATTAGTCTTAAATGTGCTACTTGCTAACTTCATGGAATGCCCCCTAGTCCTATTATCCAAAAGTGTAAATAACCGAGTCACATCTACTCGTTCAAGACCTCTCATGATTTTAAAGACTCCATCATATCCTCCCTTAGACATCTCTTCTTCAAGCTGAACAGCCCTAATTTCTTCAGCCTTTCCTCATAGGGGAGTACGTGTGTAACCCTTTGAAAATCTACCCCATAGAGTTTTTAGACAATTGCAGAAATGTGGAAGTTATATGCTTTTTTTAAGGTTTATCTTTTGCAGAAACTTGAACACACACAAAAATGGCTAAAATGTCAGCTTGGAAATTAATATCCATTTTCTTATTTCCTCTCAAATTCACTGCACATCCTGCTTATATAGCTTTGTCCCTGCAAATTTATCCTCTTAATATGTTACATCAGGGGTCAACAGCCCTTGACAAGCATGCTACCACCTGCCTTGCAAAATCATTGTTTTTGGCACACTTTTGCCTCGCTAAATTTCTGTCCATTCTTCCTCTACTGTTTCTTGCTGACATTGCAGGCATTTTAGAAACTTGCAGCCCAGCACGTCCTGCTATGCTAATCTTGTGATGGCCCGTGAATTTTCAAAATGATTATGGTGTCAGCTAGAAGCAGAAGAAGATCAGACCATCAGCAATCAGCTTGCAGTAGCAATCAATCAAAGGGGACCCCTGGGAGATGATGATTTTAGCTGGGAATCTCCATCCCCAGCTCACAAACATTTCCCAAGAAAATGTTGCATGTTTTTTGACACGCCATCAAGAAACATTAATGACCTCTGTGTTACAGCTAGTGCTTTATACATTCTTAAATCTCTCCATCTACACTGATGTCCTTCATTTCCCTTTTTTTTTTTTTTTTTTAAATAAAGAATATTATGGGAGCTGGCCTGGTGGTTCAAGTGTTAAATGCTGGGCACTGACAAACAATACCTGTGATTGGTTCTCTTATCAGCATTTCTGTTTTCCAAGCCAGCTGGGACAGGAGATGCTGCAGAGGTAGCATTCACAAACCCTCAGAGAGAGGAGACTCAGCCAACACTCAACTGTGTCACTTAAAGGTGAATTTTAAAAGCCCGATGCACGCATTAATTAGGGGATTTGTGAATATGCTGGGCTTGTGTGCGCTGAGCGGATTTTAAAAGCTACCGAGGTACTTGCATATCTCCCAGAGCGCACTTTTCTTGGAAGTTTTCAAAAAGGGGTGGAGTGTGGCCATGGTCTGGGCAGGGCATGGGCATTTTGAGGTATGGACCTGAGATGTGCATGAAAATACTTAAACGTCCGATGCGCACCAAGACCCCCATGCCGTGTAATGTTACTTCTGCTATGAATGAAGGGTAAGTTAAAACATATTTTTATACCGACATTCATCTCAATTGAGATATCACACCGGTTTACATTCAGGTACTGTAGGTATTTTTCTATCCCCAGAGGGCTTACAATCTAAGGGCCTTATTTTCCAATAACGCATTAGGGGGCGTTACCAATGCAAATGAGGCTTCTTTCGTGCAGTGGGGAAGCATCGTGTGCGGTGATGTTTTCGCGAAAACATTAGCACCGCACGCGATTTGCCACTTTTTTTTTTGGGGGGAGGGAGAGAGAGAGAGAGAGAGAGAGAGAGAGAGAGAGAGAGAGAGCGCGCCTTACTATAGTGCCTATGCCCTACATAGGTATTTGAATCCCTATGGGAGGGCTACCTACTAACTCGGGGTGGGGATTAGGTATGAGCGTCGGGGGTTGGGGGCCACTTTTGCATTCCACATGAGACCTACGGACAGAACAGTGGTCTCTAGTGCAGATTTGCTGGCCGTCGGAGTGAGGAGTGAGGACGCTCACTCCAAGCGGAGATTTGGCCAACATTCTCTCCACCTAGCATGTTGTTGCCCAGGTAGAGTGTCCATCAAGCTAGGTAGAGAGAACGTTGCCCAAACCACTTCTTGGTGTGAGCGTCCTCACTCCGACGGCCAGCAAATCTGCACTAGAGACCACTGTTCTGTCCGTAGGTCTCATGTGGAATGCAAAAGTGGCCCCCAACCCCCGACGCTCATACCTAATCCCCACCCCGAGTTAGTAGGTAGCCCTCCCATAGGGATTCAAATACCTATGTAGGGCATAGGCACTATAGTAAGGTGCTTGCTCTCTCTCTCTCTCTCTCTCTCTCTCTCTCTCTCTCATGGCAATAATCCTTTTCTGGCCTGTAGCGCAGTCCATAACGCGAAGTTGGAGTTGTAGTTAAAATCCGCGATAGCAGCCGCGCTAACACTGCGGTTGTTTCGCCGCACACGATACACAGGTTCCCGCTTTACATATGCTCCGCCCCCTGAATACCAAATGACTAATTTGCATTCGCGAATCGCGTTAACAGCTGTTCACGCGATTCGCGAATTTATCGCACGCGGTAAAGTGCTTTGAAAATGAGGCCCTAAGTTTGTTTTTTTTTTTGTACCTATTTTTCATTAAAACATAATGAAAAATAGGCAGATCTGAGTGGTTTTAAGGATTGGGGCTAACTGGGGGGAATGAAGGCTATGAAACTGGGGGAGGGTGTTAACTGGGCAAACTGGTAAAAACTGGGAATAGCATCAGCACGCGCCCCTTTTAAAATCCCATGATTTAAGCTGTAGAAGCGGCATTTGAGTGCCCATGCGTGCCACCCACTTAAAATTTGGCACACTTATGCATGCGGCCAAGCTATTTTGTAACTGCATGCATATACACGCGCAAGTTATAAAATAGCCGTGGCACTTGGCGTGGATTGACGAATGCATGCACATGGGTGCCCTTGCACCGGTTTGAAAGTTACCATCTAAGGGGACAGTCTTAAGGCTACAGAAGGAGCTGCATTTTGTGACAGCTCCGTTGCTGTGATAGGTGAATTGGGATGAGTTTACTTCTTACATTATAGGCCGTTTAAACCAAGGCCCTAAACATTGTGCAAGTCAACATTCGTAAATTAAAACAGTCCTTCTGAACCTGGACAAATGCATTAAACTTGCTGGTGAGAGGGCAAGGAATTGAGAGAGATTTTAAAATAGAATAATCCCTTGAGGTTGTGAATGAAAACTCATGGTACTGTAGCTCAATAAAGAACTGTTGTGATTGAGCTGATATCCCAATAAAAATAAGAGGACGTTGCTGTGTCAAAACAGTAACATAGTAAATGGTGGCAGAAAAAAAGACCACTGATCCATCCAGTCTGCCCACCTTTTCATTTCCACACTGAGAAGGCTATATCTCAGCTGCCAGCTACAGAGCATGACTGCCTGTAAGATATCAAACTGATAAATATGATGTAATAAAATCTTAAATCAACAAAATAACATCATATGTATGGAAACTAAATTTTTGTTGTTTGTCCAATTTTGGGGTTTTTTTTGTGTTTTTATAATTATTATGAACTGGAATCTCATAAACTGCTCACTTGTAGCAACAGTAGCTTATTCAAAGCTTTAGACAGTCTGACTCTTTTTTTTTTTTTATTTATGCAGTTTTAGATATATTACATTCATATATCAATAAAGTAATAAAGATCCAAGGCATTAACAAAAAAGAAAAAGCAAAAGCACAATCAATTTCCATATTTCAATGGATCTCTGATTATTCAGGTAATATGGGACCAAGATAAGAATTTTCAGAGCTCTTAAATAATCATATATACTAAGGAAAAATAAACCGTACAACATAAGACTTTTATCCCTTGATTGATTACTGTGAATCAGGACTTTCCATCTAAGAAATCCCTTAGTTGCTCTGGTTCCATAAATATATATTTAGCCTCCTGATATTTCAGCAGACACTTGCATGGATACCTTAATGTCATACTAGCACCTCTATTTATCACTTCATCTCTCATCAAGATACATTTTTTCCTTCTCTCTTGAGTACTATGAACCATGTCCGGATAAATCCAAACATTTTGTCCATAATATTGAACAGACCTATTTCTAAAGAAAAACTTTAATACCATAATTCTGTCCTGTTCAAAAGCGAAGGACGCCAATAGAGTTCCTCTAGACTTAACTTCAGAGGTAATAGATAACTCAAGCATTTGAGACAGGTTCATAGAAGATTGATCAGATGTTTCCGTTGATTCAGGTTGCAAAGATTTTCTTGAAACAAAGAAGGCTTTGGTAATTACCGGGGTAATTTCTTTAGGAATTTTTAAACAAACTTCCATATATTCTTTTAGCATATCCATAGGCATCATTTTCTTCAAGATAGGAAAATTGACTATCCGCAGATTTAAAAATCGTATTGAATTTTCAATGTTTTCTAATCTCCTTTCTGTTATATTGTCTGCTTTTACCAAGTTACCCTGGATCTTTTCCATCGTCTCAATTTTTTCCTCCAATTTTCCTATTTTCTCCTGGTTTTCATTTGCAACTTTCTCTACCTTCAATCCTCTCTTATTCAAATCCAAAAATGCCTGAGTTAAAGTTGTAACAGCAGATTCGATAGAGGTCATAGCATTCCACAATGAGTCCAGAGTTACTAAAGGCGGTTTCTGTAAGGAAAAAACCATTTGAGGTTGTATTTTTACCAAGTCTTGAAGCACATTAGATCCTTCGATGTTCTTTGCCAGACGAGCCTTTTGGGGGTCCGGTGTGGAGGCTGCAGAAAATCCCGCCGCTCCTCCAACCTCTCTGGGCGACAATACTTCGGCTTGTCCGTCCGGTTTAGCGTGCAGAGACTCTCTCCTCTCCATTGAGTCTCGCGATGTTTCGCTGCTTACCTCCTCCGGACAAGCTCTCGGTTGCGTCGGCGTCTCGGGTGCCCCCGGGCTGAGCGAGATCTCGTCGGCCATGGACAGCATGCCGAGCTCCTGCACCACTGTCCCCGCAGCCCTCGTCTCCGGCGTTTTCGGGGTAAGGTCAAAGAATCTGTCGATCTTTGGTTGCTGCATTTCTTCGTCCTTAATGAAAATATTTTCTTTGAGTCGAGCTTTACGCTTCGTATGAGGCATGGTATATTATTTTAAGGAATTAGTAATCAAAAAAGGCAATTTTCTGGACCAAAGAACAGAGCGACCCCTTGACACGTCTTATGCGTCGGCCATCTTGGTCCCCCTGAGTCTGACTCTTTTAGACTGGGACTGTAAAATTCTTTAATCATTGATTCCCGTTCCTGAGAATATGGGACACAGAAAACCTTTTGACGCTTGTGGAATCAATGACGAACGGGAATCAATGATTAAAGAATTTTACAGTCACAGTCTTAATGTCTAAAGCTTTGAATAAGCTACTGTTGCTACAAGTGAGCAGTTTATGAGATTCCCATTCATAATAATTATAAGAATACCAAAAAAAACAAAAATTAGACAAACAACAAAAATTTAGTTTCCATACATATGATGTTATTTTGTTGATTTATGTTTGTTTTAGTTTCTGTGAAATTTTGTGATTTTATTATTATGTATGTTATTTTGTATATCGCTTAGGCCATTTGTGTTAAGCGATTAATACATTTTTTCAAATACAAAATACAAATACAAATAAGATATGACTCCTTATCCATGGCAGGTTTGGTCATCTTCCTAAATTAATCTCTACCCAACACCCCATCTTCTCTCATGTCCAACTACAAGGTCCCATAACAATCCAAAAGCCAGCAACACCACTGTGACTGTCCTGGACTCTCAGGTCTCTGTGGCGTTTCCAGACAGCACTTCACCACCATAACCAACCCACCACACCAACCTGGTCAAAACAAGTGTGTAGCCTAAGCACCTGCATTTCCACTAGGACTTCTAGGGGGGTTGAGGGTTGTGGGGTTTTTTTTGGTTGGTTTTTTTTTACTGTATTTGCAGCCTGCCAGACATTCCCAACTGCTAATTAATTCTTTCATCACTGCTGCCAGACAGACCTACATGAGCATCTGTATTTCCACTCGTACTTCAACTCATTACTATAAAACAACAGCAAAACAGAAAAAGCAAATAAAGAATATTACAGACAGAAAACCACTCAACCCTGCCTTTTGTCAGACTTTCTTCAGTTGTTTGTTAATATTCATGGAATTCTCGGGCCACGTCAGACATGCATACGCTGTTCAACACCTACTGTACCAAAGTAAAAAGTATTCACAAAAAAAGAAGTTTAGAACAATTGTAGAATGTTTCTTTTTATTGCGCCTCTCATGTTCCTTTAAGCAGTTGGCAAGATACTTCAGAGGAAATCAGTGGCACATCTGTAAGACAGGAAAAAAACGCCTCTTATTTCGCAAAGAATCAGTCATGTAAAAAAATGTGTATTTTTTTTCTCATAGCTTTGCATCAGTTTGCATTCTCAGAGCAGTGTCATTATCCTCAAAGCCTTCCATAGGGATTTTTTTCCTTGTAATTAAAGCAATAGGAATTAATGACCAGTGAGAAAAGCTTGCTGTTTGTGCAGTAATGAATTGAACTACTTTAAATGACAAAAATGTTAATACAGTAATTACTTTAGGAAGAGCTAAATTCTGTCTAGAAAGATAAAAGTATTAAAATGGCATTATTTTTCCTCTAAAAACATGATCCACAAACTGAAAAGATGCACAGTGGTCCCTCAGGAAAGTAACAATCAGGTTTCCAAATACAAATGTGATTGTAATAGCAATTGCAGCTTTATAGTATGGCATGGGATGTTGACTATATAAAACATCTGCCAATAGTTTATTATTTCTAATATACTGTAATAGCAGTGTAACCCTTGCCCTTACCCCCTGGTCGGAGGCAATGTCTCTTTTGGGATCTCAAAGGCTTCAAGGCCCTTGGGTTTCTGAAATATTCTCTAGTACTTCCCAGTAGGAATAAACATGTTCCCACACAGTCTGGGGTTAAAAAAAAATATATTTTACTGGAGTATTTCATACAAATAGATAACTTAGCAAATTGTACATTTGCATCTGGTGCAATCAATCCAATAATCAAAAAATCCCCAAAAGAGTCATTAGTTACGCAGTCAAATGAACCTTTTGCATTAGATAATCTTTTCCACCAACTCACTCAGTTTCTAAAGATGTTTCACCTCTTGGACGTTCCCATTACCAATGTAAATGCTTTATGGTGTGCAGATCTCTGTAGTCCAGCAGATGGGCACTCTGAAAACAGGTTTCCAAATCTGGCAGTCCTTCCTCTGACTCTATCCTGTAACTCCACTCTGTATAAGAAACTTAATGTCAAATATTCTGTGAAACTAAGGTGTATGGGACTATTATTCCCTTTCACCACGGTCTTCTCACATCAAGATCATGTATTTATTATTTATTTATTAGTGGTTTTTATATACCGCTCATCGTTTGGAGCATCTGATCGGTTTACATTAAAACAGCAAAATTCAGCAACAAGTTTTACAAGTAATTTAGTGAGTAACAACGTAGGCAGTAGGAAGAAGGAGGAGAACAACAAGAGCGAGGTGAGATGTTAGAAAGAGGAAGATAACTAACTAACTCCGAACTATATACAAATATTTACAGCTGGTAAATGGCAAAGTGTGAGTTGCTGTATAATTAAAAAATTGAGGGGGGGGGGGAGGGAGTTAGGTGAAGGCTTGCCTGAAGAACCAGGTTTTGAGGTTTTGTTTAAATTTTTTGTAGCATGATTCTTGATGTAGGGTATGAGGCATGTTGTTCCATAGAACAACATCCTCTTGTGATGGGACCTCCAGATCACTGGTGTGCTAAATCCAATGGGCTACACAGTTCCAGGGCATCCTATTCCTTCCTGGATCACTGACTCTCTTAGACATCACTTTAGCTCTTGGGATCTTGTGGACAGGAGGTATACACCTCTGGGGCCCTTGGTGCAGTGGTGGGCCTCACTACTCAGTGCAAATTCACATACACTTTGGGACAGCAAGTACTCACAGTGGCTGGTAGTAGCAGAGGTCAAAGACATCATTAAATGAAGCACGGAGTCCAATGGTAGTGTTATACTAAAAATATTAAACTTAAAAGTGATAATCCAAGAAATATTTGAAAAATCATCAAGAGCAAGATAAAAATCATAACCAGAAAAGCAATGGTCTCTTTGTACATGGTGCATTGATTAGCCACTCTCCTTTCTCTAACTGACCCAATCTCTACAGTCTCCACTATTCCTTTCCCATAGAGGGTAGGTTGATTGTTTTCTTTCACAATCATAAACAGTGGGGAAAACAAAAGACCCAGATCTTCCAAAAATATTTCTTCAAATAATCTGTACCAAAGTCAGCAGCTTTACCTACTGCACACTGGCAGTGGGTATAAAGCAGGCAACTTCTAATGTCCATAGCACGGGGAAACTGATCTGTATTGCAAAAACTGGTCTCCTATAGACACTGGTGAAACATATCTCCAACACATCTCTTCTCCTTAAAATCTTCACTCTCTAACACCTTAGTCAATCCACTGTAGAGCAAAAAGACCTCCTTGATCGATCCCAGGAAGGAAAAAAGACCCTTGCATATGCTCAGGGGAAAATGTATATCCCTGAGACACATCTCACAAAAAGGTGGCATAAAGGCAAGGAGAGACCTCAAAAATGCAAAGACCCTGAAAAACAGGCAAAATAATAGTAGGTGCTACACTTATACCCCAAGAATTCTCCCTACTCCTGGAGGCCTGGGAACTCCATCCTTGTTTACCGGTTATCTTCCAAGAACAGATGTAAAAGAAGAATACAAGGCAAACTGGGCTTATGAGTTTTGTAGCATTACACTCTGTTAGACACATTCCATTGGGGAGTGCCTGAAAACTACTACACTCCTATGTTCTGATCTCATATTCCAGTGTCTGTTGAGACACTGATGAAAATAGCAAGGGCTACATTTTGGGACACCCTTACTACAGTAAGGGATTCTAGGAGGTCATGCTTTATCTGATGAAATGCATCACTTCTTGAGTAATCATTCAGCTTGCAATTCTGTTCAAATTGAGGGGAATCAGCTTAATTTGTTCTGAGTACAAACTGTATCTGTGGGTTCACAGGACATTTTAACCTGGAAACAGAATCATAGTATAGTTGTTATTTTCTATAGAAATGGAAGGCCCTCTCAAACTTAAAAGGACTGAGCAATTCTCTCTGATACCAGGCACTGGTCCACTTGGCTCTACTCCTTCACTTTGCTTTGATGGGACGAGACTTGCAAACAGGCAACTTGCTGCTTCCCTTAACACAGTTTTGCTAGGGCTGCTGCTACAGAGACAGAAAATTCCTGCTCTCAGTTGCAATCTTCTTTTTCTCCTACCTCCACCCCCGCTCCTCCATAATTACTACTACTGCCAGGCTCTGGCAGAAAAAGACAGGGGAAAAGGGGAATAGATGATTGAGGTAAAGGTGGGTGGTGTGCAGAGGAGGGAAGGACGTGAAGAAATGGAGAGAAAAGTGATGGAGGTGACAGAGATTGATTGAGTACTGTATTAATGTCCTTGGTTATTGTTTGGCCCAGAATAAACTGTTGAAAGAAAATCAGTTAACTGTGGGTTGCTGGATGTCAAACTGCAACCAAGAAACTAGGCAAACAAAAAAAAAAGAGAGAGAAAGAAACGCTTTACCCAGCACAACCACATCCTCAGTTCATTGACAGGTACTATAGAATAAAGCTTACAGTGATGTTGTAGCTTAAAACCCCTGGAGGATTGATCTAGACATCTAGTAACAGTGGGAGAATTTTGGCTAGTGTGGCCTCATGCTGGAGCTTGCCTCTATGTTTCTTGCTGGTGGAAAGAGAAAAGTTGGAGCAAACCCGTGCAAGCTTTACTGCTGCTGTAGAAATATAAGTCTATGGGGGAATCTGAAGTGTTTTGAAGAACAGAAGAAAAACATAGAAACTAAAAAAAAAAACAAAAAACAGCCAGACCTTTGGGATCAATTAGGTGGGAGATTGCTGGTTAGATATTTTTGTTTGTCTTTATACAGATATGGCTCTATGAAATACTGCTTTTCTTGCAGGTCCAATGTTTTTTCCCGTATGTGGTTTTTCTTTTTTTTTTTTAAGCATTATGAAAAAATTAGTGACTAAAATAATGGCAGACCCTATGCAGGATATTGCATGTCATGACATGAGTTTTCTTTGAGCAGCTTTTGCATATTATCCCAAATAGGAAAACTAATCGGCTTCATTTCATCAGGACAATTTGATCCTGGTTTTATCCCATTGCATGCAGGGACTTGTAATTCTTACGCCCGTATTTCATTCTGTAAGAAAAGCAACTCTGCAAGTCCATGCATGCAGTGGCGTAAAAACAGGACTGTTCTGAAAATCTGGAGCCAGTTGGCAGTCCTAATCTATAGATTTATCAGCGGTTAAACACTCAGCAGTTTCTTAAACTGTGATAACAACAAACTTTTTCCTCTTATCTTAATTTAGATAAAGGTCAACAGACCTTAGCATAATGCAAGCCAGCTCGCAAGGCTGGTTACTAGCTACTAGCATGTTGCCTGACCAGTATGTGCAGTATACTGATATTCCTAGGAAGGGTAATTTTCAGAGGGATTTAGGCAGGTAAAACAGTGCTTCACCCAAAGAAATAGGTTTTTTGAAAATTGCCCGCCCTACATGCATGCAAAATTTTGTACATACACTCTGTATGCACATAATTAAACACACATAGTGGAGGGCATTCTGAGAAGGCAGAATATGAGTGGATTTTGGAATTATACTCATACTTTTCGATTTTAAAATGTGCATGTACATTTTTTTCCTGAACATTTTCCAGCATAAATTAATAACTGTAACTTGTACATGGAGTTTTGCTTGGTTCATTTTCAAAGCTAACATATACGTGTAAGTTCGCATTAAAAACTGGTGTAATATGTGTATGTAATAGTCACAAATTTAAGTAGCAGGTTAAGAAAATAACCCTTAATTATCAAATAAAAATAACTTTGAAAAATGAGAGAAAACCTTTATTTCTGAACTCAAACTAGTTTCCCAGGAATGTGTGGATAAATCATTGGTGTAGTCTACTGATACTTTGTAGAGCCAAATTTACAAATTTCAGGAGAGGCGGTTAAATAATTTAATAAACAATGATATTATAAAAGCCAATTTATTGATTTTATACAATTTACGTACTGCTAATTGTCATGCATACTTTTGCAATGTTGCACAACAGAAAGTGGGTATTATTTTCTTTCATTAGAAAAGTAAGAAAAGATAAAGAAGTCCAATGAGGTGTGGGCATTGTAGTGGCTCAGTGTCTGTGTTCTTTCAGTTACCTCCATGAGGCTGTGCTTCTATCTGTTAATCTAGAAGTTGCTGTATTAATAGGCTGCACACTTCATTGATTTTTAATTAATTTCTAAAGAGACACAGAGGATAACTATAGCAGACCACAGACATCTTAGTGCTTATTACAATCCACATCTCTATTGATTAGCTGCCTGAGGAGCAGAAGTAATCCATTTTAAATATACTTCTCTGAGAGAGTGCATGTACTATACAACATAAGTCTCCCTCCCCCTAGTGTAATTGTATTGACAAGAGGTCGATGGAAAGAGAAAACATACTACACTGAATTATTTTTTGTGTTCAGGAAAGAATATATGACTAAAATCTGAAATGGTTCACTTAATGCACTTAACACACGCGGTAGGACCGTTCGGCCCATTCTGAAGGAGAGCATGCCACTTCATGATATGTTGCTACAGAGAATTTCAGTTGTTAATATGTTAGTTACTAAATTGTTGGAATCGTAGTGACTCACAAATAAATAGCTAGTGCACATTATACAACCTTCTATATATAATATAATGTATTTTGGTAGGTAATTATTTTTGGTGAATGTTCTTATGCTTATGGATATAAATGATTAATATAGTGGCAGTGGTTAGACTGAGACCTACACATTCTATACTCCACCATATTCTGTAGTACCAGGCAATCGTTTTGACTAAGACTTTTGCTTAAATTTGAGGATTTTAGATACTAAAAGGGATTGTGTTTGAAAGGCTCTTACCTTCTTGGGTGCAGTTGCTTGCTTTTTTATTAGCTAATCTTTCCCAGTCAAGTTGCAGCACTTATTGCACCATAAAGTGGCTGCTATGTTGCCAATCTTCAACACAGTAGGAACTTCCTTTTTGTGCATAATGTTATCTTCCTATTCTCTATATAAACACACAAAATCATCCAGTACATCAGGGGTGGCCATCTCCAGTCCTCGAGAGCCACAGACAGGCCTAGTTTTCAGGATATCCACAATGAATATGCATGAGATAAATTTCAGTGCATTGCTTCCATTGTATGCAGATCTATCTCATGCATATTCATTGTGGATTTCCTGAAAACTGGCCTGTTTGTGGCTCTTGAGGACTGGAGTTGGCCATCCCTGCATTACATCAATATACTTCTTTTACATTGAGAACCTGTTTGATATGAAAAATTTGGGTTTAATTACTCACTTTTCCAAATCTGAGTTCAAGGTGAGTTACATTTAGGTATATTAAGTATTATCCTGCCCTAGAGCAGTATTTCCCAACCTTCCCCTGGAGGCACAATTAACCAGTCGAGTTTTCGACATGCATAATGAATATGCATGAGATAGATTTGCATACATTGGAGACTCATGATGTGCAAATCTACCTCATGCATATTCATTGTGTAAATCCTGACTGGCTAGGTGTACCTTCAGGAGAGAGTTGGGAAATAAGTCCCTAGATGGCTTACAACCTAAGTTGGTATCTGTTGCAATGGAGGGGGACATGCTTTGCCTAAGGTCACAAGGAGCATCTGTGGGAATAACAACATTTGAACTCTGGCTTTCCTGAGTCATAGCTCACTGCTTTAACCACTAGGCTATGTCTCCACTCCATGCTATAATACAAGAAGATGCAATCATAATACAATAGAAAATGACAGCAGAAAAACACCTAAGTGGTCCATCCAGTTTGCCCAGAAGTTGTCTAGGGCAGCACTTCTCAACCGGTGTATTACAACACACCAGTGTGTCGCCAAGCACTGGTAGGTGTGTCGCGTCTCCCGGTGTCCCACTGCCCCGTTGTACTTTCCTTCTCCCTTTTTCCAGCCCCCATGGGCCAATTGGAAACCTCCTTTCTTCCTACCCCCACTACCCAATGGGAAGTCTCCTTCATTCTGTCTGCCCATGCGCAGGCCAATTGGAAGCCTCCTCCCTTCTACCTGCCAGTGGGCGTAGGAAGAAGGGAGGAAGCCTTTGATCGGACGGTGAGGCAGGCATCGCATAGCCCGGGAGTGGGGTGGGAGGAATGGCAGTGTTGAACCCTGACAAAGCAAGGCTGCCATGGGAGCCCATCCTTGTGGCGGCAAAGAAGAACCCTGACCGATGCCACCTGTGGTGGCGAAAAAAGAAGGCCACCTGGAGTAAAGCCACGGCAGAACTGGAGCCCATCCCTGCAGTGAAGGAAGAAGAAGTTTTTGGTGAGAGTTTGTGTGTGTGAGTTTAAATGAGTGCCTGGGTGAGAGCTTGTGTTTGTGAGTGTGAATGGGTGCCTAAGTGAGAGTTTGTGTCTGTGGGTGTGAATGGGAGCCTGGGTGAGAGCTTGTGTCTGTGAGTGTAAATGGATGTATTGGTGAGAGCTTGTGTCTGTGGGTGTGAATGCATGCATGGGTGAGAGCTTGTGTCTGTGGGTGTGAATGGGTGAGACCTTATGTGTGTGTGTGTGGGTGCCTGGGTGAGAGCTTGTGTGTGTGGGTGTGAATGGGTGCCAGGGTAAGAGCTGGTGTGAATGGGTGCTTGGGTGAGAGCTTGTGTTTGTGGGTGTGAATAGAAGCCTGGGTGAGAGCTTGTGGGTGTGAATTGGTGCCTGAGTGAGAGCTGGTGTGCATGGGTGCGAGACCATTTGTGTGTGATTGAGAGCTTGTACATAAGAGAGCATGAGTGTGATTGAGAGAGAGACTGGACAGGGAGTGTTTCTGTGTGAGAGAGACTGGTCAGAAAGATGAGTAGTGTGCGTATGTGAGAGAGAGACTGGTCAGGAAGATGAGAGAGACCAAAACTGGTCGTGGGGTACAATTGGGGGTGTGTGTGTATGTGTGAGTGACTGGTTGTGGGCGCTAAGGAAGAGGACTGTGAGGACAGAGCTTCAGCAGCCCTTGCTGCTTCTGGTGAGTGCTATTGGTCTGGAAGGGAAAGAATTAGGAGAGTTGCTGGAGAGAGAAAGTAAAGGTGGCTTTTTAAATGTATTTTTCTTGATTGACTGCCATTTTAATTATTGGGTATTATGCGATGTCTGCTGTTTTGAAATATTTTATTGATATTTGGACATGTTTTAATATTTTTTATGAGTTTTTAATTGTTGGATATTATTCTGTTCAGCAGCTGTTTTGTAACATTTTTAGTATAGCTTTACAATTATTTCTGTGTGGGGCTCTATAGCAGCTTGGCTTATTCTGTTTTCCCAATAGGAAATGTATTGGTGTTTAGGGCCTGGTTTAATAGTTGTATTTCTTAAATAGGTTTGTTACTGTTGAGTGTGTTCCATAATACAGGTGTAACTTTGTGCGGGATAGTTTGTGTGCATTATTGCAAATCCTGAGAGTCTGTTAGGTGCTAGATTTCTCTTTCCATTTCTCCAGGTTCGCACTGCATGCAGAGTGGCTTTTTTGGTTTTCCATTCCAGTTTCTATCTCCATATTTATAATTTGTGGTTTTTCTGTACTTGGTGAAGGTCAGTTCTGGGTGTGTGACCGAGGTGAGGTATTTTACTAGCATGTAGGTATTTATATCAATCTTATTTGTTGTGTTTTCGCAATAGGATATGCATTAGTGGTAAATTACTGTCTTTTCATAAGGAAGGCTGTTGTGCCTGGTAGTAAAAAGAGTTTGTTTTGCTTTTACTGGGATGTCATCAGAACTAGAAAATCTTTTTTGTATGGCGAGTTGTACAGGGTAATGCCTTAGATCTGCTCTGTACTGGGGGTTGAGCGGATTCCTGTGGATGCAGAGTGCATGTTTACATATAGCTCCGTGATGGTCACATGTTCAGTGTGTCACGCATGTGAGAACCATCTGTCAGGTGTGTCCCGGCCTAGAAAAGGTTGAGAAACACTGGTCTAGGGTAATAAGTGCTGCTTTGTGCAGGTTACCCCCATGCCTTCTGCTAAGAGTAGTAACTGCTGCTCTGTACTAGTTTCCCCAGTTAACACAGATGACCCCTTTTCTTCATTTCCATCCCTTAGCCATTTTTGATTTTATCCCACACCATTTTGAATTCCATTACCATTCTAGTCTTCACTACCTTTTCCAGGAGGGCATTCCATGCATCTACCACTCTTTCATTGAAGAAATAGTTTCTGATGATTTACTGAATCTACTCCCTTGGAACTTCATATTATGTACCTTAGTTCTGCAGCTTTCTTTCCATTGGAAAAAGGCTGATTCTTGTACATCATTAATACCCTTCGGGTATTTAAAAGTCAGTATGATATCTCCCCTGCCCTCCTTTCCTTCAGGGTGTGCATATTTGGGTCCTTCAGTCTCATCTCATAAGTCTTCAGGTGCAGACCCGACACCATGTTTCTCTGAACTGCTTCCATCTTTTTGCTATCCTTTTTGAGATACGGTATCTAGAAGTGAACATTGTACTCCAGGTGAGGCCTCACCAAGGTCCTGTATAGGTACATTATCACCTTCTTTTTCCTTCTGGTCATGTTTCTCTATAGGCAGCCCAGCATTCCTCTAATCTTAGCCACCAACTTCTTACATTGATTCACCACCTTCAAATTATCAGACACTATTGTCTCTTTCCCAGTAAATACACATCAGTCTTTCATCCCCATCAGATAAGAGCTCCTTTGGATTTCTGTACCATAGATACATGTTGCGATGCTGCTCACAAGCCTAGCCACAAGCAGCCTCTTACCTCTGCCTGCCTGCCCTGACACCATCTCTCGCGGCCTGGAGGCCGCCGACATCACCCTCCTGCACGGCGGGCTGTGCCACCACGCTTCCATGTGGCCTGGAGGCCACCAACATTGTCCTTTTCCTGCGGTAGGCTAGCTGCCGTCCTCCCACGTGGCCCGGAGGCTATCTCCAAGCCATCATCCTGTGGCTAGGGGAGCCGCCGACGCCAGGGCCTGCTTTGCGGCCTGGTGCTGTCCCTGCTTCCTCTTCACAGCATGGACGCCACTGTTCCTGATCCTGCCTTCCTTAGGTGTGCGGCTGCGCCTCGTCTGTTCTCTTAAAGGGCCCATGGCGGGAAAGGACCTGTGGCCATGATTGATGAGGTCATCCAGCATCACCACTGTTGCCCTATAAAAGGGTTTTTCACCAGTCCTCCAGAGCCTTTGCAAGGAGCCAGTCCACTCTTGGACTTCTTGTTGATTCCAGCTTCTTCAAGGCTTTCCGTCCTTCATGGGAATTCCTGGTCTCTCGTTGGATCCTGTGTCTTCGTCTTTAGATGTCCCTGATGTCTTCGACTTCAGATGTTCCTAATGTCCTCATCGTTAAATGTCCCTGATGTCCTCATCTCTAAACGTTCCAGATGATCCTGTCTTCAGATGTCCTCATCTTCAGATGTCCCTGATGTCTTCAGATGATCCCGATGTCTTTGTCTTCAGATGTTCCACCTCCAGGCATCCACTTCTTCTGGCTCCTCTCTATGGAAGCCTTGTCCTCGGATGTCCTTGGTTCCGGCTTTGCCCTAGCCTCCCCCCAGTGGATTGCATTTGCAGTGGACCAGCCAAGGCGCTGGTCGTACCGGGTCATTGAAGCCTCCACTCCAGCCGGAACCTGCTATGTATGTCACCTGAATTCCACCTCATCCTGAGTTTTAACCTTACTGTTGTCTATCCACTCACCAAGAGCCCTCATCTACTTAGTTCCCTTAGCCTGTCCTTGGGGGGATGTTCCAGTTTCCGGGGGCCAACCTTAGCCCATCCAGTGGACCTGCCAGGATACCAGTCACACCGGGTCCCTGAAGCCTCTTCCAGCTGGACCTTTTCTTGAGCTGCCCAGATCCTCCCTTCATCCTGAAGCCTTAACCTTGCCTTAGCCACGTCCACTCGCTTAGTGTCTTTGCCCGACCATGTCACAAGTACCTTCATCTTGACCATGTCTTCAAGTGTCTTCGTCTTGACCCAGTAACATCGCCTGTCCTCGACCTCTATCGTCACCTGCCATTTCCAGGTGGCAGGTCTGAAAGGGCTATCGAATGGCCGGAGGGCTACCCTAGAGACCAGCATTGCGTTGTTGGGTCTCTTCTGGTGCATTCAGGTTCAGCAGAGGTCAGAGTTC
The DNA here is from genome assembly GCF_901001135.1 of Rhinatrema bivittatum. Classification (NCBI taxonomy): domain Eukaryota; kingdom Metazoa; phylum Chordata; class Amphibia; order Gymnophiona; family Rhinatrematidae; genus Rhinatrema; species Rhinatrema bivittatum. Next base: position 169,160,327 of record NC_042620.1, read on the forward strand.
CTGGTCTTCAGCCTGTCTGCCCAAGCTTGGACACGCCTTGTCTGCCTCAGCGCTTCCTCGGAGCTCCTCTACAGTGGCGCCATGGTCCAAGGGCACACTATCCTCTCCGGAATTGGGACCGCTCCTGTAACAATACATGACTATGCACTGCTTGACATTGAATCCTTGCTGTCAAAGCTTTCAACCATTCCTCAAGCTTTCTTAGATCACTTTTCATTCTTTCTGTGCCTTCAGGTGTGTATACTCTGTTATAGATCTTAGGGGGGTTATTTTCCAAGCTGTGTTATTGGCTTTTCACATGCGTTAAGGCATTTATGCATGCGAAAAGCACCATAACGCATGGTGCAATGCTAATTTAGAAAATGGGAGGAGTTTGGGGCAGAATTTCTAGCCAAGTGGGCTGACTTCAAAAAATTGCAAAGACATATCACACAGTTTTAACGTGGGAAATAACTACACCTTTTTCATTTGCATTAAGCTGTGTGACATGACTTTATTGCACTTTGCGATGTTTTCGCATATAGAATTTTGAGTCGAGAAAGAGATAGAGAGAGACTGGCTATAGGGCCCTTCACTCTTGTGAAGATTTGATGTCCTTTGGAGTGAGGAAATTCACCCAAAGATGAGATTTGTGCAGTGTTCTCTCAACCTAGCTTGATGGACTCTCTACTTGGTTAACATCATGCTAGGTTGAGAGAACATTGCACAAATCTCATCTTTGGGTGAGTTTCCTCACTCCGAAGGGCATTAAATCTTCACAAGAGTGTACTTTTCTGTTCATACGTCTCACTCTGAATGTCAAAGTGGCCCCTAACCCCTATACTAATACCTAAACCTCACCTCGAGTAACTAGGTGGGCCTCCTATAGAGGTATAAATACCTAACACTTTGCAGTAATACCTATGTGAAGTGCTAAGATAATAAGCTATTACCATAAAACACACCCCTCTTCCTATTACATGTGATAGTTTGATGAATCCTGGCCTTAGCAAATCTACAAGAAGCCAAACTTTTTCTTCTAACCCTTCTGCTATATTGCTCACAAAAATATTGAGCAGAACTGGCCCCAGATATGATCTTTGAGGCACTCCACTTATCATTTTTCTGTTTTCAGAGCAAGTTCCATTTACTAATTACTATCACTTTCTGTCATCTGTCAGTCAACAAATTTGTAACCTATTCCACTACCCTAGAACCCACTCCCAGGCTTTTCATTGTGTTCATGAGCCTCCTATGTGGGACAGTATCAAATGCTTTGTTGAAATCCAGATACATCAAGCGCTTGTACTTTATTTAATTCTTCCTCTAGTAAAACCATGATGCCTCGGATCCTGCAACCCATTAGATTGTAGATAGTTGATTATCCTTACCTTCAGCAGAATCTCCATTACTTTTCCCACGACTGAAGTAAAATTAATCTCCCTGTAGTTTCCATCCTCTTCTCTGCCGCAGCCACCACCACTCTTCTCCTTACTTTAATTTTTTTCACCCTGTTCTCACAATATTAACTTTAACTGAGGTTTGCATCATAGACTGTATTCTCACATTTTTATTTTAAGATATGTCTTTTTTTTAATGAGCTGTTTAATTTCAGCTTAGCTCTATTAAATATTATTTGGGTTTCCAACTTTTTCATACTCACTTGTTGTGAGTAGGCAAAGTCTACTTTGAACAATATAATATTCTAATGAGGATACATTCTCACTGGGCAGCTTTAATAAAAAATAGAATTGGGAAACTGTCTGTCTGTTCTCTGCAGTGTCAACAACCACCTGAACCACCACACTACCTATCTTGAAAGCCATAAGTTACACACCATCGGATTCTTACTGTTATGCCAACTGTGAAGAAGCCAGCTGTGAATTTGATACTAACTGAATAGCAATTCAAATGGCATTGTCTGTTTTTAAATTTGTTGTAATCCAAAAATTGGAATATCAAATATCTGTAAATAATAACTAAAATACTGCATTTCTCATTCAGACTCAATGTCATACTATTATTCTTTCACAAAATATGTTACTAACTCAATAGTGAAAACCTGCCACATTTTATTAACCCATTTTCTCAGTACTGGCTTCTCAGGACATCTACAAGAAATGGCCACATTTCTACAAGCTGCCAGAAACAAGGATATTGCAAAAGGAATTCTGCTTTTGGATGCTGGAAAAAAGTATTATCTATTGGAAGACAGATAACATCTCTAAATAATCATATGGCAAAAGGATATCTGTTAAGCAAAAAATTCAAGAGATCATTTTTCACCAAGGTTATTTTAATAACTGAGAATAACCACCACATGTAGTAAAGAGATCTTGAATCTGTTGCATCATCAATAGCATGTCATCTGGTCCAGTCCCTTCATGCAGTCTTTTTATAGGTCCCCTCCACTTTCCATCGTGTATACCACTTACAAGAAATTAATGAATTCCCTACCAAATCAAGGAAAAAACAATACAGTCTGGGGGTCATTTTCAAAGGAATTACGCATGTAAATGTGACATACTATCGTAGCAATTTTCAAAAGCTATTTACTCGAGTAAAGTGCACTTACTTGAGTAAATCCTATGGACAATTCAATGGCATATATTGTAGCAATTTTGAAAAGCCCACTTACTTGAGTAAAGTGTATTTACTCGAACAAAAACCAGTTTTGCTTGAGTAAATGCTTTTTAAAATCTACCCCAATAGGTATTAGGAATGGACAAGCAACTATTTTTTTAAGCCAATGATTCCCTGGAATATCCTTCTACATCTTGCATTTCTATAAGAAGGGCTTTCATCTTTAGATATTTAAATATTGGAATCATATTATTCTATCTGTGTTTCATCAACAACTGAAACACCTTCCTCATTACTCTCCTGTCCTATAATAAAATAAATGGTCATGTAAAAGAGGAAGCCTTATTATTATAAAATAGGCAGTGCCACATGTTAAATATCACAGGCATAAAAAGATAGAAAGAATCAGGAAAGTATTTGTGCTTATTAGGAAACCAAATGTCACAGTGAAAATCTGTACTTGATAATCAATGCTTTTCCAGTTTAGACCAGTGTTTCTCAGGTGGTCCCTTACACTGAATTAAAGTACTCTTAAGATGAGCTACTTTATGATAAAGTTTGAATCTGGGGAGTGCTAAAACATCCATGTTTCTAGAACTGCAGAGAGTAGTTTGGCCACCCTTGGGTTTTGCCATACCAAATAATCTGATTACTACAGAATTCAGATATTTAAAGAAATTTTCACGAAAGTGAATTGGGAACATATCAAATAAAAATGAAACTCCGGACAATGCGCTCATTGTTATGATAATCCATGTTGAACAAAATGGATTTGCAGTTATAAACTTTTAAAATAAATAACTCATAGGGCAGCAGAATATCAAATCTTGTTTGATTTTAGTCTGCACTTGATTTATAGTAAAGAAATTACAATTGGCCCAAACAAAATGAAAGAATCACACCCCGATATTTCAGTTGATCCTGCGTCCCACTTGAAGGAAAATTTACTTTAGGTCAACAATTTGGTTTCTGGAAAGAATTTTAATCCCAAGTGTTCTGTTTTTGATGGATTTGTTTTATATCCTGAAACATGTCAGAATTCATTGATCAGTGACAAAAAAGCAAAGATTTTTGAAAGGGATTATGGTGATGACGGTGAACTTTATGACGACTGAGACTAGTGGCCAAAATGAAATCCACAGTAGTATGGCAGGCAGTAAGCAGAGTCAAGGAGTTCCAGGGGTCAGGGTAGGCAGCAATCGAGCCAAGTCCAGAAGACGAACTGGGAGACAAGGCAAGTAGTGATCAAGCGAAGTTCAGAAGAGGTCTGAGGTCAAAGCCAAAGAGCAATCCGGAGGGAAGACGAGGGTAGGAGTCAGGAACCACGGAGTCAGGAAAACGGAGTCAAGAACATGGAACCAGCTACTCCTAGGAGTTTGACTTGTTGTTGAGGCATCTAATGCAGGTCTGGATGGACCTTACATAGTAAGGCCTAGGTGACATCATCAGTGGGTGCCACGGGAGATTTTCCGCCCGGGGCCCTTTAAATTGAGGTGAGATGCGCATGCATGTGCCTAGGGACACTCGCATAGCTGATCAGCGTTCCCGGTGTGCATGGCCCATTGCGTGCAGCGGCCTACCATGCCCAAAGCCTGGGGGTCATCGCCATGTCGGTGGTCTCCCTGGTAAGAACAGACAACCATGGGGTAGACCCACAGCCGGTCAAGCGCAACACTACCCTTCTCCTATCTCCATCCTAGGCCCTTTTTTACTCTCCCTAACCCCTCAACTCCATCCTGGGCTCTTTCCTAATAACGGGTTTTACATGAAAAAAGGTATTAAAAGTATTGTTACTGAGTCAAAAATATCGCAACAAAATGTGTATTACATTTACATGCACTGTTGCAAAAACGTAAACAAGACACTTGGAAGCCATATGGTATTAGTCCTATTGTAATGCATGCTGGATGCATGCCCTGAAATAGCCATGAGTAAATGGAATTACCATTACAATATAGTAAACCTTCCATACCAAAACAACACTAACTGCCAGCACTCTAATAATAACAACCCAGCTATGTAAAGTTAATACTGCAAATATTACATCAGACCCTAAAACACCAATATACTTCCTATTAGGAAAACAGAACTAGCCAACCTGCTATAGAGTCACACCTGCAGAACAGACAGACCCTCACTAAATACAGAATAAAAAGGCCATAAAATATAAATAAATATACAGACAAAAACTGAACAGGAAACAGTAAAAAGCAAGATGCTTTATTGCAGTGCAACAATAGGAAAAACAAACATAACCATTTCATAAAATATCAAGCAAGATAATCAAGATTGTTAAAAAGAATAAAACCATAATAATAAAAAGTATAAATATTTCAAAACAGCTGTTAAAATAACATCCAATAATTAAAAATTCATATAAATGTTTAAAATGTTCCAAACACCATAAAATACTTTAAACAGCAGACACATCAAATAATATCCAAAAATTAAAACTAAAATGGATAAAAATCCCCTACTTTCCATACCTGGGAAGTTTTGATTTCCATTCCTGGAAACATGGAATTAAGGTGGATTAGTAGGGGGAACAAAGTTTCTTATCTCTCTCACTTAGGGATCAATTTTCAAAATTGCGCACGGGCATCCATGTGCTCGCGGTTCCCGGCGCTCATAGATGATTTCACGATGATTTTATAACATGCATGCTTCGGTGAGCACATATTATAAAATACGATTCCCACGTGCACATGCCTGCCGGATTTTAATATCTGCGCACGCATGTGTGGGCGAGTGTCATATCCTGCACGCAAGGGGGGATATATTACAAAAATATGCGCGGCGATGCAAGTAGTCCTTTCCCAGGTCCCTCCCAGTCTGCTCCAATTAAGGAGCGGACTGGGAGAGAGCTTTCCTATCCATCTACCTACCCTTCCTGCCTTTTCCCCTCTCCTCCCCGACCCCTAAACTATCCCTATCTACCCTCAAATGTTTGGTTTTAAAATGTACCCACTCCACCGAGCAGATGTAAGTTGCACGTGCTGGCAGCCGGCCGGTGCGTGCTTCCCCTGGACAGGGCCTAATGGCCGCTGTCCCAGCCAGCCTCCCCCCACCCTGCCCCTCCCCACCTAGACCTGTCCCCCAGCCCTCCCCTTTCATCAAGCCCGGCACTTCTGCATGTATTGGGAGATATGTGTGTGGCTGGGCAGTTTTTAAAATGGGCTTGGCACAAACATGTTCCGGCGATGCACATATATCCCTGATTTTACACGCATTGGGCTTCAAAAATCCGGGCATTACTCACATGCTCCATCCCCCAATAGTCTCACTCTCAAGTCACAATTCCCCAGCAGTCTCAATCAGATCCCACTTTTCCCTCCCCTACGAGTCCCCAGCAGTTTCATTCTCAACCCGCTATTCCTGCTGAATCCCTAGTAGTCTGTCTCTCAAGTTGAGAATCAGATTGCTGGAGACTCGGGTGGTACCAGTGCAAGGATGTTAAGCCACCCTAGGTGGTGAAGTCACCCTACCATGTGATCTTTCTCTCCATGATCTCACCAATCTATGCATTGTGCCATGCATCTCATTCACTTTCAAAAATAGTGCCCTCACATCAACTGTGGCGCCTTGCCCATTTTTGGCACTCTAGGCAGCCACCTAGTCCACCTAATGCCTCTTACTGTCCCTGGACCCGGGGATGGAAGGGGTTTAGAGTGTCAATCCCCTCTGTATCCCCCAGAAACTCCAGTAGTTCCACTCTCAAATTCCCCATCCACAAGTCCCCAGCAGCCTTACTTTGAACTGGAACTTCCTCCCCCCATCCTCAGCTGTATCTTCTTCTCAACTCGAGCCTCTGTGAGATGTTGATGCTTTTTAATGGTGCAGGAGGACTGCCACTAATCTCCCTCTGCTGCCATACTGTGCCACTACTTCTTCATTTGACTCACTTGGCCTTTTACTATGCATGGGCGGCCCTGTGCAGCCTTCCCCTGAAGCAGGGACATGCTTCTGCTCCTCACCTTGCAGCTAGGAGTACACAAGGCAGAAGGTGGCACTTGCTTCAGGACAAACCTTTGTCCTATCTTATGCCTCGTGCTGTGCTGCTGCTGACACCACTCATAATGGGCATGACTCTTTCCTGAAGGATCCCTCTGTAGCTGCAATACAGATGCTCGCTGATACATGCTGCCTGTGCCTTCTTCCATTGGCCCCAGACTTCACTTCATAAATTCAGCAGGGGGGCAGTACCCATGGCATTGGCAATGAATGACACTGCTGAAAACAAAGAGGCAATTAGGACAGGGGATTCAGTGAATCCCTTGAAAGCCCTGACCGCATGCAACTGGTGAACAGCAGGACATTCACAAACAGAATTAGTTTATGATATGATCCATCCAAGCCCATTATACCCATAATAGGGGATGTTCTTATATTTTGTGACAAGTAACTCAATAGCAAATAAAAAGATTAAAGGTGATAGAGGGCACACCAGTCTTTTAACTCTTTTTTAGGATAAAGTCTTAGATGTAACCCCATTCACCCTCACCTGGGCATAATATAAAGAATCTGTATCCAAACCAACATATTATCTCCCAGCCATTTGCCCCTGTTCAAGGATTTCTCATCACAGTGATCACTAATAGAAGAGTCTCATTATCGGAATGAAGACCTAAGTACATCAAGTTAATAGAACATAAGAACATGCCATACTGGGTCAGACCAAGGGTCCATCAAGCCTAGCATCCTGTTTCCAACAGTGGCCAATCCAGGCCATAAGAACCTGGCAAGTACCCAAAAACTAAGGCTGAACTGAGGGAAGGCCCTCGCCTTATAAAGGATGCTTACATGATGTCATCGGGAGGCGTCCAGCCTGAGGCTCCCGCCCTGGGTGGGAACATTATCCAAACCTTGATAACCTCTAACAAAACCTGTTTATTTTATTTGTGGATAGGCTCAGGTAAGACTACTTTCAGTTTTAATGTCAACATTTTTCTTTTATATATTATGATTCATAATTTAGAAGAGAGATTGTTCTATATGAGCTGCATATTTTAGGGTTCTTATTCTCCTTGTAAAGAATAAAAATAGAAACTAGCATCATTGTCTGGGAGAATGGTTCCCCTGCCATCACTTTACTATTGTTCCGCTGGAGGTGGACTCTTGGCCTGGTGCAGGATTGATACGGCCCTCTGAGGGTTTCCAGATGGCGCCTGCCACCAGGAGGTGGAGCACACGAGGAGACAGAGCCTAGCTGGAGTTTCACCAATAACAGTCTGGGGGCTCCATGGGTTGAGCCCTTGGATACCCAGACCGCCTGGGCTTAGGTGGGCCTCTGAGGGTTTCCCAGAGAGGTAGCGGAGAGGTGTGCCCACCAAGAGTAAAGGTGTGTGGCTAGTGGAAAATAGATAAGCTAGACCAGAACAGAGTTTACCGGAGACCACTGGAATGGAACAGAAGCTGAAGGTCCTCCGGTCAGGATAGGCAGCGCCTAGTGATCTAGCTTATAGAAGGCCATGGGTAGCATCAGAACAGGCAGGCCTGGTGGTCACAGGAGAAGGAGGAGAGTGTCTGAATGGAGCGCAAGGATCAAAGCCAGGGTATCAGTCTGAGGGTGGTCAGCCAAAGCAAAGGTCAGTTCCAGGTATCAGTCTGAGCATGGTCAGTGGCAAGCAGAGGTCAGTTCCAGGTGTCAGTCCGAGCAAGGTCAGTGGCAAGCAGAGGTCAGTTTCAGGTGTCAGTCCGAGCATGGTCAGTGGCAAGCAGAGGTCAGTTCCAAGTATCAGTCCAAGCATGGTCCGTAGCAAGTAGAGGTCAGATCCAGGCAGTGATCCAAACGTGGTTAGAGGCAAATTGAGGTCAGTACCATGTATCAGTCCAAGAAGGTACAACCTGAGTAGCGGAACGTGGAACAGGAATCAGGAACAGACGCTGGAACACAGGAAGGACAACAGGAACGCAGGAGCACTGGAAGACACAGGTATGCAGGAACACTGGAACAAGCACTGGAACAAGGAACACAGGATGGCAACTAGCTTCACACAAGTGTGATGACCCGTTTGCCAAGGCGAGGAACTGAGGGAAGGCCCTCGCCTTATATAGGATGCATACGTGATATCATTGGGAGGCGTCCGGCCTGAGACTCCCACCCTGGGCCTTTTAAAAGAGGGAGCGCCAGCTGTGCTACGTGCCTAGGGGTGGGGCCGAGGATGTGGAGGCCCTGCGGGAGCTCCGTAGAGAGGTCTGTGATGATGAGGCATTTGGGGCAGGCGCTGGGGACGCCGAGAGCTGGCTGCAGCAGCTAGGAAAGACGGAGGGGAGCCCGAGGTGAGCAGGCCCGGTCATGGCACCAGAGTGGCCAACCTTTACGTTGATATATTAGAAAATACCTTGTAGAAAGACAATTTAAAACCAGCTTCTTCAAGGCACTTTCTAGCACTTAGGGCATGCATTACTCTGCACATCTATTGAGTATCTTGGCCTCCATTTTATGTGAGGTCTTAATATTATTATTTATTATTATTATTTAACAGTTTTTCTATACCGACATTAAAATACACATCATATCGGTTTACATTATAACAGCAGGTGGAAAGTACATTGAACGGGGAGAGGGAGTGGACAACCAGCAAAACAAGAATTAGAAAGGGCTCTAACTGAGAGCCAGAAGTATAGCTAAAAAACAAGGGGGGGAGGGGGGGGAGATAAAGGGAGCTATTTACAGGGGATGGGGTGGAGGGAATGAGAGACAGTTATTTACAAAGCTGCAGGGTGAGAGATGTTTGTGGCAAAGTTAGTCCGGAAAGGGTTGGTGGAAAAGCCAGGTTTTTAGCATTTTTCGGAATTTGTTTGATATGAAGGGTTTAAATTTGTTTAATATGAAGGGTTTTGACATATATTTCATCTAAAAAAGCATCAATGCAGTTCTCTCTATTTTATTATTTTGTGGAATACACTTTACAATAATATTCAGCAAAGGTTTTTCACATTTCTGTAGCATCAATCAGCATTTAGTCCATATTTGATTGTATGAAATTAATATAGCTTCCAATGGCTTATAGGCCAACATTTTGTCTACCGTATAATTTTTCTCTTAATATCTTTGCTTTATTTTCCTGATACTAGCCTCTATCTGCCTATCTATAAGCAAATTCAGCATTGGGTTTTTTTCTAGGCAATCTTTACCAATAAGCTTTCTTTAGGAGATAATTTATTAATATGCTCCAGAAAGTTCAAATCATTCTTAAGAGCCTCATTGGAACATTTTATGAGCTTCTTTAGAGATATGATGCACTCTGTGATTAGAAGATTAATGAAATCACTGCTAAAACAGAGGATAGTGCAGTTTTTGGATTGCAAAGGATTACAAGATCTGAGGCAGCATAGTTTTACCAGAAGGAGGTCTTATCAGGACGAATCTGATCAATTTCTTTGACTAGATGACCACAGAGTTGGATCATGAATTCTCAGTGGCTCTGAAAACCTAATTAATTTAAAAAAATAGTGCATGCTATTTCCAGAAAACAAATAAAATGAAAAAAAAAAAAAAAAGAAAATCACCCCAGTGAAATGAAATTCAGCTGAACCCCTCAACAAAAAAAAACCTGCAATGAAAATGTGTGGTCTTCACAACCTTAGGGGAATAGCTCTGTTTTACCCACTTAAATCATTTTTTAAATTGCCATCTCATATCTAGATCATAGGTGCACTGTCATTGATTTAAAGCTGCATCTGCCGGTTATGTTGAGCATGTCTGGGAAAATTCTAATCCTTTCACTCTAATACAATATGGGCCAGATTTTCTAACCTATGCATGGGCGTAGATTTGCGCACGCAACCCGGCGCGCACAAATCTACGCCCGATTTTATAACATGCGCGCGCAGCCATGCACATGTTATAAAATCCAGGGTCGGCACGCACAAGGGGGTGCACACTTGTGCACCTTGCACACGCCGAGCCCTAGGGGAGCCCCGATGGCTTTCCCCGTTCCCTCCAAGGCCGCTCCAAAATCGGAACGGCCTCGGAGGGAACTTTCCTTTCGCCCCCCCCACACCTTCCCCTCCCTTCCCCTATCTAACCAGCCTTATCTAAATCCCCCCTTCCTTTATTATTTAAGTTGTGCCTGCCTCTGGGCAGGCGTAGGTTGCCTCTGGCCACACCCCCGTCCCATCCCGCCCCGTCCCGCCCATTTTTTCAAGCCCTGGGGCATACGCACATCCCTGGGTTTGCACGCATCGCCAAGCCTATGCAAATTAGGCTCAGCGCGCGCAGGAGCGGGTTTTCAGGGTTAAACACGTAATATATGCGCGTAACCCTTTGAAAATCCACCCCTATATTTTTTCAATTTTGAAAAGTAGTGGTTGTTTGTCCTGAAGTATTCAAAGCATGCTATAATTGGCCTCAGATATATTAAGAATCCTAAGGCATTTAGATACACATGATGAGCTTGCTGAAAACCAACCCTGCCATTATTTACTGTATAGTTCCCATAACAAAGCTGAAACTATTACAGAGCATACCCTTAACATACTCTATGCCAGTGGTTCTCAACCCTGTCCTGGGGACCTCCCCAGCCAGTCGGGTTTTCAGGATATCCACAATGAATATGCATGAGAGAAAATTTGCATGTTATGGAGGCAGTGCATGCAAATTTTCTCTCATGCATATTCATTGTGGATATCCTGAAAACCCGACTGGCTGGGGGGGGGTCCCCAGGACAGGGTTGAGAACCACTGCTCTATGCACTTTAGGAAGTCAAGAATGTGTATGTTAGAGCTTTAGAATCTATTTTTGTTATCTTCTTGGTTCTCATGAAGATCTTTCTCAATCTTTTCTTTTTAATTTTGTGGTAGAAATTCACTGCGATTTGTTCTCCGATGTTAAGTTCAGTCATATCTGCTTTCTACTTTGTGTATCATACATCATTTTCCAGGACAATTGTTTTCCTCACTATTTCAGAACACAGCAATTTTTAATTCTTACAGAAATGAAGCAATAATACCACCCCTTCTAAGAAGATCCTCTATATGAGACATTTTGACAGGTTGTCGATATACTGGACTAAGTGCCATCCTTACACTTCTCAGCCATCAAAGAATTTCCAAATTTGATCAAGGATTAAGTGTAACTTGCCTTTGCGAACATTACTGAGAAAGCAACATGCTTTACAAGTAAGGGACTACAGTGACCAGTTCACCATCAGTCAGATTTTATCGGCCTTCAGAGCTTAAGTACGGTAGATTCAACAGATTGGGAGATATTTAAAGAAGATTGTTAGAAAAAGCTCTTCTAAGGAGTCCCATAGAAAGGACAGTAAAATGTTCACTCTTAGCACATCATGTATTTTCATGGACCATGGTTGCAAAGAACAAAGAAGTCTATATTCAAAAGAGTTTGTATGGCTAAGTTCATGACTTAGCTGGACACACACACATTCACTCTCACTGGGGCCTTCATTTTCACCGCGAACGAATTGCCGGGGCCTTCATCTTTGCCGCATTGAGCGCATACCATGGCACATGGGAGCCTTCATATTTGCTGCGAACTGTGTGCCGGGACTTTCATCTTCACACGCGCCATTCACGGCATGCCTGGGTCTCCTCTGCCATTTTCTGCACAGAATTTGGCAATTCTGGCAGGGGGGGAATTCTACGCAAATTCTGCTCTCCGCAGTAGTGAAGAATTCCCTCAGGACTAAAATTTAATATATCAGGCAGCATGGACCCCTTCCTCCCAATCCCCTGAAATATTGTAAATTAACCAGGCAGCTAGCCCCTCTTCCTCTCGAAACCCTGAAATATTATAAATGTACCAGACAGCCATGTCTCTTTCTCTCAAAACTATCAAATATTTTAAATGTACTGTGCAGCCAACCCCCCATCCTTCTGGTCCCCTGAAATATTTCAAAATTACCAGGCAGCCTGCTCCCTCCCTCTCCATCCTCTGAAATATTCCAATCAGCCATCCCCTCTCCTTTCTGATCCCCTGAAATAGTGTAAATGTTCCTGCAACCTAGACCTCCCCCAAATCCATATGCTCCCCACCACAAACCTATCAACCACATCCCTAACCCCAAAAGTGCCAGCCTAACACGAGCGGGAGAAGGAGAGGTTTTGTCCTTCTGCTGACTTCACTGTTAAATGCTGTTTTTGTTCCTATTCTGCTGCTCACAGAAAACCTAGGTGCAAATGTACATGAGTACTTGGTAGACACGCACTCTAAACGGTAGCATTTTTCAAAGGGAAACTGTCTGCATGAAAATTAATTGTAAAGTACACAGGTACAAAGTACTCACATACGTTTACAGCAAAGTGGGTTAGGTTGGCTAATTGCAAAAATGTGGGTATTTTTACCACATGTATTTTGTGACAAATTTTCAAAAGGAAATTACATGGGTAGTTTCCCATTGATATAAACTAGTATAAAGTGTATTCATTAAAGCAACTTGTACTTTGCACCAATTTGTATAGGCAGCTGAGAGGGAGCGGTAAAATAGTTACATCCTCTGTCCTAAACACACCCCTGTGTAATAAATCTGCTGTTAGTTAGACTGCAGAGTTAGCAATCTGTTATGAATAAGCTTAGTTGACAAGCTAGGAGTAGCAATCTGTTATTGGCTCTAAAAGAAGTAGTCAGCAATCTTGTAGTGTCTCAGATATCATCTTGCTAAGGAGTATCAATCTGTAATGAATCTGATATAGTTGTGGGTGGATCCCTGGGCCAGTGGCAGATGACCATGCCCCCAGGAGGATATCCTGAGAGGGACCACCGCCTAGGCTTGAGTATGGAGACAGACACACATTAGTTCTTTTATTAAACAGGTTTTTGAAACCACCAGAGGTGGCAGTAGTGAACTGATATGCCCGGCAAGGCTGTAGTCCCTGAGGTACTGGAACAGCGATCCAGGATGGCTGAGCTGTTGAGAAACTGTAGAAAGTGAGTAGGCAGAGTTCATGAACAGAACTAGATGACAAAACTCACATAAGGTCTCAAGAAAGTTCAGGAGCTGGAAAGGTTTAGGCCCTCGAGGAGCGAGTACCTGTTTCCAGGGAAAGCTCTGAGAGAGAGATGGTAACTCACAAATGTTTGTAGCAGCGATAGCTTCCAAGCAGTAGAGAATCTTCAGAGTGTCCAGGAACATGGGCCCTCGAGGAGCGAGTACTGGTTCCTATCTGTAATCTGAAAGTAAAGAAAAAGAGCGAGGCCCACGAGGAGCGGGTTCCTCTGGTAAGTCCGAGGAGGCAGAGTAGCTTGGGGGGAGTAGTCCATAGGTAGCGAGACATATTCCCATACCCAACCCCTTGCTAACTCAGTCAGATAGTGAAATAGAGACCTTTAAATATTGGAAGCAGATGACGTCATCTCAGGGGGACGCCCCTGAAGTTTGCGCTCTTGTTGGTACTTCAATCAGAGCTCGCACGCGCCCTAGGTCTTCAGGCAACATGGCATTTCTGCAACATCAAGCTGGTCTGGGGATGCCAGAGGGAGATGGCATGGAGACGCCACAGCAGCCAGCCATCCATCAGACCCGGAGGGAGTTGCCACAGAAGTAAAGAGGGTGGAGTGAGGACGTCGAGCAGTGACGGTCGCAACAGTACCTCCTCCCCCCCCCTTCAAAGGGCGATCTCCTCTTCGGGTACCATTCTTTGGTTTAGAAGGATGCGCGAGGTGGAACTGATGAAGCATCTCTTTGTCCAAGATATTGGTCTGAGGCTCCCAAGAGATTAAATCGGGGCCGAAGCCTTCTCAAATCAAAAGGTATTCAAAAGTCTTGCCTCTGTTACAAACATCCAGAATCTCTTTGATCTTAACTTCTAAGTCGTCTTCTGCATAGATGACATGTGGATCTTGATATTTGGAAGAATCTTGCAGAGTGTTATTGATGATATCATCAGTAATAGATTGAGCTGCTGTGGACGTCACTGAGGGTTTCAGTGGAAGTGGTGATGTTAGGGTACGTCCAAGACTCACTTCTAAAGATGACTCTCCAGTAGATGTTGCTGGATGAGAGCTGATGGCATCGCCAGTGGATACAGACTGGCTGGTTGCCAAGGATATCTTCTTCTGGTCTAGAGATATTGAAGAACATTCACTAAGTATTGTATCGTCTTCATCTTGAGATATTGAACATTCATTGGATATTGTATCATCTTTTCTTCCCCCAAAGCAAATGTCTACACCAGCTGATGACCCTGATGGTAGGAAAAAGCCCTTCTGGAGATTTTCTTCCATGTTTTCCGACGTTGCTTTATTCTCAAAAGCTGAGAGAGGGTACATCCTACCCTTCGGTGGCTCAGTGTTGGGCTTCAGTCTTATGGCACAGTCATAGGGCTCCAGTGGAGGAAGAACATCAACTACTTCTTTGGAAAATATATTCCCGAAGGGGGTGTACTGGAGCGGCAACCCTGGTACTCCTAGGGTCGCAGGCGTGCCTATAATAGGCGATATCTCCGTAAGGCATCTCCCATGACATTCTGGGCCCCAGTGGGAGAGATCCAGAGATGCCCAGTCGAATTGGGGTTGGTGTACTTGCAACCAAGGTAACCCCAGGACGATAGAGTGCACAGCCTTTTCCAGTACAAAGAAGGAGAGCGACTCCGTATGGAGAACTCCAGTGCGGAGAATAACTGATTTGGTTTGGCAAGTCACATCTCCCAGTAAGGGCTCTCCATGAATGGAGGATAACCATAGTGGATCTTTCAACTTGATGAGGGGGATCCTCAAGTATTCCACTAGTCATCTGAGAATGAAATTGCTTCCTGCCCCTGAGTCCACCAGGGCAGGAGTCTGAACCATGACTGGACTGTAGGTCAAGGAGACTGGGAGAGAGAGAGTATGAGAAGGTGTGGTAAGGCCTAAGAACAGTTCTTCTGCAGGACTTAGGCCCATCCGTTTATCGGACAAAATGGAGCATGTAGAGACATCATGGCGGGGCTGACCGCAGTACATGCATAGGCCGCGCTTCTTCCAAAATCTTCTCTCCTTGGAGGTCAAGTGTCCATGACCAAGTTGCATCGATACATCTGTATCAGCAGCAGAAGTTACTGGAACCATCTGAGGTGCATTGGTAGCACTAGCCTGTTTCAACCCTGGTAACACCTTAGCCCGGAGTTCCTTCACCTTGTCCCAGAGTCGATGATCAATCCGAGTAGCCAAGGCTACTAATTCATCCAGCGAGTCAGGTGTCTGGCGAGTGGCCAGCTCGTCCTTTAAGTGGGTATCCAGGCCTCTGCAGAAGAGAGTCTTGAGACATTTGGGGTCCCAGCGAAGTTCCGTTGCAAGAGTCTTTAATTCTATGGCGAATTCAACCAGTGATCTGTTGCCTTGCTTCAAGTCCACCAAAACAAAACCGGCAACAGAAATACGAGCATGGTCATCAAAGACTGATTTAAACAAGTCCATAAATCCTTCTATGTCCTGCAAAATAGGGGCCTTGCATTCCCACAAGGTAGATGCCCACGACAGGGTTCTCCCATCCAAGTATGACAGCATGTCGGTGGTCTTTGAAAGAGCCGTGGGAAATAAAGTTGGCTGTAAGGTGAAGTGCATGCAGCACTGGTTCAGAAAGCCCCGGGTCTTCTGGATTTCTCCAGAAAAGCGGATAGGAGCCACCAGTGGTATAGCAGTCTTTAAAGTTACCTCCTGTAACTGACCTTCTTGGTTAGAAGCTGTGCCTTGTATCTTCTGTGTGTGTAGCTAAGGAAATGCTGCAGTATGTTTCTCCAAAGTTTCTTGCTGCTCTGAGATGCGTTGAGCCAGGCCCGGTATAGCCTGCAAGACAGAGAGATGTGCCGGATCCATGCAGTTAATAACATCCCAAATTTTTAAGCTGGATCCACTGGAGTTAACAACATCCCATATTTTTAAGCCGGATCCACTGGAGTTAACATCCCATAGTTTAAGCCGGATCTACTGGAGTTAGCAATCTGTAATAAATCTGCTGATAGTTAGACTGCGGAGTTAGCAATCTGTTATGAATGAGCTTAGTTGACAAGCTAGGAGTAGTAATCTGTTATTATTGGCTCCAAAAGAAGGAGGAGTCAGCAATCTTGTAGTGTCTCAGATATCGTCTTGCTAAGGAGTAGCAATCTGTAATGAATCTGATATAGTTGTGGGTGGATCCCTGGGCCGGTGGCAGATGACCACGCCCCCAGGAGGATATCCCGAGAAGGACCACCGGCTAGGTTTGAGTATGGAGACAGACACACATTAGTTCTTTTATTAAACAGGTTTTTGAAACCACCAGAGGTGGCAGTAGTGAGCTGATATGCCCGGCAGGGCTGTAGTCCCTCAGGTACTGGAACAGCGATCCAGGATGGCTGAGCTGTTGAGAATCTGTAGAAAGTGAGTAGGCAGAGTTCATGAACAGAACTAGATGACAAAATTCACATAAGGTCTCAAGAAAGTTCAGGAGCTGGAAAGGTTTAGGCCCTCGAGGAGCGAGTACCTGGTTCCAGGGAAAGCTCTGAGAGAGCGATGGTAACTCACAAATGTTTGTAGCAGCGATAGCTTCGAAGCAGTAGAGAATCTTCAGAGTGCCCAGGAACATGGGCCCTCGAGAAGCGAGTACCGGTTCCTATCTGTAATCTGAAAGTAAAGAAAAAGAACGAGGTCCCCGAGAAGCAGGTATCTCTGGTAGGTCCGAGGAGGCAGAGTAGCTTGGGGGGAGTAGTCCATAGGTAGCGGGACACATTCCCATACCCAACCCCTTGCTAACTCAGTTAGATAGTGAAATAGAGACCTTTAAATATTGGAAGCAGGTAACGTCATCTCAGGTGGACGCCCCTGAGGTTCGCGCTCTTGCTGGTACTTCAGTCAGAGTGCACACACGCACCCTAGGTCTTCAGGCAACATGGCAGATCTGCAATGTCGAGCCGGTCCGGGGACGCCGGAGGGAGATGGCATGGAGACACCGCGGCAGCCGGCCATCCATCAGACCAGGAGGGAGTCGCCACAGAGGTAAAGAGGGCGGAGTGAGGACGTCGAGCAGCAACAGTCGCAACACCCTAAGAACATCTCTCTTTAATTTGTTTTTATTTTCTTGACAATTTTATAAGAATACAAACAAATCAAGGAAACTTTATTTACAAGTAGTTGTGATAATTTAGAAAAGAAAGAAAGAAAATAAATGTAATAGGATAAAAAATAAATCACATGTAGACAATTAGATCCAAAAATAATGGGGAGTAACATTAAAAAAAATAAAATACCAAAAGAAAGATTTTCAATACAGATTCATTCATTTTTAACAAGTACTTAATGTGTTAGAAATAACTAATTTCAACTACTCAAAGGGGAAAAAATGCCTGTTTCCTATTTTGAAGAAAGCCCTCTAATTGATTAGGATAAAAAAAAATTAGTTTTTATCTTTGAGATTAATCTGACATTTACATGGATATTGAAGAAAAAACTATGCTCAAAGAGCAGATTCTTTCTGTCTTTTCATTAAGAAAGATTTACTTCTCAGTTGAGTAGCCCTGGCGACGTCTGGAAATAAGGAAATATTACCACCAAGAAAAATATTATTCTTAAGTTTAAAAAAAAATAGAAAAAAAGATATTTTCATTGTCCAAACCTTATCAGCTTCTGAAACATAGGAAACCAAAGGAATATTCCTGGATTCCATACCTATCTTAGAAGACCCAGAAGGATGTACAGATTCACCAAATGTCACAATCCCCTCTGGGATACTACCTAGTTACTTGACCTTCATTCCACTTAGTAGAAAGGTTATAAAACATAACAACCTGCGATATTGATTCAGAAGAAATTTTCAATACATCCATGTAAACGTTCCTAAGCATATCCTGAGGAGAAACCACAGCAGCTCTGGGAAATTTTATCATGAACAGATTCATTCTTCTAGAATAATTTTCAAACTTATTAAGTCTTTGATGCAAATATTCTTCATCTTTGATCAGAACTAACTTACAATCATGGAGCATTTCACACTGTTCTTCGAGACCAGCAATTTTATCAGTATGATTCCTAAGACTATCCTTGTTTAAGTTAATTTGCCCCAGTAGATCTTTGTTTTCAGATATAACACTGTCTATCTTGATAGTTTTCTCCAACTCCTTGATAGCATTCCACAATGCCTCCAATGTGAATGGAAGAAGGTAGGGTGACTACATGCACACAAACCTTTCTGAACCTAATTGAGCAGGATCTATCCCATTACAAGGGCCATGTCTCTCTTTAAATCTGGATAAAAAATATGCGTGTTGGTAAAGCCCACTCGTACATTTCATCTAGCAAAGGAGGGCAATTTTCAACCGAGCCATTTTACCCAGGTACATAGCTGTTCATCCTGGTAAATGACTATCATCCTCTATAATAACTGTAAGAACTCAGTATTAGAAGTATTCTAAATAACTTATATCTCATCATCCAGAAAGTTATACAAAATATAAAAGTATGACGTTAACCTGGTGGCCTATGGTCAGTGTTTTGTACTGTCATGTTGGGAGGTCCTGGGAAAGAAGGGTAGCATTTTTTACTCAAGCTCCTTTTCTTTCACAAATCAGGGAGTGTTCTAATAGTAGTACGTATAGCCCTTAACTAACCCCAATGTGTCTGCTGTGGTGACATCAACTAAGGGTCATGAAACAGCTTTGGAGTGAGCTCCACTCATCTTTTTAAGCCATAACCAATTTGTCTTGCTCTTGAACCATATATGGGGGAAATGGCATTGAAGAAAGGAGGAAAAAAGCTAGACGTCGCTACTGGATGATCACTTTCTTATCAGAAGGGTATGGGAAGGGTGAAGTACATGACTAGTAAAGCTAATCAAAATGTGGGAAATTATAATGATTTAAGTTCTGGGATGATTTAATATTCCCAACTCTTGATGCTATTTCAGACTTTGCTACAATTCATGCCGATTTTGTTGGGTTTTTTTTGTAACTGCCATGCCAAAGACATTTTCAGGTTTTGAGTTAAAAAAGCAATACCAGAATTGGGGGGCAAGATGCCCCTGGTATGCATGCAGTCATTTGTAATGGCAAGCCAAAGATGTGAAATGATCTGAACAGCCTGCTTAATATTTTACTGATGTAAAGTCTTTTTTTTCCCTCTTTTCTCTCCAGTTCTCAGTATGTTTCTTTTTCATCAGAAATTATTCTTTCCTTTTACTGGGAAGTTTGCTTCCTGAGGACAAAGCAGCTCTACTAGGGTACCCTGATGAACCTGTTTCTTCTGATCTTTTGGCCTATTTAATTTCTTTCTTGCCATTATTGTGATTGTCCTCCTCCTCCTCCACTCCTGTTCTTTGGCTGTGATAATGGCCTACTAGTCTCATTATTCTCAGAACCATACAGCAAATCATATTTATCCAGTGAATGGACTGAATGAGCCATAAAATCATGCACCACGGTTAAATCTATTTAAAGCAACCCTCACCCTTTCACAAAGTCATAGCAAAAACATTAAAGGAAAACATTTAAGCCTGCTGCAGAATTTCTACAGTTTGACAACAGATATCATGAGGGATGGGGGTATTTTTCAAACTGCATTGAGTTAAAATCAGTTTATACTTTTAACCCATGGACTTTGCTCCAGTTTATAAAGTGCATGTATGTGCACGCTTTCACTTTGAAACTTGGACATTTGTACCTCCATTTTCTGCAGGTATTTTTTCATTGAATATAATGCACATAAGTTTGAAAATACATTTTATGTACATTGTTTTCCTCCTCCAAACTAAGCATGCCTCTGAAAATTCCTCCTCTCAATGTGGCCACACTAAAGGGGGGGCAATTTTCAGGTAGCCAATTCATGTGGATAAAATACCATTTATACTTATAAATCACTTTGAAAATTGTTCGCTTAAAGGAGCACTTAATCAAAATGAAGTAAAATACTCATTTAACTTTCTGCAGGTACTGGAGAAGCTGCAGCTCATCTGCATATTTCTGCCAGCTGCTTCAACAGGGGGATAAAACTCCTGCTGGTTTGAAGGCTTGTAGTGGTTTTCTAAAATGTTCTTTAGGCAATGAACTTCTAAGGACACTGTGACCCTACTGTAGCTTGGGTTTCTGTCATCCCATGCTTCATTGGTTAATAGGTCAGGTTTTGGAAAGGTTGCAGTTCATCCACATTTGTCTCACAGATGATTTCTATGTGGATATCTAAGAACTTTACAGTCCATTGGGCCTACATCTTTGCCCCCCCCCCCCCCCACTGGTAAACAGAGTTTTTTGTTTCCTTAAGGCATTTTGGTGTTCCAAATAGATTTTTTTATGCTGATCACATATATTACTTCGGAATTTGTACATCACGTAAGGTTTTTGAGAAACGGCCAATTTTGTGTTACAATAATTGTGAAATTTTAAAACATAATTTCACGTACTTATATTTTCTTGCTGGACAGTAGTTTTTATGATTTTTAAAATTAATGTCGTATTTTTGACGGCCATAAGCAAGTAACATATAACAGAGACTAACTTTTTTTAAAATACACCAAGAAAAACTCTGCCTGATCATGCCAGAACTTGCTCGGGCAAGCCCTAGCTCAGCTGCAAGATTCCAACTTGTTTCCATGATGACGCAGCCTTATATATGCATCAGGAATGAGCAGGGATGTGCAGAGCAAAATTTTATGTTCATATTTCTTATGTCCGAAAGGGGGTCCCACTTGCGGCCAATATGGACATAAAAAAAATCCAATGAGTTGGGTATATGTACATATGTGCAAAAAAAAAATTTAAACCCCCTCACCCTCCTTAATCCCCCCCCCCAGACTTACCACAACTCCCTGGTGATCGAGCGAGGAGTGAGGACGTCATTTCTGCAATCCTTGGCGAGAAGCATGTGACGTCGGCGGCACGTCGAGTGACGCCGGCGTCACGTGATTCCCGGCGAGTTCGCGCCGGACGGCTCGTTCGGCCCAAAAAGAACTTTTGGCCAGCTTGGGGGGGTCCTGACCCCCCCAAGCTGGCCAAAAGCTTGGGGGGCCTCCTGACCCCCCCAAGCTGGCCAAAAGTTCTTTTTGGGCCGAACGAGCCGTCCGGCGCGAACTCGCCGGGAATCACGTGGCGCCGACGTCACTCGACGTGCCGCCGACGTCACATGCTTCTCGCCAAGGATTGCAGAAATGGCGTCCTCACTCCTCGCTCCATCACCAGGGAGTTGTGGTAAGTCGGGGGGGGGGGGGGGATTAAGGAGGGTGAGGGGGTTTATATTTTTATTTTGGCTCAACAATCGCGATTTCCCACATATCCAACATATCTATGTTGGATATGTGGGAAATCCGATCGTTTATGTCGAATCAATTTTTTAAGTTAAAAAAAAATATGAGTAGCGTTTTACTAATGCGGTCAATCCGAATGCACACCCCTAGGAATGAGTAATCTCCTATGCAACGTATGTGTGAATGAGTGAATTGTATCACTAAAACTGTTGAGTTTAAAGCTTGTTGATTTAATTTCATATACTTTCTGAAATGTCACACCAATGTCGTAATAGCTGTGACACGTTTTGTTACATCCGTGGTGAGTTTACTCTGAAAGCACAGAAAAGGAGTATGACTGCACTCATTAAGAAGGCATACAAGTTTTACTTCGGGTGCAAAATTGGTGACCAGGACAGAGCATGGACTCCTCATATATGCTGAGCATCTTGTGCCAGTAATCTGCGAGCTTGGCTGAAAGGTATGCGACCATCCATGCCGTTTGCCATCCCAATGATATGGAGGGGAACAGAAAGATCATATAACTGACTGTTACTTCTGCATGATGAATGTGTCATGATACTCATCAAAGAACAGGATGGTTATTGAGTACCCTAACCTTGCATCGGCAATGAGACCAGTGCCGCATGATGACAGTCTTCCTGTTCCAAAACCGCCAGAGGTGTGGACACCTGATGACGAGGATGAGGAAAGGCAATGATGGCGAGCCATCACAGATGGAAGCTGTGGCTGATCCTGACTTTGTGCCATCAACATCCAGCAATCCTCATTTAATATCTCAGTCAGAGCTGAACGATCTGGTCAGAGATTTGGCTTTATCGTAGAGTCAGACGGAGCTGCTTGGGTCAAGGCTACAAGGATGGAATCTTTTGTCATCTGATATGAAAATTTCAGTATTTTGCAGCCATCATGAAGATTTGACAAAATATTTCAACCAATTAGACAGTCTGACTTTTTGCTGTGACATCACTGGATTGTTTTGTGCTCTCAGATGTTACCATGACTCAGAAGAATGGCGACTGTTTATTGATTCGTCAATCTTAAGTTTGAAGGCTGTTTTGCTGCACAACGGAAATATTTAGGGATGTGAATCGTGTGATCGATCGTCTTAACGATCGATTTTGGCTGGGGGGGAGGGAAATCTGATCGTCATGTTTGGTTTGTTTTTTTTAAATCGTTAAAAATAGTAAATCGGGGTAGGGTGGGAAAACCGGCACACCAAAACAACCCTAAAACCCAACCCTTTAAAACAAATCCCCCACCCTCCCGAACCCCCCCCCCCAAATGTTTTAAATTACCTGGAGTCCAGTGGGGGGGTCCAGGCGCGATCTTCCGCGATCTCCCGCTCTCGGGCCATGGCTGCATTAATAGAAATGGCGCCGGTGGCCCTTTGCCCTTACCATTTGACAGGGCAAAGGTAGTGCTGGCACCATTTTGGTTTCTGACACCCGACGTCACGAGTGCAGGAGATTGCTCCCGGACCCCCGCTGGACCCCCAGGGACTTTTGGCCAGCTTGGGGGGGCTCCTGACCCCCACAAGACTTGCCAAAAGTCCAGCGGGGGTCCGGGAGCGACCTCCTGCACTCGCGCCCTATTGCCAATATTCAAAATGGCGCCGGCGCTACCTTTGCCCTCACTATGTCATACGGGGTCGTATGACATAGTGAGGGCAAAGGTAGCACCGGTGCCATCTTTTTGAGGCAGCTTTTACATTTTAAGAACTTATCTATAATAAATATACTTCCCATAGACTAGTTTGTCATTGTTGTGTGTATTTATTGCACTTTTATTCCACATCCAATTTTGATCAGTGTGGTTTACAAAATAACATACACAGCATAACCCAAATGTTTCTTGACTAGATTGTCAGCTGCATAGAGCAGAGGTGGTCTCATATGTGTGTATCTGTATAATGCTATGTAATTCTAATAGCCGCTGGACCCCCAGGTAATTTAAGGCATTTGGGGGGGGTTCGGGAAGGTGGGGGATTTAATTTAACGGGTCGGGGTGGGTTTTAGGGGGTTTTAGTGTGCCGGTTCACGATTTTAACGATTTTCACGATACTCTAAACACCCAAACGGCGACGATACGATTCCCTCCCCCTCCCAGCCGAAATCGATCGTTAAGACGATCGAGGACACGATTCACATCTCTAACCCATACTTCTAAAATACTTCTAACCCATACTTCTAAAATGCTATTAATTGCATCAGTAGCATGGGATCTTCTTGGTGTTTGGGTAATTGCCAGGTTCTTGTGGCCTGGTTTGGCCTCTGTTGGAAACAGGATGTTGGGCTTGATGGACCCTTGGTCTGACCCAGCATGGCAATTTCTTATGTTCCAGAATTATCCCCAAATTGAACATTTAGTAATATTATCCAAAAAGCGGTTTAGAATTTGTGGAGATAATTTTGTAACAGCACGGATAGAAAAGTTGGCAAATGCATGTTTATTACTTCAGTTTTCAAAGCCGACTTGTGTGCTTATGTTTGCTTTGAAAATTATTCCACCTACCATTATTTATTAGGGATGTGCAATTGTTTAGGACGAACTAGGACATTTCAACGAAATTGCCTAATTCATCCTGGTTCGGGGAACCCGAAAACCCAACCAAATTTACCAAATTTTACCGAAATTAAAATATTAGCGCGCACTAACCTGAAATTTGGGTCCCCCGAATTACAAAGACCCGAACCACGGACGATACGAAATTTCCCATGGTGGGCCGAAAACAAAGCCTGAACCGAAAGGCTTTGCACATCTCTAATATTTATGTCTCCTAATTTCTGCACAGATTTTTTTCTGAGAAAATTTATATGCATACTTTGAAAATCCTAAATTATATGCATGAAGTCAAACCTCTCCCCAGCTTCATCCCTGGCAGTGTTTCTGCTCAGTCTGGGTAAACACATGCACACCTAAGTTTACCTGCATATTGAGCAGGCAATTTAATTGCAAGACATATCTGCAGGTAAAGCACTGTTTTACTCATGGAAATGGCTTTTGAAGATGCCCTTCTGTGTGTGGAGTGGAAAAGAGTTTGGTTTAAGTATAAGTAGTTGAGGATTCTTCTGGTATTTAGTAGGTGCTAGTAGGGGTTGAATGTGTTACAGAGGTAATGTGCTCAAACCCCTAAAGGGAGGGGTCACTTTCCTCTACTACAGTGACTCTGACCAGCCATTAGAGTGGTTGCCAGGGTAAGTCTCAGAGAAGACGTCCTCCAACCTCCCTGATCTCAGTGATGGATTTAAGATTTTGTTGTCCCTAGGCATTGTTCATGATGTGCCCCCCTGCCCCTCCCTCTCCCCTCTACGGGACAAGGGACAACACAGCATAAGGTCTAAGGCATGGCCTTGTTTGCTTTACTCTATCTTCTCCAGGCTTACCTCTTCCTTTTATATCCCTGACTGGCAAGAGAAGAGGGGCTGGATTCGTGAACAAAGTGTCTTTTCTTTGCTCCCTGCTATCTATGTGCCCTGGCCTCACCCCTCTCTTCCTGTCCTCTGTACAGCACAGGAGGGAAGGGGCTGGAATTGGGAGAAGAATAGTTTTGCTTTGCTCTGTCCTTACCAGTCTAACCCTTTCCCTCTTCTGAAGTGGGAGGGGAGGGGAAGGGAAGGGCTGAAGCAAGAAACAGAGGCTGTTTTCTGCTGAGTGAGATTCACTATAGAGGGAAACAGCAAATCTTCAGCTGGCCTGCTGTTTCTATCTCTTCCCGCCCCCCCCCCCCCCCCGCCTTCAGTTTTTTGTCACCCTAGGCACAGGCCTAGTGTGCCTATAGATAAATCTAGGCCTGCCTGGTCTGCGGGCACATGAGTCTTACAGGTATACTGTCTGGATGTGGAAAAACAGTATGTGTGATAGGAAAAGAGAAGACAAGAAGTTTCCTATATTTACTTTTGTTTGTTTCTTTTTTTTCACCCAGCTGTTTTCTGCTGCTCCTTTAGGCTTCCAGCTTAATCAGAATCAGTATTTACTAAGTTATAGCACCATGAAACTTCATTTGTAGCTGTTCAGGGTTTTCCCCCTACTTCCCTCTGTTTAAACCAGCCACAGCAACAATCCTTGACTGGCTTCTCAGAGCATGGCTAATTCTGGAAACCTGTATATGCAAATGCTCACTCTGGTACTCAGTGTTACCATTGTCTAATGGCTGGAACTCCATTCCTGAGGGCTGTGGCTTTTGCCTCACAGCATCACCAACCCAGGTCAATGTGACCAGAAGTTGAGCTTGTGAACTGAACCCGGATCTCTTGCATGGCAGCACATAGCATTGCCGCTATGCTGTCAGACATATCCATTTTGGTTTTTCTTTACTAAAGTTTCAGAGACAAATGTTACAAAAAGTTGGAAAAATAGATTATATATTTTCTGATGCATATATAATAATGGAACAACTTATTTTTCATGATTTTTCATGAGAAAAGAAAATGCTCATTTTGCGGTATTCAAAAATATATTACAGTATTTCCAGGTATTTTCATTTCTCACAGCTCCCTTAACATATACCTATGCTTAGGTGGATTTTTTCAATCATTTTGTCTTTCAGGGAATGATGTATTTGGAAGAAAGACGCTTGGTTCATCGAGACTTGGCAGCTCGTAATGTTTTAGTTAAATCTCCCAATCATGTTAAGATCACTGACTTTGGTCTCGCCAGGCTTCTTGAAGGAGATGAGAAAGAATACAATGCTGATGGAGGAAAGGTAGGTACTTTCTCTTGCAAAGAAGCTGATGAACTAATTTGCAAAACCTTTGTACAGAGGGGCCTACATATGCTAAAATGCGCAAAAGGCAAACAATGCACAAAACTGCTGGTGTTTCAAGCTTTTGTGCATTTTAACATGTGTAGGTTCCACATGGGAAACTTTTTCCAAATTACCTCTTTCACAGATAGTAACCTTTCTTGCATAGTCTACTATAGATGAAAGTTTACTAAACGTATGCATTACTAAACTACTACAATGCACTATTACGCAAAGCAGCTCATTAATGCAGAATCAGTGGAAACTGGTGCACAAAAATGGCTTTATGATCTGGATTTCACAAAACAATCTACTGTATCTCAGTGAGGTATAGTTATATTTTTCAGCCAGGCCCATTAGCAGTTTCCATGAAAGTTTACTACAAAACTAATTTGAATCTGTAGCAAACTTTCACTAAAATGGTCATGTTTCCACGGGGACATACTGCTGGTATCACATTTAATTACTTTATTACAAATTACTTATTCCATTCTTATTAGTTATAGTAGAGCAGAACTTAAATGAACATAGTCTATTCGTGCTCTAGATACTAAATGCTGATGTGTCCAAACTAATTGTGGATGAAATTAATTTAGGACACGCTAACTAATTAAGTGGTTATTGCTTTCTGAATCAAATTCTAACCCAGTTAAATATGTCCTGACTAAAACTCTAACATAACTGGCTTGTAGACTGCTCCGCTCAAAATCTAAATATCAGGATTCAGATAAATTAATTGTTTAATGAACTTATAGTAAGAAAAAAAAAGATTTAGTTATACTTATTTACAGTACATTTATCTATAAATAATTATTCAAACCATTTTCTTATATTTAAAAGACTTTGTTGTTGATTTGACTTAATCATTTTAGACATAAAGGAATGGATGTTCAAAAGGATTTAGCCAGCTAACAAAAGAGGTAGCCACTGCCAGCTATATTCATTGGGGTGAACATTTACCCTGCTGACTGATTAAATATAGCTATTTAAAACAGAGGTAGGCATGGGGTCAGAGGAAGAAGATAGGCTAAGCTATGTTTGTGTGCTGGGTCACATTGACCCCAGTTAGCGCCAGAGTAATTCTGGACACTGGACTGGTAGAAGGCAAGGCTATATGTTCTTGCCAGCTCAGTGACAGGAAATTTTGGAAGGGTGGGAGGAGGGCTTGAAAAGCTATATATTCTTTGACATCGGTAAAGAGGGGTGGATAATTGGATCTTTCTATATTCTTTGACACCAGGCAAGAGGGAGGAGAGTGAGAAATTACTATGGGGTTGTACATTCCTTTACCTCAGGAAGAAGAAAGGAGGATTGGAGGTGTGAGCTATCTTTTTGTTGATCGGGTCTGAGGTTGGGGATTATCGGTTCTTGAGAGAACTCTTTATGGATCAGGATGCCAAGACCTGGACATTATAATCAACTACAGTAATTAATGTTGGCATCTTATCAGCCACATCCAAGCTGGCTAATTTGTAGCTGACAATTTGCATAAACCTGTCTAGCTACAATGTTTATTTATGTATTTATTTATTTACTTGAATTTATATCTTGCTCTTCTTGCACAAAGTATACACTGATGGATTACAACATATAGAATAATTATGCATAAGTACAGAATAAAAAAATATAATACAATAAAATAATATATAATTACAAATTCAACACTGCTTAAAGTTGCAGTAACCTCCCCCTCACCTGCCTTCATAAAGAACCTTAAAACAGATATCTAAAACATAAACTAATATATGATATAGCTATCACTATCAAGTTATCTAAAAAATTGCATAATAAAACTTTCATGGTTAAGCATTACTAAGTAAAAATGCCTTTATTGCCTTACAAAAAGACTATAAATTTGATAGAATTTTGATGACTTTAGGAAGGTCATTCCTATGTTTAGAAACTATATTAAAATTGTCCTGTTTGTAGTGTTTTGAAATATCATAGATCTCACTGAAGGAATTTCCAGTTGAACTGACTGAGAAAAACATAGAGGCTTTGGCAGTTCATAAGAAAAAAGTTTTCCTTCATATATTCTGGGGCCAGATCATGCAGGCTGTGAAAACTAGTAATAGAAGTTTAAACGATATAGAAAAGCAATGTAGAAATCAGTGAAGCAACTTAAGTATTGGCATGATGTTCTAGTTTCCTTTAGTGCCAGAGATTTGTCTGACAGTACAATTCTGGACAAGCTGAAGTCTGTGAATGAAGACCTATAAATAGAGCATTACAGTAATTAATTTGGACGTAACCAGGGCTTGAACTATCAGTCTAAAATCCTTGACTAAAAAGATATTGTGCACATGTCTAAGTATTATGTAATTGCAAAGAAAAATAGCTACCTCAGACAATCACTGTCATCTGGGGCGCCAATGTCAAATAGAAATCCACTTGAACACCCAGAAGATGAGTATTCAAATATACTAGGAGGATAATATTGCACAAAGATATTGCTGAAGTTGTCCACATCAAAGGGTAGTCTTCTCATTCATAATAGCTCTGATTTACTGGGATTAAACTGTAATTTATTGGCCTGCAAGCAATGAACAATAATCCCCAAGTTTATCTCACTTTGAACAACTTCATGTTGATGGCCTAAAGACTGAGGGGTTAATAAAAATGTATCCCCAAATCACATTTATAACCATTAAGAAATGAATTAGATTTCACTGGAACCATTCAGAACTAATCAGAAAACCATTTTGTTGTGAGTTCTTAATAATATGTATCAAAACCTTTCTGAGTTCTCTTAAACCTAGTAGCTTTTGTGTAAAGACATATTTATATGTCTTAAAATTTTAGAATCCCATTTATGACTGGGGGTACTCAATGTCAGCCCAGAAAACCATGTTCTGTAACCAGGAGAACATTAATCTTCTCAAAAAATGAATCTAGAGTGAATTGACAGATTGAATTAAGTTGAAGGTCATAGGATAAGATCTAAGACAGAGTCAATGAGGACTGGATTCATTTGACAGAGTTAACCTAAACTATATATTGTATATATATATAGAAAGAAAGAAAGAATATAAACTGAATTGGTTAGTTCTGTCCAGTGACATAGTGATTAATGCTTTGCACTGCCAAATATACCAAAGTCTGAGTCCTAATTCAGGCTTCTACTCCTCAAGTTGAAGAAGTGGTAAGCAAAAATCAGGATCTAAATACCGTTTTTAGAGTTGTAACTGATGGCAGGCTAAAACATTGCATTGGAAGTAGCTGTAGACAAGATTCATTCTATTTGATTGACCATAGGCACTACAGTCCATATTAGCAAGCAAAGGTAAACAGGAACATATTCCAACTTTTATCAGGCAGTTTTGCAAGGTATGCATGCACTTTTCTATACCTGGACCTTGTTGCTAGTTTTCAGAGAGAACCCAGGTATTTTCCCTTTGATTGTTGCATAGACAGATTATATATGTGTACAAATGATTGTACACTTTGTACCTGCTATTTCTGGGGGCAGTGCATCAAGGTTAAAAAGTGCACACACATTTGAAAATGTAAATGTACATATGCTGTTCGCTCTTCCATCTTACACACCCGAGAATGCCTTTTCAAAATTTGGCTAAATGTATGTACAATGTAAAAATCCACATACATTTTTAGATGGAGTGAGGGGAGCAATTTTTCCACCCAGGCAATCTTCCCAGGAAAATATCTAGTTACCCAGATAATGTCTTTTGAAATATGTTCTCTTAAAACCGAATTCTAGCTGGATACAAGATGGCCGACCCTGCTAGCCATGCGTGAGACTGCTCCATTTGGGCCTTTCTGGTTCTTGCCTTAAAATGCCTCATTCTGCAAGAAAACGATGGGCCAGGGAATGAGAAGCCCTGCTGCATCCTTACCTATGATTTCTGGCCCGATGGACGCTCATGTCCAATGGAGAGTGCTAGACCTGGGAGTTAACCCACTGGGAGGTGTTCAGGAGGAAGTAGTACCCGGCACTTCCCTTGAGTTGTGAACCACTCTATCCCCGGAGGAATGAATGGCTCTGGCTAACCCAGTAGAAGTTAGATCTTTGGATCAGCCCCGAGGGTCCCTAGCACCTGAGGTTGGTGAAGCCTCAGGTGGGCAGGCTGAGGCTGAAGTTACTTTGGAGATGGCTTCTGAATTTCCTCTACCAACATTGGGAGCCAGGGATGATACCAGAAGCACTGGGGTTCAGCTTGCAACTGGAGGAGTGCTTGACTTGTATTGTCCAAGATCACAAAGGCAGACCTGGTAAGACCTGCTGTAATTTCCCTTGATTCTGTTTAGGAGGCAATTCAAACTTTGAACACCAATATCTTCAATCAAATGGCCCCTGTTTTTTATACTTATTTGGGAAATTTTGATAATTGTTTAAAAGCGGTGGAAAAAGAAGTTTTGAGAAACAAGTAATCCATTGAGCTACTGGAAGAGGATATTAATAATAAATCTTCCTTTTATACCTCCTTGATTAAAGAAAATCATCTGTTTTCTGTGAGGTTGGAGTATATGGAAAATCAGATTAGAGTGAAAAATCTCCACTTTATAAATTTCCCCAAAGATCAATATACTCCTCCAAAGGACATGTGGAAGAAATATATGATTGAAACTCTTAAAGTTCCTGAGCAGGCACTTTCTCTAACATCTAGAGTTTATTATAATCCTCCTTTTAAAAAGAAAGGTTCTGTAGATCAGAAAGGGGTTCAAGTTTTGACTTATGCTGTGCCTCCTCAAATGAATCTAACAGATTTGCTTGAAACAACCCAGAAGGATTCAGCTACTCCTGCAGTACTAGTAGTGTCATTTCTTCTCGAAGCTGATAAAGAATGGACATTAAGGATGTTTTTCCGCCACTGTCTAGAAACCTTTATGGATCTCAAAGTCAGCGTGTTTCCAGACCTGTCTAGAGTGACTCAGAAAAGAAGGAAACAATTTTTGTTGCTAAGGCCTAGGGTTATTGAGATTAGTGTTCTACTTTTGCTTAAATTCCCTTGCAAGTGCATTGTTACAGGGGGATCTTGGGCCAGGTTTTTGGGGGGTACTCGCGTATCTTACGCGCATACCCCTTTGAAAATCTGGCCCTTTGTGTATTAACAGATAATGTTATACCTGAGGTAGTTTTATTGGATCCCCATATTGAGGACTTGGGGTTATAGAGAGATATTATTGCCTAATGCTTTTTGTAGTATGTTTGGTTTTCCTAATTATGCTTTCTCTGTTTTCAAATCAAGATGTCTTTTTTCTTGAAATGTATTTGTTAAACATAAACAATACATTTAAAAAAAACAATTCTCATGGTACACTGCCCCTTTAATTTTGCTTAGTTATATTATGGGGTGAATTTCTCTTGCATTAAAAGGTAAACATCACCCCATATTGCATTTTGCCATTCCCTGCCATACACTTCATTCTCAGTGCAGTGAGTTATAAACAAACCTTCCACTGAAAACTGTGGCAAAATAGTCTTTTAGAGCACTCTTAAGGCTCATATTACAAATGTTTATTTATTTTAATTTTATTTGTATTTATTTTAAATAAATGATGCAAAAAGAAATATATTCAAATGAAATGACAGGAATGTACAGCAGTAACAAATAAGATAATAAACCATGGCTAGGGAACTTCATTTTCATATTTTATTTTAATTGTGTGGACATTTCACTGTTATAACAAAAAAGAAACTGCTGGAAAAATTACTTTTTTGCTAACATTACTCCAATGGGTTATATAAGTCATTTTTACACTTACTTATTTTTTTTTTACATTGAAATTCCCAGGCAAAATTAAATAAAAACTGAAACAGAGGTCTCTATTCCGTAGCAAAAGAAAAAAATATATAGTCAGGCCCTATCAAGTCGACAAAGAAACTTGTACTTTAAAAAAATAGATTTTAACCTCTTAATGAACCCCAGTGGAGAAAGAAAACATTATAGAAAGTTGAAAGTGGACAGACAAGCAGGAAACAGATATGTAAAGAGGAATAATTATTGGTAGTACTGAGGTCTTGCATGATGACTTTCTAATGAGAGGTGAATGAATAGGAGAAAGCAAAGAGACTATGCTCCCTAATATGAAAAATACCTGTACATTTGTTATTTTCACTGTTGTTTTTTGGCTTTTTTTTTAATAGATGCCAATTAAATGGATGGCCTTGGAATGTATTCACTACAGGAAATTCACTCACCAGAGTGATGTATGGAGTTACGGTAAGTCTTTTAACAGACTTAAGAGCTGATGGACTAAAGGGCTTTAAGGTTAATGCAAGCATTACATAATGTCCATATCCATTGTTTGCAGCATGCACATTATTGCTACCATGTGTTAATATACATGCAAATGAGTTAATTAGCAGAAAATGTTATGCTAATCAGCCCTTTCGGTATTAACACTGGATAATGCACCCAGTGTTAATATATGAACATATTGCTAGAAGCAATGTAACTATATATCAGGAGGTATAGTAAACTGTTCAGCCTGTGGCCCCTATTGATGCAAGCCGCCTGACCTCTCCTTCACAACACCACCCCACACCCCCCAAAATAGTAATGACCCATCTTGATACCCTGTGCCCACACCATTCAACAACCATCACGTCTTTGCGCATACATGGCAAAGCAAAAATTTTAAAAAGCCTTGCTAGGCATGGTGTTCATCAATACAGTCACTCTAATGGGTCTATATACTAACTGGCATTACAACTGGATTACTTTGGTTTTGTCTTCCTTTAAATCATTGTGCATTGAGGCACTAACATTTTTTTGCATTCTTTCTGGATATCTTAAATGCATGCAGAATCATTTCCCACCTGATGTGCTGTTTGCCTGCTTACCAAGACACTGCATCATGACGTCCCTTTAGGGTATTCTGTTGTAATCTCTAATGTGGAAGCAGTTTAGTAGCTGTTCATTGTGGCAGAAAAAAAAATCTCTTCTTTTAGTTTAGCCGCCGACTCAGAGAAATATGGCTCTGGGCCATAGTTTTCAGCAGCTCTTTGAAAATCCAACTCCAAAGTCTTGACTGTCATGAAACATTTCCTGGCTTATGGGAGCGTCTGTACTATACACAGATAAAAGGGAATTTGTCATAACACAGAACAAATACAAAGAAGTAGGAAGAAGGGAGAAAGGCAGGAAGATAAAGGTTGGAACAGACTTAGAATTCATTTCACTAATAATTTTAAAATCCGCAAATAACTCTTAATAATGAAATTTAACCACAATTGCATAGTGTGAAATATTAATTACTTTGCTACTTTGTAAAATATTTGTTGCAGTTTGTTAGGATGCTAATGGCATATCTTGGACTGTGTAACAACACTTTAAATAAGATGGTTAATAATGTTCAAGCTGGACAACAGAAATATCCTAGATATCCACAAAAAAGGAAATCCTGTTTTTAAAAACACATCAAAATTCCACCTCTCAGCATTTCATATTTTGAATTCATTGCTTTTCCCACAAATGAGCTTCTAGTTTAGGATAATATTAGGACAAACCCTTACAGAGTAAGATTAAAAAGCTTATTTACTAACCAGCATTAAAAGCAACATGGTAAATACATTTGCAACTGGTTTTAATGCAGCTGTACATCAGGCTTTTATACCTGATGTTCCAATTTAACGAAATGCAGAATACTGCACTGTTAGCATGGTTGCATTAAAGGCAGTGCTGACATAATAAAGCTGCTGTGTTTGAGAGCTTAGGTACACCCTTGCTAACTGGTTTAAAACTGATAGGGGCAGTTAACACAGTAAATGTACTCCACCCAGAATCAAAGTGGCTTTTGCCACCTGCTCACTAAACTCCCTCATCTCCTTGGGAGTGGGCCTCAGTGATTGAGCTTCTAGGCCCACCCTCTGCTCCCACCTCAGGCAGAGAAAGGCCTTTAGGTTCACTAACATCCAGACTATACTCACCTCTCCAAAGTTTTCAAAATCTTCAGCGACAGAAGGGAACCGGTTTCCATCCATCTGACTGCAACACCAAAATCAAAATGGTGCCACTGACACTCTTCCCCTTCCGTGAAGGTCAGAGTGTCAGCAGCATCATTTTTATTTTGGTGATATAGCTATCTGATGGGAAACCAACTCACTTATACTGGTGGAGATTTGAAGATTCTGGGGGGGAGGGGGGGAGTGAGTGTGGCATTCGAGGGGTTGTACCTAAAAGTCCTCCTCTGTCTGGATGGCAGATGTGAGCCCAGAGGCCTCAGTAAACATGGTCTAAATATCTGCGCAAGTTAATACAGCTCCTGAGATATTAGTACCTAATGAGGTAATTTAACTTTGTTTTCTTAATTGGGTCATTTGCACGCATGTTTAGCATTATCCTCGGAGAACAATAACAACTGCATTAATCTATTTTGTGCATGGTCACTATTTAATGCTCATATTAGCATACATTTAACATGGGCATTAGAACACAGGGCCCTTTGCTAGCTACCCTTTATAGTTTGAAAGCATTTTGTAATATGTCCACACTTTGGCCAATTTAGAGAGAGGATAAATGACCCCTAATTTTTCAATCTCTTTCTTTATTTATTATGAATCTTTTATTTTACGTTTCGAATGAGTCAGTTTTAACTTAGATTGCATACTAGAGATGTGAATCAGAACCGGAATCGGTTCAGTTCCGGTTCCGATTCAAATCTTATAATTTTTATCGTCCAGCCTGATTGGTTTTTTGTTTATCGACTGCGCCCGATCCGATAAACAAAAAACCCACCCTGACCCTTTAAAACTGACCCCTTAGCCTCCCCTACCCTCCTGACCCCCTCCCCAACACATTTTAAAATTACCTGGTGGTCTAGTGGGGGCACGGGGAGCAATCTCCTGCTCTCGGGCTGTTGGCTGTGTTAATAAAAATGGCGCCGATGGCCCTTTGCCCTTACCATGTGACAGGGGCCGGCCAATGGCACGGATACCCTGTCACATGGTAAGGGCAAAGGGCCATCGGCGCCATTTTTATTAGTGGCAGCTGATGGCCTGAGAGCGGGAGATCGCTCCCGGTGATCCACTGGACCACCAGGTAATTTTAAAACATTTTGGGGGGGGGGGGGGTCGGGAGGGTGGAGGAGGCTAAGGGGTCAGTTTTAAAGGGTCTGGGTGGGGGTTTTTTTATTGGGCCATCGGCGCCATTTTTATTAGTGGCAGCCGACGGCCCGAGAGCAGGCGATCGGTCCCGGGGCTTCCACTGGACCACCAGGTGATTTTAAAACATTTTGGGGCAGTTTGGGAGGGTGGGAGAAGGTAAGGGATTAGTTTTAAAGGGTCGGGGTGGGTTTAGGGGTTGTTGCCGGTTGTTGCCGGTTTTCCCGCCCCCCCCAAATAACTCCCGTTAGTGGACACAAACCCAATTAACGATTTTTCACAATAAATCAGGGGAATTTATATTGTATCGCACTCTTTAACGATTTTTGATGATTTAAAAAATATCGGACGATATTTTAAATTGTCAAAAAATGATTCACATCCCTATTGCATACCATGATGAGACCTGTAGGCTTCAGAAGTAAAATTCCCAGAAGATCATGTTTAGAAACATGATCAGTGTGACATTTATTTCATAAATAACTAGTTTGGAATACTACTTAATGTAATTTTAGCATTGCCCTTTTTACCATTGTAGCAGATCATATTTTAATGGAATTGCAATTAATAGCATGGTAAAGATTATATTTCTTTTTTGAAATTTATTTGATGATTGTTTCTTTTTTATTATGTAAACTGTAGGAATAGAAACTTGTTTTCTGTGCCACGGTATATAAAAACTGCATAAATAAATAAAATAAACTAGTAGATTTACCTGTTCTCCGCACATGTGTATATGTTCCAACACTTTTTAAAGATGGTTCTTGTGCATATTTCAAGTATAGAAATGTTGCATTTTAGCAGGCTTTTTAAAAATCACTTTTCCAGAGTATTAAGAACTTTGCCTAAGGGTATTTGAAAGAAACTTCTTTCACTGAGATTTCTTTTTCCTTGTAGTTGTTTCTAGGAGTTGCTTGTACTTATGTAGGTAAAATGTATTTATTATATGTATAGCCTACCTATAATAAAATCTTGCTAAGCAGAATACAAAAATTTTCAAGACCCGTGGGTGTGCTCACATGTTCACGTGTTGATTTTATAACATACATGCGTATATGTGTATATATGCGCATGTTTTATAAAATTGACTAACCGTGTGTACACGTGCGCACAATTTTATATAGATGTGTGCTTGTGCACATGAATGCTATCTTGAGTGCGTAAGTGGAGGAATTTTAGTAGGTACGCACAGCAACGCAATAGGCATTTTTACCAGTTCGCCCCAGCTAAAGGAGAGGACTTCCTAAACCCGCTAGCTAACATGCCTCCCTTTTACCCTATTAGTCCCGAGCCTTAAAACCCCACTGACTAGCCTCGGTTTTTTTTTATTACATGAAGTAGAGTTACGTAGTAGGGGACCCTGGTGCTTGCTGTGCGTGTAACTACTTACACGCTGACTTCATGGTGCAGTCCTGGCCTACCATTGTCCCTCCAAGACCACTCCCATACCCCACCCCTTTTACAGACAACTTTTTTTTTTATGTGTATACTGGGAGATATGAGCGTGGCTGTGGGCCTTTTAAAATCCATGTGGGCATGTAGATCCAAGTCACGCGCGTATCTCTCAGTTTTGGCACATGCAAACCTTTGAAAATCGACCAGATAGTGACAAGGAAATATATACAAAGAATCTGCTGTTTTCAGTTATTGGAATCTGCACATTATCACACTACCAATGCATTATACTATCAAAAGGCCTCTCTAAAAAGACAGGCCTTAAGCCTAAAATGAATTCTATCATTTCAAGGAATTTGAATTAAGGCTAGTTTTCATGAAAACAAACCAAATCATTAAATCTTTTATTCTGACTTTTTATCTCATTCTTGAGAAGAGATTATTCTATAAAGTTTCTAAAAAATGCTCCAATTTAACAATACCAAGTATAATAATTCTATGAAAATGAGGGTGCTAGAATATTGTCTTTTAGCAGAACACACAGATTCTTGTGAAGCATGAATACAACATAAAAAACTGAAAAAGAGATTCAAGTCAAGAGATTTTTAAAAATAGAGAATATGACCATAATAAACTTTTTTTCTCTTTTTGTATAAAAGTTTTACCATGCCCCAGACTCCATCATTATCTCTTTCTACCTCCCTGATCCCCATCAGTCTCCCTCTCTCTCAATCCCCTTTACCTCACCAGTCTCTCTCTCTCTCTTTCAACTCCCTTTTCTCTACCAGTCTCCTTCTCTCTCTTTCTCTCCTTCAACCCCCACCAGTCTCTCCTGCTTTCTCAACTCCTTTTGCCACACCAGTCTCCTTTTCTCTTGACTTCCTTTGTTCCTGTGAATATTCTCTTTCATCTACCTTGTTCCCATCACTACCCCTCATCTCCATTGGTCTCTTTCTTTCTCTCAATCCATCTTCATCACTTCCCCAGCAGTCTCGTCTTTCTCTCAGTTCACCTCCTCATTCCCACCAGTCTCCCTTTCTCTCCCCTCCTCTCTCAATCCCTCTTCATTCCCACCACTGTCCCCTCTCTCTCAATCCTCCCTTCATCTCCACCAGTCTGCCTCTTTCTTAATCTCCTCTCATCCACAACAAATCTTCCTTTTCAACCCCCATGCTTATCCCCATCGGTCTTCCTCTCTCAGTCCTTTGCTGCTATCCACAGCAGTCTCAATGCCTTGCTTCCATGGCCAGTCAGCCATCCTCTTCCTTCCCCACCCTTCAGCTAGTCAGTTACTCTCAAGCTAACCAACCCCCCCTCTACTCCCATCACCTCCACCCCCAGTCATCTAACTGGCCAGAATCACCTCCCTCTCAGCAATGCATTGCTATTTACTACTAGCCAGTCACCCCCCAGCTGACTTGAGTTAGCTACCTCTCCCCCTCAGCTTACTTGCTGCTACTGTGGTCCCCAGAACAGTATGAGCCTTGCAGTGCCCAAACATATGCTTATCTCATAGTTTCACAAGACTGGACACTGTGAGCCCAGCGTGGAACTTAGGGTACCGCGTGATCAAAGTCACTGAGAGCTGTGTGGTGTCCAAAAATAAGTGAAGAAGAATATTTGGTACATCCAGGGTATTTTCAAGGTGCCATGGCTACGTGCTGCCTGTGATTTATCAAGTCCTGTTTAGGATTATATTTTTTGTGTTTATTAGAGCCACCTCAGCTTTTTATTTAACAATTTATAGTAACATTAATAAAGTATATATGTCTATGCCAGTATTCCTTTAGCTGCCAGCAGGGTGAAATCATATATCAAAAGAACATAGAAACAAGAATGCAGGGGGGAATTATTGGAAGAAGGTGCCTGTTGCGCTGCCTATCTCCCTGAATAGCCCCATGAGCTCTCCACCATCATGACTCACCTGACTGCTGGTGCTAATGTTATCCAACTGCCAGGCTACTGCAACCATCGTGAAGTAGTGCATAGCTTCTGGTGCACGTCGCTGAAGCTGCATGCTCCTTTGGAAGACATTTCTGCAGTTAAAGATATGGGCAGGAAAAAGAAAGGGAAGACTGTTCTGACTCTGTGTGAATGACTGTGTATCTGTGTCCATGTCAATACCAAGTAATTTAGATTTTTTTCCAAGTATGGGTTTCTAAAGATCTTTGTCAGCTTTTGCAAGTGGTGGATGCAAGCTTCTTATGGTTGTAACTGCCACTCCGTGCACGTTACTACCAAGCATTTTGTTAAGGGTAGCAATATTAAAAATCCAAACCAAGCAACTGTCAGTTACCGCTAGCAACATTTTTACAGGGTGAGCAGCTTTCCTGACAATTCATACAATGCTTCTGTTTGAACATGCTTTGCTTTTGGATCTCGCCACAGAAGCAGTCCTGCACTCCCTCCCCAGTGTCTTCGCATCAGCATCTCAGACCGTAAATGTCAGGGCTCAGTGCCGGCTGTTGTCTGAATCCAAATCCTCTTCCCCCCACCCCCCACCATCGAAGTGGAGAGCGATGCTGCAGTTGTGTAAAAATCATGCAAGCTAATTGGTTAATGGTAGTAATCCCCATGCCTTCTGTTAGGGGTATTAGCTGATGCTCCATGCTGATTACCTCCCCTGCGCCTTTTTCTTAATTTCCAACTGTAGCCTTTAGGGATCCACAGTCTTTATCCAATGATTTTTTTTAATTCATTTTCTGTTTTTGTCTTCACTACCTCTTCTGGAAGGTCATTCCAGGCATTCACCACCCTCTCTGTGAAGAAATATTTCCTGGCTTTGGTTCTGAAGTTTCATACCATGACCTCTAGTTCTACAGTTTCCTTTCCTCTGGAAACATTTGAGGAACATGCATTATTAAACTGTCCAGATATCTGAAATTCTGCAGCATATCTCCCCTCTCTTCCAGGGTATACATACATATTCAGATCCTTCACCCTCTCCTCATAAGTCTTCTGATTCAGATCCTACACCATTTAGTCACCCTTCTCTGGACTACCTCTGTCCTTTCTCTATACGTTATGAGATAGGGTCTCCAGAACTGAACACAGTATTCCAGGTGAGGTCTCACCAAGGACCTGTACAAGGGCATTATCACTGCCTTTTACTTACTGGTTATTTCTCTCTCTGTGCAGCCCAGCATTCTTCTGGCTTTAACTTTCACCTTATCAATTGCTTTGCCATCTTCAGATCATCAGACACTATCACCCCAAGGTTTCTCTCTCAGTCCATGCACATTAGTCTTTTACTCCCCATCACATACAACTCTTTTGGATTACCGCACCCCCAGATGCATGATTCTGCACTTCTTGGCATTGAATTCCAGCTGCCAAGTCTTTGACCACTCTTCAAGCTTTCTTAAATCAATTTTCATTCTCTCTACTATTTTAAGCATGTCCACTCTGTCGCAGATCTTAGTATCATCTGCAAATAGACAAACTTTACATTCTGTCTCTTCTGCAATGTCGCTCACAAAGATATCGAATAAAAGTGGTCCCAAAACCAATCCCTGTGGTACTCACATTTCAAACTAAGGTGTATACTAATCATTTTGATAAATGCAAGTATATCATATAACATTTCAATAATTGCACTTAAGACTATGCTGTTTACATTTCTTGTTCTTGCCCATTTTTTTATTTAGGCAAAATTAAGAGATTTATACGTACTCATATATTAGAGCACAGGAGTTTAAAAAATAAAACACTTGATGCATTTATAGTGGCACACTGTCTTAACAAACAAAATAATTTTTCTTTTTTAAATATTTTGCCATTGATTATATTAAAGATGATCTGAGGGCAGGTGACAGGGACAGATTACCAGTTCAATTGAAACAAAAATAGATTTTTTTTTTCTTTAAATTGCTTAGAAATATTTGGTTTGAATTTCTTGATTGAATGGGCTTCAGTTTCTTTTTATTATTAATCACATTTGGTTGTCAATTGATTTGATTTTTAGATAATTGGTACTTTCAG
Source organism: Rhinatrema bivittatum (assembly GCF_901001135.1). Lineage (NCBI taxonomy): Eukaryota > Metazoa > Chordata > Amphibia > Gymnophiona > Rhinatrematidae > Rhinatrema > Rhinatrema bivittatum. The sequence continues at coordinate 169,201,215 of NC_042620.1, forward strand.
TAGTGCCTCTACTTATATCATTTCCCTAAGCATGTAAAAGCCTTTTTCCATCAAAATAGCAACTGAGAGATGTTCTCTGCTAATGAATGATGAGTGTTCCTTTTTGGAACTCATAGAACGGGATCTCTTAGTCCCCAGTTACAAAGTGCCCTCCCGGACAACATTCGTGAAGCAGGTTATCCCCACCCTATATACTCAATTCTGTATTTGATGCAGGTACAGCTAGCTAAGGCAGAAGGGGGAAGTGTTCAGGGGTGGATTGGCCTATTGGGGCTTTAAGCATACCCCAGTGGACCGGTCGGGTAAAACACTGTCAAGCAGCCCCATGCCTGCAGAGTCACTACAGCCAATACCAGCCCTGCAGCACCTCTTTTCAGAGAGTGAAAGCTTCTCCTCAGACTCTCTAATCACATTTGCCATTTAATTTTCAATGTGGTGGTAGCCACGGCAGCATGTGGCCTGCTCTTCTCTCCTCTTCAACCAGCCCTGCAACAGCAAGTTGCCTTCTCCCTGTTTTCCTCAGGCACTCCTTTCCTGTCAAAACCAGCACATTGACAGCATGGGGCCTGCATCCACTCTCCTCAAGCACCCCTCTCATCACCTTCCCGCACATTTCTACCTCTGGCTCTTCCTCTGACAGTGGGAGGTAGTCAGGAGACTTCCCATGCTGCTGCCTCACTGCCACTTGAAGGTCACACATTTCTCTCTGCTGCAGCCCCCCTTATGCTCAGGAATGACAAACCCTTCCCTTCCCTCCCCACACAGCATTGGGGCCTGTTAGCTCTCTTTTTCCCACATCAAAGGATACCGCAGGGATTATCAAAAGGCAACCCCGCCTGAGTCCCCCAGATCCCTAATGTAAAAACATTTTTTCACTTATTCAGAGTGCTAGTGAATAAGTGAACATATGTGTGTGTGTGTGTGTGTGTGTGAGTGTGTGTGTGTGTGTGTGTGTGTGTGAAAGAAAGTTTGAAAGAATGTTAGTGTGTCTGTATGTGAGTGAACATACAAGTATGAGAAAGATGATGTGAGCAAGCATACAGGTGAATTAGTGAGCGATTGAGTGAGCATACGAGTGTATGTGTAAGAATGAATGTATGTGAATATGAGAAAGAGGACAAAGTTTGTGCTGAAGGCCACCCACTTCTCGCTGCCACTTGCCCCCCTCATGCTTGGGCTGTGGCAAAAGAATAATCGAATTTCCGTACTCCCCTCAGCATCGGGACCTTTCAGCCCTCTTCCTCCAACACCAAGGGACGCTTCTGGGATTAGCAATAGCAGCGTTTGCTTGAATCTATCTGACCATCAATGTAAGAAAAAACATTTTTTTTTTTTACTTGCTTAACGTGCTAGAGAATAAGTGAACATGAGAAAGAGTGTGTGAGCCTACGTGTTTGTGTGAGTGTGAAAGAGCATATAAATAAACTTACGAGAGAGAAGCTTGTGAACGAGCAAGCGAGTGAGCATATTAATGTTTGTAAAAATGAATGCAGGACTGGTTCTAATATTTTTGCTGCCCTGTGTGAAAAATTGCTGTGCTGCCCCTCCCCCCGTTCTGTTTTGTTTTTTTTTAACACAAAATTTTAGGTTTTTCCCCAATAACCAACACTATAGAACCTGTCTGTCTCAAGCTCTGACCCAGGTCCTCTTTCACCACCGAAAAAAAGCCCTGCTACCTCCAGCACTCCAAACTGTCAAAGTTAACACACTTCCATGAACCTATTTTACCCCATCCAAAGGTCCATAATTTCTAAATTGTGCAGGAATGATCCCCAGATGCTCCTGCCCCACCTACAGGTACATAAACATGATACCAACTGGGCCCTGTAGCTGGAACCAGTTTGTTGGACAGAAAAACATGCATTACTGTAGTGCCACCCAGAAAACAAACAAACAAAAAAAGACATTTGGAACTCATATAGTATTAGGCCTTTTGTAATGCTTGTTTAGGCATGGCTTTGGCCCTTGGACATCCTTGAGTAAACTGAATGATAACAATATAGTAAATTTCCCATTTCAAAACAGTACTAAATGGCAATGCTAGCACTCAAACAGGAACAACCCTATATTTGAAAATGCACATATTACACCAAGCCCTAAATCAACTCCTATTAGGAAAGCAGAACAAACCAGCTGCTCTAAATTCCTACCTATAAACTACCTGGTAGCAGAATAACTCACCTCGCTTATACTTGCAGAACAAAGACAGACCCTCACCAAATACAGAATAAAGGGACCATAGGGGGTCAATTTTAAGATCTGCTCACGCACATGGGCCACTTTATAACATGCACCCTTTGATGCGAGCATGTTATAAAATAAGATGTCCACACGCACATGTGTGCCGGATTTTAACATCCTCGTGCGCGTGTGTGCGCGGCCTGTGACTCTCGCGCGTGCGCCGAGGGGGGAAATCAGCCTTTTTTCCATTTCCCTCCCAGTCCCTAACCCCTGCCTAGCTATTCCAAATGTTTTTATTTCAATACTTACTGCTCCTCTGGAGCAGAAGTATCTTCCACGCGCTGGCTGCCTGCTGGTGCACTTCCCCAGGACTAATGGCACTGTCCCGGCCTGCCTCTGGCCCGCCCCTTTTGAGAGGCCCGGCACTTCGGCATGCAAAGTGGCCAGACCCTTCCAAAAATGCATGGACTGGCCATGTGCATAACCTCTGAAATGTACGCGCACAGGCCTTTTAAAATTTGGGCGACTGTATAAATAGAAATGTGTAGATAGAAACTGAATTGGAAACTGCAACAAACCAGATTCTGTATGTAGTGAAGTAATAGAAAAACAGAAACATCACCATTCCTCATAAATCAGACAAAATCAGGAAATATAAAGCAATCATAATAAACCATACAAATAAAAAGAATATTGCCAAACAGATGAGAAATTGAATAGAGCTCATATACAAAATTGGAAACATTTTCAAAAGGTAATAAAATATTTCAAAATAGCAGACATTTCAAACATCCAATAATTAAACCTACAAGGTAAAGGCAAGAATTATAAAATAACAAAACTAAGATTTATTTATTTATAAATATTTGATATTCTACTCTGGGCATGATTTATGCATAGGTAATCTAGGCATGCACCTAGGGCACCAAATTTTGAAGATGCTCAAAAACTGGGAATCCCTCTGCTGTTCTCTGATTTACAAAAGCAAAATCTCCTTTCCCTAGTCCTCTGCCTATGTGCACCATAATCTTAAATCCATCCTCGATTACACCTTTCCCTAAGTTAGTCACATGGAGGTAAATATTCAAAGGCATTTATCTGGATAACTTTTAAATTATTTGAATAAATGCTGAGGTTTTAATACTGTTGTCATGTATTCAGATAAATTTTATCTGGATAAGTGGGAGTCATTTTGGGTGCATTATGAGGTGAAGTTGAAGTAGCCAAATAATTTATCTGGTTAACTCCGATATTTGTAGTTAGCCAAATAATATTCCCAGATAACTTTTCTAACCCTTAAAAACAAAATTAGCCTAGCTTGCCTGCCAGCCCATCCCCCAGCCTCCACTCAAGTAAGAAACATGTTAGCCCTTCCAGCCTGATCCTCACTCCTTCCCCAAAATCCCTGCAAAAATTTTGCAAAAGTTAATAGGGATGTGAATCGTTTTAGGACGATTAAAATTATCGTCCGATAATTTTAATATCGTCTTAAACCGTTATGGAACACAATACAATAGAGATTCTAACGATTTATCGTTATAAATCGTTAGAATCGTGAGCCGGCACACTAAAACCCCCTAAAACCCACCCCCGACCCTTTAAATTAAATCCCCCACCCTCCCGAACCCCCCCCCCAAATGACTTAAATAACCTGCGGGTCCAGCGGCGGTCCGGAACGGCAGCGGTCCGGAACGGGCTCCTGCTCCTGAATCTTGTTGTCTTCAGCCGGCGCCATTTTCCAAAATGGCGCCGAAAAATGGCGGCGGCCATAGACGAACATGATTGGACGGCAGGAGGTCCTTCCGGACCCCCGCTGGACTTTTGGCAAGTCTCGTGGGGGTCAGGAGGCCCCCCACAAGCTGGCCAAAAGTTCCTGGAGGTCCAGCGGGGGTCAGGGAGCGATTTCCCGCCGCGAATCGTTTTCATACGGAAAATGGCGCCGGCAGGAGATCGACTGCAGGAGGTCTCTCAGCGAGGGTTCCAGCGCATGGCCGGCGCCATTTTTCGTACGAAAACGATTCGAGGCGGGAAATCGCTCCCTGACCCCCGCTGGACCTCCAGGAACTTTTGGCCAGCTTGTGGGGGGCCTCCTGACCCCCACGAGACTTGCCAAAAGTCCAGCGGGGGTCCGGAAGGACCTCCTGCCGTCCAATCGTGTTCGTCTATGGCCGCCGCCATTTTTCGGCGCCATTTTGGAAAATGGCGCCGGCTGAAGACAACAAGATTCAGGAGCAGGAGCCCGTTCCGGACCGCTGCCGTTCCGGACCGCCGCTGGACCCGCAGGTTATTTAAGTCATTTGGGGGGGGTTCGGGAGGGTGGGGGATTTAATTTAAAGGGTCGGGGGTGGGTTTTAGGGGGTTTTAATGTGCCGGTTTTGCGATTTTTCGATTTTTAGATTTTTCACGATTTTTCACGATTTTTCACGATATTTTACCCCCCCAAACGGCAACAATACGATTCCCTCCCCCTCCCAGCCGAAATCGATCGTTAAGACGATCGAGGACACGATTCACATCCCTAAAAGTTAATGCTGAATGGGACTTCTTCCATCCTCCCTCCCCCTGCCACCCCAACTCTATCCTTCCCAACCCTTCCAGCACAGTTCAAATCTATCTGCATTGTTAGGCTTGTGGTACACTTGTACTGCAATCTCAATGGCTTGTAGCATTGCTGGTATCTTATGTCAAAGCAACATTTGGAACCACCTAGATCACAGCACAAGTGATCTGTCATCTTAGTTTGGAGGGTTTTGAAGCATATAGAGTGAGATAAGTTTTTGGGCCAAACTGGGGGATGGGGCAGGAGACAGGGATCAGACACATTCAACATAATATTTTGCAAAATCTTTAGATGGGAGGTTTAGAGAGGAGAAAGGGATCAAGCTGGCAGCCTGGACATTTGTCTCTCTTCATTGTGGGGGTGATGATGAGATCAAGCCTGCAGGCCAAATGTTTGTCTCACTCATATTGGGGGTGGGGGGCTGGCCTGCTTGGCTACCTTATTTTTATAATATTCCTGCCACTTAACCCTGCTATATTTTTTTTAATATAACCAGTTATGGTAAAGTTATCTGGGAACACATGCCCTTATAACTTTAAAATGTAACCGGTGATATTCCAACATAGCCAGTTAGGTTTCAGAATTATCTGAGTTGGTAAACCTGAATAAAATTATTTGTGGATATTCAGCGGGATGCTTGTGCCACATTATATCTGATAATAAGTTTTCTGTTTTTAAATATTGATCTCAAGGTGAATTATTTTCAATTTAAAACCATGATCAATATAGGTATTATAAATATGTTAGTACACCAGAGATATTACTTTGAAAATAAAAAGCATGAACATGCAGGTGATGCAAATATACATGATAAACTAAAGATAAAAATATAGGAGCCATTGGGAACAATAAAGAATAAATAAATAAGTCAGTAGGTACAGAGAACAAATGCATACAAAGGGGATGTACATTTTAAACAGGTGTGTGGGCGCACATGTGCGTGCAATTTTAAGAGGGTGCGCACGTGTGTGCACAAATCCCGCTTTGACTGCATAAGTGGGTGAATTGTAAAAAGGGTGCACATCCACACCATTGCCAGTTTCACTAGTTCATTCCCAGTTTGCCCAAGAAAGGGATAGGACTTCCCAATCCCCTCTAGTTTAATAGTCTCCTTTTCTCCCTGTTAGCCCCGACCCTTAAAACCCCGCTGACTAGCCTACATTTTTTAATTTTATTATTGACACTCCATCCATAGTAGTAGTAAAGTTACATGGCATGGGACCCCGGTGTGCACCTGAGTGCATTAAGTATTTAAACGTGCATCTTTTGGTCCTCCCCCAACATGCTCACTCCCCATCCAGATTACACCAACGCCCAGCTCCTTTTTAAAAACGTTTCACTTGTACGAGTAGTGTGAGGCTTATGAAATCCGTTTGGCATGTGCTAGTCTGATTTGCTTGCGTATCTCCCAGTTTTGGGGCACACATGGCTTTTAAAATTTGCCTTTAAGTTAGCATCTGATTCAGGGATAGTAAAAACCAATTAAGAAGGATTAGTCCAGATGGATGAAATTGTAGGCTTGTGATCAAGAACATCTCGCCTAGTCAAGTAGTAATTGGATAGTCTCAGATGCAGATACTAGGTGAAAATGTGGCTGAGTAGCTAGACCTTGCTTTTCTTTCAGGAAGTGAGATAGCTAATTTCAAGATGCGGAGGTGTCACAATCTTGTTCCATAGTTTTGGGCAAAAAGAGCTGAATGCACACAATCTTATGTACATTAGTCTGGAAGAAGCCAGTAGATGGGAGAAGAGAATGGCCAGTGAGGAAGATCTGAGTTCTTGCATGGGAGTATAGGAGAACAGAAGCTGGGAGAGGTATTCTGGGAATAATTGATCACTCATTTGAAGGTAAAGAAGATAATTCTGAATTGTATTCCTCTTATGACTGGGAGCCAATGTAACTGAGGCAAGATTAGCTTTATGTGGTCAGTGTATTTAGCCTCCACCAAAAGTCTGGCTACTGTGATCTGCAGATGTTAAATGCATTTGAGATTAGTGGTGAGACGCCACTGAACAGGGAGTTGCAATAGTCTGTCTGGTTAGTGATCAATAAGTTTATCATGGTAACCAGGTTGTGTTTCTCCAAGTAGTTGCATGGTTGGCGAAACTGATGCAGGTATATAAATGAAGTCTTCATCACTGCTGAGAAATGTGAATTTCCATTTGTCCATTTGCATTGTGCTTTCCATATTTTCACCACAAAGAACTGGAAAAAAAACCTGTCAGCCTAATATCAAATGTGCAATTTAGTAGCTTATTTCGTTTTATACTTATGTTGATGATTTCATCTTATCCTATGCACATAGTAACATTTTTGACCAACCAGGGCCAGTACTTGCAAAACTACAGTAAAGTATAACACAACAGAACAGAGAAAGAAAGGGACAAATATATATTTTCTGAATATATTTTGTATCTGTCTCTCTCAAGATTAGAAATGACAGTCAGTTAAATAACATTGCTAAGCTGGAGGCAATTTCTAAATGACCTTTAAAAATACCCAACAGAACAAATTACTGGGAAAGCAATAGCATTTTTAATAATAATAATAATGAAAAAGTTTGTCTTTGGGGAGATATTCTGTTTCTTTTGGTAGTTATTTGTGTTTTTGTTTAACTGTAAAATAGTGGGAAATATTCTGAAAGGACCACAATTTCCAGATTTGATAATTCCATGTCAAAGCCATTTAATAGAATTAGTTCTCAAATTGCCCCCTAGCATCAAAGCCATACTAGTAAAAGTGGTAAGATGTACATAAGTCAGAGGATAACTTGCAGACAACTTCAAGTGGTCCCATATACATGCATATATGACTGTGTGGAGATCTATTGCAGTATTTTATAACCTGCATGTATCATGTACATGCAGATTGTAAAAAATGCATATGTCTATCCCCACAGCATATTAGGGTATTTTAGGTTATGTGCAAATACCGGCATTGCATTGAAAACACATACTTTTCCTACCTAATTTATAAACATATGTGCATATATTTTACACTTGAAAAAATAGAGCTGATTTACAAACAGGTCACGCATAACAGAAATCCCCAGTTTGCTGATATCTCCACCAAATCACCCGCCCTCAAGGTCATTGAGACTCTCCTAGTTCTTCAACCTGAACTCCTCCTAGTTCACTCAGACCTCCCATCCAACCAATAGCAGACAACAGATAAATCTAATATCAATTGTGCAAGATAATTATCAAGTGTACTAGCAGTTGCATAAGTGTCTTATAAAAGAGCAACTTACATTAGGGGTGTGCATTCGTTTTCGATGTATTGGCAATCCGCAACGTATATGTCCCTATTCGTTGTATTCATGGGGAAGCGAAACGTATCACGACTCCCCACGAATATAACAAATCATTCGTTCCATACGTTTGATGCCGTGCATTTTTCTTCGCCACCATTTGCAATCAGAGAACACCATTTGGCTGTATCCAGAGCCAAAAAACAGCCGTTTCCTGTCAGTCATCAGTGAACTCATAGCCCTGTCAGAGTGGGTCGGACAGGTTGGCACGGATACCAGAATGCAACATATCAGCGATAAGATTTGTTGAAATGCACTGAATGCAGCCAATCGCGCTATCATTCAGTAGGGATGTGCAGAGCAAAATTTTATGTTCATATTTTTTATGTCCGAAAGGGGGTCCCACTTGCGGCCAATATGGACATAAAAAAAATCCAATGAGTTGGGTATATGTACATATGTGCAAAAAAAAAAATTAAACCCCCTCACCCTCCTTAATCCCCCCCCCAGACTTACCACAACTCCCTGGTGATCGAGCGAGGAGTGAGGACGTCATTTCTGCAATCCTTGGCGAGAAGCATGTGACGTCGGTGGCACGTCGAGTGACGCGGCGTCACGTGATTCCCGGCTCGTTCGCGCCGGACGGCTCGTTCGGCCCAAAAAGAACTTTTGGCCAGCTTGGGGGGGCCTCCTGACCCCCCCAAGCTGGCCAAAAGTTCTTTTTGGGCCGAACGAGCCGTCCGGCGCGAACGAGCCGGGAATCACGTGACGCCGCGTCACTCAGACGCGACGTCACGTGATTCCCGGCAAGTTCGCGCCGGACGGCTCGTTCGGCCCAAAAAGAACTTTTGGCCAGCTTGGGGGGGCCTCCTGACCCCCTCAAGCTGGCCAAAAGTTCTTTTTGGGCCGAACGAGCCGTCCGGCGCGAACTTGCCGGGAATCACGTGACGTCGGCGTCACGTGATTCCCGGCTTGTTCGCGCCGAACGAGCCGTCCGGCGCGAACTTGCCGGGAATCATGTGACGTCGCGTCTGAGTGACGCGGCGCCACGTGATTCCCGGCTCGTTCGCGCCGGACGGCTCGTTCGGCCCAAAAAGAACTTTTGGCCAGCTTGGGGGGGTCAGGAGGCCCCCCCAAGCTGGCCAAAAGTTCTTTTTGGGCCGAACGAGCCGTCCGGCGCGAACGAGCCGGGAATCACGTGACGCCGGCGTCACTCGACGTGCCGCCGACGTCACATGCTTCTCGCCAAGGATTGCAGAAATGGCGTCCTCACTCCTCGCTCCATCACCAGGGAGTTGTGGTAAGTCGGGGGGGGGGGGGGGATTAAGGAGGGTGAGGGGGTTTATATTTTATTTTGGCTCAACAATCGCGATTTCCCACATATCGAACATATCTATGTTCGATATGTGGGAAATCCGATCGTTTATGTCGAATCAATTTTTTAAGTAAAAAAAAAATATGAGTTGCGTTTTACTAATGCGGTCAATCCGAATGCACACCCCTATCATTCAGTGCTCAGTGACGCTTTTCCTGATGATCCAGCACTATATATACTAAAGCACGTGGCGAGCCACGCACTTTCTTTGCAGGGGTGGTGTGTGGAGGTGGTCTCTGCGGAAGGTGGCTGCACTCAGAGCTAGTCTGAGTTCTGAAATCTGTATTGAATTGCTAGCTAGGCAACTTACTTAAGAGAGAAATATATTTATTCTTTATTTGGCTGCAGTGCCTGTGCCAGCTAGCCCTGTTTGTTTTTTAAGCAGTTTATTTAGGTGATCTGAGACGGTCTCTCTGTGCCAGGGAGAGAAGCTACTAGCAGTGCCATTTTGTTCAATTCACCCTCTGGGCTAGGCTGCAAGCAGACACCATTTGGGTGTTGTGGGTGGGAGATATATATTCAATTTTTAGATAGTTTGCTAGAACTTCCATTGGAAAATATATTTCATTGATTTCCCTGCTGTGCCAACAATTCCAGATTTTTTAAACTGAATTTGTTTAATTGAACTCACTCAGTCTCTCTGTGCAGTGGGCTGGCAGTTTAGCAGACTCAAGTTATTATTGGAATATGCTGTGCAGTGAAATCCCCAGTCTGCCTCTTTTGTAGTTACAAGCAAGATCTGTGTGTGCACACCACACTCATTACATTAGTGCATATCAAGGCACTGTGACAGTGGGTACTGGGTAGTTTAGAAGGCTCAAGTTTATTATTGGACAGTCTGTGCAGTGAAATCCCCAGTCTGCCTGTTTTGTGCTTACAAGCAAGCTCTGTGTGTGCACACCACACACATTACATTAGTGCATATCAAGGCACTGTGCCAGTGGGCAGCCAGTAGGTACTAGACAGTGACATTAAATCCATAATGTCAGGGAAAGCTAGATGTGGTCGAATGATTGGGACTGGCAGAGGAGGCACTTCAAAAGGCACTAGTGCCAGTCCCTCATTAAAGTTAAAAAGGGACCTGTTGCAATCTAAACTCTTTGGAGGGGCAGGCAGTTCCATCCAGTAAAAAATGAAATCTAAACATGATGCATCACCACCACCTTTTTCTGACCCTGTAGTTTTGGAGGTGAGGGAAGGGGAGCCGAGTCATGCCAGACAAAATGTTGACACCCAAAAGCAGCAGTGGGACAGAAGTCTCGATTTAGCATTGACAGTGTAGTGCAGGCACTGTTTGCTTCTGATTCAGATGAACAATCATCTTGTGTCGGATTCTCATCAGAAAAGGAAGAAGTAATAGCTGAGCCTGACAAAGGTTTAGGAGGATCAGTTAGCCTGTCTTAACCTCAACTTCAGTGCAGCAGGGGAGAGATGAAACTGATGAGGAGGAGGAAGAGCAGTCAGCGCAGGCACAGAGGGTGACTGAGGACCCTGGCATTGCTTCTCAGGGTGCACCCACTTGGGTGCACCCTGAGAAGCAATGACAGGTGCTCAAGTGCCAGCATCCACCCCCAAGGCTATAGAGAAGGGAGGATCACGAAAGACATCTGCAGTCTGGAGCCAATTTAAAGTGACGGATGACCCACATTTTGCTCGGTTTAATTACTGTGGCAGGGCTATTAGTAGAGGCAAGCAAATGGGACAGCTACCTAATTTTGGCATGTCGCATCATATGACGAGGCAACACTCAACAACAGTACTGCCGTATGGGGATATTGGCAGTACCAGTCAGGGGACCCCTTCCAAGCAGTGTAAAGTGGTTCAAAAGCAGCAGAGTCAGCCCACATCCTCATCACCTTCTAGCAGTCAGGTGGCAGGCCAGCAACCCCCTGACATGTGGCAGAAGTGACAACCCACCATGGAGGAAATGGGGTGGAGTGCAGTAAAGCTATCCCAGGTTAGGAGGCAAGCAGCCTCAAAAGTTGTAACCAGGAGCATTGGGGAAATGATTGCCCTTGATGACCAGCACTTGCAGTTAGTGGAGAATATGGGTTTCAAGCATTTTCTGAAGGTCGTAGTTCCAAATTACAAAGTCCACTCCAGAACCACATTTAGCAGACAAGTCCTTCCCAGCCTATACAAGCAGTGTCACAGTCGCATCCAAGCGCTGCTACCTAAGGCAGAGGGGAGTGTGCATACCTGCGATATCTGGACCGCCATGAATGCTGCACACTCTTACCTCTCCCTGATAGCACACTGCTGGGACCTGGCTGAGGCAGGGGCAGGCAGCAGCTCTATTACTGAACAACTTTCAAGGTGGAGGTGGGCTTTACTGCACACACACCTGAAGGACCAAGCCCATACCACAGCCAATATTCTAGCATGCATCAGACAGATGCTGGAGGGCTGGCAACTACACCAGCGAGACAGGAATCCTCATGCATGGCTCTTTGTCACAGACAATGTGCAAACATGGTTAAGCCAATAACCAAGGGGCACTTTAAGAACATCCGATGTTTTGCATACACTCTGCACCTGGTAGTGAAGTCAGCTCTGGGGTTGGATTCCAATGACCAAGAGAATGAATACCTGCATAGTTTAATACAGAAGTGCAGGAACATAGCAGCTCACTTCCACAGAAGTGTGAAGGCAGGGCAGGTTCTCTGACAAAAGTAGACTGATTTGGAGATGCCTCACAAGCGTCTCATTCAAGACATTGCCACCCCGTGGAATTCCACCTTTATGATGCTCGAGAGGTTAGTGGAGCTGCAGACACCCCTTCATGAACTTTCTGGTACAATGGACAAAGGTGTGCAGAATCCCCTAGGGTATCATGATTGGTTAGTCATGAGTCAGCTGATAAAAATCCTGCAGCCCTTTAAGGATGTCATGGAGGAACTGAGTTCCAGAAGTGCCACCTTGGTTGACATCATCCCTATAGTTAATTTCCTGGATGAAAATTTGGAGGCCTTTAAACAGGAAGAGGGAATGACAGTTGAGGTGCTGCATTGTCTGGACATTTTGCAGCAGCAGTTGGAAGAGAGATTAAGGCCTTTAACAGAACAAAACACATACATGCTCGCCACAGTCTCTGATGCCCGTGTGAAAGGGAAACTCGCCCTACAGTACGATTGTCTCTTATTGGTGAAGGACCTGCTGTTATCAAAAGTCCTTGAACAGGAGCGCCATAGGCAGAGACAGATTAGGCATGAAGCAGAGGTAGAAACAGCGGGCACTCAAGAGAGTTGGGGTAGCCCAAGCAGGAGAAGCACTCTGTCAGTGACAGCTAGTATCTACTCCTCCTCCTCCACTTCAGAATGCCAAAGGCATGTTGCCCATAAAGATTCATCTGTTGTGCTAAGGGCTAGAGAGAAAGCAGCTGAATTGAGTGATTCTCAGTCCACCCAAGCAAAGGAGACACAAGCATAGCTATCAGAGACACAATATCTCTTAGAGCTGACAGAGAACATGCAGACAGATCCGCTGGCATATTGGGCATACAAGTCCACTGTCTGGTCACACCTAGCCAAAGTGGCTCAGCGATATCTGTCATGTCCACCAACCAGTGTGCCCAGGGAACATGTCTTTTCAATGGCAGGGGATATCATGAGCCTTCACTGCTCAAGGCTGGCACCAGAGTTGATGGAAATGCTAGTGTTTTTGAAAGTAAATCTGCCTTTGCTTGGGTTTCCAAATTTTCCCTGTGAATGGCAAGATGAATAAAAGCAATTGAAAGCCTGCAGCAGCTCCAACTGCCTCCTATGCTCCAGATAATTTAAGCACTGCAGCACATGTACCTGACCTGAAACACTGTGCCTGTCTGTACACCTTCCAGGCTATATGTCCCTACAAAGGCCTGACCTCAAACGCTGTTCCTGTCAGTCCACTATCCAGGCTTAATGTCCCTACAAGGGCCTGACCTCTAATGCTGTGCCTGTCCATCCACTGTCCAGGCCATACATCCCTACAGGGGTTTGACCTTGACTGCTGTGCCTGTTTGTCCAGGCATTATGTCCCTACGTGGGCTTGACCTCTGTCCTCTATTGCTGTGCCTGTCTGTCCAGGCCATATGTCCCTAGGTGGGATTGACCTCTATCCTCGATTGCTGTGCCTGTTTGTCCAGGCCTTATGTCCCTACGTGGGCTTGACCTCTGTCCTCGAATGCTGTGCCTGTCCATCCAGGCCTTATGTCCCTAAGTGGGATTGACCTCTGTCCTCGACTGCTGTGCCTGTCGGTCCAGGCCTTATGTCCCTAGGTGGGATTGACCTCTGTCCTCGATTGCTGTGCCTGTTCGTCCAGGCCTTATGTCCATATGTGGGATTAACCTCTGTCCTCTATTGCTGTGCCTGTCCATCCAGGCCTTATGTCCCTAGGTGGGGTTGACCTTGATTGCTGTACCTGTCTGGCCAGGCCTTGTATCCAGCCCTAACGGTTGAACTCTCCTTGCAAAGGGAAACCTCAGTATCTGGCAATTCAAACTAGTAAACCTTAGTTTCAGGGCAGAGAAGAGAACTTCCTCCGTCTTGCTTATGAAGTCATGATCTGAATGGAAATGACTAAATCCTAACAATTTCTACCATTATACACTCTAGGGGCCAACCCTTTCCAGGGAGACCTTTCCTGCTCAAAGGAAAGGGAACTCTCCCCGGTGTTGCAGCCTATCTCTTAGCACCTGTTGACCCATGTTCAGAACGAGAAAATATCTCCAGGGTACTTAGACTGTGGCAAACACAGTGAGACCATGCTCACAGTGAGACCCTGCTCCAGGTCGCCACACTTTGAAGGTTCGTGCTCCACTCTAGGGGCCAACCCATTCCAAGGAAGCCCTTTCCTGCTCAAAGAAAGGGAACTCTTCCCGGTGTTGCACCCATGTTGAACTGCTGTTCATATGGAACCCTGCTCCACGTCGCCACACTTTGAAGGCTCGTGCTCCACTCTAGGGGCCAACCCATTCCGGGGAGCCCTTCCCCGCTCAAAGGAAAGGGAACTCTCCCCGGGTCTAGCCAGCCTGTAACTTCCCTTTGACCCATGTTGAACCGCTGTTCACATGCACCCTCTTCCGTCTCGGCCTTGAAAACTCTCGTTTGTATATCAGCTATGTCCACCAGATTTTAAAAGACCAGTGAGAGCTCACTAGATGCCAATGGAAACACCCCACTCTAGGGGCGAACCCATTCTTGTGAGCTCTTTCCTACGCAAAGGAAAGGGAATTCTCGCCGGGTGTAGCCAGCCTGTATTTACCTTCTGACCCATGTTGAACCACTGTTTACATGGTAACCTCCCCCGCTTCGGCCTTGAAAATTCTTGTTTGTATATATCTGCTAACGCCACCAGATTTTAAAAGACCAGCGAGAGCTCACTAGATAGTGAACAGAAACACCCCACTCTAGGGGCAAACCCATTCTAGGGAGCCCTTTCCTGCACAAAGGAAAGGGACCTCTCCCCGGGTGTAGCCAGCCTGTATCTACCCTCTGCCTCTGTGCCTTGCTGCCATATACCAGATGACTCACTCAACTCCTTGTGGTGTTCTGGCCACTATCATAGTTGCTCAGTGTGTTGGTGCTAATCTTTCTGCTTGCTATGTTCCCCCTTCATTGTGCTATAGGATGTTGATGCCACTTGTCTTGCCACTTTGCCTGTCGTGCTGCCTTCGAGGGTTCATGCATCTGTTATCGGTGCTCTCTTTTGAAGCTATGGTATGTTTTTGACACTCGCTGCTGCTTTGCATCTCTATCTTGCTCCTCTATCTTGCACCACTCTTCTTGCCACTCCTGGTACCCATGTGCCCCTATAAAGTACTTTAGACTATTCATGCCACTTTGGTGCCACTTTGCCACAGTCTAAGTACCTTGGAGCTCTTTTGTTCTTCTGATGATTGCTCCCCAGAAGTTTCATCAAAATTGATAATAAAACCCCAATTCTGCAGCCAAAAATAGGCTGCAAATACTTCCCCCATTGACTTTAATGGGAACCGAAAACGAATGCATGTATCAACGTATCGGGGGCACCATTTAAGGAATGGAACATATTTGCCCACCGACGAATACGAATACTGAGTCGGATGAATCCGTACCCTTTGCACATCCCTAACTTACCTATGGAACTCTTAGCTCTGCCCTTGAACACTCCTAGACTGTCCCTTATTTGCCCATATAAATGTGCATGCAAAACTCAAAATGTTTTCTTAGTGAGCTCTATAAAATAGCATGTACATGAGTACAAGCTAATTATGCATGCAATTCTAGTGAAAATTCACCTCATAATGGAGGAGAAGACAAGATGGCATCCTGAGCTTACATGAGTCTCTGAGCTCCCTCGACTTTTTCTCAATTCTTCTATTTCCTAGTACTTTGTTATGAGGAAGAGGAAGGGGCCATGGAGTGGTTCCCTTCTTTTGGAAGATCTCAACAGACCACCATGCCAGAGAACTCACCGATTTTACCTGTGACAAACCTGGAGTCTGACTTGGCTGGATTAGGTGCATCCAGCCCATCAGCGGCTAAAGTCTCTCTCAGCTAGGGATGTGCAGAGCAAAAGTTTATGTTCATAAGTCCATAAGTCGAAAGGGGGGGTCAATTTCGGTCAATATGGACATATGGAGAATTCCATAAGTTGAGTCTATGTCCATACGTGCAAATAAAAATTTAAACCCCTCACCCTCCTTAATCCCCCCCCCCCCAAGACTTACCAAAACTCCCTGGAGGTCCAGCGGGGAGTCAGGACGCCATTTCTGAACTCCTTTGTGAGGAGCACGTGACGTCGGCGTCACGTCGGAGTGACGCGGCGTCACGTGATTCCCTGGTCAGGAGGCCCCCCCAAGCTGGCCAAAAGTTCCTTTTGGGTGCAACGAGGGTCCCAGAGCGAATGCGCGGGGAATCACGTGACGCCGCGTCACTCCGACGTGACGCCGACGTCACGTGCTCCTCGCAAAGGAGTTCAGAAATGGCATCCTGACTCCTTGCTGGACCACCTGGGAGTTTTGGTAAGTCTTGGGGGGGGGGGGATTAAGGAGGGTGAGGGGTTTAAAATTTTTATTTAGGATCAACAATCGCGATTTCCAACGTATTCAACATAGCTATGTTGAATAAGTTGGAAATCCGATCGTTTTCGCCTCATCACTTTTTTAAGTTAAAAAACAAAAATAAGTTGCGTTTTACATTTAAGTTCAAAACGAATGCACACCCCTACTCTCAGCCGCGAAGAGTGTCTAATGCTGCAGTCCCTGGGTTTTGCTGCCTGTGTGATGGATGGAACACTGGAGTGAATAGAGAGCCCCAGCGCTTTCACTGCATCATTAGTCAATGTCTCTCTGCTTTATCCTGTGGGTAATTCGCAACTTACTAGGGCAGTGGTGTTCCATCTCTCCCAGGGCTAGAAGGAAGTGAAAGGACAGTTTTGACTGAGGTTTCAGCATCAAATGGTTCCTTTGCCATCAAGAAATGTAGTTTCTGGTTCATAGGAGGTCCTGGATGCCATTTTGGATCTTCAGGTCAGACCTAGGTTTGCTAAGCCTTCTTCGGTTACCATGGATAGTTTATGGTCAGTGATGGCATTTGTTGGGAACACTGTTTCCTCTCTTGCTGTTTTGACTCTGGATATGCATGCCAAAATGGCAAAATCAAGATTGTCATCTGTCTGTGAAAAGAAGATTACAGATTTGGAAACTGTAATGTCCTAAATTAATCACCAAATATTTAATGTACTCTTCCCAAAGAATTGAAAACTTGGAGAACTTTTCCATGGCTTTAAACTTGCAAGTTTTCAGCTTTCCTAAAATTCAGCTGCTTTCTACTCTTGAGCTTTTAAAATCATATATGAAAGAAGTATTGAAGATTGCTGATGGGACTTCACCCTGAATAGTGAGAATTTTCTATTTACCTGTTTCTAAAATCAAACAGAGTTTCACATCAATCTTCTCTTGATATGTCAGATGTCTTGGAAGACACTGAAGAGTTTATTTCATCTAGAGATACAGTACTAGTTAGCTTTGTCGTTCTTCAGGATCACAACCATTTTTTGTGTTTATTTTTTCATCACTGAGATGTTTTGTTTAAAGGTCAGAAAATGTGGATTTTCCCCAGTCTTGCTAGGGAGATACAGGATCATAGGAGAAGATTTCTGGCCATGAGGACAGAGGTGCTTTCTTTGGGGGCTACCTATATAATTCAATTTACTTGCAAATGTCTGATTGTTATAGATTCTACTAAGTATTTATTTTATGATTCTGTTCAATTGAGGAATTTCATAGATGCTAGAAGTAACAGAATTCCTTAGCCTGCCCCTTTGCTGTGATTGACATTTCTATAGGGAAAGTAGTTATTCTGCTCAGTTGTATCATCTTATTATTTTCTTTTGCTTTCTTTCCCTATACTGGCCAAGCCCTGGGCCTGCTTCTTCCCCCACTTTATATAGTGGTCTAATTGGGCTTATGTAAATTGTGTATATTTTGCTTTGTGATTTTCTGTATTATTTTCTTTTGTTGCATTATATTTGTATAATACTGTTTTTTCTTTCAAATATGTTAGTTATATTTGATTATTAAAGCCAATAAAAGGTTATAAAAAAAATAAATTCATCCCATGATGAAGAGTTCTCCCACAAAACTTTTCATTTATTTTCAATAATATACTAAATGCAGCAAAAGAAGCCATCCTTTTTAATAGACTCCTTTTAAACTTTCTACAGATTGATTTTTTGTTTAATTTGGGAGTGGGGGGGGGGGGGGTGGAATACACTGACACATTTCTGCATGAAACTAAGAGGGCAGTAATTATATTTGGAATGGAATTTGTAGCTCTCCAGCACCAAAGTATGGATGCCAGCATTAAAAAAAACCCAATCCTTTATCCTGGTTGATCTTCTTGCTTTCATTAATTCACCACATTACAATATGTATAATTTTTCAGCATAATTAGCCTCATGAATTCTGAAGAAATTTCACCATTAATGAAAAACTGCTATTTCTTAAGGCCATAATCAGTATGTCGAGAACAAGACAATAGTAGCACATCCATGCAATATAATTATAAATATTCTACATTTTCAGTAAGTTATACTGTATTTTATTATCCTGTTCAGTTGCCAAGGCATGACATTTTAGTGAATAGCAATGTCATAAATGGCATCCATTATGTCTAGCCACCATAGAAATTAACTATATTTTACATATTCAATTACACATGACAGGGTATACATTAAGAGATTTCAACAATTACCTCAAATGAGGCAAAAGGACAAAGGTCTATTGCCTTCAGCACATAGAAACATGGTACTATCTGACAAATCATAGTCTCTGATTTGTTTCAATCATTTTAGAATTACATTTAAATGGTTATCCATTTTGTAATTTCTTAAAAACAGCACAGTGAGCATCAGATATGCAACATAAAAAAGTGAAATGTAGAATCTACCTACAATGCCAGCCCTTTAACATTTCCAGCATTGCAATTATCTATGGAGCAGATCTGTCACATCTATGAACTCTACAGATTACAAGAGCGTTTAAAGGTGTATAATTCAAGTGGTGTTATGGAAGCTAGGCATAATGGCTTTCAGCGATAACATCACTAGTCAGCAACTTTGCTGTTGTTACTCTGTTTAATAACATAAAACAAAAATAGAAAAATATTTTATTCTGCTGTCATATGCAGAATGGGATCAGTTTTCCAAATAATTCTGTATGCATAAACTAGGCACTTACATTTAGGCATTCTGCCTTAGTTGAATTTGAAAGGGGCTTCTTAACATCTTGAATTACCGTAGCCACATGACTACAGAACATATGGTAATTAAGTAGAATGAATCTAAAATATTTGTAAAATGAAAATTGCTTTTGACACACCACTATTTGGGATCTTCAGTGTCACAGATAGTATAGAGAGAGAACATTCATTATGAATGTTTATCATCTTACCCATACATTATTTTCTTACTAACGTTATATTGTCTAGGAAAAGCAAATTATTTTGAAAAGGTATTCTAGCCTATGTAATTCAAAAAGGTTGAGAATGTCGAAAAGTTATTTGAAAGTATATAGTATTAAAATATAGCACTAGTTACACACATATAGAGGTTTTTGATTTATAATGTGGCTCCAGCTTCACTTCATATTTTAACAGTTAAGTTTTGGACTAAATTAGGATTAAATGTATTTTGAGATGTCACGATGTCAGGCTTGAGTCAAATTATTTGGCTTTGGGAAAGTGTAAAAGCCTGTTTATTCCTGGGGGGGGGGGGGGTAGAGGTTGTTAAAATTAGGTAATAGCAGGCAGATCTAGGCTGTCTCTTAATTTTGAATTGATTAAAGTACACAGCTGTATTATTAATGTATTGTAAATGACGATTGCATTGTATTTGTGTATTGTAGACCGATCCGATCAGCTTTTCTGAGTGTACAGTATATAAAAGTTGGAAAATAAATAAATAAATTATGGAGATTCTAAATTTTATATTTTTTGTATATTCTGCCTTAATGATCTATAAAGTACCAGTTGTTTTAATCAGAATTTTGAAAAAAAGCTCTCAAAGATTTGAAATCATTGCTCATATAAAAAATTATACCATATTATATTGTGAGAGTTTAGAGACAGCATCTTGATTTATAATGGTAATTTGTAAAATGTTTATTGTTAATCACAGTTCAATAATACAAACTCTAGCTATAATAGCCGTTATGATGGATACTTCATCATGAGTACTTTTGTATTTTACTAATTTCCCTTTTGTCAAAAAACCTCATTTCAGTGTAATTCCTTGCATGTAAAGGCACTGTTTCTATCCCTCATGCATTCAACTTTGATCAGCAGTATATCTCACAATAATAATAATTTAAAAAATATTAAACTCTGTTGCCTTCAGGAGTCACCATCTGGGAGCTGATGACATTTGGTGGAAAACCTTATGATGGAATTCCAACTCGAGAAATCCCAGATCTTCTAGAGAAAGGGGAACGATTGCCTCAGCCTCCCATCTGTACTATTGATGTCTACATGGTAATGGTAAAATGTAAGTTAATTTTTATATAAAATACCTTTTTTACTGACATTTCATTTTTTGGACAGAGCAATGGAAAATATAGGGAAGTGTGCAAATTGGGGCAGATTTTAAAAACTGCACATGGGTGCAGATTTGTTTGCGCAACCCGGTGCAGATTTGTTTGCGCAACCCGGCGCAAACAAATCTATACCCGCTTTTATAACATGTGCACGCAGCTGCTCGCATGTTATAAACTCCAGGGCCGGTGCGCACAACGGGGTGCACAATTGTACAACTTACGCGCGCCGAACCGTGCAGCCTGCCTCCATTCCCTCCGAGGCCGCTTCTAAATCGGAGCGGCCTCGGAGGGAACTTTCCTTCCAACCCCCCCCACACCTTCCTCTCCCTTCCCCTACCTAACCCACCCCCCAGCCCTACCTAGAACCCCCCCTTACCTTTGTTGAAAGGACTGCCCATGCCCCGCCCCTTTTTGCAAACCCCGGGACATATGTGCATCCCGGGGCTTGCGCGCACCACTGAGCCTATGCAAAATAGGCTCGGCACGCGGTGGGGGGGGGGGGGTTAAGGATTACATGTGTAACTTATGCAGGTAACCCTTTTAAAATCCACCCCATTATATTTTAATATTGTTCATCAATATGTACACGTTACTGTTTTTTCAGGTGACACAAATGTTTACAGAATGGCATTCTAAAACTGTTACTAAGGATCTATATTGTATCTGAAATTAATTATTAGTTTGTCCTTAGACAAATAGCAATATTGATATCATTGTATTTGTCAGAAATAGATACCCTAGACTGCAATATCAGCAGACAGAACAAATAGATAGAAGTCAGTATGATAAGGTGTGTTAATGGTAATACAAGCATCAATGCACATTAATGCTAATATTAAGTTTAGGATAATTAGTTAATGAAAAGCGACCTCCTGCACACCGGCTGTCCGATGCCAGTACTCAAAATGGCGCCACCCTCGGTGGCGGTTTCATCATGGCGCCGATAGCCTTATGACATAGTGAGGGCAAAGGCGATCAGCGCCATTTTGAGTACTGGCATCGGACGGACAGCGTGCAGGAGGTCGCTCCCGGACCTCCGCTGGACTTTTGGCAAGTCTTGTGGGGGTCAGGAGGCCCCCCCCAAGCTGGCCAAAAGTCCCTGGGGGTCCAACGGGGGTCCAGGAGCGACCTCCTGCACTCCGGCCGTCTGATGCCAGTACTCAAAATGGCACCGATAGTCTTTGCCCATACTATGTCACAAGGCTATCGGCGCCATGATGAAACCGCCACCGAGGGTGTGAGTGCAGGGGATGGCTCCCGGACCCCCCGCTGGACCACCAGGGAGTTTTGATAAGTCTTGGGTGGCTCAGGAGGGTGGGGGGTTGTAGTTAATTTGAATTTTAGCTGGGACACGAATAGAAATCGTCATATTAATGCATTGGGGCGCCATACGGCCGAATGCAACGTATCTGCTCCCCGACGAATCCGAATCACGAATGCAACGTATTGCGTCCCTCTGCACATCCCTAATAGGCAATGGCATAGCAAGGAAAGGCAACAATCACTGCAAGAGCATTTAAATGCCCCCAGCGAATGATGTTATTGAGACACTCTGCGGGCCATTCCCGCTGCAGGTCCTTTAACCGTTGGCTATGTGTTACGCTTGGGCTCCAGTCAGGAGTCGTGAACACCATCCAGCAGGGTGGCTCCAGGTGGAGAGAGACAGGAATGGCTAGAAACAGTGTCTGGTTCCAGGCTGGGTCAGGGCAGGCAGCGAGTAGCAGTGTCTGGGTCCAGGCTGGGTCAGGGCAGGCGGCAAGTAGCAGTGTCTGGGTCCAGGCAGGGTCAGGGCAGGCGGCAAGTAGCAGTGTCTGGGTTCAGGCTGGGTCAGGGCAGGCGGCAAGTAGCAGTGTCTGGGTCTAGGCTGGGTCAGGGCAGGCGGCAAGTAGCAGTGTCTGGGTCCAGGCTGGGTCAGGGCAAGGCATGTCAGAAGGCCCGTAGGCCACACACACACAGAAGGCCCGTAGGCCACACACAGTAAGCAGGGCAAGGCAGGTCAGAAGGCCCGTAGGCCACACACACACAGAAGGCCCGTAGGCCACACACAGTAAGCAGGGCAAGGCAGGTCAGAAGGTCCGTAGGCCACACACACACAGAAGGCCCGTAGGCCACACACCGTAAGCAGGGCAAGGCAGGTCAGAAGGCCCGTAGGCCACACACACACAGAAGGCCTGTAGGCCACACAAGGCAAGGCAAGACAAGGCAAGGAATAAGGCCCGAAGGCCGCGCAAGGCAAGGCAAGGAAAGGAATAAGGCCCGAAGGCCGCGCAAGGCAAGGCAAGGCAAGGAATAAGGCCCGAAGGCCGCGCAAGGCAAGACAAGGAAAGGAATAAGGCCCGAAGGCCGCGCAAGGCAAGGCAAGGCAAGGAATAAGGCCCGAAGGCCGCGCAAGGCAAGGGAAGGTCCGGGGACCAAATGCACAGCAAGCAAGGAAGGCTAGAGCAGGGAGCCCAGGCGAGCTCGATGTCGAAGCCCTGAGGGAACTGTCAGGCAGGGTTATAAGGGACAGCCCAGAATATAGAGAGGAGAAGGGAGATGGACTGGGCCTGTCAGGAGATCCAGCTCTAGAGGGACCCCTGGTGGTGAGGCGGTTGCACAGCAGCCATAGCCGTAACAGTACCCCCCCCTCAAGGCCTCCCCCTCCTCCTGGATCCCATCTGTGCAGGAGGTAATCAATAATAACGTGAGACCACTCCGGGGGTGATGCGGCAGGTTCAACTCCTTCCCGAGGCAGTAAGGCAGTCCATAACCCCACCTGGGGTGATAAGGCAGACACAACCCCAACCTGGGGCAGCAAAATAGTCCATAACCCCTCCTGGGACAAGGCGGCAGGGTTAGACCCCTCCTGGGGTAGCAGAGGCGGTGCAGATTTCCATAACCCCTCCTGGGGTGACAAGGGGAACACAAACCCCACCTGTGGCAGAGAAATAGTCCGTAACCCTTCTTGAGGCGACAGTAGGGCCGGTCCGGACCCTTCCAAGGTCGGCATCAGGACCGGTACAGACCCCTCCAAGGGCGGCAGCTGGACCAGTACAGCAGGCTCAGATAGTTGAGTAACAAAGTCAGTTGGCAGGCCCGGTTCGGACCCCTCCGGGGGCGGCAGCAGGACCGGTACGGACCCCTCCATGGGCGGCAGCAAGACTGGTACGGACCCCTCCCGGGGAGGCAGCAAGACCGGTACGGACCCTTCCCGGGGCGGCAGCTGGGCCGGTACAGACCCCTCCAGGGGCGGCAGCTGGGCCGGTACAGCAGGCTCAGATAGTTGAGTAACAAAGTCAGTTGGAGGGCCCGGTTCGGACCCCTCCAGGGGCAGCAGCAGGACCGGTACGGACCCCTCCAGGGGCAGCAGCAGGACCGGTACAGACTCCCCTCGGGGAGGCAGCTGGACCGGTACGGACCCCTCCAGGGGCAGCAGCTGGACCGGTACAGCAGGCTCAGATAGTTGAGTAACAAAGTCTGTTGGCAGGCCCGGTTTGGACCCCTCCGGGGGCGGCAGCAGGACCGGTATGGACCCCTCCAGGGATGGCAGCAGGACCGGTTCAGCAGACTCAGATGGCTGAGTCAGGAAGTCTGTCAATAGGACTGGTTTGGACCCCTCCGGGGACAGCAGCAGGCCCGGTTCGGACCCCTCCAGGGACGGCAGCAGGACCGGCTTGAGCCCTTCCGGGGGCGGCAGCAGGACCGGCTCGGACCCCTCCGAGGGCGGCAGCAGGACCGGCTCGGACCCCTCCGAGGGCGGCAGCAGGACTGGCTCGGACCCCTCCAGGGGCGGCAGCAGGACCGGTTCGAGCCCCTCCAGGGGCGG
This sequence comes from Rhinatrema bivittatum, assembly GCF_901001135.1. Classification (NCBI taxonomy): domain Eukaryota; kingdom Metazoa; phylum Chordata; class Amphibia; order Gymnophiona; family Rhinatrematidae; genus Rhinatrema; species Rhinatrema bivittatum. The sequence goes on from NC_042620.1 coordinate 169,225,441, forward strand.
CAGCAGGGCCGGTTCGGACCCCTCCGGGGATGACAGCAGGACCGGTTCAGCAGACTCAGGCTCTTCTCGGGGTAGTGCAGGAGACTCGGACCCCTCTTGGGGCGAAACAGCAGGCCCAGACTCTTCTTGGGGTTGTGCAGCAGGTTCAGATGGCGGAGTAGCAAGGTTAGAAGTAGTGTGCATGGAAGACACAGATTGTACTGCCGTGGGCTTGATACCTCGAGCCAAAGTCTGACGCTCCTGATTTTGTTTCTGGAGGAGCAGTTTAGAGAAGGCACAGGCAGTTCTAGGACGTCTAGGGAAGGTGCTCATTAGTGTCCACTTGGCAGCTGTGGGAAGCAGAGCCCTGCTAGAGTTAATTACTTCCCTCTGCTTCTGTTTCTGGTGCTCTAGCGTGGAAGTTATCGAAGGCTTCTTAACCCGGTGAGTTCTGAGATTTTCAGAGCAAGATTTTTCCAAAGTGTCCAGAGATGAAGTGCTAGAATGCTTAATCCATAAACTGTTACATGAAATAATGTTGTTAACTGGGCCAGAAGCTGAACGCACGGTAGTAGAGCTGACTGTTCTCCCTAATGAAGCAGCTGGTCCTGTAGCTGAACAACAGGGGCACGGTTTGCCTGGTGGTAATAGGCTGGGAATACATGAACATTTCCACCATCCTGGCTTTGGAGTAGAACAGTTTAAACACTCTTGGTAGACAGAGACATTTCTCTTATTGCAGTTACTGCATGTCCAGTGTTCCTGACCAGCAAGTTGACAGGCTAGGCAGTTCTGATAGCTTGGGTAATTCAAGGTCTGACAGGAATTGCAGGTATAAAACTTTGAAGAAGGAGGCATCTTGTAATAGTGAAAAAGTTGACTCACCGGTTTAGCACACAGACCTATCTCTTCCCCTGGAAATTGGTGGCTTCGGCATACTGTTACGCTTGGGCTCCAGTCAGGAGTCGTGAACACCACCCAGCAGGGTGGCTCCAGGTGGAGAGAGACAGGAATGGCTAGAAACAGTGTCTGGTTCCAGGCTGGGTCAGGGCAGGCAGCGAGTAGCAGTGTCTGGGTCCAGGCTGGGTCAGGGCAGGCGGCAAGTAGCAGTGTCTGGGTCCAGGCTGGGTCAGGGCAGGCGGCAAGTAGCAGTGTCTGGGTTCAGGCTGGGTCAGGGCAGGCGGCAAGTAGCAGTGTCTGGGTCTAGGCTGGGTCAGGGCAGGCGGCAAGTAGCAGTGTCTGGGTCCAGGCTGGGTCAGGGCAAGGCAGGTCAGAAGGCCCGTAGGCCACACACACACAGAAGGCCTGTAGGCCACACACAGTAAGCAGGGCAAGGCAGGTCAGAAGGCCCGTAGGCCACACACACACAGAAGGCCCGTAGGCCACACACAGTAAGCAGGGCAAGGCAGGTCAGAAGGCCCGTAGGCCACACACACACAGAAGGCCCGTAGACCACACACCGTAAGCAGGGCAAGGCAGGTCAGAAGGCCCGTAGGCCACACACACACAGAAGGCCCGTAGGCCACACACCGTAAGCAGGGCAAGGCAGAGAAGGCCCGTAGGCCACACACCGTAAGCAGGGCAAGGCAGAGAAGGCCCGTAGGCCACACACACACACCGAAGGCCCGTAGGCCACACACGTAAGCAGGGCAAGGCAGGTCAGAAGGCCCGTAGGCCACACACACACAGAAGGCCTGTAGGCCACACAAGGCAAGGCAAGACAAGGCAAGGAATAAGGCCCGAAGGCCGCGCAAGGCAAGGCAAGGAAAGGAAAGGAATAAGGCCCGAAGGCCGCGCAAGGCAAGGCAAGGCAAGGCAAGGCAAGGCAAGGCATAAGGCCCGAAGGCCGCGCAAGGCAAGGCAAGGAATAAGGCCCGAAGGCCGCGCAAGGCAAGGCAAGGCAAGGAATAAGGCCCGAAGGCCGCGCAAGGCAAGGGAAGGTCCGGGGACCAAATGCACAGCAAACAAGGAAGGCTAGAGCAGGGAGCCCAGGCGAGCTCGATGCCGAAGCCCTGAGGGAACTGTCAGGCAGGGTTATAAGGGACAGCCCAGAACATAGAGAGGAGAAGGGAGATGGACTGGGCCTGTCAGGAGATCCAGCTCTAGAGGGACCCCTGGTGGTGAGGCGGTTGCACAGCAGCCATAGCCGTAACACTATGTGTGTGTGCACCTAGGAGGAGGTGGAAGAACAGGCTTGGCATGGTGGCATTCTGGGGTGAGTGCAGGCTTGCTGCAGCATGGTGCCCATGGTTGACCAAGCATTACACAGATCCATTAATGCAAAGTAGGTATCTACAATTCAAGGAAATGTAATTAAGTTTATGAAAATAAAATCCATTTTAACATGCTAACATTAATGTGTGTAAATTAACAAAACCTCATTTGCATGTCATTAATGCAAGCTAATAACATGCATTAACATGCGTTCCTGCTTTAGCCCCTTAAAATACATGGAAAAGGAATTGTCTTCTCACCCCTAAAGTTAGCTTTATCAGTACCACTGGCAAGGAGTTGCCACTGGCAAGGAACTACTGGAAAAACTTGTATTGCTGCTACCCATGTGCTTACTTTATATAATCTAAAGATTTTATTTATCACTATTGTCAGTGCTGTTCCTTCCATCATAATGAAAATAGGGTTCATAATGTTTTCGAAGAATTTTTTTTTTCATTCATTCAAGGTATTGATTTTGAAAAGAGTATCATTTTTGACTTTCAAAAACTAAAGTGAAATTTCAAAAGGGTTGTGAACAAATATGGACTTAGGAAGTAAATATGATAATGGATATTTTAAACGAGGGACAGAAAACAATCTGCAAAATTAAAGGCTATAGCAAAGAAACTGCCTGATTCACTAAGGCTTTTTCCCAATCTATGTTTATGGGAAAATACTAGGGATGTGAATCGGGCTTCGGACGATTGAAAATATCGTCGATATTTTCAAAATTGTCAGAAATCGGGGGCTCCCCCAAAACGATAGGAAACCCCACGATATTGATCGTGGGGGTTCCCTTATCATTTTGGGGGAGGGCGGGGAAAAACGGCACACAAAAATAATCCCTAAACCCACCCCGACCCTTTAAAACTAACCCCTTAGCTTCCCCCACCCTCCCAACGCCCCCAAAAACATTTTACAGGTACCTGGTGGTCCAGTGGGGGTCCTGGGAGTGATCTCCCGCTCCAGGCCATCCTCCCGCTCCCAGGCCGTCAGCTGCCACTAATCAAAATGGCGCCGATGGCCCTTTGCCCTTACCATGTGACAGGGTATCCATGCCATTGGCCGGACCCTGTCACATGGTAGGAGCACTGGATGGCCGGCACCATCTTGTGCTCCTACCATGTGACAGGGGCTGACCAATGGCACTGGTAGCCCCTGTGACATAGTAAGGGCAAAGGCTATCGGCGCCATTTTGATTACTGCCAGCCGATGGCTTCCAGCAGGCGTAACTTTGCTGACAAAGGTAAGGGGGGATTAGATAGGGCCGGGGGGGTGGGTTAGGGAGGGGAAGGGAGGGGAAGGTGCGGGGAGGGCGAAGGAAAGTTCCCTCCGAGGCCGCTCCGAAATCGGAGCAGCCTTGGAGGGAACGGAGGCAGGCTACGCGGCTCGGCGCGTGCAGGCTGCCGATTTTGCACAGCCTTGCGCACGCCGACCCCAGATTTTATAAGATACGTGCGGCTACGCGCGTATCTTATAAAATCAGGCGTACTTTTGTTCGCGCCTGCTGCGCGAACAAAAGTACGCGCTCGCGTAACTTTTTAAAATCTGCCCCTGAGAGGAGAGGATGATAGAGGTCTATAAAAGGGAGTGAGTAAATGTTAATCAGTTGTTTACTCTTTTAAAAAGTAAAAAGACCAGGTAATATGTTTAAGACTAATAAGAGAAAATATTTTTTTACTCAACGCATAATTAAGCTGTGGAATTGTTTGCCAGAGGATGTGGTAAAGCCATTAGTATAGCTGTGTTTAAAAAAAGATTTGACAAGTTCTTGGAGAAATGTCCATTAACCATTATTAAAGCAGAGTTTCAGAAATCCACTGCTTATTCTTGGGGTAAGCAGCCTGGAATCTATCTATCCATTGGGATCCTGTCAGGTACCTTTGACCTGGATTAGACACTGATGGAAACAAGTTACTGGGCTTGATTGACCTTTGGTCTGACCTAGTATGGAAGGCAGTTCTGGCCCCCAAAGCTAAAAAAAAGTACAAGGCAAACAAGCCTGTGAACAGACCGCTTCCTTCCCCAACCCTTTGCTTTTTTCAAAAACGTTCCCTCGCAGCTTTACAAACCTCCCATCCCATCCAAATACCCTCCATCAGCCCCCTATCCCTTCCTCCCCGGTCTAAACAATAAACCATCCTTGGGGTCTAGTGGCCTACCCCAAAGCACCTCATAAGCCCCACCTAAAAAATAATGGACCCTGGTGGTTTGGGGCTGTGCCCCTACATGGCCAACATCTGGTCTCTGGACTTTTCCCCTCTGAAGTGATAGTGGCAAGGTCAGGTTGATGCTATTGTGGATAATGGTGTTGACCAGGCCCATAGCAAGAGGGCCGATACAGTAAAAGTCGCGGGAGAGCGGGCAAGCTTCCCGGAGCGCACACAAGCCACTCTCCTGTGAACGTGATTTAGTATTTAAATGAGGGCCGGCAAAATTGAGCATCCAGTTTTCAACCCCTGAGTCGCAGACTGATTTTACTTTTTTTTTAGATTTTTTTTTATTTTTGCGCTGTCCCAGTGAAGTGCACGCTGGCAGTCGGCTGGTATGTGCAACTTACTTCTGCTCGGAGGAGCAGGAAAATTTTTAAATAAAAAAAAATAAGTAGGTAGGATGGGTTTAGTGGTCAGGATGGAGAGGGGAAAAGGAAGGAAGGTTAGTTAGGGGGATAGGGAAATTCCGTCCCAGTCCACTCCTTTATTGGATTGGAACAGACTGGGAGGGAACTGGGAAAAGGCTCGATTGCATTGCCGTGTGTTTTTTGTTTTGTTTTTTTTACAAAATAGTGCCCTCTTGCACACACGAGTCGGAACCCATGTGTACACTGACCTAAAATCAGGCATGCATGGGTATTGGATTTTATAACATGTTCACGGTGATGTGCACATGTTATAAAGTCAGTGCATCCATGTGTGTGGGCCAGGAACCACGTGCACATGGATGCCCGCACGTCGTATTTAAAATGTATCCCATAGAGAGGAAGATCGATGCTAGAAAACCAGATATTGTGGCGGAGAGGTGATAGAGTTATCAGTACCAAGCTTCTATTCTGTGGATTGAATGTGATAGCCAAGATCTTTAAGTACCAAGAGATGCAATCAGAAAATGTGGCAGAAAGTTACAGAAATAGTCCCAATTATACTGAGAGCCACTGGCATGAATAAGAATAATTTCCAAGTGCACATTGATATGTTGCCTATAAAAATGACACACTATGAATTCCAGGAGGAGGGTTTCTTTGGCACAAAGCAAGGGCAGTAGCAGTACATTTGAGAGATTGAAATCATTCTCAACTTACCCTGGCTAATAAAAGAGGTTATTTCCTGTCAAGGTATGTGCAAAACAAATCCATTTGTATAAACTGCCCCATAAAGTACTGTAAGTGCTAACAATATAAAAGACATCAGTTTCTTAATTTATATTCATTAGTCAGCAACCAATGACTTTTAATTCAAGTCATTAGAATGCACTGGAGTGGACTAGAGTCCAAAGTCTCTTTTTAATAATAGGAGTATTCACCATACTGCATACTGGCCTTTCTGAATAAACCAATAGGGGAAACTGCCAAATCATAAGGATGAGGAGGCTGATCTCATATAAATGAAGTTAGAAACACCACAAAGGATTTGTTAATTCTCTTGAAATGAGCACCAGGGGCTAATATTTTTTAAGTGTGAGTGTGTGTAGGTGTATAAAATTTTGTTTAGAGGAAAGAAAATGTGTTCTTGACCTCAACCAGTCTGATGTATTCTTAACCATACCTGGGAAACCATCTTATTTGTGTAAGAAAGCCTTACATGCAAGTTTTCAATATCATAACTGTGAATGTAAACATTGAAAACTAAACATGTTTTTCCAAAATTCCAATGCACGTTTTTGTACTGACCTTTTACCACCACAGGAAACAATAGGCTGAGTGTTAGAAATATCTGTTGTTATCAGTGCTCTCATGTATTGTCTTTTAAAGGGGTGAGGGAGGAGGGTCAAAGCAAAAGAGCTCTGGCTGGTCATTAACTGGGAAATTGCTGTGATGAGAGTCTGCAGCTCTGCTTTGAGCCACCAGGTGGACTTTTTTAAAGAAGAGTTGAATAATCAATTTTTTGAAGGAGAGTTGAATAATCAATAATCAATTTTAATCCAATTCCGAGCCCTGTTAAGTTTGCCCTGATGCACTGGACTGGTCTCCAGGGCTCAGAAAAGGGGATTGGTAGTAATTCAAGAGCTAGAGAGCCAAGCTGAGAGAATCCAGAGTAGAACCATGAAGTCTCAAACCAGAAACTCTTTCAGTTCCTGGATACCGTGAACCAAGAAGCCTTGCTTGTTTTGATTCTGTGAAACCTTGAGCCAGAAACCCTTGCATGCCTTGAACTAATGATTTAAGTTAGAGGTTTGGAGGTGATCGGGGGAGGGGGCGTGGTACTCCTTAGAGCACCTGGGTCCTTTTCTTTCATGGCTGGGGCTTGGGGAAGCCACTAGACCCCAGGGATATTTTATTATTTGGACCGGGGGGGGGGGGGGGAGAGATGGGGGCTGATGGGGTAACTTTGAAAAGAGGTGGGTTCATAAAGCTGAGAGGGCACTTTTTTGAATAAGGGGAGGGAAGGGAGAAGGCACAGTTTGCCTTGTACTTTTTTTTTTTTTTACTTTTGGAGGGAAAGAGCTGCCTTGGAACACAGAGTGGTGTAGTCAGGGTCTCTAAAGACACCAGAATGATTTCAGAGCTTTGAGAATTGGGGTAGAGTTAGGACAACTGGCCCATGAACATGATAGCAGCTTTAGTTGAGGAGGGCCACCATTGCATGATTAGGTCCCGTACCGCAGTGCAAATTTTTGTCGCATGTTTGTGCCACCATAAAAAAAAATCACATCATGCCACATCCACGATAGTTTGTCAGGAGAGGTTCACTGTTGCAGGGTCGCCTCCTGTGATATTTGGCCCCTCCAGCAATAAACTGGAGCTTTCATGTAAAGCTGCTTTCATGTTGTGTGACAGTAAAGCTGCTTTCATGTTGTGTGACTTTCACTGTGCATAGCCCCTTCAATAAGGTTGCACAACCGGGCATATGAACTCAAACGTGCATATTGATGGAGGGACAAATAAACAGGCATACTCTCAGCGATAGACATTCTCGCTTTTGTGAAATGCACCTAAAAAAAAAACCAAAAAGAAAAATATAGTATGCATGCACACAACATATATAGTCCTCAACTTGAAGATCTAAGGGAAACTGTGGCGCAAGATGTATGTATTTATTTATATTTGTTTATTGCCCCTCTGGCACTTTATCGGGCCAGTGGTCCTCACTCCTTCCACTCAGTGCAGAGCTAATGAGAAAAGGGGGGTCTTTCTCAGGTGTGCTTCATCCCTGTTGAGTCCATTGATGTCTGCCTTGCGATTTTGCAGTCATAGTCAAAGTTTGGGGGTATGGTTGGCGCTGCCTAATGAGGAGGCCCACTAGGCCCACATCATCATCAGTTGGCAGTGAGACTCAGAGAGGGACCAACTGGAGCTTCACATACATGCTGCCTTCCCTGCAGGTTGTGCTCTTAGGTTCTGGCTAGCAAGGCTTAGGGGGGTTCCAAGGATAGTCCAGAGTAGAGACCAAGGTGATGCATGGGTCAGAGTAGGCAAAGAATAGTGGAATCAGAAGACAGGCCTGTAGTAAGGGCAGGTTGCAGACAGAATCAGAAGACAGGCCAGGGAGCAAGAAATACGAGATGGACTGATAAGACAAACAGACAGGGAAGAACCAGGAATGACAAGCGAAAGCACGGAATGGAGAACAAGGAGCAAGGCAGAAGACAAGGAACATGGACAAGACAAGTGACAAAAACAGGACAAGGAACCAGGAACAAGGCAAGGAATGAAGCCATGTCCACTGGAACAAGGAGCACCAGGGAACCCATTGCTGAAGCATCTGAAGGGCATCTGAAGCAGACTAAAATAGGTCGGGCATAGTGACATCATCAAGGGTGCCACATGGCCCCTTTAAGAGGCGGGTCACTGGGCATGCACACACATCTTAGGAGGTGGTTGCAGAGCCTCACAGGGATGGTGGCAGGTGGCCTGGTTAGTGGTGTCTCTGCCGCGAAGAGTTTGTTAGCGTTGGGGTAAGTGCAGTGACTCGCAGGGCCATCTCGCGAGTCACCAGTCATGACAAAGTGCACCGGTGTCTGCTCTCCAAGTGTCCCTGCCCACTGGAATGAAGAGTTATTTTCTCATATTGCTGCTCAGAGACATCACTATCCAGCTGAGTGGCTACTTCATTGCCTGTCCTAGCTGTCCTGATGCTATATCACCAGCATCCTGGGTTACAAATCAATCCATAAGAGCATGAGAGAAAAGGTATTAACTCCTGAGAGTAAGCCCACACCTTTGCCTTCCTTATTCTCATATCATAAAGTAGCAAGAGACATGAGAAAGGAAATGAGAAATGGAGGAGGAACAGCCAAGGCTCAGGAGGTCAGCATCCCTACTGCAGCCTGGTCAATGCGAACTTGGAACACCTAATATGTGCAGTTTTGAAACATTAAGTATTACATAAATTACAAAGAATCAATTGTCACCATAAACGTTGATGTGAAAGCATTAACTGCAACAGAAACACATATTGACAAAGGAAAGAAAACAAATTAATTTTTCCTACAAATTCAGTACAGTGTTAACAGAAAAACATCTAAGAAGTGTGATTGATCGATGTTTTTAAATGGAATAATGGTATCCTCAGGGGCCACAGAAAAACTTGAAAGATGTTTCAGATGAAGATCCAGCCTGTCTCAAGAGGTGCAGGATCGTGAGTAAAAAATGTTCTATATCAAATAACAATGATATGGCAACAAATAAACAAAAATGTGTTTACCATCTCAAAGTAAATTTCATTGTGAGCGTGATGTTAGGAAATGAAGTCATGGCTGGTTTTAGTTAAGAAAACAAATACTAAAATATGGTAAATAGACAAAAATTAGGAATTTATTTCCTTGTGCATATTTAAATGAGTATATATGCTATAAAACAGACTGAGCTCTTTTAAAAAAAAAATGAAGTTATCACTCCAAAGAAAATGATTTAAGCAACAATGCCTTCAAAAAAAAGAGGAAAGAAAGCTAAGGAAACATGTATGAAAATTATTTAACAAGTGAGAATAGGTAAATTTGAAAAATTAAGAAATCGTCATGAAAGTTGTTTATGCTTTAATGCAATGTTTATCCATATACTTTATCATGACTATTTGATTTTTGTGTCTTTTGTAATATTTGCTCTTCAAGAATTATATTTTGATATGTTTAGAAGAAAGCTCACCATTTATAAACCCAAAAATGTTACTTTTAAATCATTTAAAAAAATGTTGAATGCAGTTTCTCAGCTTTTCCAGATTGTCTTATTTTTTACATCATGGACATTTCATGGCAAGTTACTGTAGATACCCGTGAGGGGTGGTATCATTTTTTGAGAGCAGTATATCTTGCAGTATCTCTTGGGCATATACCTAAAGAGATAATAGAAAAATGGTGGAATTGCTGAATAAAAATTTGAAACTTATGACACAATGGGGCTCTAAACTTGTTACCCACACCATTAAAGCAAAATTCTTGGCAACAAGGAATTGAACTGCTATTTACTATTTCAAAGATTGTCTTCTAAATCAGAATATAAGCACCTTTAAATAAATTAAAGAAAGAAAGAAAATATCAGTTAACAAGTTAGTCAGTATTGTTTTTCAGGATTATATATGAACTTTTGACTCATTGCTTTCTACAGTAAGTTGCTTTAAGTTTTAAGAGCCTTACTATAAGTGCTTCTTATGTTCATGATGATTTACATTGTACTACTCTATTGTTCACCTTTTAAGCTCAGCAGGTATTCATGCCCCAAGATATGACCTTCCTTGTCTAGACTTGCTGCAGAGTAATGACAAGCATCTTCAGATGTTGATGACAGTATTTGGTGGCAAAAGAAAAGATCAGACTTGGAATAGGTTACTGATTGGTGCTAGGCAGTATATGCCAATCACTTGACATTCTTTGATTTTACAGCACTGAGCAAAGAGGAAAGCTACTATTTGTAATGGATGTTGAAAGCAAGAAAACTCAAGGAAGGCAAGCCTTTTCACAGCTCACTTACAAAATATTCTATAGAATTTGCTTACAGGAATAACTTAATTTTGAGTCTTCATTGATTATAGGCCTGTCTTTGAGAAAAAATCTAATAAATGAGGCCTTATGTTTGGATTTAAATATTACTTCCATACAGTTTATAGTGAATAGTGCACAGAACTCTGATATTCCCTTCTGTGAAGTCACAGATTCAGATTTTATTTGTACCTGACAGTGTATAACGATGAGAAAATCCCGCCTCTTCCACCAAACCGCTTCAGATGCTACAAAATTCGGCCGCCAGAATTCTAACAAACTCCAACAGAAGAGACCACATTACACCCATCCTAAAAAATCTGCATTGGCTCCCAGTAAACTTTAGAATTCTTCACAAGTGTCTCACCATCATCCATAAAACCATTTAAACAGAACACCCAACGATTTACACTACCCACTCACGCTACACTTCTCTTCTAGACCCATCAGAGAAGCATACAAGGGCTCGCTACACCCCCGCCCCCCCCCCCCCCCCCCAGCCAAATCCACACATCTCTCATCCACCAAAGATCGAGCCTTCTCGACAGTGGCTCCAACCATCTGGAACTCCATGCACCCAGACCTTAGATAAGAACCTTGCATACTGACATTCAGAAAGAAACTCAAGACTTGGCTATTTCTACAAGCCTTCCCTGATGTATAACTGCCCCAACTATTATAACTCGCCATGGTTTTCCAGTCGACGTACCACATCCCTGACTTGGCTTCTGACTATACATTAATTAGTCCCGAGTTTTATGAACTGACACTTTTTAGTCAGGAACATAAGATATTATTACAGCCCTGAGTATATGATATTTACATATTTGAAACAATCCAGTCCTGAGTACATGTCTTAATATAATCCTGAATATATGACTAGATATTATTTATTTCTGAGACTAGATATTATTTATTTCTGAGTTAGCCATGTCTATGGCTCTTCCTCCTCCCAGTTCATGTGCCCCTGTTTTATTGTAACTTTTGTTCACTTGTTCTCTCTTCGCCTATTGTTCATGTTGATGTTAATGTATTTCCACCATTGTTTCTTGTAAACCGATATGATATGATTGGTATCATGAATGTCGGTATAAAAAAGCCCTAAATAAAATAAAATAAAATAAAAATCTGTTAGACCTTTTTAATCACTAGGTATAAATGGAAGTAGATCGTAACTGGATTCTTTTGTTCTGTAGTCCCACTTCTGGCCCATTGGAAAGACAGATAATTTTTTCCATGAAAAGATTTGAAAGATTATTAGAGAATTCTCAACCAAGCCACAACCTCCATCCCCACTTTTTTCACTTCCCCTTCTTTTGGCCCCATCACACTTTCTTCATTCTCTGAAAACATAGAGAAGGAAATTTTCCTCCTCCTCTGGGATGTGCATTTGTTTTAATTGAATTAGGAAATGTCAACCATATTCCTTATTTTGTTGTCAAAATGGAACAAAAAAACCCAAAATTTAGCTTGTTTTCCTTTCATTTTATTTTAAATATTCACTACCAACATTTAAAAAAACAGCTCTGATGCTGGTCTGAGTCAGTACAATGTAATGGCATCAGCCATGGCTTGACTGGCAGCCATTTTGGAAATTCAGATAAGGGGGAAAGGAGCAACTGGGGATCACTCCTACCCCAGGAATATTGGAGGACTGTGATGGAATCAGGGCTGGGATGGGGGGGAGGTCAAGGCGGACAGGGAGACAGGGGCTTTGTCTGAGCGGGTTTAGTGGGTAGGAAGAGGAGATACTTTCCTTTAGCTTTGTTTTTCAAGGAGGGTTTTTGTTTTTATTTCATTTTCTTTTGGGTAAACAAGGAACAAAACAAGAAAATGAAAAGAAAAACTAAACAAAAAATGTTCATATACACACCCCAATCCTCCTCCATCTCACTTTTTGTTCCTCTGACCCCAATCCCACCTTGTTCCTCAGTTCTATATCCTCTGCAATCATCCCATCTGTCATATCCTCAATTGATCAATTGCTCCTATGATTGTTCCCTCTTCCTTTATATTTGCTGTAATGACATAACTCCTCCAAACACCTTCATTGGACCTGTCTGCCATTCAAACTATTATCCAATCTCCCTTCTCCATTTGAACTTCTCGAACTTGATATTCATCTCTGATGCCTTGACTTTCTTTCATCGTAAGCTGTTCTAGATCCATTCCTGTCTGACTTTACCCTCTGCATTCCAAAGAATACGTTCTTGCTAAAGGGTCCAATAATCTCTTCATGGCCAAGGGCCTTTACCTGCTTTTGACACTGATGATCATCATCTACTCCTTGACACACTTACTCAATTTGAATTTGGGACACTGCTCTACCATGTTTTTTTTTTACATATACCATTGTATTTTTATTGAACCTTTTGAGGTTCTTCCTCCATCCTATTCCACTATCACTCATTGTACCTCAAGATTCTGTGCTATGCCCTCTGCTTTTCTCCCATGGCTTTCAGTATCATTTTTATGCTCATGACTTCCAGATGTATTTCTCTACACCAGAAATTGTACCAGGAATCCAGTCCCTCAATCTTAGCCTGCTTGTCTGACATTACTGCCTGGATGGCCCACTGCCACCTTAAATTTAAACATGGCTAAGATGGAACTTCTTGCTTCTCCTCCCCCCACCCCTGCCAGTCTACTTCCATTCTGCCCCCTTTTTCTGTCTCTGTAAATATCACTTTTATCCTCCTGTATCCTTAGGATCAACTTTGATGCCTTTCTCTCCGTATCTATACATATCTAATACACTGCTAAAGCATGTCATTTCTTCCTCTATAATATCACTAAAATCCATTTATTTGTGGCTGAGAATGCATCTAAAACACTCATCCACTCTCTTATCACCTCCCACTTAAACCTCTGCAACTTGATCTTTGTGGGTCTCCGGCTTAACCATCTTTCTCCATTGTAATGTATTTCAAAATCAGTTGCCCGACGTACTTTCTCTCGGCATCACTTTGACCATGTAGCCCTTCTCTAGTCATTACATTGGCTCCCATTTCTGCAAAGGAGTTTGTTCTTCTCCTGTTTACAACTGTATTCACTCTTTAACTCCTCATTACCTATCTTCTGTTCTCACTCCCTACACCCTTCCTCATGAACTCTGTTCATCAGGCAAGATACTCTTATTTGTACTCTTCATTTCCACTGCCATCTCCCAACTCCACACTTCTACCTGTGTTGTATGACTAGAATAGACTTGCTGAATCTGTGCATCTTTCTCCTTCTCTAGCCACTTTCAAATTCAGTTGAGTTTTCAGCAAAAAATAGATCATATTCAAATCCAGTCAAGTTTTTAGGAACAGTCAGACAGAAATGGATCTAGACTACTTTTAAATCTTAACTGCTTGTCATGTATGTTTTTCTTGACTAGATTGTGAGCTCTATAGACCAGGGACTATCTCTCTTCTATGTGCTTGTACAGTGCTGTGTATGTCTAGTATGCCTAGCAGGATTTGCTGCATACTGTAGCAGTATAGAACACACTGTACTGCTTACTGGAAAGCTGTGGTTAGGAATAACAGAAAATCCTTTGGTTACTCATGTCCATCAGCTAGAAACCAGTCACAGCTGTGTTTATTAGGGGTGTGCATTCGTTTTGAACTTAAATGGAAAACGCAACTTATTTTTTTTTTTAACTTAAAAAAATGATGAGGCGTAAACGATCGGATTTCCAACTTATTCAACATAGCTATGTTGAATACTTTGGAAATCGCGATTGTTGATCTAAATAAAAATTTAAACCCCTCACCCTCCTTAATCCCCCCCCCACAAGACTTACCAAAACTCCCCAAGCTGGCCAAAAGTTCCGTGAGGGTCCGGGAGCGGACGCGTGGGGAATCACGTGACGTCGGCGTCACTCTGACGTGACGCCGACGTCACGTGGTCCATCGCGGTTCCGCTCCCGGACCCCTCGTTGGGCCCAAAAGGCACTTTTGGCCAGCTTGGGGGGGGGGTGAGGAGGCCCCCCCAAGCTGGCCAAAAGTGCCTTTTGGGCCCAACGAGGGGTCCGGGAGTGAACCCGAGGGGAATCACGTGACGCCGCGTCACGCCGACGTCACGTGATTCCCCTCGGGTTCGCTCCCGGACCCCTCGTTGGGCCCAAAAGGCACTTTTGGCCAGCTTGGGGGGGTCAGGAGGCCCCTCCAAGCTGGCTAAAAGGTCCGGGAGCGAACCCGAGGGGAATCACGTGACGCCGCGTCACGCCGACGTCACGTGATTCCCCTCGGGCTCGCTCCCGGACCCCTCGTTGGGCCCAAAAAGCACTTTTGGCCAGCTTGGGGGGGTCATTAGGCCCCTCCAAGCTGGCCAAAAGTGCCAGCTTGGAGGAGGTCAGGAGGCCCCTCCAAGCTGGCCAAAAGTGCCTTTTGAGCCCAACGAGGGGTCCGGGAGCGAACCTGAGGGGAATCACGTGACGTCGCGTCCAAGCTGGCCAAAAGTGCCTTTTGGGCCCAACAAGGGGTCCGGGAGCGAACCCGAGGGGAATCACTTGACGCCGCATCACTCCGACGTGACGCCAACGTCACGTGCTCCTTGCAAAGGAGTTCAGGAATGGCGTCCTGACCCCGCTGGACCACCAGGGAGTTTTGGTAAGTCTTGGGGGGGGGGGGGGGCGGGATTAAGGCGGGTGAGGGGTTTAAATTTTTATTTGCACATATGGACATAGACTCAACTTATGGAATTCTCCATATGTCCATATTGACCGCAAATGGGACCCCCTTTCAACTTATGGACTTATGAACTTAAACTTTTGGTTTGCACATCCCTAGTGTTTATCTTGATGGAGCTGGCCAAGGTTTCCCCATGATCAACTGATCCATTGATTTCCACCATCTGTAACTTTTAAGTGAATGGCACTTGTACTAGAATACTATTAATTTCAGTATTTGCTGGCATACCTGTTCTTTTTAGTCCTCTTTATCTCTAGTCTAGCTCTTTATTTCGATACATAAGGATTCTCATTGTGGCTATTTGTTCTATCCCCAGACAAAATATAGGACAAAGTGAGATTTGTAAAAAATCCTTTGACCTCCGCTCTTGGAGCACTGATCAATCCATCACAATACTTTACAATAAAATAAGATGTAAGCACATATTTATGCATCTTCCAATTTTCTGAAGATTCTCCCTTTATTTTTTTTCACTGTACCACATCAATGAAGTTATAGGCTTTCATCTCACATTAAGAATATTATTTCCAGAAAATACGTAATTTAAAACTAAGATATTATTTTTGTCTTTCTTTGTGTATCCTCAGGTTGGATGATTGATGCTGACAGTCGACCCAAATTCAAAGAACTTGCTGCAGAATTTTCTAGAATGGCTCGAGATCCTCAGAGATACCTAGTTATTCAGGTCAGTTTGTGTATGCATATGCAGAAGTATATTTCTGTTTATATATATTCTCATACTAGCTGTACCCAGCCATGTGTTGCTGTGGCTCAATCTGGTTAAATGGAAAAGAAAAGAGAAAGTGCACGTTTCGAATATGGTTAATTTCACAATGCTTGTGGGTATACAATATTTGTTGTTGTTCCATTGTCTGTGCAGATATAGAGATTGTCTGGTTTGCCGACTCTAGAACACGTAACATATAACTGTCCATGTGAGAAGCAATCCGTGTCTAGATGTAAACCATATAATTCTAGAAATGAAAAAGAATGAAAAAAGAAAAAACATCAACTATACTCACTAAGGGGCGGATTTTAAGAGCCCTGCTCGCCTAAATCCGCCCAAATCCGAGCGGATTTAGGCGAGCAGGGCCCTGCGCGCTGGTGAGCCTATTTTACATAGGCCTACCGGCGCGCGCAGAGCCCCGGGACTCGCGTAAGTCCCGGGGTTTTCGGAGGGGGGCGTGTCGGGGCGTGTTGGGGGCAGGGCCGAGTGCAGCGCCGTTTTCGGGGCGTGTCGGCAGCGTTTTGGGGGCGGGCCCGGGGGCGTGGTTACGGCCCGGGGCGGTCCGGGGGCATGGCCGCGCCCTTCGTACCAGCCCCCAGGTCGCGTCCCGGCAGGCTAGGGGCCCGCTGGCGCGCGGGGATTTACGTCTCCCTCCGGGAGGCGTAAATCCCCTGACAAAGGTAAGGGGGGGGGTTTAGACAGGGCCGGGGGGGTGGGTTAGGTAGAGGAAGGGAGGGGAAGGTGAGGAGAGGGCGTTAGAGGATTCCCTCCGAGGCCGCTCCGATTTCGGAGCGGCCTCGGAGGGAATGGGGGTAGGCTGCGTGGCTCGGCGCGCCGGCTATACGTAATCGATAGCCTTGCGCGTGCCGATCCAGGATTTTAGCGGATACGCGCGACTACGCGCCTTGTTTGAAAATCTACCCCAATGGGGTAGATTTTCAAACACGGCGCGTTCGTGTACTTTTGCTGGCGCATCAGGCGCAAGCAAAAGTACGCGGGATTTTAGTAGATACGCGCGTAGTCGCGCGTATCCGCTAAAATCCTGGATCGGCGCGCGCAAGGCTATCGATTACGTATAGCCGGCGCGCGCCGAGCCGCGCAGCCTACCTCCGTTCCCTCCAAGGCCGCTCCGAAATCGGAGCGGCCTCGGAGGGAATCCTCTAACGCCCTCTCCTCACCTTCCCCTCCCTTCCTCTACCTAACCCACCCCCCTGGCCCTGTCTAAACCCCCCCCTTACTTTTGTCGGGGGATTTACGCCTCCCGGAGGGAGACATAAATCCCCGCGCGCCAGCGGGCCCCTAGCGCGCCGGGACGCGACCTGGGGGCGGGTACGGAGGGCGCGGCCACGCCCCTGGACTGCCCCGGGCTGTAACCACGCCCCCGGACCCGCCCCCAAAACGCTGCCGACACGCCCCCTAAATGCCGCGACGACCGGGCCCGCCCCCGACACGCCCCCCTCAGAGAACCCCGGGACTTACGCGAGTCCCGGGGTCTGCGCGCGCCAGTGAGCCTATGTAAAATAGGCTCACCGGCGCGCAGGGCCCTGCTCGCCTAAATCCGCCAGGATTTGGGTGGATTTAGGCGAGCAGGGCTCTTAAAATCTGCCCCTAAATGAACAGTATGGTAAACGACACAGCTCAATTCCAAGGCAATGTCACACGAAATAATTAAATCAAAATGAAAATAAATCGAAATCTATGAAAATTCAATTTAACATTGCATTCGGAAACATTGAAATGGAATCGTAAAATATTTAGTCCAAGCCGTTAAGCCCATTAAAATGGGCAAGATTTTTGTCTCCTCTCCTCCTACGTCTTTGCTCTGGTCCGCTCCTCCCCCCCCCCCCCCAGCACCATGAAGGGCCAGAGGTGGCAGCGGTGGTGGTAGGAGCTGCAGCGGTGGCTGAGGGGGATCTCGTGAGGCGTAATGGTCCTGCCATCCCAACTCCCTCCTCCCTTCCCCGGTGGCGGAGGGACAGGCCTTTCACTCTATCCTTACAGGCCCCAACTCCTTGGCTCTCCCATTCCCCTCTACACTGAACCCCTTCCACTGTAACCTATAAGTGGAGAGCTGGGGGGGGGGGGGGGGTTGGGAATCTCTCTCTCATATAGCCCCCTACATAGGCTTCCTCTCTCTCTCTCTTGCACATACACTCTCCCTCTGTTCCTCATACATACATGCCCAATCCCTCTCACACACATACACAATCCCTCACGTAGTCTCCCTCTCTGGCACTCACACTCGCCTTCAGCACACATTACCACACCTCTCTCTCACACAGTTAAAACGGGTGGGAATTTTGTCCCCTCCCCACCTAAGTCTTTGCTCTGCACTCGCAAGAGCTTGCAAAGTTCCCACGCCAGTTGTGTGTGGGAGAGAGAGGAAAACACTCCGTTCCCCCCCCCCCCCCATCGCAAAGGGCAGGCGGCAGGCACTGCAACAGATTTGAGACACGTTGCCTAGCTTAATTTGCTCTTTCTGGCAGACCTGTACCTTTAAGAAATCCGATCGGGGGCTTGAGAGGGAGGAGGGAGCAGGGCTCTGGCTTTCACTTTCGTCATGGTGCTTTGCTGGGTGTTGGGGGTGGAGCGATGCCCATGTAAACTCTTCCCATGGCGGCCGAGACCCACGGGCAGGCTGACAGCATTGCCCCCTCCCCCCCCCCCCCCCGCAGTTGCTGGATATTTACTTGGCTTCTCCTTATCTGCGAGACTCGGGGCAGGGAGGAGGGGCGAGCTGTTCTCTGTTCAACTCTTTGCGCTTTGGCTGCTGCAGGCTGCAGCTGCTTGTGATCTCTTCACAGCTGATTTCTACTGCATTTGCTCTGGCCATCCCAACTCCCTCCCCCCCTTCCCCGGCAGTCCCTACACCCTCCCCCTTCCCCAGTGGGGGAGGAACGGGCTGAGTTGTTTCTCGGAGCGGCGACTCGTCTGCCCTTTCCTCCTCCCCTCTGTGACACCCAGCACATAGCGCAGAGCTCAATGGTCTGCACATGTGCGGTAGAGCTGCTCTCTACTGCACATTTGCGGGCCATGGGTCAGAGCCCATTTATATTGTAGATAGCGTGTGTTGCTTGTACGTCCAACAGATGGCGCTGTTTTTCAAAAAAGCATGTTTTTACCTGTCACAGGTATATATATAGGTATATAAAAACACACGCCTATTCGAATGCAACGTTGTGTCAAAATTTCAATGCAATCAGTGAAGAATTTTTGGAGATTTTGAACAAACGAACATTTACATTTTTATTTATATAAATTATAACAAGCTTAGAAACGTTTGGATTTGACACTGGTAAAGGGCTGCTTCTGATCTTCTTTCTGCTGTACCATAAAGACAGAGACAGTGCACTACTGCTTATTTTGATTTTTCTCACAGAGTTTGCTTACTGATCACATGACTAAAACTAAATTGTAAGCTCTATAGAATGGGAACTAACTTATGTGTATATGTACAGAACTGCCTGCACCTTGTAGGCGCTATACATTTAGTAATAGTAAATTGTGTTTTCCAAGCAGTAGGGACACTAGAATCAAAAGCCCTTTTCTTACATCTCCAAAATATTTTTATAAAATCAGTGTAGACTGAGACTTTTGTTTAATGGTAGAAAAAGTATTGGACTTTCAGGAGAGCATCATAACCTTAAGAGCAGTGGTTTCCAAAATTGTCTTATGAACTCTACAGTCAATCAAGTTTTCAGGATATTCATAATAAATATGGATGAAATATACTTCTATACATTAGAGACCCAGTATATGCAAATGATTTGTATGTGTATTCATTGTGCATATCCTGAAAACCTGACTGTGGGATTATGAGAACAGATTTAAGAAAAGGCTACAGGGATAGCATGTCAGTTCAGAAATATAATCCTGTTGGTCATTATGCCCTCCCTTGGGTTCAGTAGTTTTCCACTACAAATGTCAATGTTAGTCCATATGTTTTGCAGTTAAAAATCATTAATCATTTTTCTAGTATATAATCTCATTGTGCAGTGCATTACATATTCTTTATGAGGGTTATTTTCAATCAGTCTGCATAACAGTAAAGCCTGTGTTGTACACGTAGATTTTACCAAGTATTTTCAAAGCAAACTTTGAAAATGCTTAGATAACTGATCCAGTATGTGCACACATTCACTCATGATAAACTAAACCACATCTTTAGAGGGAGTAATTTAAGTATATGCACAGGATAACTTTCAAAACTGCTTGTGTGAGTCTATATACACATGTCTATGGGTGCACACAAATTTACTACTGTATTTTATAAGCTCATAAATGATATGTGCAGGTTATAAAATACGAGTACATATGTGTGCAAATATATTCGCAAATGTAAAAACCACGAGCCATGCAAATTTGGATTTATTCGGATAAATAGCAACATTTATCCAGCTAAGTAGCAGCACTTAGCCGGATAAGTTTGAAAAGTGCTACTTGTCAGTCAAAGAAGCACTTTTCTGACTTATCTAGGTATATAAAATAGATGAGAAGCCTAAAAAAAAGCATTATTAATGCGGATAAGATCAAATTTGTTTGTCTAAATAGCAGCAAAGGTACTTCTTAGCCAGATAAGTCTGAATTTAGCCGGATATACACAAACGGGTACATTTAAAAAAAACAGCGTGCGCGCGAACAAAAGTACGCCAGATTTTAAAAGATACACGCGTAGCTGTGCGCATCTTTTAAAATCCGGGGTCGGCGTGTGCAAGGCTGCGCAAAATCGACATCCTGCATGCGCCGAGCCGTGCAGCCTGCCTCTGTTCCCTCCGAGGCTGCTCTGAAATCGGAGCGGCCTCGGAGGGAACTTTTTTTTGTCCCCCCCCCCACTTTTCCCTCCCTTCCCCTATCTAACCCACCCCCCCCTTCCTTGTTCGATGGAGTTACGCCTGCCGCTGCGCGCTCTGTCAGGGCACTCTGCCACGCCCCCAGACCGCCCCGGACCGCAGACACACCCCTGGACCACAAGCATGCCCCCCGGACCGCCCATTTTAGCAAGCCCGGGACTTACGCGCATCCTGGGGCTTTTAAAATCTACCCCAAAAGATATACCCTCATAGTTGTACTTCAAATTTTAAAGGGAAATGTGACTAGATTTTACATGTGTTATATAGATGCATGTATCACCCGTAAGTCGACTTATACCTGCATAAATCAAGGGATTTTCTAACATGCATGCAGCAATGAAATAACCAGCTTTAACAATTAGTCTACCAGTTCACTCAGTCATTCTGCAGCTTGAGAAGACCCTCCTGGCTCTTCAGCTTAAAGTCCCTCCATTTCTGCCAGACCCCCCACCTAGTCATTTTTCCCACTTTTTAGATGTTTACGATGAGTTACACAGATATTGAACAGGAGTAAATATATGCAAATGAAAGACTTATATGCATTACTTTGGCAGCTGTTAAATAGCTACATATGCGCATAAATGTTGGCCCCTCCCTGGAATGCCTCTGGCCTGCCCCATTTTTATATGCACAAGTTTACTTCACTGTCCCTGATTTACACTCATATGACAGTATTTAAAATAGCATGCACTCGCATATTTGCTATTTTACTAGTGCATCTGCTATTTTTTTTACGTTCACATCTCTGAAAATTCACCTTATGTGTTAAATTTTCAAAGGGGATCTTTGTGGAAAAATAGCATATATGAATGTATTATGTATTCATGCATATGCTAAACATCAGAAGTATGCACGTATTTTAAGTTTTCATGCACATTTTACTGGAACATAAAAGAGAGCGATATAGGTTCTTTCCAGGGCGGGCTCAAGACATACACTTGGTAGTTGCTATTTTATGAGACACATACCTATAAATTATTTAACTTATTTCTAGAATTTTACAGCAACAGGGACAGTAACTTTTAAACAATTGTTTGATCGCACATGTGTGCACGCTTGTCAGCCCACGCCCAGGGACATGGTCATTTTATAACATACGCATGTATATGCACGCATGTTGCAAAATAGCTTGGAAGGACTTACATGTGTGCTCTATTTTAAATGGACGCACACATGTGTGAACAAATCCTGTTGCTACCATATAAGTGGGGAAATTTTGCAAGGGATACATGCCGATACTATTGCTGGTTTCTTAGCATCTAGTCAGAAGAATCCAGAACCAGTAGGTCATGTGCCTGGATAATTGCCAGGTTCTTGTGGCCTGGTTTGGCCTCTGTTGGAAACAGGATGCTGGGCTTTGATGGACCCTTGGCCTGACCCAGCATGGCAATTTCTTATGTTCTTATTAGCAGATGGTTTCCCAGTTGTCTGACTTTCATCCACCTGATATGGACACTGGTGTTAGTACCTGGGAGTCTATTTTAACTAAGGTTTTGGATGAGATTCCCCCTGTTGAAGTCATCCCATTTAAATTACATTATGAAGAAAGGAGATGGATTACTCCTTTAGTGAGAGAAAAATGTTGCCAATTATGAAGAGCTGAAGAGGCCTGGCGTAAACTTTGATCAGGACTGTTTCTGGCTTCTTTTAAAGAAAAGATGCTTGAATATAAGAATTTGGTAGCGGCTTCTACAAAATAATTTTATTCTAAGCAGATACATGAAATTGATTTTAATCCTAACTTGTAATGACTTCAAAGATTATCTGAAATCTAAAGTCCAAGATTTGCTATTAAGTTTCCAATCTGTGCCTCTTTGGCACTCTAATTCTTCTGCTCTTGCTACAGAATAATGGTCTGAATTTGATTCTACTGTGGCTTTTGAGGTTGCTCAGATGATCACTAAGTTAAACCCTTCCTTCTGACCTTTAAATACGTGCAGTGTGTCTACCTCGAAGATCGCTAGAAATCTTATTGCCCTGCCCTCTGTACACTTATTAATCGTTCCTTGTTAGAGGGCATTGTTCCAGCTAGGCTAAAGCAATCAGTTATTAGGCCATTGTTAAAGAAATCAGGATTGGACCCTTCTATTCCTTATAATTATAGACCAATTTCTATTTTGTCTTTCATGTCTAAATTGTTAGAAGTTATAGTATTCAGGCCTGAGAGGGCTCAGCCTTTGCATGTGCAGTTTTGACTGGACCGCGGGCAGCTTCCCACCCTATTCGAGAGTAGCTTGGGTACATCTTACTGATTTTGGATTCATCTAACTAGATGCTAAAAAATGAGAAATTACTATTTTCCTGATAATCTCCTTTTCTTGAGGATAGTCAGATGAATCCAGCTTCCCATCCTTGGCTGGAGAATGATTGGTCTATGGTCCTCCTGCATGGCTTTGTGTTCCAGAGTTACTGGAAAGTGTTAGTACAGTCCCTAGACTAATGTTGATGTATTCTTTGTCTGAGCTCAGTGTGTCCCATTGGCTGAGTACTGAAATGCTTATCTGTTATTGATCAAGTTTTTTGCTAGCCTGTTAACAATTGACTTTTGAAGAGGATACTGGCAGGCTAATGTCACTGCTGGAGTATATATACTATTATGACAGCTTTGCTCCATATCCATCTGCTGGTAGAGGTGCATAACCCACTGGTTATGGATTCATCTGCTATCCTAAAGAAAAGTAAATTATCAGGTAAATAGTAATGTCTCATTTTCTCAGTTCATTCCCAGTTCTCCCAGTTAAGTGATAGGAATTCCAAACCCCCTAGTTTAATAGCCTCCTTTTCCCCATTAGCCCTGACCCTTAAAACCTTGCTGACTTGCCTAGGTATTTTTTGTTTTAAAATTTACACAATCATAGCAGAAGTAAAGATACATGGCAGGGGCCCCCAGCACATGCCAGTGTGCTTAAGTATGTACGTACAAATTTCATGGTAAAACCCTGGAATGACCATGGTCTGCCCAGACCACGCCTAAACCCCACCCCTTTTTGGAAACCTTTTCTTTGTGCATGCAGCAGCATTTATGTGCATATCTCAATGGCTTATAATATCTGCTTGGCACGGGTGAGCCTGACTAGTGCATGTATCCCCAGTTTTAGCACATGCTGAGCCTTTAAAATGCACCTTTAATTGACTAGCACAAGTGAAATCAGACTTGTTCATTGTCTGCTAATTTTGGGTGGGAAGCCTAGGTGAACCAGTGAGAATTCAGGGTGAAGTTCTAGATCTATTGAACTGGAGACGGACTCTGTGAACTTTTAGAGGTATCAGCAAAATGGTGATTTCAAATGTGCCTGCAAGTAAGTATTCTCAAGACTGTATTTGCGCATACTTTATAAAATCTCTGCCTCTACATAAAAATCAGTGTTATTATCCATACTTGCTATATTTTTTTTGTGCCAAAATTATACACTCATATGTTTATAGAACAGGCAGAGAAAGTAAGTGCTTTCTTGCACTGGAAATATTCATGCGCATTGGTGACAAATTGCCAACTAATTAGTGCTGTGCCAAATTATCCAGCTAGGTAGCACTATTAAGATTTATCTGGCTAACAGGATAACGCGTTATGTCATTAACACATGCGTTAATGCCACAGCGCAAGCGAAATGTATAGTATCATGTGGCGTGAATGAACATTTTTTAGGTGGGTGGGATTGGGGGAGGAATTTGGGTGGGTATTAGTTAAATTAGGGGCCATATCGCGCTGTGCAATAGCATAACGCATGCTATCGTGCAGTTTTAATGCCAGAAATAACTACAGCTTTCCCCTGGCATTAAGCTGTGTGATATGTCCGAAATGGCCATAACTCAATTTGCGATACATTTTTAGAATTGCATTTTGGTCATTTCTGGCTTGGGGAGAGGGGAGGAGGGGTGGGGTAGAGTGGAGTAGAGAGAAAGAGAAATCCTCTGGGGAGGGCCTCACTGTGTGCACCTATTTATATCTCTATAGGAGGGCCACCTCATAGGTCGAGATGAGGTGTTAGTGATGGATTAGGGTTTAGGGGCCTGTTTCACATGTAGAGTGAGATGTACAAACAGCACAGTACACCTTGGTGAAGATTTGACATCATTTTGAGTGAGGAAAGTCTCACAAAGATAAAACTTTGTTTTATGTTCTCTCATCCTAGCTTGATGGTACCCTGTTATAGAGACCATCAAGCTAGGATGAGAGAACATAGTAGGAATTTCATCTTATCTTTTTTTTAAATTTTCTTTTTCCCATTTTTGCCACATTCAGGGTGATGATCGCATGAAGTTGCCCAGTCCAAATGACAGCACATTTTTCCAGAATCTGCTGGATGAGGAGGACCTGCAAGATATGATGGATGCTGAAGAATACCTGGTCCCTCAGGCCTTTAGTATGCCTCCTCCCCTTTATGCTTCCCGGGCAAGAATTGACTCCAACAGGGTAAGCATAACTTGGAATATAAAAAATGGCATTCACTGATTGTTACAGCATTGAAAGGCAGAGGTGTTGCGTTCTTGACAGCTGTTGACACCTGCCATGTTGGGATAAGCTGGGGTCCTCTCCAATCGCAGATTAGATTAAACATCTGCCAACTGAACTGTGCTGTTGGTTGGGAGCATGCTTCTAAGGCCAAATGATAGAGTGAAAGAGAGCTGGGAAAAAAGGAAGGTCAAAGGTCATTGCATGTTTTATTTTTAACTAAAATGACTATGGGGTAGTTCCTCTTTTTCATTTCAAATGGGGAGCATTTAGGGAGAGATTGAAAATGGGAGCTGGACAGGACAGAAAAATGATTATTATAACAAAAGAGGACTGCTAAAGGATATAACCCATTCCGCTATGCTACGATATTATTTATGGTCAATCACATTGCAGGAATTTTTCTATTGATAATAATGCATAAATGATCATCAAGTTCTCTACTGCAAGTTGGTAAGCACTTGCCAACAATTATGTCTACTTTGGTCCTGGACTGATGAAAAGAAACAAATTAATCCAGGAACAGTTAAATAGAATTAATGAACATTGACAGTTTGACTCTGAAGTTTACGACTCTCAGGCTTCACCAAACATCTATGTTATTTTCTGTGTGTATATCTAATATGTATTGGTATTGTAATTTGTTGTAACTCACCTTGATGGTAAAGGGAAAGGCATGTAATCATATTCGAGTAATAATAATAAGAAGAAAAAGAACTAAAATACCATGAAACCCCTGTGTTAGAAGTCTTTTTAGTAAGAAACAGGGTATACGTTTAGCACTGAGGCTAAATCTAGAGTTCCACAGCATCTTTCATCTCTCTTCTCTGGTGCAGGGTCTTCTGTTAGGCATGGGAGGATCACTTCCTGGGCTCTAGGCATTAAATATCTGTTCACTAATAAATGCCAGTGATGAAGCTAGACACAGTACTGGTGTTCCAGCATTACTTTACTGAGGAAATCGTTCAAACATGAAAATTAGCATTTTCCACTGGTGTCTCTTAGAATATTTATCTAGGTACTAAAATTGTAAGCCTGCAACTCTGTGTCTAGGTAAAACTGTGATCATTTGGTTGATTCCTTCGATTCCCTTCCTTATCCTTTAACTGAATATGAAGCTTCTCTGGGCAATTTAGACTAGGGATATTACTTTCCCTTAAATGATCTCTTTGAAATACCTAAGATCCAGTTCCTCATAGAATTATCTGCTGTTATGTCTTTTCTTCCCTCTGATACTAGATGTGTAATGAGTAGGAATGTGAATCATTTTTTGATGATTTAAAAAAATCATCCAATATTTTTTAAATCGTCAAAAATCGGTACAGTGCGCAATACAATAGAAATTCTCACGATTTATCGTGAAAAATCGTTACTCCCGTTAGTGTCCACTAACGGGAGTTATTTGGGGGGAGGGCGGGAAAACCAGCACACCTAAACAACCCCTAAATCCATCCCGACCCTATAAAACTAAACCCTTACCTTCCCCCACCCCCCCGAACCCCCCCAAAACTTTTTACGAGTACCTGGTGATCCAGTGGGGGCACGGGGACTGATCTCCCGCTCTCGGGCCATCGGCACCATTTTGGCTGCAACTCAAAAATGGCGCCGATGGCCCGATTAAAAAAAAGCCCATCCGACCCTTTAAACATGACCCCTTAGCTTCTCCCACCCTCCCGATCCCCCCAAAACATTTTTAAATTACCTGGTGCTCTAGTGGTGGTCCCGGGAGCGATCTCCCGTTCTCGGGCCGTCGGCTGCCACTCATAAAGATGGCGCCGATGGTCCTTTGCCCTTACCATGTGACAGGGTATCCGTGCCATTGGCCGGCCCCTGTCACATGGTAGGAGCACTGGCTGGCCGGCGCTGGCAGCCGCCATCGTAAAGATGGCTGCTGCCATCTTTAAAGATGGCGCCGGCCATCCAGTGCTCCTACCATGTGACAGGGGCCGGCCAATGGCACGGATACCCTGTCACATGTAAGGGCAAAGGGCCATCGGCACCATCTTTATGAGTGGCAGCCGACAGCCCGAGAACGGGAGATCGCTACCGGGACCACCACTAGAGACCACTAGAGCACCAGGTAATTTAAAAATGTTTTGGGGGGATCGGGAGGGTGGGAGAAGTTAAGGGGTCATCTTTAAAGGATCAGGTGGGTTTTTTTTTTTTAATCGGGCCATCGGCGCCATTTTTGAGTGGCAGTCAAAATGGCGCCGATGACCCGAGAGCAGGAGATCGGTCCCCGCGCCCCCACTGGACCACCAGGTACTCATAAAAAGTTTTGGAGGGGTTCGGGGGGGGTGGGGGAAGGTAAGGGGTCAATTTTAAAGGGTCGGGCCTCACTAAAAAAAAAATTAACAATATGAATCGGAACCGATTCCGATTCACATCTCCAGCGATCAGATTTTTTTCTCCCTCCAGCTGAACCCGATCATTAAGACGATCGGGCACACGATTCACATCTCTAGTAATGAGCACCTGATTGGTGACTCACTTCTCTTCTTTCCTCCAAGACTATGGCACCATTTGGATTTCTATCTGTTTGCCATCATTTGCTAATTGAGCAATTTGTTCTCCTGGATTAGGGAAATCACAGCTGAACAACTCCTCTCTTATTCCAACCGGAAGAAGTTTGAGAGGAAGCTTCCTCTGAAAATAAAATTAAGTCTCTCAGAAAAGATACTGAAAAAAAATAATTTATTCACTGGGTGTGGGTTTAAGATTGAAAACCTCCTTACTACTTAGGGCTTCTTACCCTAAGAATGAGGGCCTTACTTATACCAATCAGCAGAAATTGAATAGAAAACCTCCTCAAAAGGAAACTCAAGAACTTCACATGTCACTAGAGGTCCCTTATACTAGGACAGGGATGGCGAACTCTAGTCCTTGAGTGCCATAAACAGGCCAGATTTTCAGGATATCTACAGCAAATATGCATGAAATAGGTTTGCATACAATGGAGGAAGTGCATGCAAATTTTTCTCATGCATATTCATTGTTTATATCCTGAAAACCTGGCCTATTTAAGAACATAAGAAATTGCCAGGCTTGGTCAGACCAAGGGTCCATCAAGCCCAGCATCCTGTTTCCAACAGAGGCCAAACCAGGCCACAAGAACCTGGCAATTACCCAAACACCAAGAAGATCCCATGCTACTAATGCAATTAATAGCTAAGTAAACTTGATTAATAGCAGTTAATGGACTTCTCCTCCAAGAACTTATACAAACCTTTTTTGAACCCAGCTACACTAACTGCACTAACCACATCATCTGGCAACAAATTCCAGAGCTTAATTGTGCATTGAGTGAAAAAGAATTTTCTGCGATTAGTCTTAAATGTGCTACTTGCTAACATCATGGAATTGCCCCTAGTCCTTCTATTATCCGAAAGTGTAAATAACCGATTCACATCTACTTGTTCAAGACCTCTCATGATCTTAAATACCTCTATCATATCCCCCCTCAGCCGTCTCTTCTCCAAGCTGAACAGCTCTAATCTCTTCAGCCTTTCCTCATAGGGGAGCTGTTCCATCCCCATTTATCATTTTGGTTGCCCTTCTCTGTACCTTCTCCATCGCAACTATATCTTTTTTGAGAAAATTGACCATTTAATCCTACTCCCTGGTTCCTGTCTTTTAACCAGTTTGTGGCACTCGTGGACTGGAGTTTGCCATCCCTGTACTAGGAGGATCAGCCATGTCAGCAGCCTCATGTATGGGCGTTGAAGCAAAAATGGTGCAATCTTCTCTCCTCCTCTTAAGTGCATGTCCCTTCTACAAGGCCAAACCTTTGTAGGGATCCCAGTGGGGCTCTACCACTTTAACAATTGTGATTCCTGAAACTTACCACTGTGTATCTAAGTTTCTGATTCAGATTAGACAAGATTTTGTCTGCAACATCTCTAGCTAATATGATGCTTTTATAGAATGAAAATTGAAAAGAAATGTTTGGTTTTGCTGCACAATATTTTATATCTCCTTCCTCAAATACAGCAAAGAGAATGTGGAAAATGTTTTCATAAAGAAATATATCATACACTTATTTGAATTTCTCAACACAATCAACAAGAATCATCATTAACAAGAAGTCATTTGCATATCACATTGTGCGCTAGCCAGTGGTAAAAAAAAGTAGCCTTTAAAATGTGTGGTAACATCAGAGAGAAGCTTAGCTCCACTCCACTCTAAAACTGTAGCATATGAAATAAATCTAGATGCTAGCAGTCAATTTTAACTATTTTACCTTCCCAATAATTTTATATGAACATTACCATAGTTATAGATTCAATAAAATACACATCTAATGTTTGTACTGCTATGGCATCTACAATACCATCTCTAGCAGAGCTATGTAAGATGTAAAAAAAAAAAGAAAAAAAGAACACAAATAACTTGTAAAATATTCCTCCTGATTTTAGTCAGGCCATGTACCATGAGATATAAACCACAACATGGATTAATGAAATTTATTAGTTATTTTACTATGGCGATACATATGAAGATAAATAGATTACTGAATAAACATCTCAGCAATAGCCCCACTGGAAATCTTTTGCATGGTACAGATTAACAACATAGCTATTTTAATGATGGTAGAAAAAGAGTAATTGGTTTGTCCAGTCTGCCCAGTGATTATATCATGTAAAATGGCATATTGTATTCATTTGAAACACACAGCTTCTCACATTTGCCAAATACTTCATGTAATTTAAATAAAGAGGTAGAGCTGTGCAGTTAGAAGAAACACTAGAGAATGACAGAAAGAAACAAAAATCACAGATGTGCTTTAGCTGTTTGAGTAGTTCTGATTGTTTAATTCTAGCTATTTGAATGCGCTTATGTTTTGTTTTTCGTGTAAGCATTCTTGACAGCAGATTCTTGTCAGCAGAGAATCTCATCAAGATGTCTGTTTTTTTGTTGGTGTTGTTGTTGAAAGAGAGCTGACAGATTGAAATCACAATTATGGGTTTCTCTGCCTCTTGCATAACAAAAAGTTGGTAGATTATCATCAAGTTTCTATTCAGATTTCTGGAAGCATTTTTATCATCTAAATCTTTGTGCTCCATTTTTCATTCCCACAGGCTTTAATGATTGCCCCTCTCAGCCCCCTCCTTGCAGACACTTTGGAGGCAGGGTCTTTATTGCACTCTGTTAGGCTTGATGGTGCTTTTGAGAGCCTCAGAATATCCCTTGATTACTTTATGAAACTGAATGGAGAAGACAGCTATATAGGGACATGCTCATCAACTTTCTTTTGTGCTTTTTCTGCAGTTTAACATAGCCTAATCACAAATATCTTTTTTTAAAATTCTCATATCAGGAAAATGGTACACAGGATAATATGCATAGTTTTAAGATAACAGTAATAAACAAAAGATAATTATGATCCCTAAGTTCCAGGAAAGATGGCAACAGAAGGCAAATAGAGTTAAATATAAAAAGAGAAGACTAAGCAAGCTAATATAAAGTATTTTAGAATCAGCTAAGATCCCCATCTACTGTAGAATATTCTTTACTACAGTAGATATCTACTTTCGGTAAACTGTAATGAAGTGGAATGAAGCTGCTATCAGATTTTCCTGAGAAGTCAACACATACAGTGTGAAAGCACTGGCAATAAGTTTTAAAAGACAAGCAGCATGTATCATGTCTTGGAGGTAAAGGAGATAGTTTTGCCTGTAAGATGAGTAATTGGTGTGTACAGGGGCATTATTTTGGAAGCTCAACAAACTCAGAAAGTGACCAATATAATGCATTTTTAATCCCCAAATTTTTGGTACACCACTCGTCTGATGCTGAAGTTTTTAAAGTAAGAAATTGGTAATCAGGTTTGTAAAGATGAGTTGTGTTGTAATGACTACATGTTATGTATGCACTGGGAGAAACATACGTGTAGCTAGAGCAAAACATTGTGTTCCAAGTTAAAGCAGCATTTTTTTTTTCTTTTATTAACAGCAGTTTTATACTATGGAATCACTTTACTTGTCCTGTTACCTCTTGCCTCTTTTCTTTGCTTTTATTCGGAAAGCTATATTTGATGAAAATGATATCAGTGATACTATGTACAATGCATTTTATCTAAAAAAAAAAACTGATGACATCACCCCATTATATCTGGGAAAAGTTACATTCCCCCCTCCCCCCCGATAATCTAGAATGAAAAAAGCACAGAGACTAGAAATTAAGGACTGACTATTTTAAAACAAAATAATAGCCAACTTGATTTCCTAGCTGTGTAGATAGGTTTGAAGATTTATTTCTATTGTTTTATTTTTTGTCTGTCTTTACAAGTAACTAAGAATCAGCTAGATAATTGGAATAGAGAATTGTTGGGATCAGGTGTGATAAGTAGATAAGTACAATCGTGTATATATAGTTCCATATAACTTTATATTCTAAGAAATGTTGTTTTATAAACTATAAAGTAGATATTTCTTCTGCAAAAGAAAAGGCATTCTTTTAAAAATATATTTAAAAATAAAGTAGCATTAAAAAAAAACCAATAGTATTAAAAAAATACATTTCTATATTAAGAATCAACATGACTTCATGCCCTATATGAACACCTACCCCACACTTGCATGACCTACTTTTTTTTAACTGAACCTCATAATGAAGCCTTCTTGTCTCTCATGGAATCATCTTATTCCAACTGGTGATTTCTGTAAATTATGGGGGGAATTTATGGTTGGAATTTCCTAGAGATCCAGATTGATCACTGTAGAAGACAAGATGCTGGGCTTGATGGACCCTTTGTCTGACTCAGCACGGCAGTTCTTGTGTTCTTATATAGATGGATGTGACACTTCTATTCAGTATTGGAATTTTAAATTGTTGCTGCTACAGTTTAATTGCTAAGTTAGGAGTTTTTAATGGAGGTCTGTGTTCCCCATGAATAAAACAGAGAGACAAGGTGGGAATTGTCACAAATTAAACCAGAGAACAGTCCCAAGGACAAAAGTGAGACAAATTTAGGCAAGAAAAGAAAAAGGAATAGAAATAAATATACTCCTAGGAGGAGCACAGAGACTAGCCCCTGCCCCTCACTATAGGAACCATATTGCAGAAAGTGAAAACAAAAAAATATTGAGAACGTCAAGGGAGGGGGAAGAAGGAAACTGTATCCTGGAGTATCATCTTGAATGCAACCTGAAGTCAGAAGCCTAGGAAGACTTATAGGGAGATGGAATAACTATCCAACAAATGTTCACAACAGACGTTGTTAGCCAAGTAAAAGTGGCATCTCAAGACAGTCTAGAGTCACTATCTTTTGATGCTGAAACTTTATTTTATTGGTTGTAGAAAGTGGAGCCACACTTGAGCCAGACAGCTAACCTAACTTCAAGGACAAAGGCTAGGAGAGGAAAGAAGAATTAGACTGTCAAGTAGCACCCAGAGGCAGACTGGAAGCTAGAGAGCCTTTTGAAGAGCTGACTAGGAATCTCCATACAAGTATTATAATAGAAAAACAAATTATAATTGCGAATTTATTGCTAGTAAATGGAATCCTAAATTATGATAGATAGAGATGGATGTATTATAAAGTCATCATTGTGGATGGGAATTGTCCCTGAGAAATTCAAAGAAACTGTGTTTCGGCCACTGCTGAAAAATAAAATTAATCTATTACAGGTAGAGAATTATTATCCAGTGTTCAATATATCTTTCTCAAGTAAGTTAATTGAGTGTGCTGCTGGGTGCTCAGCAGACTACTATTTTAGAAAAGCAATAGTGTCTGGATTTATTCCATTCCAGCTTCCAAACTTTAGTAGAGACTTCTCCTCTGGCTTTGGTAGGTGAGGGAAAGCCTTGATAAAGGGACAATTTTAGTGGAGATCTTCTTGGACCTATCGACTGCCTTTGATAATATGGACTCTGTCTTTTTCTTACATTGTTTGAAGGTCTTCAATATCACAGGCACTCTGTTCTGATTTTCTTCAATTTTGGTTTGTTTTTTTATTGTATTTTCTATATGATTCATGCAAAACCAAATCAGGAAATATGTGTATATCCAATAATTTTAAAAGGAAAAAACAATAATTAAAAAAGAAAATTAAAAAATGTACATCAAATACAAGTCCTTGTCTAAAGAAGCTTAAATGAAAGAAATAGACAAGAAAAAGAAACAATAATTGGGTAAAATAAAGAATCCTAGGCCTATTAATATACTGTATAACTACCCCAAACATTAATCATCCCCCTCATAAATCAGTTTTATCCACTTTAAATGTCTCTAAATGCAATATGGTCGATTTTCAAAGGCTTGTGTGCAGCAAAACTGGGAAATACTCATGTGACTCAGACTCACAATGCATGTATCTCCTGGTATGTGCATAAAAATATTTTTTCTAAAAAGGAGCAGGCCATCGGCAGGACATGGGTGGGCTGGGACTGCACCATGAAGTCAGCGCATAAGTAGTTACACACAGAAGCATTCACCAGGGTTGCCTACCATGTAACTTTACTTCTGCTATGAGCGGCATGTAAGTAGTGTAACAAAAAAATTAGGCTAATCAGTGTGGGGTAGATTTTATAAATTTGCGCAAGCGCGTACGTTTGTTCGCGCACCAGGCGCGAACAAAAGTACGCTGGATTTTATAAGATACGCGCGTAGCCACGCGTATCTTATAAAATCCAGGGTCAGCGCGCGCAAGGGGGTGCACATTTGTGCAACTTGCGCGCGCCGAGCCCGGCGCGGGCTGCCTGTTCCCTCCATGCGAAATGTCCCTTATCACGTGCGATCCCTCTGGAAAATGAGGCCCTTTGTGCCCCTCCCTAAAAAAGAAATACAGTAGTTTTATTTTTAAAGTATTGTCTAAGAACCAGCTCTTTATCTTGTTCACTCACAAAAGTAACTATCAGATTTGCCCTTGTTGAAATATTTTCCAACGAATCCTGAAGAAAAGTGGTAAATATTGTACTGTGAAAAGATGTTAAATGGTCAGTGCTACCTTCCTGTCTAACTTCCTTTTTGATCACAAGAACATAATAGCATTTAGATAAACATACAACCTTCTCAGGGAGAATCTGTACATTTTCCTTTGTGTATTTCTTAAATAATTTCTCAGGTGATAGCAAATGACATTTTGGAAAATTCAATAAATGCATTTATTTACCCAGAAAATATTTTCCAACATCTCTAATTTACTATGAATCATTAAACAAACTTTAAAATTAGTTACCAAAGATGACTGTAATGTGTTAACTGTTTCAGAGACAGATATCTAATTTCTTGCCAGTTCCCTAATTTTAGTGTCCAAATCAGTCAATTTTGCAGTAGTATTAGCAGACAAAGAACACAATGCCCTACTATTGGTACTAAAGAATGTTCAATATGGGAAACCACCTTCCAAATATCTTTCAATGTGATCCACTAGGTTCAGGAAAGCCATCCTCAGACCAATTGAGGGATAAAGCTGCCCTCAACAGAATCCTCAGTTACTGAATGCAAATCAGTTGCTTCAGTCTTCTGAGGAGTGTTACCAACGGTAGTAAAACTTGAGTCCCAAAGTGGAATAATCTCCAAATTCCCGGGAGGTAATATCTGGAGTCAGGTGTCTCTACTGGCAGAGGTCACTGATGGAGGTGGAGGAGGAGTAAGGGCTCCAGAACTTAGAGTGGCATCTATAGAATTGTTACTAATTCTAGTATCCAAATGAACAGTTAGTTGAGGAAAGTGACTAACATGAGGACCACTCACTGGAGTTGATATGGTAGTGGGAGACACAATCTTCCTCTTCCTCTTCTTACTCATTCTATAGGGAAAGACAGCCAGATCAAAAACGAGATAAGGGGTACCTTTGGCATGCTGCTGGCTGCCTAGTCTTGTAGACTCCTACGAGGTCCCAGTCCTGGGCTACCATCAATGCCACCTGATGTCAAGGCCAGATTCTAGCACCCATGGGAAGCTCTTGTTTTTGTTATTTAAATTTTATTAAGATAAACATAACCAAACAAAGCTTACAGCACAGAAAGCAATATTGCATTCTTTGTGAGTGAAGGTGGGGGACACTTCTTCACCATGGGAGTTAAATTTGACAACCCCCAGGGATCTCCCCTCTCCCCCACCTTATTTATTATTTATTCACAGCCTTTGGAAAAAATAATTAGATAATCTGGCTTAAAAAATTGGTATGCTCATGATATGTAGCTTTATTGTGAAATAGGATCATCATATTTACAATCAATGTAGAAATTAAATTACAGGTAGGTCTTTAATTAGCTAGGAATAAATACATTTAAATGAATCGCCAAAAGACAGAAAAACTCTGGATTAAAAAAAGGCTTCTATTCTGTTGAGTAGGTGGTCCCTTGGACTGAGGGGGAGTTGATACTACCTGAGGGGAGGAGCTCCACAGGTCCCCACCATTAGTAGGCAAGGCTTGAAGCAGGCAGAGACCCCTCTGGACCTTCACCAATACCAGCCCATGTACCCCTTGGGTTAAGCCTCGAGTGCCAGGGCCAGCTGGATTTACTCTGTGAAGATGGAGGCAGGTGACATAACTCGTGCTGAGATTCCTGGCCAGGAGTCAAGGAATGGAGCATATCTCATGGTTGGATTCCAGGCAAAAGGTTGAGGCAGGTGGCATATCTCATGGTCAGATTCCTGGCCGGGGTCAAGTCAAGGAGGTCCAATGAAATCTCGGATGGATGGGGCACTTTGAGAGTCGATGGCCTGCCGCGCCGCAATACAGACAAAGGCAGGCCCAATGTCTATGTAGGCACTTCTCAGAAATGAGACGGCCACGGCGTAATTGCATAGGTTCCTTGGTTAGATTGGCAGAGGGAGGCCCCACGGTGGTAACTGGGCTGGGAGAATGAGGCCTAGTAGTAGTGGATTTGCGGGGGTTCTGGAACTCCCGAGCACAGTCCTGTAGGTGACGGCCAATCCTTCCAGCTAGATCGATGAGGTCCTCTAAGGACTCCAGGAGATTGTAAGCTGCTAATTCATCCCTGATGCAGGCTGAAAGCCCTTCCAAAGAAATTGGGCATAAACAGTCCTTCCACCAAGAGTGGGTCAGAATGTTCCCACAATGGCGAAGCCCAAACCAGGGCCTTGCCTTTAAGGCAAGAGAGGATAAATATGACCTTGGTGAGGTCATCTGGAAAAAGAGCCAGCTGGAGAGAAAATTCATAAAGCACTGATTTATGAAGCTTTGACACAGCTTAGGATTTCTGCCATACCGCGGGGGTGCTGGTAAGGGTACTGATGGACATGGAAGCATCTCCGGGGTTGCACAAGTCGCTGCCAGAAGAAAAGATACAGCCTGGTTAGCCATAGCATCCTGTTTGAGGCATTCAATGGAAGTCACCAGAGACTCTAGGAATCACTGTTGCTCTTGAATCTTGTAGGCAAATTCAGGAATAGCCTGAAGTGCTGACACCTCAGCTGAGTCCATGGCCTTGGCAACCTGTTCAGTAGGTAGACCCTTGGACCAAGGGGAAGTTGATGCTACCTGTGGGGAGGAGCCCAACAGGCCCCCACCATCGGTAGACGAGGCTGGAGATAGGCAGAGGCCCCTCTGGATCTTCACCAATACCAGCCCACATACCCTTTGGGTTGAGCCCTCGGGTGCCAGGGCCTGCTGGAATTACATGGGGTCTCTGTGAAGATGGATGCAGGCAATGTAACTCATGGTTGGATTCCAGGCCAGGGTCTAGGTAGGCGGCGTATCTCATGTTCAGGTTCAAGCCAGGGGTTGAGGCAGGTGGCGTATCTTGTGGTCAGATTCCAGGCAAAGGGTCGATGCAGGTGTCGTATGTCATGGTCTGAATTTGGTTTGGGGTCAAGCCAAGGTGGTCCAACAAAGCAAGGAGGAAGGCGAGGAACACAGAAAGGCAGGAACTATAGTAATGCAACTCGCAGCTTACCAGGGGTAAGGAGACCTGCTGCTAAGGTGTAGCCTAGCAGCAGGGTGCAGCCTTATATAAGGCTGATGGGTTGATGTCATCAAGGAGGGTCAGTGGTGTTTCCCCACCACAGGCCCTTTAAGAATCTGAAGGGGCGCGTGCACCTATGGGAAGTCCCAGGCAGGAGGAGATTGTGGCATCCCTGCCACCGATGAGACAGGGGAAATGTGTGAAGTACCGGGACAAAGAGGCTTGCCTCAGGAGCATCCCTGCCGCCGCTAGGTAGCCCGGATTGCTCCTGCTGCAGCAGGATAGCAACGAGTAAGCAAAACCGGTCATGGGGCTCTGTGGCCGGCAAGCATAACATATTCATTTCTCTGTTCTAAAGAGGTTTCTGAGATGCTGCTGAAATCAGAATCACAGATTTTGGAAGTTACTTTAGATTCCAAGTTAATTTTCAGAGCCATATCTCAAATGTTGCCCAAACCTGTTTTTCTCAACTTCACATGATCTATAAATTTATGCTCCAACCTCTCCTGATGAAAATCTGGCAATAGTTGTTCACACTAATTTCAAGTGGCTGTAAGGATTGTGGTCCATTTTTGCTGTGGGGAGGTTGATGCAACCTACAGGGAAGGCCCTGTAGGTCCTCCCCAACAGTTGATGAGACTAGGATGGGGCGAGACTGGTCTAGGTCTTCACTTTTATCAGCCCCTTTCCCCTTAGGTTGAGCCCTAGGGTTCCAGGGACCAGCAGGACTTGGGGGTGAGTCTCATGAATTGTAGTATGGTGGGAAGTCCCAATCATGGCTAGGGTCAGAGACAGGTGGCATACAGGGATGATCATGGCTCTGGCAGAGATCAGAGGCAGGTAGCAGGTGAGAGCGGTTTTGGTCCAGGCTTTGGTCAGAGGTAGGCAGCAGGAGAAGAGGGGTCAAGGTCCAGGCTGAGATCAATCCGAGAGTCAGTCCAAGGACATGCAGGGATAGGAGAGATGAGATAGGCAGGGCTTGAGAGACAAGGCAGGATCATACAGGAATAAAAGCAAAGAGGCAGGAATGCAGCATCTCACTCTATTTGCTGTAGTCAACCAGTTGCTGAAGCCCCTTAAATAGGTCTCTTTTCCTGCGATGGACCCTTTAAATGGGGCTGAGGCCCATATGCATTTAAGCATGTTGGGAGGAAGAGGGAGTTGCAGCGTTTGACCGCAGAGTGGAGCAGCAGTATGAATCTGGTTGGGGAGTCTGGGTGAGTGCATTGTCTTGCACCCCTGCGAGCCAGCAAACATAACAATGGTTTATACTATTTTAATGTGCTATACGCAGGCCTCTGAATCTTCATGAAATAGAGTAGTATACATCCTTTTGAATATGTGATTACATGATCATATTATATCAGGTCTGAACTCTTTATATTGGCTTCTTGTTATATTTAGCATCCAGTATAAGATTTTGTCATTGGTTTTTATGCCTGTAAGAATCAGGGTCCTCAGTATTTGAAAGAGTGATTAATCCAGTAGATCCTTAAATGTATCCTCCATTTCATACAGGAGATCTTGCTATAGGTTCCCTCAATAAAGGAGCTTAGACTTGTGGAAAACAGTAAGAAAAGATTTCCTACTTAAGCTCTGGTGCCTTGAATTATTTGCCTTCTGATGTTATCTCTATAGGGGACTACTTGGGTTTCTGAAAGTTGTGTAAAACCTGGTTGTTTAAGTTTTCTTTTAACTGTTTTTATTATAAAATCTATTCTTATCCTTGCTTTAATTCTTATTAATAGTATTGTTTTATTATTATCTGTGTAATGGTTTTGTATTTGGCCTTTTCTTTACATTTTATATTGCATGTCTTGTCTTGTCTTGTCTTGTCTTAGAAAGATTATCCTAAGTGAGAAATTCTGGTCATACATCATCAAGCATCATCAGGCATTTAA
The DNA here is from genome assembly GCF_901001135.1 of Rhinatrema bivittatum. Taxonomy (NCBI): domain Eukaryota; kingdom Metazoa; phylum Chordata; class Amphibia; order Gymnophiona; family Rhinatrematidae; genus Rhinatrema; species Rhinatrema bivittatum. The sequence continues at coordinate 169,264,251 of NC_042620.1, forward strand.
ACTACAGGACAAGAATGGCAGATGGTGGCCAATAAAATTGGGATGCCACTTAATTTGCAGGATGTGGATTCGAGTATCCCTTCTGCAGAATCTGTAAGAAGTAGAGAGAGAGAGAGTGGATGGCCTTTAAGGAGCTCTGCTCAAACATATGGTAATGGAACCCACAAGGAAGAGTGTGAAACTTGAGCTAGTGCTCATTAATGGGGTTAATGTCTCTAAGGTCTGGATAGGTGTCAACCTGAGCACCAGTGATCATCAGATGGTATGGTTTGATATTGCAAATAAGATACTGAGAAGTCACATGAAGACCCAAGTCTTGAATTTCAAAAATACGGACTTGGTCAAAATGGAGATGTACCTGGGGGAAGAACTAGAAGACTGAAAGAAAATGGGTGAGATGAAAAACAGTGGACCAAATTAAAAGGAGCTGTTACAAAGGCAACATAGCTATATATTAGAAAAGTAAACAAAAATACAAGGAAAAATTAAATCAATTTGGTTCTCACAGGAGGTAGCTGAAAAAATAAAGGCAAAAAGAACAGCATTCAGGAAGTATAAAGGATCCCAAATAGAGGAACCCAGGGAAGAATACCTGGTGGAACTGAGGGAGACAAAGAAAGAAATCAGGAAAGCAAAAGGTCAAGTGTAACACAGGATTTCCAAAGAGGTAAAGAGAGGTGACAAAACATTTTTCAGATATATATGAAAATGAAGGAAGTTCTGAAGTAGTACAGTGAAATTGAAACATGAGAAGCAAAGTGTAGAGACAGATAAAGAAATGGCAGAAATATTAAACAAATACTTCAGTTCTGTGTTCACTAAAGAAGATCCTGGGGAAGGACCATTGCTGGTTGACAAGACCGTAGATGGGAATGAAGTAGACACAACTATTTTTACAAAAGAGAATATATGGGAAGAGCTAGAAAAACTGAAAGTGGACAAGGCCTGATGAGGTACATCTCAGGATATTACAGGAACTCAGAGATATCCTGGCAGGTCTGCTCAAAGACCTGTTCAATAGATCCCTGGAAATGAGATGGTACCACAAAATTGGTGAAGAGCAATTGTGGTTCCGCTTCACAAGAGTGGTAGCAGAAAGGAAGCTAGAAACTACAGGTCAGTTAGCCTCACCTCTGTGGTAGGAAAATTAATAGAGACTCTGCTGAAAGAAAGAATAGTGAACTATCTACAATCCAGTAAATTGCTGGATCCAAAGCAGCATGGATTCTACAGGGGAAAGTCCTGTCAGACAAATCTGATTGATTTTTTTTTTTTCATTATTTATTTATAATTATTTTACATAATATACAAATAGAACATTTGTATAGGCAATACAGAGATATTACAGAAAATATAATTTAAGGCCAGAAAAAACCTTAATATACAACAAAAAGAGATAAACATTTCTCGTTCTCTAGTTACATAGGAAACAGGGAGAGAGTAGAGACATAAATTTTAAAGAGTATATACTATAAGCATATTACTAAGTTAGATGTTTTAACCACAGATATATATATCTATACCCGTTGTCCTTCATCAGGAAGCCTCCTCTCAGAAATAAAGGCCCTCAACTGTTCTGGTACAAAAAAAACATACGTATTCCTGACAAGTTGAGTTATACATTTACAGGGGTAGCGTAGCTTAAAACTACCCCCTAATGCTAAAATCTCAGGTCTCATTAGAAAATCTTTCCTACGCTGCTGCGTAGATTTGGCTAGGTCAGGGTACACTCGAATTTGACACCCTAAAAAGGAAACATTTATATTTTTAAAAGTAACTCTTCATTATCAGAGATACCGCCATTTCATCAAAAAAGGTTACAAAAAGAACCGCACGATCCATTATTTCAATGCTAGAATTTTCTAAGTATTCTGTCAGATTCTGAAAATCAGATTGTAAAGGAACTGTTAATGGTGTGCTGGTTTTTTTTGGTAAAAAGAAAAGCTTTTTAACTGGTGGTATCATTTCATTTGGAATTTTTAATGCCTCAGTTGCATATCTCTTAAATGACAATAGAGGAATTTCCCCTGCAATAACCGGGAAATTTAACATTCTAAGATTTAAATGTCTCATATAATTTTCTATAGATTCAATTCTTCTTAACGATGATATTTTTTCTGAGACCATTACAACATTTGCATTCTGTAGGCTTTTGATATCTTCCTGTATTTTTAAAATAGAGTTATCTTGCTCAGTAAATTTAGATTTTGTGTCTGATTCGAGGACACTGACCTTAGCCACTATCTCGTCTAGTTTTTGGGTCTGAATATCTAATTTAAAGGACATTCCTGCTACTAATTCCCAGATGTTATCTAGGGTTATCACTGCCGGTTTGTTTAATTGCTGAGGAGGGTTCCTTACCCCAAGTCCAACACTATCGTCGGGTTCAGTCGATGTTATAGGGAACAGCAATCCCCTTTCTTGAGGGTCCTGGATAACTCCCTCCGCTCCACTCACTTGGCTAACGTCTGGGCCACCCAGCGAGCTCTGTCTGATACTGTTCTCAGATTGCAGCTCATCTCCTCGGTCAGCCATTCGGGGCAAAGTTCTTGGTGGCGTTCTACATTCGGGAGGGCTCAGTGAAAGTTCCCCGGGTGAGTAAGACTCTCCTTTCGCCTGCTCACCAATGGGGACTGAGAGAGAGGAGAGGGCTACCTGGAAACCGGAGAAACACTCTGTCCCAGAATCGGTGCGGCTGTGCTGGATTTTGGAAGCCTTTGCCCGGGACCAGAGAAGGGCTCAGAACCCCGCCCCCCGACTCCTGACGTAAGCGGAAGGAACCCAGGCGCCCATAAAACCGGCGCAGGAGAGACTTTTGTTGCGACTGAGAGAGAGGAGAGGGCTACCTGGAAACCGGAGAAAAACTCTGTCCCAGAATCGGTGCGGCTGTGCTGGATTTTGGAAGCCTTTGCCCGGGACCAGAGAAGGGCTCAGAACCCCGCCCCCCGACTCCTGACGTAAGCGGAAGGAACCCAGGCGCCCATAAAACCGGCGCAGGAGAGACTTTTGTTGCGACTGAGAGAGAGGAGAGGGCTACCTGGAAACCGGAGAAACACTCTGTCCCAGAATCGGTGCGGCTGTGCTGGATTTTGGAAGCCTTTGCCCGGGACCAGAGAAGGGCTCAGAACCCCGCCCCCCGACTCCTGACGTAAGCGGAAGGAACCCAGGCGTCCATAAAATCCGCGCAGGAGCGGCGCACCGCTAAGCCGCGCGCCCTAAGGGGCGCGCTGGCTTGTTCCGGCTTAGTCTGGAGAAGGATGGGAGGACGGAGGTCCCCTCACCGATCACATCAGTTCGCCATTAAGGGAGATAGAGAGTCAAGACGGTGTTTTGCAGGGTGCTCGGCGTCAGTTTCCGGATCCAGTTTCTCATTATATCTTAGATTTACTCAATGCCTCATTAAAGGAAAGGCAAAGTTCGGGTCTATCCACCAGACCCGAACTCAGCTGCCGGACAACGCCTGATTTTTTTTTTATTAGGTGAATAGTGAAATGAATCAAAGAAGAGTGCTTGATGTGATCTACTTGGATTTGGTCCAGCATAGGAGGGTTGTGAATAAAATGAGTAGCTTGGGAGTTCGCGGCAATGTGGTAGAATGGATTACAAACTAGTTAACTGACAGGAGACAATGGGTAATAGTAAATTAAATTTACTCTGAAGAGAAAATGGTGTTAGGTGAGTGCCACATGGATCAGTATTGGGACTGGCTCTTTTCAATATCTTTGTGAGCGATACGGTGGAATGGATAGAAGGAAAAGTTTGTCTATTTGTGGATGATACTAAGATCTGCAGCAGACTGGACATGCCTGAAGGAATAGAGAACATGAAAAGTGATTTAAGAAACTTGAAGAGTGGTCAAAGCTTTGGCAGTCGTGAGTCAATGTCAAGGAGTATAGAATCATGCATCTGGGATGCAGTAATCCAAAAGAGCTGTTTTTAATGTGAGTGATGTGCACAGACCAAGAGAGGGATCTTGGGGTGATAGTGTCTGGCGATCTGAAGGTGGCAAAGTAATGTGACAAGCCAATAGCTAAAGCCAGAAGAATGTTGGGCTGTAAAGAGAGAGGAATAACCAGTAAGAAAAAGAAGGTGATAATGTCTTGTACAGGTCCTTGGTGAGGCCTCACCTGGAGTATTGTGTTCAGTTATGGAGTCTGTATCTCAAAAAAGATAAAAACAGGATGGAGGCAGTCCAGAGAAGGGAAACCAAAATGGTTTGGGATCAGTATCGGAAGACTTATGAGGAGCAGCTGATGGATCTGAATATGTATACCCTGACAGAGAGGAGGTGCAGGTAAGATACAGACCTTCAGATACCTGAAAGGTTTTAATGATGCGCAAACTTCAAACCTTTTCCATTAAAAAGAAATCAGTAGGAGTAGGGGGTCACAAAATGAAACTCCAGGAGGAACAATTCAGATAGAATCAATAGCAGAACATTTTTCTTCATGGAGAGGGTAGTGGATGCCTGGAATACCCTTCCGTAGGATGTGGTGAAGATGAAAACAATCAAAGAATTCAAAGTGGCATGGGATAAACACTGTGGATCCCTAAAAGCTAGAGCATGGAAATGAAGAAAAGTATACATGGGGATAACTTGCTGGTGTGGCGGTTACTACCCTTAATCAATAAGCCTTGATACTTTTTGATGCAACTGCAACATTGTTTTCTGCTTCACCATCAGAGGGAAATTAAGAGAAGGCAAGGAATTACTACCCTAAACCAAGAACAATTGATGCTTTGATGTAACTACAATATCACTCCCTACTTTGATGTTAGCTGGTGGTGCAGGTGGAAGAGGAATTGGATTCAGAAGATAACCAACATGGGACCTGACTTTTAAGGTCTGGGGTACTAATATGCAGACATAAGTGAAAAAGCACAGTCTGCTTCAAAGGCCAAATCCATTTTCAAAACATGTTAGCACTGTTTGAATTTTCAAGAAGGCTCATCACCCAGTAAAAATGTTGCTAGAAGTTAGAGATGTGCTTCGGGTAAAAAATTTGTATTGGGCTTTGTTTCGGGTCCCCCCTCCCCCTACGGGAATTTCGTTTTTCCCATGGTTCAGGGTTTTTTTTTCTGGGGCACCGATTTTCGGGTTAGTGTGCACTGTCGGGAGTTAGTGCGCGCTAACTCCCAATTGTGTGCTATCAGGAGTTAGCACGCACTAACTAAAAAATGAATTGTTTCTGAAATTTCAGAAAAAATAAATCGGTTTTTGGTTCTCCCGAACCATTCCAAATTAGGCAATTTCGTTGACATTGCCTAATTTGGGAAAAATGATTGCACATCCCTACTAGAAGTACATTTTTTAAGGGTTATCATAAGGCTTGGGAAGAACTGCGCAAAGCGGCAGTTGCTACCCTTAAGAGAAACATGGTAACCTGCACAGCAGATACTTCTTATAAGAAGCTTGCTGGGCAGACTGGATGGAATATTTGGTCCTTTTCTGCCGTCATTACTATGTTAGTCTATATATATGGCTGGAGAGGGCTTTAGATTGTATAAATGTAAGAAATAAATACATTGCTAGTTTTTTATTTTGGAATGTCCTCCTTCTTCAGAGTCTCAGAGAAGCCTACTTGCTGAGTAGAGAAAGTGAGGTAGTGAAGGTTGTTATTCTGATGGTCAGTTACAACCACACTGCTGCTGCAGAATGAAGTATTTTCTCTTGGGGTGCTGCTTTTAATTTGAATTTCATTTCCACTCTGATAAGTTGTAAATAGCAGCCTGTTCCTTTGAAATGTAACTGGTGTTTGCTCAGTGCTGATGGGACAGCCATGCAGTGTTTGTTCTGTCTGCAGCCCCAGCAGGGTTTCGCATTCACATGCACAGAGCAGCTGCCCCAGTTCCAGGGGACCTGCTGAAATCCTCTCCCCTACAGCAAGAACTGCTCAGGTTAGCTGTTGCAGCAGTTTGACAAATTAACTATTTGTTAACACACATTTCATCATCTCTCAGGTAAAAGACTTTCCCCATTCTTTTCACTTTGGGTATCCAGGAATTTCACAAGTCATTTTGCTTTGTTTATTCTTGGGAGAGAGGGAGGAGGGAAATTTATTTAAGGTATTGCTAAAGAAATCAAAAAGTGTGGTGCCATGTTAGTCCACTTCAATGCACAAAAGTAAAGGTTAACAAAACATAAGACAATACCTTTGTATTGGTCTAACATAATACATTTCTTGATTAGCTGTCAAGATTATTACTTCTTTTCTTAGGCAAAATAGAATAAGCAAAATAAAACATCAGAAAATATATGTGAATCAAAAATGCATGTCCAATGAAAGTGTACGGGGGAAAGAGAAGTGGGGAGTGGGGTTTGTTGGGAGATAAAAAAAAATGACAGTTTAATTTTCTGATTCATAATGAGTTAAGAAATCTAGATATTTTTTGAGTCCTTTTTTTGTTAGCTAAAGTGTCTGCCCCACTTTCAAAGCTGTATGCACTACATCATTTGCATGTGTAAGTAGGCCCGCGGTGAGATCCACACAGTTCATGAAATACCATATATTTATGCCTTGAAAATATGCACTTATGTTTCACTACACAATTATATTTATAATGCAGGACAAATATACTTGTGTAATGAGACATAGGTGCATATTTTTTCTACATACTTTTTCTATCCTTTTTATAAAATTCCAAACATATATATTATTTGCATAATAATTATAACAATGTGCAAATAATAACCAAGAAATAAATGCAAAGGTAGGAATTTTTTAAAGTATGTGTGTTTTCCACTTCTGAAAATAATTACTTGTACAAGTACTTGGAATTTTCAGTTCACCCAGACCTTTGCCAATTCACCTGGACCCTTCAGCACTTCACCCTGAACCCCCTTCACCCAAATGTTCCACCCAAAATCTATAGACACATTCAAATGTGAGCTCAATTGTGCAAGTCAATTAGCAGGTGTAAAAGTATACAGATAAGTTCAGCAATGCATGCGTGTATAAGCGTAAACATTAGCAACATGTGTGTGCTTCCAAACCCTGCCCTAGATCATCCCAAAATGCCCCTTTTTTTGCCTGTTCACATTCACGAGTTATATTGCAAATACGTGCATACTCTTGAGATTTATAAAATAGCAAATACGTGCATACGTGTTATTTACACTTCTATATTATAATGTGAAAATTATATCCTTTAATTTTAAAAATCTTACATTCTTGGATTGTTGTAAATGTCCCTTTAATTATCCTGATCATAAACATAGAAACATAGAATATGACAGCAGATAAAAGCTAGAAGACCCATACAGTCTGCCCATCATATCCTGCTCAATTTTGTAATCCCTTCCTCTCCCTCAAAGATCTTCTGTTCTTCTTCCATGTTTTCTTGAATCTTAATACTCTCCTTCTCTCTACTATCTTCACTGGGAGGCTGTTACTTGCATCCACTACTTTTTCAGAGGAGACATATTTCTTTAGATTACTGCTCAGTCTGTGTTATGTTCAGTGTGTCTTTGAATGAGAAGTGAGCCCTTGGGTTGTGGAGAGTTGAGACTCCGCCCACAGGGAGGAGCCCTGTGGGCCCTTACCACAACAGGCAAGGTCTCAGCAGTAAAGGACAACAGAGGAATAACTTTATTATACAGCTGATGGTGATCCAAGGAGCGGATCAATGGAGTCAGTCCAGATAGTAGTCCGCAGTGCAGAGTGGTCCGGTGAATACCTTCTCTAGGTGTAGCTTGTGCTGGTAATTCTGGTACTGGTCCACAGCGCGGGGTAGGCCGGAAGCCGATGGCGTGCATAAGACAGAGGGGATCCGGTAGTGGCCCGCAAGCGGGGTAACCCGAGAATCTGTGCCACAAAGGTAGTAGAGCAGGATCTGTACTCACACTGGTACTGTAGACGTAGATGGAAGTTCAGGCACCGTGGAGGTCCTGTAAGAACAGCGAGGGTCATTCAGGAACGATGCAGGACTCATTGGAATGAGAGAGAGAGAAATGGCTCTCCGAGGAGCGGATAACCCTGAGTGCGGCAAGGCCCCCGAGGAGCGGGTACCTAGGACACTCAGAGAGACGAAGTTCCAGCGTGGCGGAAATAGCAGGAAGGAATCCTTGCTAACTCGTATAGCAAGAGGTCAGCTGAGTTTTATGGTAGGCGGGTGACGTCATGCGGTGGAGACGCCCCTGAGTTTCCCACCATGACATGGTTAAGAAGAGGCCAGGTGCGCACACGCATGCCTTAGGTGAACCCAGATGTAAGATGGCTGCCGGGAGCGCCTACGCCATCCCGAGCACGCCATGAGGGTCGGAGTGTTGAAGCAGAGGCCGCCATTCTCCCCAGACTCGGAGCTGTGTATAGAAAGGAGGTGAGCAGCAAAGGTCGCAGCTGCCTGTGACCAACGGGCACAACAGTCTGTCATCTTTCACTCTCATCCAATGAACCCTCATTCTAGAGTCTCTCTCTTCTATTTCTAGATCCCCATCTTCTATGCATTTAATTCTTGGATGTCTTTAAATATCTATCATATCTTCACTTTCCCTCCCTTCCTCCAGAATATATATGTTTAGATCTTTATGTGTCCCATATACTTTATTGTGAAGACCATTGACCATTTTAGTAGCTAGCTTCTGGACATTCGGTTGATTTATTTTTTTGAAGCTGTGGTCTCCAGAATTGTATACAATATTCTAAAATAAGGTCTCACCAAAGTCTTATACAGAGGCAATATCACTTTGCCTTCCCTGCTGGTTATTCCTCTCCCTATGCACCCAAGCATCTTTCTGGCTCTTGCCATCACCTTATCTACCTGTTTGGCAATCTTAAGATTGTTTTTCCCACAGAAGAATTTCACCCCCTATACTGTACTGCTCCCTAGGGTTTTGCAACCCAAATGCATGACCCTGCATTTTTTTAGCATTACATTTTAACTGCTAGAATCTAGTCCATTCCTTGATCTTCACTAGGTACCTCCTCATGTTTTCTACACCTTCCTGGGTGTATCTCCTGTTGCAGATTTTGATATCATCCACAGAAAGGGAAATCTTTCCCTATAACCATTCCAAAATATTGATTATGAAAATGTTCACCAGAACCAGATGAAGGACTGATCTCTACAGCACAAAACTGGTAACACTCCTTTCTTCTGAGTGAACTTTATTTACCACTCTCCTTTGTCAATTCCCACTCAACTTGTTTCTAACCCAGTCAGTCACTTTAGGACCTATACCTAGTGCACTCACCTATATGGAACAGTGTCAAAGACCTTGCTGAAATCCAAGTAGATTATTACATCTGGTTTATTTCCCTGATCTAACTCTCCAGTCACCCAGTCAAAAAAAATTGGTTAGACTCAGCTGACAAGACCTACTTCTAGTAAAACCATGCTGCCTCAGATCGTGTGATCCACTGGATTCCAGAAACTGCACAATCCTCAGTTTTAGCAGCAATTCCATTGGTTTACTCACCGCAGAGGTCTGATTAGCTGGTCTGTAGTTTTCAGATTCCTCCTTACTTCCTGTTTTGTGAAAAGAAACTATCTCTGCCTGTCTCCCCTTGTTTCTAAAATTTTTTGTGTGTGCAAAACGAGTCAGTCAGCAGTGCACATACATACATTGTGTAAGATGAATTTTAAAAGACCGGCACATGCCCAAACTGGAAGATTTGTGTACAAGGTAGACCAGCACACACCGAGTGGATTTTAAAAACTGCCTGGATACGTGTGTACTTGCCGCTGTGTGAACAAATGAATAGTAAAAAAAAAAGGGTGGGGCATGGGTGTGGTCTTGGTGGGTATCGGTGCTCCTGCACAGATGTGCACCAGGATTCCCTGCTACAAACTTTACTTCTGCTATGCATGATGTGTAAGTTATAAAATAAATTCTAGGCAAATCAGCAGGGTTTTAAAGGTTGGGGCTAACAGGGGAGAAGGGAGGCTATTAAACTAGGGGGGATTTGGAAAGCCTATTCCTTGCCTGGGTGAACTGGGAATGAACTGGAAAAACTGGTAATGGCATTGGCACTATTGTCTTTTAAAATCCTCCCACTTATGTGATAGAAGTAGCATTTGCATGCAGAGGCATGCATAAACTTAAAATTGCTTGCACATTTATGCGCAATTAGGCTATTTTACAACATGCGCACATATATGCACTTATGCTATAAAATAGCCATGTTCCTGGGTGAGGGCCAATGAATGTGCATGCCAGTTTAAAAGTTTCCATCTGTGTGAGTCTGTGTTTGTTTGAGTGTATGTGTTGCGTTTGGTGGTCTGCAGTCTCCTCCTATGAAATGCTGTATTTACCCCTTGGGTCAGGCCACATTCGTCAATCACTGGCACTGCCAGACTGCTTGGCTCCCCAGTGCAGCAGGATGCCATTTAGGTTCTTTGCGGCAGGATGTTGCCGATGCTCATCCAGGCTCCCTGTGGGGTGCGCATCTTTTAAAGGGCCCATGGTGAGAAAGGGCTGGCAGTGCCCGTTTGATGACCTCACTTTGCTAGGCCTATAAAAGGCCCTTCTGTGCACCTCTTCCTTGCCTTGGCAACAGGTCATCCTACTTGCAAGTAGTGTGGTTGTCAGCATTCCCTATCTTCAGTCCAGCATTCGTGTCTTCTTTCTTCAGTTCCAGTATCCTTGTTCTTTGGCTCCAGTGTCTTCTTCCTTCAATTCCAGTATTTTGCTTCCAGTTCCATGTGTCCTTCTTTTCGTTCATTAGTTCCTGTGGTTGTATCTTCAGTTCTTCTGTTCTTCAGTGTGCATTGCTTTCTTTACTGTTCCTTGCCTTCCTGTCCTTCCTATCCATCCTGCCTTCCCTTCAGATGGATACTGGGCATCGACTTTGGCCTGACTTCTGGATTCTCTTAAACACCACCTGACACTGACCACTGCCTGATTCCTGGACATTCTTGAACTCCTCCTACCACTGATCACGGCCAACTTCCGGATTCAGCTAACATATCTCTACTCTGATCCAGTGCCCCCGACAATTCACTCTACCATCAGCAGAGGCCCCACACTTAAGACCTGCCAGTCCCGGTACCCAAAGACTCAACCCAAGGGGAACATGGGCAGTTAATGCTTAACTCCTTTTGGGCCTCTACCTCATCCGGGTCTGCCTGCTGACAATGGGACCTTCAGAGCTTCTCCTTGCAGGTTGCACCAACTCCACCTCGGTCCAAGGGTCCATGAATCCAACAGTTTGATAGAGACATTTTTGCACATGCTATAGTAGAACTATGAGTGGTGGTACAGTATCAATAACATTTTTGTGATATCAAAATCCAAGTAGATACTTCAAATTCCATCATGCCACTGTGAGAAGAGCACAGGAAGGAATAGCAGGTGCAGAGGATTGGGGTTTGCTGCAGAGCCAGCCTAGCTTATCATAAGTAAAATGAGCAGTACTAGTAGCAGCTAGAAAAAAGGGAGTCCAGCCCCTAAACATAATAGGTATTTTAGTCACAGTGTGTCAGTTTCTCACCTCAAGCCAGAAGTAATTGAAATTTGGAGAGCATATGCTACTACCATTTATTCCTCTCTCTCTTGTTTTGGAGTAAGGGAAAAGGGTGGGAGAGCCATCCGAGGATATTAGCAAGCAAAGGGCATGGACAGGGTCAGTAAATGTCCAATACCCCAAACCAGCAATGCGCGGCTCTATGGTTACTACTTCTAAGATAATGAATAATAAGCATCACACAAAAGAAGAACTTTGTACCTTACTGTTTCAATTTTTTTATTATTCAATCACAAGTATTACAACTATCTAAACAATTAAAATCTGTCTATCTCACACATACCCCATGCATTCATCACTCATATCACATAAAAACAATTAAGTGCAAATTCCAGACTTGTTATTATTCATCTACTTTTTGTACATCTATATTATTATCTAATATCTTGCTTATTATTCTTCTGCTTAACTGATTAGTTTATAATCCATGAGATGAATCCTCCTCTACTTAATTCATTCACAAATGTATTCATAAGATGAGTCCAAGTCCAACAAAGATCTGTTTCACCCTTTTTCATAAGGGCTTCCTCGGGGACTAACTCAGGAGCATCAGTATCTTCAAATATCAACTTCTTTCACCATAATTCTATAACCAAAATATTTTAAATTATTTCAAATTACTAATGCATTACTTCCTATACCAAAAGTAGCCATTCACAGCTGTAAACATGAACCTAAACTCACCGAATGTTCACAATATAATTTTACCACACACACTCCGTCAAAAATTGGTAACTCAGTGACAAACTGTTAAATCACAAATAATTCACAGCCTTCACAGCTTCCTTACTGGTTAACCTGTTTGAAACATCAATTCAGTATCTATAACACATAAAAAACACAGACAAGAAAAGTATGTATTACCATTACCAACAAATATCCTACCGATGGTAACTTCCAACCGTTCGTACTCATGTTCATCCGGAACTGACATGTTCCTCATGATCCATAAAATGTAACAACATAGCTACGATTACCCTGTCTTTATATTACACATACAAAGAATCCATTTAGAGTAATCAAGTACATCTGAGACCAATCATCACAATGAATTACCTTTCACTCCCAACCAGATTTACCAAGTATCTCTCTCCCATGCCCTATCAACAACAATGGATAAAGCAATCTTTAATCTACCATCATTCTCAAAAAAGCACTCCACTCAACTAGCCCATTAAGACCTCTTGGGGCAGAAGTAGACCAATTAAAAATAAATCGCTGTTCATCTTTTCTTAATGTTGCAGATAAATCTCCACCGTTCCTCAGGCGCAATTTTTTTATGACAAAAAACTTTATATCTTCCCATGAATGTTTAAACTCAATCCAATGATCCACTAATGGAGCGTGTTCCTTTAAAGCTTTTACCCTGCTGCGATGTTCGATAATAAATGATCTGACTGATCTACTTGTCTGTCTAACATATAACAATTCACAGGGACATTTTATAACATATACAAGCCGTTAAGCCCGTTAAAACGGGCTACATTACATTTTTTTTCAGTCCATTTTCTAACACAGCACCCTTCTACACTTTTTCTCCCTCTCTCCCCCTTCCCCTCGTTCACTCCTCCCCTTTCCTCCACTGAGTCTTACTCACCCTCTGTCTCCCACTGCCTTCTTCCCCTCACTCTCACCTCCCTCCCCTTCCCTCAGTCACTCCCACCTCTCTCCCCTTCCCTCAGTCACTCCCCACCCTCTCTCAATCCCATCCCCTCCCCCTCAGCCCTCCTCCACTCCCTTTTTCTCTGCTCCACAACTTCTTACCCTTCCACTTACTCACATCCCTGTCTCTCACCTCTCCCTCATTCTCCCTCTCCCCCTTCCACTTACTCACATCCCTGTCTCTCACCTCTCCCTCATTCTCCCTCTCCCCTCACTCTTCCCCACCCCCTACCTCCCTCCCACACACTCACCCACTCCTCCCTCCATCTCACTCAGTCCCTCCCCCTCCCTCACTCTCACTCAGTCCCTCCCTCTCACTCAGTCCCTCCCTCCCTCCCTCCCACTCAGTCCCTCTCACTCAGTCACTCCCTCCCTCCGTCCCTCCCTCCCTCTCACTCAGTCCGTCCCTCCCTCTCTCTCTCTCCTCCCTCCCTCTCTCTCTCTCCTCCCTCCCTCGCTACTGGCCGCCGCTGCCGCCGCTCGCTGCCGCTGCCACCACTCTCTGCCGCCGCCCGCTGCCGCCGCCGCTGCCACCCGACGCCGCCGCTGCCACCCGCCGCCGCCATGTTTTTTTTTTTCTGACGCTGGCTAAGACCGACGTGCTCGCCCGCACATGCGCAGTAGAGCTGCTCTCTACTGCGCATTTGCAGCACGTCGGTCAACCTTCATTTATTAGGTTGATTACCCCACTACTATTACACGTAAACAAACTAGGTAATATATATGACCAATTTGAGTTGGGCTGTTGACATTTCATACACTGCAAAACGTGTTGGCACACCGAACAAGATCCACAAGGGATTTGTCCACGGTCATGATTACTGTGTTTCTTTCTGTCCTTTTAATTTCTCTCACAATGACTGACGTCTTTCAATGGTAAGTATTGGTTGTTGAGTGAAAACGTTCAGGGGAGACAGAATGTACCAGTGTTTTAAAATAACATTTTTGACACAGGATACCTTAGAGGAATGAGGTATTGTACAAATCATCCTGGATGGTATATATTTTTTATTTTGTAATAAGAGATTATCTCTATTAGCATATAATGCCCGTTTATATGCATTTTTGACAATAGACCTGGTGTATCCTCTGGCCAAGAATCTATTACTCAGCTTCTGAGCTTGGATCTTGAAATCAATAGTGGAGGTGCACAACCGTCTGTAACATAAAAATTGCCCCACAGAGATATTTTCCTTCAATAATCTGGGATGAAAGCTATTATAATGTAATAAGGTATTCCTATCGGTTGCCTTCCTGTAAACTGTATTCAATAATCTCTCCTGATGAACATACACACTAGTGTCCAAAAAAGTAACCGATTGGCTATTCCTGGATACAGTAAATGTCAAATTCACATCACTCACATTCAACACCTCCAAAAAACGATCAAGTTCAATTGTAATAATATTATTTTAAAACAATATAAATTAAAAACAATATAAATTAAAAAAATTAGTACATTCTGTCTCCCCTGAATGTTTTCACTCAACAACCGATATTTGCCATTAAAAAAGGTAACCCCCCAAAAAAAAAGTTGGCTTACCCTGTTGCGCCTGCCTCAGACAGGTGCAATTTGCACACGCCGGCCAACTGCTGGCGCGCGATCCCCCGGCACACGACAAATGGCTGCTGTGCTGGGAGCCTCTGACCCCGCCCTGCCCATTTTTGCAAGCCCCAGGACTTACACGCATCCTGGGGCTTTATGCGCATCGCCGGCCTTTTGAAAATAGGCCCGGCGTGCATAAACCCGGTTACACATATAACCTTTTGAAAATCCGGCCCAATATGCACAGGTTGTAAAATATAAACATGCTAATGCATGGAGTTGTCTGAAGGTTATCCTCTATGAGCCCAATATTTAGCGCTACATAGCCAGATAAGTAGCGACTCATCCAGCTATGTGGCAGCTGCTGAATATCCGACTAGGTTCAGTGGCCGCCACTTAGCTGGATAAACCACTTACGTGGCTAAGAAGTTCGCCAGATATATAAGAAGGCAGGCAGTGGGCAGATTAGGAATGAACTACTTAAGCAACTAAGTAGCAACTTTCATATCCATTTAATTAAATCAGATAAGTTAGACCTTCCTTAGGGCAGCTCTAACTTAGCTGAATATAACATTTTTGAATGTCAGTTTACGTCCAAGTTATATTTCTGTAGTACAGGACAAAATTTTGTCTTGGAAATAAGTATATGCTGTAGGCATAGACTGCTTTCTTAAAATGGGGAGATTACATTTAAGAATAACAGTGGTCAGTGGTGAACCCTGCTGTCTTCTGAGGTAGCATTGGCCCCATGTAATAATAAAAAAAGAAAACAAAATGAATGATGGCAACCTTAATGCAAAGGCCTGCTCACTTCCCCACCCCTCCCCCCTTATTCATTAAAAGTGCCCCCTTAGGCTTTAAACCCGCCACACATAATCTCCTTTCCTTCCCCACTCCCCCATCCCAATAAATTAAAATCCCTAGTGTCTAGGGTTCCTCCCACCCCCCAAAAAATGATCCTGGTGCTCTGGGGTGGGGGGGAGGGGAGGCAGAACCCCACCCCCCAACCCCTGATCCCTTGTACCTCTAAAAGCAAACTTTGGTACTCAGTAGAGGACTCTGGGTGCCCCCTATCCCCGGACCTGGTTAATGTCATTTTTCAAAATGGTACCAACTAGTCTTTGTCCCATCATGTCATGGGGCAAGATTCAGGGACCAGAACTAGGCCATGTGGCCTGTGTCCTGTCCCTGGGCCTTGCCTGATGACATGATAGGGCAAGGCCTGATCGGTGCCATTTTGAAAAATGATATCATCCAGGGCAATGGGGCACCCATGCCCCCTACTGAGTACTGAAGATTGATTTTCAAGGTACAGGGTTTAAGGGTTGGGGTTGGAGATCTAACTGCTCCCCTCAGAACATCAGAGTCATTTTTGGGGGGGTGGGGAAACCTTAACACCAGGGATATTAATTTATTTCGATGGGATGACATGGCAAAGAGTTGGGAATTTTTGTGTGTGGCTGGGAGCTTTCAATTCAGCAAGTGGGCGCACATTTGCGTACATGCTTGGCCCCCACCCAGGGACGTGGCTATTTTATAACTTGCATGCATATATGCACACATTAAAAAAAATAACCTGGCCATGTGCACATGTGCACCAAATTTAAAGTGGGCATGCACATGGTTGCGCCAATCCGCTCCTACCACATAAGCCGGAGGATTTTAAAAGAGGTGCATGCCCACACCTTTCCTAGTTTACCAGTTTATCTATCAGTTCACTCAGTTAACAACTAGGTCCTCCAACCCTCCCTGGTTTGATAGCCTACAGTCCTCCCAGTTAACTCAGACCCTTTAAACCCCTCAGAAACGGCTCCATTCTTTAATTTTTTAATTTGCATGTCATTCATAGCAGAAGTAAATTTACGCGGCAGGGGACCTCGGCATTGCTGGGGCTTATAAGTATTTATGCGCATATCTCTTGGCCAGGCCCAAAAATGCCTATATCCTTCCCAGACCACAGACACTTTTTATATACTTTTGAGATGTGCATGCCATGCCATCTATTTATTTATTTATTGAAAAATATTTCTGAATCGCTTCACTGACTGAAAATCGCTCAAAGCAATGTACATCATATATTAAAATCAATACAAAATTGAAATACATAATAAAACAATAATAACAATAAAATATACAAAACATTAATACAGTCAAAATAAAATATTAATCAATTATACAAACTTCTCTCTTCCTGCCTACTCTATAGTATTAACCACACTAACAAATATACCACAATATTCTCACTCAATAATAGCTACATTTGACAGCAAGAGATTGATCATAAACCGAGTTTTTAGCATTCCTCTGAACTTTTTTATATCAAGTTCCTCCCTTAATTCAGGGAGAGATTATTCCATAATACTGGAACACTACCTATGAATGATTGCTTCAACGATCTTGTTTCTTGAAAACAATTCACATATATTGTAATGGTGATTTCCCTTGAGATTGTAAGAGTACTTGACTCATGCTGTTTCAAATGCTTCCTCAATTTTGCTGAATCTGTTCCGTGCAAAGCCTTAAATGCTAAAATTAGACATTTAAATTTGTAATGGAAAGCAACTAGGAGCCAATGAAATTGAATTAATAAGGGGCCAGCTGAAGTTTTCTTAGAACATCCTATAACAATGCGTGCTGCTGTTTTCTGAATTTTTTGGAGTTTATGCATCAACTTTTCAGGAACACCCAAATACAAAATATTACAATGGTCTATGCTTGATAAAAATCAATCCATATGTCTTTGCTTTCATTCTCTGGAAATATAAGTATGGATGTAATTGCCGTATAATTTTCAATTTCGCATATGTTTGGCGAAATACACTACTACCTAAACCTCACCTCGAGCTACTA
This sequence comes from Rhinatrema bivittatum, assembly GCF_901001135.1. Classification (NCBI taxonomy): domain Eukaryota; kingdom Metazoa; phylum Chordata; class Amphibia; order Gymnophiona; family Rhinatrematidae; genus Rhinatrema; species Rhinatrema bivittatum. The sequence goes on from NC_042620.1 coordinate 169,281,774, forward strand.
GCTGGGCCTCCTATAGTAGTATAAATAGCTAGGTACTACAAGGGCCTTATAGATTCTCTCTCCCTCTCTCTCTCTCTCCCTCCCCCCCCTCCCCCCATGGTTGCAGGTAGGAAATGCAATAATTGTGGTATTACTGCAAAGCATGAAAATTTTAATGCACTTTGCAGTAATACCTATGCGATGTGCTAAGACAATGCGCATTGTGATAAATAGGCTATTACCATATAACACACCCCTCTTCCCATCACATGTGATATTTTGATGAATCTAGCCCAAAGATTTAAGCTCACAACAGTTTCTTCTTGATTAAATCCTAAAGGAGCCTAGATTGGAATGTTATCTACATAGAAAAATATATCAAACCCATGTTGCCGATCCATTTTGCCCAATGGTGCCAAGAGTATTTTAAATAAGATAGGAGACAAGACAATGATAAACTCTGTGGTACCCTGTCTGCAAATCAATACATACAGATTTTTTCTCTTGCCAAAACACAAATTGCTTTCTATCAATTAGATAATCTGAAAGCCAATTTAAAACAGTACCACCCAAGCATAATATTTCACATCTAAAGAAAATACAATTTTCAACCAAATTAAAAGCACTTGAGAGATGAAAAAGTACCAATGAAATGATACATTTTTATCTTTTCTTATCATTTCCTCCATAACAGAAGTCAACAACGTCTCCATTAGGGATGTGAATCGTGTCCTCGATCGTCTTAACGATCGATTTCGGCTGGGAGGGGGAGGGAATCGTATTGTTGCCGTTTGGGGGGGTAAAATATCGTGAAAAATCGTGAAAAATCGTGAAAAATCTAAAAATAGCAAAACCGGCACATTAAAACCCCCTAAAACCCACCCCCGACCCTTTAAATTAAATCCCCCACCCTCCCGAACCCCCCCCAAATGAGTTAAATAACCTGCGGGTCCAGCGGCGGTCCGGAACGGCAGCGGTCCGGAACGGGCTCCTGCTCCTGAATCTTGTTGTCTTCAGCCGGCGCCATTTTCCAAAATGGCGCCGAAAAATGACGGCGGCCATAGACGAACACGATTGGACGGCAGGAGGTCCTTCCGGACCCCCGCTGGACTTTTGGCAAGTCTCGTGGGGGTCAGGAGGCCCCCCACAAGCTGGCCAAAAGTTCCTGGAGGTCCAGCGGGGGTCAGGGAGCGATTTCCCGCCGCGAATCGTTTCCGTACGGAAAATGGCGCCGGCAGGAGATCGACTGCAGGAGGTCGTTCAGCGAGGGTTCCGGCGCCTCGCTGAACAACCTCCTGCAGTCGATCTCCTGCCGGCGCCATTTTCCGTACGAAAATGATTTGCGGCGGGAAATCGCTCCCTGACCCCCGCTGGACCTCCAGGAACTTTTGGCCAGCTTGTGGGGGGCCTCCTGACCCCCACGAGACTTGCCAAAAGTCCAGCGGGGTCCGGAAGGACCTCCTGCCGTCCAATCGTGTTCGTCTATGGCCGCCGCCATTTTTCGGCGCCATTTTGGAAAATGGCGCCGGCTGAAGACAACAAGATTCAGGAGCAGGAGCCCGTTCCGGACCGCTGCCGTTCCGGACCGCCGCTGGACCCGCAGGTTATTTAACTCATTTGGGGGGGGTTCGGGAGGGTGGGGGATTTAATTTAAAGGGTCGGGGGTGGGTTTTAGGGGGTTTTAGTGTGCCGGCTCACGATTCTAACGATTTATAACGATAAATCGTTAGAATCTCTATTGTATTGTGTTCCATAACGGTTTAAGACGATATTAAAATTATCGGACGATAATTTTAATCGTCCTAAAACGATTCACATCCCTAGTCTCCATACTACATCCTCAACAAAAACCTTCCTGAGCAATATCCAACAATTCAGCATTTTCAGTGTGTAATCTGACATTTGAGTGGTGACAACCTTATCTTCTAATTTTGCAACATAAAGCAATTTAGAAACAGGTTTATAGTTTAGGCATAATCTAGGATCTAAACTATTACCGTTCCAACACGGTAAAATAACTGCTATCTTAAACTGAGGGGGTAAATATTTTTTCCTCAAAATGCTGTTAATCAATGTTTGTAGCTGCACCAAAACCTTCTCAGGTACAACTTTTAGCAATCAAGAAGAACAATCATCTTTCAATGGGGAAGCTGGTTTATCTGAGACATAATTATAACAAGGAAACATCTTCAAATTATCTCCCTCTTTCTGTAAATCCCAAACCTCTTTTAACATGCCCTTATTCAAATCTTTTAATTATACTTTTATTTTCCCATCAAAATAGTAAACCAATCTCTCACAATCAGGTAAATCTTCATAAATTAGGGGCAAACACTTTTTTTCCCCCAACCAAAGACTTCACTATTTTAAATAGGATTTTTGGATTATAATTAGAAGATTGTACCATCCCCAAATAATACTTGTTTTTTTGTAAACAATATCATCTTAAAATACTTAGTACTAGCTTTCCATCATTCTTAGATTTTGTCCAAGGACGTTCTAATCTTCGACACCCTCTTTTCAACATAATCAAATCTAATGTATACCAAGGAGAAAATATACCCTTTCTAGAAATATAAATCTATCTATTGTCTTAGCCCTCGCTCTACCATAAATCTAAAGAGTATTCCAAACCTCCAATAATCCATCCAAATCCTCCTTATCTAGATCCCCCAATAAGAATCTACTTTTGTCTCCACCATTTCCCAAAACACTACTGGATCTAATTTCCATTTTCCTCCATCTAACTTTATCATTCACCTTAATTACCTCCAAAACTATCTTACTTGAATGCCAAAAAGAAAACCTCACTAAATAATGATATGACCATATAACGCTTTCTGATCCCCAAAATTGAAATCTACCAGTTAGAATAGCTAAACCGGAACCAAATCCAACATATGGTCTTTCTCATGTGTAAGACCCACAACAAATTGATGTAAATCATTTATCTCCAGCAAGGACAGGAATTTAGCAAGCTTAAAGCCAGTGCTCTTGTCCTTATGGAGATTAAAATCTCCCAATATAAGCAAAAATGGAAATTTTGCAGCCTGTGGAAAAAGTATCTCAACTACTTCCTCTGTTCTATGTACTGATAAATCTGGAGGTCAATTCCACAAAAATAGTACAACAGAAGTAAAGCAATCCACTTTCAATAGCAAACTTTCCCAGCCTCTAGCTAGATCCATTACAATTTGTTTCAGTGGCAAGGTACTTCTATACATAACTGACACATTGCCCCTCCTTTTTCTCACTCTATTATTTAACACAATTTTATAACCCTGAGGGCAAATCTGTGTAATAACAACCCCCCTCTTCCCCGTCATCCATGTTTCTGTGACAGAAACCAAATCTAAGTTTTTTTCTATGATCTAATGATGAATTCCCAACTAATTTATTTTTATTGATCTAGCATTAATCCATATACCCTTCAATTCGTCCTCTCTATTAACAATATTCACATCTTTAGCAACATAGCCTTACCTATTGGGGGTAACCAGACATTTATCAGTTGCCTATATACCTCCACTATTTCTAAAATAGCCTTTACTGCCCCAACCATGTCACCCTCTTCCATTTATGGAGGATAAGTTTTCCATGATATTCAAGAATGTCCAAGCCAAACTCATTCCCTGAAGAGCTCCCCAAGAGGAGACCCACAACATGGCTCATCTCATGGTTTTAAGGCCCTAAATGATGACATGTAGGGCAGTAGGCAGGGTCTCCATACAACACACTTCGATACAAAGGTGTGGGAGCTAAAGTGCCTGAGAATTTGGCGGCACTTTCAATTCATAGCCACTGTTGGTATAAAATGGCTGACAGCCCTCTAGCTCTTCCCTTGACTGGCAAGATGTTACCAGCAGATGGTCTCACTCTCAGCTCGTCTCCTGACTTTAAGGCCCCAAATGATGACACTTAGGGCAGTAGGAAGGGTCTCCAGATGATGCCACACATATTTTTTAAATACATTCATAGAACATAAGCCTGACTTCTTTGCACATCCCTTAATTGATGCACATGCAGGGCTTTTAAAATTCACCTTTAAGGGGGCACTTTTAATGAATAAGAGGAAGGGATGGGAGAAGGGAGCGGACCATTTCTGCACAGTTGGCATCATTCTGTTTTTTATTATTTCATGAGGCCAGTGCTGCCTTGGAAGGCAGCGGGGATTGCCATTGACTCCCCCTCCCCCAGGTGTTTCTATGCTTATTTAAGTGATTATGGGCCACCATCATGCGCAAAAACCCAGTACCATAGTGTGATTTTTTTTTATTTTTTTGTCACTGCGTATAGCTGTCAGGAAGGGGCAAAATATTACAAGGATGCCCCCCTTCATGATAGTTGGCCCCTCCCATAATAAACTTATTGTGGTTTAGTAATCTCCATAGAAATTTGTACCTGAGGCAATGGAAGGTGAAATGACTTACCCAAAGTCACAAGGAGCAGCAGTGGGATTTGAACCCTGGTTTCCCTAGTTCATAGCCCACTGCTGTAACCACTAGACTACTCTTCTGTTTAGTACGAGAGTAGAATTCTTTCAACAGAATTTGGTTCACTGTAAGCTTTATCCCACCATTAATATGATACACAAATTATGAGCAACATTTGTACCCATCATAACTAAAGGTTAACAATCTTATGGTAAGACTAAATAAATATGGGTATTGTGAAACTATTAATTTAACTATCCACATAGTAAGAGAGGGTTTTTTTTTTATACTGGAGGTTGCTTTCCCTTTAAATTTAGTACTACTGAAATACATTTAATACCATTTGTTTATTGGCAATTTGTATTTGATTTTCTCACTTTGTTGCATGCATCCAATAGATAAAACATCTCCAAAGAAATAACCCAGCTGTATAGCTAATGACATACATAACAAAGCAAGACAACAAGGGAACAGAAGAACTATTGAATTCAACAATTTTAAAGGTCAGGAATATGAAAATAAGATTCATAAATGATGGAGAGCAATAATATAAACCAATAAACATGATAGCTTTATTTACCTGTTTTATTAAGGCAGATTTTTCATGAGTTGGGTTAAACCTACTGCTATTTCTTTGGAATTCAATATGCTTACATCTGAATGAATGCTGTGGCTGTTTTTATCTACCTTGGCCCTAATTTAGCATGCAAGAACAGTTTAATATAATTAGTCTACAGTTTCTATTAACTCATTCTTCTTTTTGCATACTTCCACCACAATTTTTCCATTCTGAGCTCAGGATTATTGGCTTTCAGAAATACCTCAGTCCTTGAGTATGTAAAAAAAAAAATAATTGTAACTGAACAGTCACTATTTTCAAAATAAAATCTTGCTTGTTGAGTAATATACTGCTTTTAATTAGCCTCTAGAGTAATATAAAGGCAAAAAACAAATGTTTTGAACCTGCTTTTTCTGTGGATTATTTCTCCCTGAAAAGTAATGTGCATGGTTTTGAAAATGCAGAACTACAAATGTTGCTGCCTCCCTCAACATAACCCCCAACTCTGAGCCCAACTACTTTTCCTAGAGATAAAAGTGCATGCATTATTGATCCTTGTATTTCTTTTATTCACATACAGGCTTGGAAATTTTCAGTTAGCCTTTTTATCTTGGTTAATTGCCATTTATCCCAGTAAATGACTTTCAAAAATTGCCCTCAGGAAGGTTAATTGCCAAAGGGACTTCGCTGGTAAAGTAGTACATTACTCACTCTTTAGAAAATTGTGTGACTGTGCTCTTCTCTTCATCTTTTCATAGCAAAACTAGAAAAATGATAAGGGGGTTGGAATGGCTTCCATATGAAGGGAGGTTACATGGGATAGGTCTTTTCAGCTTGGAAAGGAGACAGCTGAGAGATGACTTTATAGAAGTTTATTAAATCATGTGTAGGCTAGAACAGGTAATTTACCCTTTCAAATAATACTAAAATAAGAGGACACTCCATGAAACTAACAACCAGCAGATTAAAACAAATCATAGAAAGTACTTTTTACTCGGTGCACAAACTGTGAAATCTGTTGCTAGCGGACCTAGTCATGGTACCTAACATAGCAGGGTTTAAAAGAGAGGAAAAGTCCATAAAACATTATAGGTCATATAGACTAAAGAAAGCTATTGCCATCCCAGGGTGTGAGGAACAAGAACTACTTCATGGGATCTGCCTGGTACTTGTGACCCAGACATGGAGTGCTGGGTCTCAGGACCTTTTTCTGACCCAACATGCCATTTCTTATTTTCTTATGTTCTTATGCAAACATACATTGTATGTCCATAAGTTTCACAAATATAGGGGAGAGGCATTCTAGGGGGTTGAGACCAACACACAGAGAGGGACCAACACACACAGAGAAAACAAAACATTTAGATTAGTTACCCAGATAAAACTTACTGGCTAACTTGCATGGATATTCAGCAGCATGGCTATGCTGCTTAATGACTTGTCAGAAAGCACTTCTTAGCCAGGTAAGTTATATCCAGCTAAGATAGAGCTGCTTTAATTAAATGGATAAGTATGAAAATTGCTACTTAGTTACTAAGTAGTTCATTCCTAATCTGCCCACTGCCCACTTATTCTATATCTGGCAAACTACTTAGCCACGTAAGTGGCTTATCCAGCTAAGTGGCGGCCACTGAACCTAGTCGGATATTCAGCAGCTGCCACATAGCTGGATGAGACACTACTTATCTGGCTATGTAGCGCTGAATATTGGGCTCATAGAGGATAACCTTCAGACAACTCCATGCATTGGCATGTTTATATTTTACAACCTGTGCATATTGGGCTGGATTTTCAAAAGGTTACGCATGTAACAGGGTTTATGTGCTCCGGGCCTATTTTCAAAAGGCCGGCGATGCGCGTAAAACCCCGGGACATGTGTAAGTCCCGGAGCTTGCAAAAAGGGGCAGGGTGGGGGGCGGGGCAGGGATAGAGGCTCCCGGCACAGCAGCCATTTGCTGCTGTGCCGGGGGATCGCGCGCCAGAGGTTGGCCGGCGCGTGCAACTTGCACCTGCTGGAAGCAGGCGCCATAGGGTACGCCAACTTTTTTGGGGGGGGGATTACCTTAGGGCTGGGGGCGGGGGAGTTAGGGGAAGGGAAGATAAGGTGGGGTGGAGGTTAGGGAAGTTCCCTCCGAGGCCACTCCAATTTCGGAGCGGCTTGGGAGGGAACGGGGAAGGCAATGTGGCTCGGTGTGGGCTCAGCGCACGCCAGGTGCACAATTGTGTACCCTCTTGCGTGTGCCGACCCCTGATTTTATAACATGCACGTGCATGTTATAAAATCAGGCGTACATGTGTGCGAGCTGGGTAGCACGTGCACGTCTTAAAATCTACCCCATTATGTACTCATATATTGTAAAATATGCACATCTCTATCCCGCTAATATGTGTATATGTATGCTTGCACTCAAATACATACAATGCATTGAAAATGAGTATTTCAATATATTGAACGTGTATACACTTCCTACCTATTTTAAAAATATATCTATGTATATTTTACATGCCAAAACAAAGTAGTATTTATATAAAAACTGATTACATGTGTAAGTCAGAATTTTTTTTATTACATTTTATTAGAACAAAAGGGGTCATTACAAAGGCATATAATAATGCAATAAGCCCAATTGAAAAGGTCTATAAAAGAAATCTAAGGCCTAATTGGGCTATGAGTGGTACATCAAGTAGGAATAAACCCTATGCAAATTATATACAAACTCTGAAAAATATGAACATGAGCAAACAGAAATGTGGCCTGCTAAAAAGGTCTCAAATTTCCAATTTCCAAGAGTAAATAAAAGCTAATAAATAATGTATAAATGCAATACAATACATAATACTCACATCAAAATGGCCACTGGCTCTTCACCGTTTCAGCTGGTCTATGGGAAACAACCTCTGCCTTTTTTATCACTGTCTGTGACAGTCCTGTCTCCAGCGGCTCAACTCTCCGCCCAGGAATTGCATGAACTATTGGAATGGACCAATCAGCTGATTGAGAAAGCTGCTTCCAGAGCCAAGAAAACAGCAGACGTCCATAGTAGACTGGCTCTCCATTTCAAAGTAAGAGGAAATGTTTGGCTGAGCACCCGGCACTTATGCCTATGACTACCTTCTATGCATTTAACACTACATTTTACTGGGCCTTTCTCTATGCTTTAGCAACTGGGCCCTGTCACATATCAATTAAGATTACCACCCACATTGAAGATGCACAACGCATTCATGTGTCACTGCTCAAACCAGCAATACTGTCTTGGCTCTCTAGAGTACTGCCCAAACCACAGGATGTGGCTGCTGATGAAGATACTGTATACGAAGTCCAAGAGGTTCTGGATTCCCACCGGAGAGGCAAAAAAGTCAAATATATGATTTTATGGAGAAACTATGGCCCAGAAGAAAACTCTCAGGAGCCTGCCTCCAACATCTTGGACTTCAACCTCTTGAAAGACTTCCATCGATGGTACCCCAAGAAACCCAGAGTCTCAGGAAAGGACTGTTATGCTTGGCAGGCTGCGAGAGCAGCCCGCAAACCACCGTACTCACCCTCCTCACTGGGCTATTCTGGCTGGCTCCTGATGCAGCCCTATGTCCCCGGGATTCCTCGCAGTGAGATGCTGAGCTCCAATGCAGCAACGTGCCGCTAGTGCTTCTTGCAACAGGTTGCTACCAAGCCACGCTCCTCCTTAGGTGCACATGCCTGACCTCTCTACATTTAATGGACCCACGGCAGAAAAATCCCTGTGGTGCCTCCTGATGACATCAGACATTCAGGCCTATAAAAGGCCCTTGCTGTCTCTCCCTCATCACCTCAGCAACAGGTCCAGCTACATTTTGTAGTGCGTGTTGCTCCCTGCTTATCTTCAGTTCCATGCCAACTTGTCTTTAGTTCCAGTCCAGCCTGTCTTCAGTTCTAGTTCAATTTGTCTTCTTCCACATTACCCATCTGATCTTATCCTTGCCTGCTTGCCCTGCCTATCCATCCCTCCTGTCTTCCCTCAGATGGATACCCAGTTTGACCATTACCCGAACCTATGATACGCTTGATCGCTGCCTGCCCATGTTCATTACCTGAACCTCTGAAACAATTGGCCACTGCCTACTCTGACCATTGCGTGCACCCTGGACATGTCTGATTGCTACCTGCTTAGATACCAGCTTGCCATGGACATCTTCGGTCATCAGCAGAGACCCCACCTGTCAGCCCCAGAACCCAAAGGCTCAACCCAAAGGAAATGAAGGCTAGTATAGGTGAAAGTCATGTTGGGTATCTGCTTTGCTTGGGTCCACCTGCCGATGGTGGGAACCTGCAGGGCTCCTTCCTGCAGGTAGAGCCAATACTGACTTGGCCCAAGGGTCCACAGATTCAACATACCCAGTTGAATGGGGGTTAAAAATGAGGGAGATGGATTTACTCATTTCAGAGGAGACAGTTCTAAACTTTCTGTCAAATTCTGGCTGTGAGAGGGAGAAAATAATAGATTTAAAAGCAATTTGCTGCATTATTTTATTTTACAGCCAGACAGATACTGGGTTTATAATTGCTGTTTTACTAACAGTCAGTAAAATGACTCAGGTAAGACATAAGAAATTGCTTGGCTACAGGAGAAGGATATTGCAATTAGAGATAAATTTAAGCTTAAATTTCTGTGTAAATGTTTAATGCTGAATCAAGATTTGGAGCACATTTTCTTATATCCATATATTAGCATGTGTTATTTTCTCTGTCTTGGATACCTTGCCTTACATTCCTTGAATAGATAGGGTAGTAGTGGTGGTGGTGGGGGGGGGGGGGAGTTATTGTTTCTTATTTAAAAATCTAATGGTCTATATTTATTTAAAATAATTTATACCCCGCCTCCTCCCAAAGTTCAGAGTGTGGAATAGTACAAATATTCATAATAGAAAGAACATGTAATATATTATGGGTTATTATTTATAGTTTAATATCTGCTGTTAAATATCTTTTTTATTCTATTGCACATATTTAATACTAGTGATTTAGCCCCAGTGATTTGAGGGTTTGTATATATATTACAAAGTGGGAACAATTTTGCAACATCCCGCTTGTAAATGTGGCCTTCTATTTGCCATTGGAAGATGTGCAGTGTGAAATCATGGAGGATTTTTCTATTTGTAAAAATCTGACTCTGGGAGGTTAATGAGGTATCGTGGTATAGTTTGCAATTGTAAAGTTCCAGAGAGCGAGTTCACTGTAGGGTTAAGAAAGATATGGTGACTGACATATTATACAGGCTCTTTTTGGGCATGGACTACAGAGGAGTATATATCCATGAATATTGGTGTATAGTGAATCATTGTTTTTAGTTAGATTTTATTGTTTTTTATTTTATGTTGATATATTTTTTATTGTTATGTTGATGTATTATGTATTTGTATTATTTTAATATCAAATGTTGTATATTTTAATCCACTTAGCTTAACTGGTTTGCTATAAGCAGGCTATAAAAGTTTTGAAATAAATAATCAAATTCAATGGTTCAATGTGGGGGTGGACCTTCCCCATGATGACTGAATGGAATAGAGATGTAGCTGTCACCTCCTCCTGGGGATACAGCTGGGGAAGATAGATTTAAGTGGGGTCTTTCTAAATTAATTTTGAGCTAAAGAAAAAGTTAAAAAAGCAAGCAGGAAGGGAAGCAAGGAAAAGGTAAAACTGAAGTGGTCTTTAGCTCTGCTGTTTCCTCTTGTCACACACTATTAGTGTGTATAAACAATCTTGTGCCTATTCTCGGTGAGCTACACAGTTACATTTTAATATATCATTCACTAAACAAGCAAAAGGAAAAGTTTGAGATCTGTGTGCAGTGAAGTTTAACATTTTTCATGCCAATGCAGACAGAGTAAAGAGAGATTGGTGTACAGCCTGAAGATTAGATTTATTTTAATATCTGCAGTAGCACTGGCAGTCTGTCTGAAAAAATCAGTGACTAGAGAAAACAGCAAAATGAGTGTGCTTGATTTCAAATTTAGTTTCTCGATGACTTTCTTGTTGCAGGGGGTGGGGTGGGGCGGAAGAGCTGCAATGTGTATGCTGTTTTTCCATAAACTGTTACTCAAAACACTATATGGCTCAATTACCTCAAGATCGGGTAAGGTTTTTTGATGTTTCTATAAACTGTGCCATCTTGTAGAAAATAATATCAGGCAGTGGGCATTTAGAGATGTGCTTCATTTAAAGCTTTCGGGTCGAGCTTCAGTTCGGGTGCTTCAGGGAAAAATGTGTTTTCCTATGGGGCGTTTGGTTTTTTTTCCGGCAATTTTCGATGAAGTGCGTTAGTGCGTACTAATGGGCCTTACTGCGCACTAGCTAGATGTTATTGCGCATTAAGGCCCGTTAGTGCGCAGTAAGAGATTAATTAGTGCACCCTAATAGAACTTACAGCACACTAAGGGGTAGATTTTAAGAGGCGCGCGAACAGCCTACTTTTGCTTGCGCATCAGACTCAAGCAAAAGTACGCTGGATTTTAGTAGATACGCGCGGAGCCGCGCGTATCCACTAAAATCCTGGATCGGCGCGCGCAAGGCTATGGATTTTGTATAGCCTGCGCGCGCCGAGCCGCGCTGCCTCCCCCCGTTCCCTCCAAGGCCGCTCCGAAATCGGAGCGGCCTCGGAGGGAACTTTCCTTTGCCCTCCCCTCACCTTACCCTCCCTTCCCCTACCTAACCCACCCGCCCGGCCCTGTCTACACCCCCCCCTTACCTTTGTCGGGGGATTTACGCCTCCCGGAGGGAGACGTAAATCCCCGCGCGCCAGCGGGCCTGCTGCGCGCCGGGCCGCGACCTGGGGGCGGGTACGGAGGGCGCGGCCACGCCCCCGGGCCGTAGCCACGCCCCGTACCCGCCCCCAAAACGCTGCCGACACGCCCCCGGAACGCCGCGACGACCGGGCCCGCCCCCCGACACGCCCCCCTCCGAGAACCCCGGGACTTACGCGAGTCCCGGGGCTCTGCGCGCGCCGGGAGGCCTATGTAAAATAGGCTTCCCGGCGCGCAGGGCCCTGCTCGCCTAAATCCGCCCGGTTTTGGGCGGATTTAGGCGAGCAGGGCTCTGAAAATCTACCCCTATGTATGTGGTAGTGCGCTGTAACTAATGTTAGTGCGCACTAAAAAAAATGCAACTTAAAAATTAAAAAGTATCAATTCAGAGGAGTTCGTTAGCTAGAAAACAGTGCACACTAATTGGTATTACTGCACACTAACAGATATTTAGTGCACAGTAACTCCGTTAGTGCGCACTATCACGAAATAAGAATTTTGCTGAATTTTTGGCAAAATACGCTTTGTTTTTCGGGGCTACTGAACAATAACGAATTAGACAATATCGTTGACAATGTAAAACAATTAGACAATATCGTGTTCCAATGTAAAACAAGACGTCTATGCTAATAGACTCCTCTGTTGCACTTTAAACCGGTGTGATATGTCCGATGAACATCGGTATAGAAAAATAAATAAATACATAAAAATAAATAATTCGTGAAAAACGAATGCACATCCCTATTAGGAAATAGGCAATGGACACTAATGTGACATGTTTATGAATGGTGTGAGTGCCTGTGCGCACTATAGTCTCTGCCTGTTAGACATTTTTCCACTCTTCACAGTCTCACACGGGCGGATTTTAAAAGCCCTGCTCACGTAAATCCGCCTGGATTTACGCGAGCAGGGCCTTGTGCGCCGGAGCGCCTATTTTGCATAGGCCACCGGCACGCGCAGATCCCCGGGACGTGCGTAGGTCCCGGGGTTTTTCAAAGGGGGCGTGTTGGGGGCGTGTTGGGGCGGGGCCGGATGACGCGGTGTTTCGGGGGTGGGACACGGCGTTTTGGGGGTGGGACCAGAGGCGTGGCGCTGGCCCGGGGGTGTGGTCCAGGCCTCCGGACCAGCCCCCGGGTCGGAAGACGGCGCGCCAGCAGTCCGCTGGCACGCGTAGATTTACGTCTGCTTCTCGCAGGCGTAAATCTAGGGACAAAGGTAAGGGGGGGGTTTAGATAGGGCCGGGGGGGTGGGTTAGGTAGGAGAAGGGAGGGGAAGGTGAGGGGAGGGCGAAAGGAAGTTCCCTCCGATTTCGGAGCGGCCTCAGAGGGAATGGAGGCAGGCTGCGCGGCTCGGCGCACGCAGGCTGCCCAAACTCGGCAGCCTTGCGCGTGCCGATCCAGGATTTTAGAGGATACGCGCGGCTATGCGCGTATTTTCTAAAATCCAGCGTACTTTTGTTTGCACCTGCTGCGTAATCAAAAGTATGCGATCGCGCTTTTTTAAAAAATCTACCCCACAGTGTGTATGTGTGCGTAATAGTATGAAGAGTACATACTGCATACATAATTTAAAAAGATAAACCTCCTATCCTAGGCATTCACAGTGCTGCTTAAAATTGAATTCTATCATTCCACAGGGAGTGAAATCAAGAGGTAGATGATTGGGCACAAACAATGGGAAAGGCAAAGGAAAAGCTAGGCTGGCTTCTGGAAAGGTAATGGCACTGCCATCTCCTAGTGCAAACCTAATTACTTCTTCTGGTATCACTAGTAGTGAGAAGAACACCAGGATACCCACCCAAGCTCAAAAGAGTTTTTTGTAATAAGGGAAACAGACAGCATCAGGTAAGAAGAAGCTGAGGCTGGAAGAGCATGTGTTGCCTGCTTCTAGTGTTAGCTCTATTCCTAAGGTACATGGGAAAGAGAAGGTAGAATCAGTGGAAGGTAGCATTGGCAGTGGAGGGACAAGGGCAAGAGGCAATAGGAGTGAAGCAGCATAGTGCTATTCCCTGATCCTTTTTGGGGAATGTTTGCAGCAGTTTCTGCAAGAAAATACTAATTCAGTTGTATCATGTGAGGTCTTCTCAGACTCAAAAGGTATAGAACTTCTTGTAGCTAAGGAGATAGTGAGTTTAGATACTAGCATGCTAACCTCTAGTGAGCAGGTGGAGGGGGCAGAAAGAGATATTGCTAGGGCAAAGAACATCCCCAAAAAAGAGGAACCAGTAAAGTGTTTGAGAGATGCCACTGGCCTTTTGCCCCTCAGTTCACCCTCAACTCCAACACCAGCAGCAGTAGCAGCAGCACCCAAGCCTGCAGATAAGTAGAAGTGGTTTGAGAAGAAATCCAGGGTGTGGTGAACCTTCAGCATGAAGGAAGACCCATGTTTTGCAAAGGGCATTCTCTGTTGTATGGACATCAGTAGATGAAAGGTACTGGGACTTCTTACAAACAGTACCTCATCATGTAATAAGAAAGTACCCATTAGCATTGGCTTCAAGAGATGGTACCAGCACTAGCCTGAGGGACCCCATCACTTGAAACAATTGTACTCCCATCCCTGGGTATACGTTGGACATGTATGGGACTATAAAAAATGTAAAGTTTCTTTGGGCCTGGAACCACTCATGGCTAGCTCTGTTACTGTCCCTTTCCCCAGGGTCTGGATTCTTTGTAGTTGGGAGGAAAGGAAAAAAAAAAACCTTTCAAGGCTCAGATGTGATAGGGGTAACTATACTTTTGTTCCCTGGGAAAGGCAGTCTTTCCCAAGCTCTGTTGATACTGTAAGTGTCAAAAACAACTCTGACAACTCTGGGAGAGTGCCAGAATCAATCTTTACTGAAAGTGTTATTTGAATGGTACATGGCACAAAGCCAAATAAGCCCTTTTTCCACAGGTGGCTGTTAAAATTATTTATCTCTATCTATGCAAGGATCTCTTTATCTTGATCCAGGGAAAAGGAAAACACTCAACACCCAGGGCTTGAATTTATGAGGTTCCTAAGTGGGCAAGGACATCCTTGTTGGGATGGATAACCCTCCTCCAGCCGGCCAAAAAATGATTATACATTCTCTTCAAAGAATCCCAATCCTTTCTTCCCCAGGGGTTGAAGACTTGAAGTGGGGGTCCTCAGATGTAACTCAGTTTGGTATTACTCACAGTTCTCATTAATCCTCAATCTAACTCACTTTTCTTGATTGCCAAGTTGGAAAGGGATCCCCTGGAACATGCAGCTCTCAGTGTTCCTTTTCAGGTCAGGAAGAAGGAGCAGCAAAACTCTTCCCCCAGATCTTATGACCAAAATGTCTCTGTCCCAAAAGCTTAGGTCAAAATACCAGAAAGTACTG